>NC_089841.1:25121861-25749361 GCF_035609145.1 Eleutherodactylus coqui
TCCTCTTCCTCTGTGTAAGGATTCTGCCCCCTCCTGGTCTTAGGGTTCTGGTCCTTCATCCCTCGGGATTTCTCTCCTCAGTGTTGATGCTGCCACCTACTGGTCGGAGGATCCCGATCCTTCACCTCCCAGGATTCCACTTCCTCAGTGTGAGGGATGCTGCCCCCTCCTGGTCAGAGGGCCCCTGTCCTTGACCCCCCAGGATTTCTCTTCCTCTGAGTGGGATGCTGCCCCCTCCTGGTCTGTCACCCCAAAGGATTTCTCTTCCTCTGTGTGAAGATGCTGTCCCCTCCTGGTAGGAGTCTCCCGGTCCTTCACCCAACAGGATTTCTCCTTCTCAGTGTGAGGATGCTGCCCCCCCCCCCCCCGGTCACAGGGTCGAGGTCCTTCACCCACCAGGATTTCTCTTTCTCTGTGTGAGGATGCTGCCCCCTCCTGGTTAGAGGCTCCCGGTCCTTCACCTAATAGGATCTCTTCTTCTCAGTGTGAGGATGCTGCCCCCCTCCTGGTCACAGGCTCAAGTCTTCACCCACCCGGATTTCTCTTTCTCTGTGTGAGGATGCTGCCCCCTCCTGGTCGAGGGTCCCGTTTCTTAACCCCCTGGATGTCTCCTCTCTGTGTGAGTATGCTCCTCTCTCTGATCAGAGGGTCCAGTCCTTCATCCTTCTAGAATTTCTCTTCCTCTGTATCGATGCTGCGCCCTACATGGTCGGTGGGTCCCGGTTCTTCACCCTCCAGGATTTTTCCTCTGTGTGATGATACTACCCCCTCCTGGTCCGAGGATTCCAGTCCTTCACCCCACAGGATTTCTCCTTCTCAGTGTGAAGGTTTTGCTCTCTCCTGGTCAGAGGGTCCCAGTCCTTTACCCCCCAGGATTCCTCTTTCTCTATGTGGGGATGCTGCCCCCTCCTTGTCAGATCATCTGGTTCTTGAACGCCACGATTCCTCTTCTTCTGTGTGGGATGCTGCCCCCTCTTGGTCCGAGGGTCCTGGTCCTTCACCCCTTGGGATTTCTCCTTCTAAGTGTGAGGATGCTGTCCCCTCCTGGTCAGAGGGTCCTGGTCCTTCACCCAACAGGATTTCTCCTTCTCAGTGTGAGGATGCTGCCCCCTCCTGGTCAAGGGGTCCCCGGTCCTTCACCCTCCAGGATTCCTCTTCCCCGGTGTGGGATGCTGCCCCCATCCTGGTCAGAGTGTCCCATTCCTTCATCCCACAGGATTTCTCCTCTGTGTGAGGATGCTGCCCGCTCCTGGTCAGAGGGTCCCTGTCCTACACCCCCAAGGAATTCTCTTCCTCTGTGTGAGGATGCTGCCCTCTCCTGGTCGGAGGGTCCCTGTCCTTCACCCCCAGGATTTAGTATCCTCCTGTATCCTCAGTGTAGACCCGGCTGCAGTAAAGGACTCTTATCTTAAGGCCTTTTATACCGGCAGATACATCGCTGGTCGTTCAACCAGAAATAATTCAGAATCGTTCCGTCTTTTACATTCGTCGTATAGTGACTGAGATGGAGCGAACGAGCGCCGATTAACCCTTAATACCTGCAGGAAATGAGCGAAAAGCGAACAATTTTCTCGTTCTCCGTTCTGCGTCTGGCAGTCACACTGAATGATTATCGCTCACTTTCACTCATTTGAACAATGATTGTTCCGTTTACAATCACCCTTAGACCTCGTTAATCACGGTATAACGCTATAATTCATTAAGTCAATGGCTCCTCGTAGACCTGCGTTCGATCACAGCGATGGACGCCGCTTTCCAGACCCATAATTGAGTGCTGTCTGCTCATTATCACCCATCGCAATGATTGGGAGTGCTAAAATGTGCATTAGACACAGGAAGCTGCAACCAAAAGTAAAGTTGCAGCAAAGCGCTGTGTTTGAAATTGCGGGATGCTTTGCCGCCTTAGGGTGGTTTTGCATGGCGGTCTCCATGGAAGTCTATGGGAAGTGCGCAAATGTTCAAGAGAATGCAGGAAACACTCTGCAATTCTGCTAGGAAAAGAGCACACCTGCGGATCATTAGGCTAAATAGCCCTTTAACTTAGGGATGTGAAAATGCACAGTAAAGTGCGCAGACGGGCGCAAAAGTGCTTCCATACCCAAATCCGCCCGTGTGAGGCCCCAGTAGTCTACAGAAACTCTATGAGACTTTCAGGCTTTAATTCTTCTGGCGATCAGTTTTACCGGTTTCTATAACCAGCAGCTGAGAGGCGGATATCACGTTTCATCATATTTTGGCTTCCTTCATGTAATGTTTTCTGTGGTGACTTTATTAGTCCCAGTCCTTCACCCCCCAGGATTTCTTTTCCTCTGTGTGAGGATGCTGCCCCCTCCTGGTCGGAGGATCCCTGTCCTTCACCCCCCAGGATTTCTTTTCCTCTGTGTGAGGATGATGCCCCCTCCTGGTCGAGGGTCCCAGTCCTTCAGCCCAAGGATTCATCTCCTATGTGTGAGAATGCTGCGCCACTGTGGTCGCTTATCCTAGTCTACAGAAGTTCCATGAGATTTTCGGGCTCTGATTCTTCTGGCGATGAGTTTTACCAGTTTCTATAACCGGCATTGGGGAGGCAAAGATCAAGTTTCATCAGATTTCCTTCATGTAAATTTTTCTGTGGGGTGTTGGTCCAGATGCCTTCAGACTAGAAGATTTGTGCATTGTGAGACACCCGTGTCTCGTAGAAATATGAAACCGTCGTTTTGCATGGGGTCAGTAACATCAGTGATGCTTCCCTGCATGGTGATGCACTGTGATGCTGTGCAGGAATAAAATCACAGCATGTCCTAACTTTCTGCGATATCGCTCATTGCTTTTAATGAGGCTGCCAACAGTAGTGCCGGCCCTTTTGAAAGCGATTGGTAAACTCCGCGATCCTGTGCCGCAGTGGGAACTCCTTCATCCCCGCAGTGATGTGAGGCTGTTTCCACGTGAAAACACATCACATCCCGAAATTACACATAGATGGCAACGGTGATGTGGCACCAACATTCATGGCCCGCTATTGCCCTCGTCAGTGTGAAGGATCCCTTATCTTGTAAAAGTCATTAATGTCATCCAGATTTTTAAGCTCTATTTTATTTCAAATAGAGAAATCTTTGGGAAAATGCATTAAAACACCAAGCAGATGCGGTACTTTGCCTGGAAAAATGCTAGTCAGAATGCTGTACAGACCCCATTATAATCAGTAGGGTCCGTTTGGCACCATTTGGGTCCTGTATGTGCCAGATCGGTGGCCCTGGGCCCCCTGACCAGTAGAGTACAGCTTGCTCTATATAAGAATGCTAGCACTAGTGGGCCAAAGAACCCGTTCCCCCTGACCAGTAGAGTCTAGCTTACTCTATATAAGAATGCTAGCTCTAGTGAGCCAAAGAACCCGTTCCCCCTGACCAGTAGAGTCTAGCTTACTCTATATAAGAATGCTAGCTCTAGTGAGCCAAAGGACCCCATCCCCTTGACCAGTAGAGTCTAGCTGCCTCTATATAAGAATGCTTACTCTAGTGGGCCAAAGTACCCGATCCTCCTGACCAGTAGGGCCTAGCTTTCTCTATATAAGAATGCTATCTCTAGTGAGCCAAACGACCCGGTCCCCCTGACCAGTGAAGTCTAGTTTCCTTTGTATTAGAATGCTAGCTTTAGTGGACCAATGAACCCGGACCCCCTGACCAGTAGAGTCTAGCTTCCGCTATATAAGAGTGCTAGATCTAGTGGACCAAAGGACCCGGTCCCCCTGATCAGTAGAGTCTAGCTTCCTTTGCATAAGAATGCTAGCTCTAGTGGGCCAAAGGACCCATTTCACCTGACCAGTAGAGTCTAGCTTCCACTATATAAGAATGCTAGCTCTAGTGGACCAAAGGACCCCGTCCCCCTGACCAGCAGCCTAGCTTCCTCTATATAAGAATTCTTGCCCTAGTGGGACAAAGGACCCAGTTTCCCTGACCAGTAGAGTTTAGTTTCATCTATATTAGAATGCTAGCTCTAGTGGACCAAAGGACCCGGTCTCCCTGACCAGTAGAGTCTAGCTTCCTCTATATAAGAATGCTAGCTCTTTGCTGTTTAAAGAAAAGGTGGTGCAGTCTAGAGATGAGCGAGTATACTCGCTAAGGCACATTACTCGAGCGAGTAGTGCCTTAGCTGAGTATCTCCCCGCTCGTCTCTAAAGATGCAGGGGGTGGGGAGCGGCGGGGGAGAGCGGGGAGGAACGGAGGAGAGATCTCTCTCTCCCTCTCTCCCCCCCCCCCCCCCCCCCCCCCCCCCCCGCTCCCCGCCGCAACTCACCTGTCACCCGCGCCGGCCCCAGAATCTTTAGAGACGAGTGGGGAGATACTCGGCTAAGGCACTACTCCCTCGAGTAATGTGCCTTAGCGAGTATACTCGCTCATCTCTAGTGCAGTCGTTTTTTGAGGCCTGGGAAATTCTTACACAGAGAAAAAGGAAGAAACTGAGGGATTGTTTCTAGCACACGTATTGGTATCAGGAACAGATGGTATTGGGGCATCCTCCTCTCTAGAATGTCCCAATTGTCGTGGGGGGGGGGGGGGGGGGGCTTTAGGAATTTTATCAACTCTTCACCGTATGAATCAGGGACTTGTCTCAGATACCTGGATGCACTGGGAACAGGCCCTGAAAACATATACATAACGTCCATAGAATATTGAGTAGAAGGGAGGGGTGGCATACAACTCTGAGGTCTTGACAGGTCTGAGTTTTTTTTTCTGTGTTATTTTTAATTAATGTATATTGAGATTATATCTGTACATATCTGCCAATAAGACAGTCATAATATGTTCCAGAATTATAATTTGATCCAGACCGTGGATTCCAGAAATGTCAAGAATGACAAATTAACCGATGTAATGTGGAATGTATATCTCAATTGTTTATTAAAAACATTTATGAAAAAAATGCTAGCTCTAGTGAGCCAAAGGACCCGGTCCCCCTGACCAGTAGAGTCCAGCTGGCTTCCGACCTCAACACTCGACAGAAACTGCCGTTACCAGAGTATTCAATGACCTACTGACAGCCAAATCGAGGGGCGATTACTCCCTACTGATTCTCCTTGACCTTTCCGCAGCATTTGACACTGTTGACCACAAACTCCTCCTCAGTAAGCTTCACTTCATTGGCCTAAAGGACACTGCTCTCTCCTGGTTCTCCTCCTACCTATCTGACCGCTCTTTCAGCATCTCCTTTGCTGGCTCTACCTCCCCTCCTCTTCCACTTGCTGTTGGGGTCCCCCAAGGCTCGGTCCTCGGCCCCCTTCTTTTCTCTATCTACATAGCCCCTATTGGACAAACCGTCAGGAGATTTGGCCTCCAATATCACCTGTATGCTGACAACACCCAGCTATACACCTCTTCCCATGACATCTATGCACCTTTCCTCCAAAACATCACCGACTGTCTGTCCGCTGTCTCTAACACTATGTCCTCTCTCTACCTAAAACTAAACTTCTCTAAAACTGACTTACTGGTATTTCCACCCTCCACTAACCGACCTCATCCTGACATTTCCATCTCAGTGTGCGGCGCCACCATAACTCCTAGACAACATGCCCGCTGCCTTGGGGTCATATTCGTCTCTGATCTCTCTTTTACCTCCTACATCCAATCTCTCACCCGAACATGTCAGCTACACCTCAAGAACATCGCAAGAATCCGCTCTTTTCTCACAGTGGACACTTACAACGCTTACTGTTGCCCTCATCCACTCCTGGCTCGATTATTGCACCTCGTTGCTGATTGGCCTCCCCTGCACCAGACTCTACCCTCTCCAATCCCTCCTGAATGCGGCAGCATCAGTCCTCTGGAACACACTACCAAAGGCTACCCAAGCAATCCAGGACTCACAGAACTTCAGGCGTGCTCTAAAAACGCACCTCTTCAGGGAGGCATACCGCATTCCCTAAACAAACCCCTCTGTACTCCGCCTGATACCATGCTCCCTGACCTATTGACTGCAATCCCTGCTAGCCATCATAAATCGCTCCTGCAGTCATACCATTTCTGCCGTCACGCGGCTAAATGTCTGACCATTGTCTATGTGTATAGCATCCCTCACTCTCCACCTGACCATACCGTGCACATCTCCAGCCCCTTTACCTTCTGTATCACCCCACTATTTGTAGTATGTAAGCTCGTTGGAGCAGGACCCTCACCCCTATTGTTTCCATGAACTGATTACTATGTAACCGTGGCTGTGTAATTTTTGTCTTTCTGTATTCCCCATGTCTATGTAAGTGCTGCGGAATATGTTGGCGCTATACAAATAAAGTTTATTATTATTTATTATATAAGAATGCTATCTGTAGTGGGCCAAAGGACCCGGTCTCATGTCCCACTAATCAGTAGAGTCTAGCTTCCTCTATATAAGAATGCAAGTTCTAGTGGGCCATAGGACCCGATCCCCCTGACCAGTAGGGTCTAGCTTCTTCTATATAAGAATGCTAGCTATAGTAGACCAAAGTACCAGGACCCCTGACCAGTAGAGTCTAGCTTCCACTCTATAGGAATGCTAGCTCTAGCGGGCCAAAGGACCTGGTCCTCCTGACCAGTAGAGTCTTGCTTCTTCTACATAAGAATGCAAGCGCTAGTGGGCCAAAGGACCCAGACCCCTGACCCGTGGAGTCTAGCTTCTTCTATATAAGAATGCTAGTGCTAGTGGGCCAAAGGATTCGGTCCCCCTTACCTGTGGAGTCTAGCGACCGCTGATGTATTATCGCATAGTGTTTAGGTTGCCCCTTGGCTGTCGATTTTCATTTCCTGTACATAATAATACTAGCTGATATACCCGGCTTCACCCGAGTTAATTTGGTACTGGTGTTTATCTGGTGTTCACACGGAAAATCTTATGAAGTCGTGGTTACTTTAGAGATACCGGAAAAAAAATATGTTCACCATTTTGCATGGTTCTTGCTGTTACCCAGGAAACACCACGTGGAGGTAACCATGCGACGTTTCTTTTATATAAAATTACATCGGGAAGTGAGAGAATTAGATTACGTACGTAAAATTTGGACGCTAATTCTTTTGCGAATAGAATTTAATAATCAGATTGGGAGCTATTAACTTTTCCAATTTATGACATAATCAATGCCTGTACAAATTTCAAGTTTCTATGACACCGGGAAGTGAAAGATTAGATTCCGTACGTAAAATTTGGACGCTAATTGTTTTGCACTTAGAATTGAATAATCGAGTTGGGACCCATTAGTTTTTCCTATTTATGATATTATCAATGCCCGTGCCAAATCTCAAGTTTCTATTATACCAAGAAGTGAGAGCATTAGATTTCGTACGTAAAATTTGGATGCTAATTCTTTTGCACATAGAATTGAATAATCGAGTTGGGACCCATTAGCTTTTCCTATTTATGACATAATCAATGCCCGTGCCAAATTTCAAGTTTCTATAACACGGGAAAGTGAGAGAATTACATTCCGTACGTAAAATTTGGACGCTAATTCTTTTGCGCTGTCAATTAAATAATTCAGTTTGGACCCATTAGCTTTTTCTATTTATGACATAATCAATGCTCGTGGCAAGTTTCAACTTTCTATTACACCAAGAAGTGAGAGAATTAGATTCTGTACGTAAAATTTGGACGCTAGTTCTTTTGCGCTAGAATTGAATAATCGAGTTGGGACCCATTAACTTTTCCTATTTATGACATAATCGATGCTTGTGCCAAATTTTAAGTTTCTATGACATTGGGAAGTGAGAGATTTAGATTATATATGTAAAATTTCGACGCTAATTCTTTTGTGCTAGAATTAAATCGAGTTGGGACCTCTTTACTTTTTTCTATTTTGGACATAATCTATGCTCTTCCCAAATTTCATGTTTCTACGACATCGGGAAGTTGGAGATTTAGTGGCGAGTCAGACAGTGAGTCAGTGAATGAGTGAGTGAGTCAGTGAGGGCTTTCGTCTTTATATATGTAGATGGAGTACAACCTGGGTATATCCTGTGTATAATTATATAAGTACAGCTGCTATAAGTTATACATCTCCCTGTATATATGGTAGTGATATAGACCATGCTGGTGTTAGGGAAATTCAATCTTTTCATCAATATGCTGCGAGGCTCCAAATTAGAGGTGGTTATGGTGGCCGCTGTGAGAAAGCAATGGACACAGACATCATGACCGTGTCTAAAAACAATCTACCTTTATTACAAAACATCTTTCTTTATATAGTATTTTTAAAGGAGAGTGGTCTATTGTCAATATGTGTACATTTCAGCCAGTCATGTGCTTTTACATAGATAGCAGTTAAACATTAAGGCATTGTCTTTACTGGACACTATTGCACACTGACCATTGAACAGTGCAACAGAAGATAAGGAAGATTGTAAGATATATTCTAAGTGCTATTCTCTATTTCTAATTCCTGTAACAATGCAATCTTGTCATGCAAACAACACATAAATGTACAAGCGTATATCAAAGATGTTCATAGGAGACAGGATGAAATATATATATATATATATATATATATATATATATATATATATAGGTTTTAGGCTCATAGTCTTCACACCGGTATAATCTTGATACCACCTGTATAAAAATTGATCTGTTCAGCTATATGTTATGCAGTATAACTTACATCATCTATACACATATATATTATATATTTTGTGAGATGCACAGATTATATATTTTGTGATGGCGGTATTGAGCCCATGGGATCCCCATCTTTCCTTCACCTAGATATGGGGTAACACCTCATAATACGGCACAGTACACATGTACATATCGACACATCCCTGACCATCTGACTACTAACTAACAGACTGCATTTGCTCTCTCTAACATAGGCCTGGTGCTTGAAACAGGCAGCAAAAGTCCATCAGCTTTATCCAACCAGGTTGCTGAAAACGCCCATTTATTTCAATGGGAGACACACAGCTGAAAATGGTCAAGAATAGAACATGCAGCGCGTTGGAAACGCTGCGTTTTAAGCCTTGTGTGAGCTGCGCCATTGAAACTAATGGGAGCGTTGTACAGCGTTTAGCGCTGCGCTAATCGCTGTACAAAAAACGCCCGTGTGAGGGAGGCCTTAGAGATCTGGTGATGAGGCAGGCAGTCACACTTATATATCCACACCGTAATATTATAAATGTGAAAGTAACTGTCTGACTGTTTGTTACCTTTTCACGGCTAAACTGCGGACGCGATTTTGATGACATTTGGCAGAAAGATAAATTGCATCCTGAGGAAGGACATAGGCTATGTTTTATCCTGAAAGGGAGCGTGACAAGGCAGATTTATTTTGTGATGCACTGTGCGGTGAGGCGGAGGGTAAGGGGGTGCACATCATATGCTAGGCCTCCACAAACAGTCCGACACGTAAGGGCAGGCGTCGTTGCCGCACATATGTGATTATCAAGCTAGCGGTGCCTGGAATTAAAACTTGAATGAAACACACATTAACATGGATTGAGATTTAAAAAAAATGTGTGTTGCCCATAGCAACCAATCACAGTGCAGCTTTTATTTTACCTCCTGCAGTATAAGAAATACCAACCAATCACAGCGCAACTTTTAGCAAAATATTCCAAGAGCCATTATTATGATTGGAATAGCAAAAGCAAAAAGTGTTTTAATTTCACGCATTCGATAATACGAGCGGATTTGCCTTTTTAATTCAAAAGGCTCCTATTCTCTCTAAAAATAGCACTTGCAATGATTAGCAATAAGGCTCAAGGGCAAACAGTTAGGCCTGATGTCCACGGGCGGGTCGGGTTCCATAGGCGGCATGCCCGTGGCATGAGGGCATTACTTACCTGTCCGTATGCGTGTGGGTCATTCATCTTCTCCTCCTTGCATGTGGGTTGGCACACCAGCATGGGGCCATGCCCACCGGCTTGCCCCCTGCACATGCGCAGTGGAGTTTTTGTTTTTTTTTCAAATCTCCTGCTTTCCCACGGGACCAGGAGCACACCCAGAATGACAGTTCCGGGTGTGCTGCAGATCGGACGGCTTCTATTCCACAAAACAAATCTGCATGTTTTAATTAAGCTACAGATGCCCATGATTTTCTATGGATGGCTTGAACTCTGGATCATCCACGCGGGTGCCCCACACGCATTTTGGAATTTAAACCCACCAGTGGACTTGAGCCCTTAAGGTAGGAGGTGTACATTTAGAAGAACATGTTTTTCTCATGGGCAACTTATGTGGCGTGTATACAGCCCACAAAACCTTTATATCCTAGCAAAAGATGACAAGACCAAAAACACGTACAAAACTTATTGGATAATTAAAACACACACCCAATGTGGACTACACCTGAGATCAGCTATATAAGGAGACTGCGTTCAGCAACTCAGGATATGCCAGCTGTCCACCATCAGGGTGGCTGGTCTTTTATCATTTATATTCTCCTTTTTATTTATTTTGTATAGTGAGATAGCCTCTAGGTCAGGAACTATGAGCCTCTGCTACCATCATCCAGTGAGCTAGGGCTGGGAAATTACCACACTTGTCAGCTCCTTCTCAATATATTCTTTGAGACAGCTAGGGTCTGTAGGGGGTTGGATATCAGCAGACTTTGAAAGCTGGATAGCTGAGAACTAGGTGATAGCTATACTGGAAATGGAAATTCTACCGCAGGCTTGCAGTTATATTTTTTCACCCATGCAGCTGCAGTGTAGGGTGAGACAAATAATGATCTCTATAATGTTCACCACAGCTTTATTATTACATATAATGCATCTTATAAAAGAAATGTTGGAAAAACAGTGGGGCTTAATACTCCAAGACCCCTTCTACACTAGAACTTCCCACAAAAAGCAAGAATCACTTTTAGAAGGGCACGCGCACTTAAAAATATTTTTGCCCTAAGCAAACTTAAAAAAGCTAAAACCAACCTATCAGCAAATCCCATTTTTCCCAACACAACAGTCTGCTATAAATGTGGTAAGGGCAAATGTTGTGGCAATATAAAGAATAAGGTGGTTGAATTTAGAAGCAACCAGACTGATGAGACTTTTCCAATTAAATCTTTTATCAATTCTTCCAACAAATATGTCATTTATCTGCTAGAATGTTTATGCAGATTACAATACAAAGGGCGACCCACACAGTGCTTACGTACAAGAACCAATAGACATATGTTAGGAGGAGGTTCACCACTGGGGGCGTTGGTCCTCGGCATGGGCGTGCTGGCTGTCCCAGTGCCGTCGGCGGTCATGTGGGCATTGCTGCTTGGGGTTCCCCCGTGCTGGTGGGCGCTCGGGCTCGTCGGCGGTGCGAATCCCACTGTATGAGCAGGTGCGTCCGTGCTGGTTGGGCTCGGGGTTCTCCTGTTAGGAGGTGTGGTTGGAGAGAGGCTGGAGTTATAGCATCATCGGCTGGCACATCATCACACTCCGCGCTGCCGTAGGCAGGGACTCCTCTATTCAGCTCGGCTGACACTGGAGCCCAGTGCCAGTGTTTGATTTGGTTTCCAGCTAACACCTGCTACTTCTGTCTGTCTCCAGTTGCCTGACTCAACTATTCCTTGACTCTGAGCTTGTCTCTCCCTCGGTTTGACTTTCCCGTTTGGCTTGACCAGGCTTTTCCCTGACTCTGAGGTTTTGTGTTTGCTAGTTGTTTTTGTTGTTAGTTGGTCTTCTCTGTCCCTTCTGTCACGGGGTTCCCCTTAGTGCAGAGTAGGGACTGCCGCCCAGTTGTCACCCTGGGGTTTAGCCCAGGGGGCCAAGTAGGCAGGGACGGTGGAGAGGGCTGGTGTAGGGACTTCCATGCCGCCTGGTTCTTAACTAGTTCTGACAGAAACACTGGCCATACAATTTTTCGAGTTTGTATTCTCTGGCCTTTAGTGATCCCGGCTATGGAGGCTGTGTCTGCAGTGGTTAACCAGGTTCAAAGTTTGACCGAGGTGGGACAGGATTTGTCAGCCCGCCTCCAGCACCAAGATCAAATGGTTTCCCGTAATCCTGCATCAGTATGTGAACCCAAAGCAACACTCCCAGATTTCTGGTGACCGGAAGGCATTTTTCACGTTTCGTGAAGTATGCAGATTGTATTTTAGTTTGCGTCCACACTCTTCTGGGTCGGATTACCAGAGGGTGGGTATTGTTATACCTCGGTTAAGTGGTGAGCCACAAAATTAGGCCTTTTCATTGCCACCTGATTCACCCTCTTGTCAGTCTGTGGATGCTTTCTATGCTGCCTCAGGTCAGATATATGATGAACCAGACCGAGCAGGCTATGGGGTGTCTAAATTGTTAAGTCTTCTGCAGGGCAAGAGTGCAGCCGAGGATTTTTGTTCTCAGTTCCGACAGTTCTGTGTTGATTCTGGGTGGAATGACCGGGCCTTAAGGATTTATTTCTCACCGGGTTGTGTGAGGCAGTAAAGGATCTGCTGTTGTCTCATCCTGAGCATGCCATCACTTTAGCAGTTCGGGCTGACCGTCGTCTTAGGGCCAGACTTAAAGGGGTTGTCCCGCGCCGAAACGGTTTTGTTTTTTTTTCAACCCCCCCCCCCCCCCCGTTCGGCGCGAGACAACCCCGATGCAGGGACCTAAAGAAAGCTTACCGGAGCGCTTACCTTAATCCCCGCGCTCCGGTGACTTCTATACTTACCGGTGAAGATGGCCGCCGGGATCCTGTTCCTCCGTGGACCGCAGCTCTTCTGTGCGGTCCATTGCCGATTCCAGCCTCCTGATTGGCTGGAATCGGCACGTGATGGGGCGGAGCTACACGGAGCTACACGGAGCCCCATAGAGAACAGGAGAAGACCTGGACTGCGCAAGCGCGGCTAATTTGGCCATCGGAGGGTGAAAATTAGTCGGCTCCATGGGAACGAGGACGCTAGCAACGGAGCAGGTAAGTAAAAAACTTTTTATAACTTCTGTATGGCTCATAATTAATGCACAATGTACATTACAAAGTGCATTAATATGGCCATACAGAAGTGTATAGACCCACTTGCTGCCGCGGGACAACCCCTTTAAGCCTAGGTCTGGTAGTTCCTCCCCAGCACTGAAGGAGTAGGCTTCCATTCTACCCAGCAACCATACTGAAGTCATGGAACTGGGGTATATGTTAGAGATGAGCGAGCACCAAAATGCTCGGGTGCTCGTTACTCGGGACGAAATTTTCGCGATGCTCGAGGGTTTGTTTCGAGTAACGAACCCCATTGAAGTCAATGGGCGACCGGAGCATTTTTGTATTTCGCCGATGCTTGCTAAGGTTTCCATGTGTGAAAATCTTGGCAATTCAAGAAAGTGATGGGAACGACACAGCAACGGATAGGGCAGGCGAGGGGCTACATGTTGGGCTGCATCTCAAGTTCCCAGGTCCCACTATTAAGCCACAATACCGGCAAGAGTGCCCCCCCCCCCCACTGTCAGCATAAAGATCGTTCTCCTCTGCCACAGCTGTAACAGCTGCGGCAGAGAAGAACGATGTTAACCCATTGAATTCAATGGAGCCGGCAATACAGCCGACTCCATTGAAAGCAATGGGCTGCCGGCGATCGCGGGATGAATTGTCGGGAAGGGCTTAAATATATAAGCCCTTCCCGACAATTCATCCAGAAATGTGTTACAATAAAAATATATACCGGCGTATAAGGCGACGGGGCGTATAAGATGACCCCCCAACTGTCACCTTATACGCCGGGAATACAGTGGAGCAAAGAATAAAAATCATTACTCACTTCTTCTGACGTTCTGCGGCGCTCCTGCAGGCTGTTGCTCCCTCCTGGTCCACGGCAGAGTATTGCTTTCTGGAGGCAGGGCTTGAAATCCCCGCCTCCAGAAACACAGCCAATCACAGCCATTCAATGACATCATTGTCATTGGCTGTGATTGGCTGAAGGCACGTGGGTTTCTAGAGGCAGGGATTTAAAGCCCTTCGTAGAGAAATCAATGCGCTGCCGGGAACCAGGAGGAAGCAACAGCCTGCAGGAGCACTGCAGAACACCAGGAGGGAGTGACAGCCTGCAGGAGCGCCGCAGAACGTCAGAAGAAGTAAGTAATGATTTTTATTCTTTGCTCCGCTGTATTCCCGGTGTATAAGGTGACAGTTGGGGGGTCGTCTTATACGCCCCGTCGCCTTATACGCCGGTATATATTTTTATTGTAACACATTTCTGGATGAATTGTAGGGAAGGGCTTATATATTTAAGCCCTTCCCGACAATTCATCCTGCGATCACCGGCAGCCCATTGCTTTCAATGGAGTCGGCTGTATTGCTGGCTCCATTGAATTCAATGGGCAAACATCGTTCTTCTCTGCCACAGCTGTTACAGCTGTGGCAGAGAAGAAGGATTTGTCTTCTATATGTTCTCAATGGGGTCGGCGCTGCTGCCGCCGGCCCCATTGAGCGCATATAGAGAAGATTTATGGCCTTAAGAAGGACCGTTGGGGTTCTTGAAACCTAAAATACTCCTAAGACTCTCCCTATAGCAGCTCCAACACAATAGCACTTTCCCTGAACTAATGTCAGAATGCATCCATAGCGAGCCGCGGGAGGGGCAGATTTCAATACTCGGGTGACACCCAATCTCGCCAGCCACTCACAGCAGGGGGGTGGTATAGGGCTTGATCGTTGCAGGGGGAAGTTGTAATGTCTTCCCTGTCTTTCTATTGGCCAGAAAAGCGCGCAAATTTCTCAGGGAAGAAAGTGAAAGTAACCCGAACATCGCGTGGTGCTCGTTAGGAGTAACGAGCATCCCGAATACCCTAATATTCGCCCGAGCATTGAGCTCGGACGAGTACGTTCGCTCATCTCTAGTATATGTCACCTTCAGATCGTAAAGCATTCCGCCTAAAGAATGGGCTGTGCTTCTACTGCTTGGATCCTGGTCATCGGGTCGCCACCTGTAACAAGAAACAGCTGCAG
Source organism: Eleutherodactylus coqui (assembly GCF_035609145.1). NCBI lineage: Eukaryota > Metazoa > Chordata > Amphibia > Anura > Eleutherodactylidae > Eleutherodactylus > Eleutherodactylus coqui. The sequence continues at coordinate 25,136,712 of NC_089841.1, forward strand.
GGAAACTTCCACTCCTAGGCGATGTCCAGAGGGATTGCCTAGGAGCTCAGGTACTTCCGGGTATTTCTAAGTTGCTTCTTCCTTGTTCCATTTTGTTTGGTTCCTGTCTAAATTATGGTCATGCATTTATTGACTCAGGAACGGCTGACAATTTTGTAAATTTGGAGTTTGTTAAGCCATTTGCATCTGAATTGCGAGATTTCAGCTCTCCCATACAGGTTTCTGGAATCGACTCCACCCCGTTGACTGTGGGGCTAGTTAAGAAGATTACACCCGAACTAACGTTCTCTATAGGAGCATTACGTACAGAGGCCTGTACGTTCCTAGCCATGGAGAATTTATCCGTCGATATTGTGTTGGGGTTACCATGGTTACGTCTTCACAACCCTGTTATTGATTGGACAGCCTCTGAGTTGATACAGTGGGGAGCGGGCTGTGGAGATCATTTAACATCTGTTCAACTGCATTCAATCAATCTTGTTTCCGGGGGTAAGATTCCCGAGGGGCGAACTTACAATGTTACAGTCCCTGAACGAGGCGATGAAGGAGTATTTAACTAGGAGTTTAGCCAAGGGGCATATTCATCCTTCTGAGTCTCCTGCGGGGACTGGGCTCTTCTTTGTGGAAAAGAAGGATGGTAGTCTCCAGCCTTGCACTGATTATCGAACATTGAACAAGATTACTGTGAAGAATCAATACTCACTTCCGCTGATCCCCGATCTCCTTAATCAGGTTATAGGTGCCAGAAGGTTCTCCTAACTCGATCTCAGGGGAGCATACAACCTAATTAGGATTAGAGAAGGGGATGAATGGAAGACCGCATTTAATACTCCTTTCGGGCATTTCAAGTGTTTAGTGATGCCATTTGGTTTATGCCCCGGCCGTTTTTCAGGGCTTCATGAATGCCATCTTTCATGATATTCTGGGTATTTTTGTGGTAGTGTATTTGGATGATATTTTGATTTTTTTTTCCTCTGATTGGGAGACGCATCTGAGTCATTTATGTATTGTGCTCTCTCGTCTTCGAGAGCATCAATTGTTCGCTAAGCTGGAGAAATGCCAATTTGGGGTCCAAGAGATCTCTTTTTTGGGTTATGTCATAACGCCTTCTGCTATTCAGATGAATTCAGACAAGGTCCGGGCCATAACTGAATGGTGTCAACCAACTAATTTAAAAGTGTTGCAACGCTTTTTAGGTTTTGCAAATTTTTACCGTAAATTCATTAGGAATTTTTCAGTTATGGCCAAACCTTTGACGGACCTCACTAAGAAGGGCGCTGAGGTAAACATCTGGTCACCTGAGGCAAAGGAAGCATTTGCTCACCTTAAGGAGGCATTTTCTACTGCCCCGGCTTTCGTACAACCTAATCTCAATTGTTCATTTGTTGTGGAGGTGGATGCTTCTGAGCATGGTATGGGTGCTGTCCTATCCCAGGGAACTGCCTCTCTCTGCAATCTGCAGCCATGTGCCTTTTTCTTTAGGAAGTTTAGTCCGGCGGAACGGAATTATGATATTGGCAATAGAGAATTGCTGGATATCAAATGGGCATTTGAAGAGTGGAGACACTTCCTGGAGGGGGCCAGACGTTAGATTACTGTATTCACTGATCACAAGAATTTGATTTATCTACAGTCTGTTAAGCGCCTAAACGCTCAACAAGCTCAGTGGGCTTTATTTTTTTCTCATTTTAATTTTGTAGTTACTTATGTACCTGGGTCAAAGAACGTCAAGGCAGATGCTTTATCCCGCAGTTTTGGGGCGCCTAAACAAGAGGATGCTCAACCCGAGAGTATTCTATCTCCTGGGGTGGTGGTGGCAGCGTTGTTGTCCAACATCTCCGACGATGTTCTTGCTGCTCAATCGGGTGCTCCGAGTGTTCTTCCCAAAGGGAGGTTGTTTGTACCCAGTGCCTTACGTTTACTTGTTTTAGAGAAAGCTCATGCATCTATCTTGGCAGGCCCCACTCGTATTCGTGGCACGTTGGAATTGCGCAGATGTCTCTACTGGTGGACGCAGATGGCCCGGGATGTCAGACGTTTTGTCGAGTTCTGTTCAGTTTGCGCTCGAGGGAAGAATGTCAGGAGACGACCCGAGGGCCCTATTCTGCCACTCCTGGTGCCATCCAGACCATGGTTGCACTTATCCATGGATTTTGTCATGGAACTTCCAGTTTCTCGGGGATGCTAGGTCATATGGGTGGTAGTTGAGTTTTTCTAAGATGGCACATTTCGGCCCTCTCAAGAAGTTACCATCGGCTTCCGAATTAGCTTCCACTTTCATCAAGGAAGTAGTGCATTTACATGGCATCCGTGAAAATATAGTGTCGGATCGAGGGGTACAGTTTGTTGCCCAGTTTTGCATGGTCTTTGTAAAAGCATCAGAGTTGGGTTGTCGTTTTCCACGGCTTTTCACCCGGAATCCAATGGGCAGACTGAGCGCATGAACTAAGAAGTTATTCAGTACCTCAGGTTATATGTCAGCGATCGTCAGGATCAGTGGGCAGATTTTTTGCCGTCGGCAGAGTTTGCCATTAATAATTATTGTAATTCTGCTTCTGGAACTTTGCCTTTTTTCTGCAATGCTGGCTATCATCCAAGGTGTTCCTTTTCTGTGTCACCAGCGTCCAAGAATCCTTCGGCGGATTCTATGGTCAAGAGGCTTAAGGAGATTTGGGGTGAGGTACGTCGTAACTTGGAGCATTCTCGGGGGGTCATTCTAAGGAATAACGTTAACAGACACACTGTCTCTGGCTCTTTTTTGTTGGTCAGTTGGCTTATTTATCTTGCAAGAATTTGAAATTAAAGGTTCCCGCATTGAAACTGGCTCCGCGATTTGTAGGACCCTTTTCGATTACCAGAATTGTCAAACCTAAGGCTTATGAATTGGCATTACTGGATTCTTGGAAGATTCATAAAGTTTTTCATAAAGCTCTGCTGAAAAGATACGTCCCTCCAATGCAACAGGTACCAGTGGATGCGGAAAATAGATGTGATACCTTGAAAAACGTGAGCTGTAATGGATTTATAGATTAAATACATTATTCCCACTGGGTTTAAAAGAAAGTCTTGAAAACCTCCATGATTAATGTTAAGAAAATTGTAGACCAATGTATCAGTTACTTGTTCTGCTATTAGATTGTAGACTAGGAAGATATAGCATCCTGCTAGTATAAGCAGCGAAGGGGTTAAACAAAACCATTTTCTATATGGCCACCTGCTGACGGCCGGGTCGGATCCTGCTGCGAGAATTCTCGCAGCGGGACCTGACCCGAGCCCCTGCAGGGACCAGTGCGGCGCTCACCTCTCCCGCGGCTCCGGCTCTTTGATGTGACGGCTGCCGGCCAGCTGGCGCATGCGCAGAGCGGAGCCGGGGCGCTGGGAGAGACATTTCTGTGCGGGCCTCTGCGACACCCGCACAGAAATAGAGCATGCTGCGATTTGTTTTCTGTGTCTATTTTCACACGGACAAATCGCAGCCGTCTGCATAGGATTGCGTTTTCCAATGCAATCCTATGCAGGCGTCCAGGGGAGGAAATTTTGCTGGAAATCCCGCAGCAAAATTTCCGCCCGTGTGCAGGGGGCCTATACTAGAGAGTAATATGAGATAAGACAAACAGAAGATAAGATGGTTTCTCAGACCACTTCCATTGTATTCCTTCTCACTGAAATCATAGCGGCTTCATTGTATATTATAGTTACACCTTAAAAGGTGTAACTTATGTTAATCCTTTTTAGTGGTAGCCTATCATGTAATGTAATTATTCTTGGAGGTAGATACTTTTCCTTCTACACGAGATCTGAGATTGTCTTTTCCTTGGTAAACACATAAATTCTCCTTACATTTTTGGTCCTTCGAGCGGGAAAAATTCACTGCAGAGGGAAAGGACAGTCTGGCTGTGAAAAGGTGGGTCTGAAGTACTCTCTGATCATTAAAAGACCTCCGTCTTGCTTAGACATTATTAGAGGCCAGTCGGGCATCCTGTCCGAAACAGTGACATTTTTCCAAACTAGCCTGAGAATTTAGAAGCCTCCCAGATAATGTGTAGTAAGTATAGCAATGGTTAAACTTTTCTTCTCTCTTCTTCTTCTGTATACTTTAGTGTTAGTAGAATTTACAATGTGTATTATAAATGAGGCAAGTATAGACAAATTGGTTGTCAAGGGGCAATAGCAGTAGTCTATGTGAGACCATAGCCATTGTGAGAAGGCTACAGGAAAGAATTACTCCGCACGGCGCGTAAAAAAGTGGATGACGTCATGGGACACAGGGGTGTCCAGGAACTTTACTTCTTATCTTCCTACTACTTCTTTTTCGTTGATATTGTTTTATAGAGTAACTAAGAATATAAAAAGAGGGCGGCCGCCTACTAACATATTGTAATATTTGTATTGTTGTCTTATACTGCATGAAGCGAATGTGTGAGCGATTGAGATAGGCAGATCCGATACATGGGCACTGACCTCTTGGACACATTAAGGACGAACCTTCGTGTGTGAGTTGTTTTCGGACAAGACCCTTGATTGTGTTCAATGTTCACAGGCCCTACTCGGAAAGGCAAGAAGGAGTCTTCGTGTATATAGCAAAGCACTGATTCTGGTCAGGAACTTTTGCGATTCTGCTGTATATTTCAGTGGCCAAAGGCTCATTTTATGTTGTTTGTCTTTTAAATCAACGTCAAGAACATAATTACTAACAATGGGAATTACAAACTGTAAGGCATTCTTCTGTGAATGTCTCTGTTATCAATGACAGGAAGTCCTTGAAGGAATGAAGAAGTACATGCACAAGTTAAATCTTAACTAGGTCAAATATTGTGACAAGTGGGAAAAAATATAGATTAAAAATAAATTAGAAGTCCTTAGTTATAAAAACTTATGTGATAAAATACAGACAACATCAGCTAAAGATCAACAGAAATACGGATTATCTGCTGCTGAAGCCTGGTTCAAAGAAGGCCCACACTGTCACCCATATAAAAAAATATGTCGTCACAGAGGCAGAAAAGTCTAATATTGCAAACTAGAAGCCCTTCACAGTTTAGACAAAATTAAAATAATATCTTTTTATTAGTTATACATAAAAACGTGTTAAACAGACACAGGGCACTTACACAAAAAACCCTGAATTCTCAGAGGTATCCAAGTCTCATTGGAGACTTATTACCACTTGCATTCTATATTAGTTCCCTCTTCTTCAAAAGTTGTCAGGAGGGAACAACATATACCAATAGGTTATAGAGCAAAGTGGTATAAGTTGTCAAAAATTGATAAGAACTCGGATAAGGATAGATCAATTCCTTTCTTAAAGTCCCATTCCCATACTAGAAATTTTGAACTTGTGTCAGGATATTCTGATAGGCTGAATCAGCTCAATCCTGTATCACTTATTATGTTTGACAATAAGGATAAGTCTTACATGAAGATTATTTCACTTATCCATTTAGTCGTAAAGGGAATGGTATATGAGAGATTGTGAGTAGGTATTAAAGAGCAGACGATGTATAGTTGTACTGATTAGTATTCTATTACCGCTGTCTAAGTACTCATAGTCTCTTATATTTTTTATTCGGAAAGAGGGGAGGATATGCGCCCAATAAAGTGATCAGTGGGCACACATCTGTTCCTTCCAAAGACAATTAGAAACTGTATTACAGTCAATAGACTCAGCATGTGGTACTTTGTAATTTCTTGTGATTAAAGTTTGAGCATTATCGTGCTCTTTCCTAAGTACTATGTAATCTCTTATAGTCTCTCTCAACGCGTTTCTCCACTAGTGAAAGCGGGTCATCAGGAGATAGTTGAGTTAGTACAGTCGGATGTAATTTACTATTTCCGAGTTCAATTTGAACCAAAGATGGTATAGTAATGTACAAATCACCCCAGTCGATAGTATTTTATCGGCTCGCTCTTAGCATAAGACTGGTATACTTCAAATGAAGGATAACCTGCCAGGTGTAGGCAGTATCCTATAGGATACCAATCTAGAAATTTTATAGAGATGTATACTTGGTCAGTTACTTAGAGAGTCATGAAAGGCCCTATTTGCGATCTTTCATGTTTGAATTAGTGAACCAGTACTATGATATACGTGTTGGGATCACTAATGTTACTATTGCTAAGACTGCCTGTTTCTAAGGCTGCCTGTTTACAAGGCTGTCTATGTCTAAGGCTGCCTAGTACCTAGTCTGGAGTAAAAGTAGCAGCGCCTCTGGCCTTGGTGGTAGGTCAGGGCTATTTGTGCACTGGTTTGATGTCTGTCCTTATAAAGCAAGCTTTGCTCCTCCCTAAGTGGGTATGTCATGCCATTCAGCCAATCATGTGAACTCAGGGAGGGGGAAGGTTGGTTGACTCTTTGTTGTCCATGGTATTATAGCGATCTTTATGGAGAGATATTGAGCATTAGTATGTTCTAGGCTAGTGTCTTCTATCATAGGATTACCCATATTGCTTACCGATCTCATTAAAAAGGCCCTGATCCGCGCATTAAATGTTAAATGTCGAAAGTACGCTATCACCATTGGGCCTCCCATAAGGGGCTGTACTAGCAAAACAGGCCGCCGATAGGTGAGGAGGAAGGCGTTGGCTGCGCGGTGCCGCTGCAACGTCACGACGTGGCGTACCATAGTGACGTCAGCACACATCGGCCGCCGGACGACAGTATGGGTGCGGTGAAGTTAGGTATCGTAGTGCTGGGCAACGTCATGACGTCACCACGTTAGTAACGTCATGGCGACACCGCGAGTTAGTCACAGTATAACAGAGTGAGCGCGGTGACGCTAGATTGCGTAGTGACATCACCGCGCTCTGTAGCGTCACATGATTCGGGTTGCATGCATTCGTGGGATCAGAAGCGTCAAGGCACAGTATGATGACGCGCTAAGTATATTGGTAAGGTAGTTGTTCACCAGATGCTCACATGACCAGTATAAGAGGTCATGTGATAAGATGGACTACATTTGTCATACTAATAGATGACTTTGTTTACACATTTATTTGCATATTAAATTGATCTATTCATTACCATCCGTGTATAATAAGGAAATATACCCATCCTTTGTTAGAAGGACACACTTATCATGCTAATAAAGTGCTATGATTTATATATCTAATCGGTCTGTTTATTCTCGTGTGTACATGATAACAGGATACAGGTCAACATGGACTGCATATCCTGATCCTTATGTTATTTGGCTTGAAAAAAGACCTAATTATAGGTCGAAACGTTGCCTATCTTAACTTGGACGCAATAAACATGTTCCTTTGTATGACATAATTTTCTGCATCATTTTATGCTGCCACCTCCTCCACTCTTCTAGTTTGGGTATTCACTCACTGCGCTGCTAACAGCGCTGATACCAGCCCCACTGTGACATCAGTGTGCAGCTGGGAATCCTCTCATGACATCTCCTACTTGGTTTGGTGAGAGCAGGGGAAGAAGTGTCCACCAGCCCACTGACGTCATAGTGTGCACCAGGATCATCGCCGAGCAGCAACGCTGAGCAGAAGTGACATCCCACAGTGGGGGCCACTGTGGGATGTCACTATGACACTGAGGGCCGCTGTGGAATGTCACTATGACACTGAGGGTCTCTGTGGAATGTTACTGTTATACTAGGGGCCGCTGTGGGATGTCACTATTAGACTGGGGGCAGCTGTGGGATGTCACTATTATACTGGGAGCCGCTGAGGGGATGTCACTATGATACTGCGGGTGGCTGTGGGGTGTCACTATGATACTGGGGGCTGCTGTGGGTGTCACTATGATACTGGAGACCGCTGTGGGGATGTCACTGTGATACTGGGGGCCGCTGTGGGGTGGCACTATAATACTGGGGGCCACTGTGGAGTGTCACCATTACTACTGGGGGCCGCTGTGGAGTGTCACCATTACCGCTAGGGGGTCACTATTACCGCTGGGGCCACTAGGCCCCCAGCATCATAGTGACACCCCACAGCGGCCCCATGTTTACATGTGGTGGAAATGTGCAGGGCTGTTTCAAAATAGACAGTGTGCAGATTTTGACAGCTTTTTGGATGTAGAAATGCTGCAGAATTTTCCACAGATATTTCCGCTGAGGACATTCTGCAGTAGTTCCGCATCCAAAAAGTGCCCCTGTCCTTTTTGGAATGACGGAAGTAAAATCATACGTCGTGATAAGCTCCGCCCCCTAACATCTTGGCACTTTGCGATAAATAAGTGGGTTTTGGGTTGCAGTTTAGGCAATCGGTCTCTAAAAGGTTTGCCATCACTGCCCTAGAGGTAGTCTACATACTACTGTATGTGGATGACATCCTGCTGGCAGCAGGCAGTGAGGAAAATTGTAGGGAGAACACAATCACACTCTTGAGGTTTCTCTATGAGCAAAGCTCTAAGGCAAACAGAAAGAAACTCCAATACTGCCAGCAAACGGTTAAATATTTGGGTTATAACCTGTTAGATGAAGGTAGGCATTTAGACGACATTAGGAAGCAAGCAATTCTGGAGGTTCCAAAACCACAAACAAATGATGTCCTTTTTGGGAATGGCAAACTTCTGCAGAGCCTGGATCCCAAATTATGCATCTCTGACAGTGCTTCTTACCAGACTCATCTATGATGAACACCTGGCTGCAGCTAACAGGATCTAGTGGGATTGGCCCTCTAAGGAAGCCTTTGTCAGGTTAAAACAGACTCTGGTGGGCACATCAGTCTTGGGGGCTGCCGAACTACAACAAGCCCTTTGTTTAAACTGTTGACTCAAGGGAAGGATATATGAACTCTATGTTAACTCAGGAACACTGTGGGAAACAGACCGCTGGCATACTACTCTTCCAGACTAGATCCAGTGGGCTGAGCACTCCCACCCTGTGTACAAGCGGTAGCGGCAGCTGAAGCAGTCAGACCTTCTGCCACTATAGTGCTGTTCCCCCACTCACACTGAAAGTACTGCATGCAGTTAATTATACGCATATCTTAGTCCTTCCAGACATCTCTCCTGCATTACACTACTGCTCTCACAGCCACACCTGACAATTAGAGATGTACTACACTCCATCCATCCACCTTACTGCCTATTTCTTCAGATGGTACTCCATACAACTGTCTAGGAGAGATGGCACATAAGGTGTTACCCAGACCAGATCTACAGGATATACCTCTTGTAGATGCTGTATACACTCTTTGTAGATGGGTCGTCCAGGAAGAACTTCGATGGCACCAATGCCATTGCATGCTGTGGTTAGAAGAGACCATAATAGTTGGGTCCTTGCCAAGGCACTACTCTGCACAGGCAGCAGAACTGGTAGCTCTGACAGGGGCCTGCAAGTGGGCACAGGGTAAAAAGATCACTATTTAGTTATGTAGCAGTATTGAGCCATGGCCTCTGCAATGTCTCAACAGAAGGGATATGGTTGCACTCGTATCTAAGGTATTCGCTACAGATGGCTTCTCAAATTACTAAAAAGAGGTATTTTCCAACACCTCAGTATCTGCTATATATCTACATATTTGTATGAATTATATTGAATTAAAATATTGTCTAGTTATTATAGATGCTTTAGCCAAGTGGATAGAAGTGTTTCCCACTGGTCAGTCAGATGCACCGACAGTGGCTAAAGCATTACTAAGGGAAACAATACCAGGTGATTTGGTCCTTATTAGAGATGAGCGAGCATGCTCGGTAAGGGCAGTTACGAGAGAGAGCAACGCTATTTTGGAATAACTGCATACTTGTCTAAGAAAATTCAGGAGGGGGGGTGCGCGGGGGTGAGCAGGGGGTTGCGGAGGGGAGCGGGGGAGGGCAGAGAGAGAGATCTATTTCACTCCCCCCCCCCCCCCCCCCCCGCCGCCCCCTGCCACCCGCGGCCCCTCCGAATTTTCTCAGATGAGCATGTAGTTACTTGAAAATAGCGTTGCTCTTTCGAGTAACTGCCCTTACCGAGCATGCTCACTCATCTCTAGTCCTTATCAAAGTGATAAAGAAAAAGAACTGGAAGACTCCTAAGTGGGAAGCACCTTACCAGGTATTCCTGACCACTCCTACTGCAATAAAGATTGCTGAAAGGCAGACCTAGATTCACCAATCTCACTGTAAAAAGGTAACACAGGCAGAGCAGGGACAGTGTGCTGAGGGGTTCCAGTTCAGTCTGCAAAAAAGGGGGGTCCACATTAGGTGGTCTCTATCTCAAGCCGGTGAAGAAATCCACACCCTTTTTTCCTGGACTGCTCAGTAAGGACAAAATGACAGGAATAGCATTTCTTTTCAGAGTATTGGTGAATCTGGGGAACGCTATTAATGACAGTACTAAATTTGTCAGTGTTAGGGTTGGCCAGGGCAGAAGGACAGTGACTCCCTATGCCAACCCTCTCCCATATCCCTACCTATTTGCCCTCCAGGGTGACAACTGGGCGACGGTCCCTACGCTGCACTAGTGTCAGGGATCCCGGGAAAGAGGGACTGGGGTCTGACTATACTGCTACTACTAAAATGTTACAAATACTATGCTCTCCCTACACTGCTGCCAGGAAAATGTTTATCTGCTGCTTTGCCCATACTGCTTCTATGTAACTGTTACTGGGGTCTGACTATACTGCTACTACTGAAATGTTACAAATGCTGTGCTCTCCCTACACTGCTGCAAGGGAAATGTGAATCTGCTGCTTTGCCCATACTGCTTTTACGTTAATGTTACTGGGGTCTGTCTGCACTGCTGGAACTGAAATGTGACTGGGGCATGTCGCAACTGATACTACTGAAATGTTACTGGGGTCTGTTAATACTGCTGGAACTGAAATGTTACTGGGGTCTGTCTACACTGCTGGAACTGAAATGTTACTGGGGTCTGTCTAGACTTATACTACTGAACTGTTACTGGGGTCTGTCTATACTTATACTACTGAAATGTTACTGGGGTCTGTGTATACTGCTGCAAATGAAATATTAGTGGGGTCTGTCCTCACTGCTGCGAATGAAATGTTACAGGGTCTATCCATACTCTTAACACTGAAATGTTACTAATTCTCGGCTCTGCCTATACTGCTGCTACTGCTATGTTACAGGGTTGTGGAAATGGAGGCTTCCCAAAGACATGATGGTGGCGAGGCCGCGCTACTAGGTCCCCAGGCACGACAACGTTTCAGCGACGCGGTCACTGGGAAGGTGCATATAACCACGGACACGGGGACAGGACACGTACTGCCTCAAAAACATCCCCCTCCTCCTCCTCCAACAATGAAAACATTCTTGGCAAATGCTTTCGCAGTGGTCCATCTGGTGGCAGTCCAAGAATTTCACCTTAAACGACACAATAAGAAAGCCCCCCACCATGGCCCACTTAATCCTGGCCACATTTCGAAAAACAACTAAATAAAACCGCGCTAATAGGATCACAGTCGCGACCACTATCCCACCAACGCGGTTACTGGTAAGGTGCATATAACCACGGAGACAGGACATGTACTGCCTCAAAAACATCCCCCTCCTCCTCCTCCAACAATGAAAACATTCTTGGCAAATGCTTTCGCAGTGGTCCGTCTGGCGGCAGTCCCAGAATTTCACCTTAAACTACACAATAAGAACGTCCCCCACCACAGCCCACTTAATCCTGGCCACATTCCGAAAACCAACAAAATAAAATCGCGCTAATGGGTCCACAGTCGCGACCACTATCCCACCAACGCAATTACTGGTAAGGTGCATATAACCACGGACACGGGGACACGACACGTACTGCCTCAAAAATATCCCCCTCCTCCTCCTCCAACAATGAAAACATTCTTGGCCGAAGCCCACCTCTATGTAATCAGACGTTAGCTCTGCTGTCCAGGGCACTGCAATGGGATATATTTATGTACCGCCGGTGGGTTCCAGGGAGCCACCCATGCTGTCGGTCCACAGGGACTTCACATAGGGGAGTTGTTCCTGCCTGTGTCTATGTATTAAAAACCCCGGTCTGACTGGGGCATGCAGTGTGGGCCAAAACCCACCTGTATTTTATCTGACGTTACCTCAACTGTGCAGGGCAATGCAATGGGATTTACTTATGTAGCGCCGGTGGCTTCCTGGGACCCACCCATGCTGTCGGTCCACACGGACTTCACATTAGGGAGTTGTACCTGCCTGTATATACTTATAAAAAACTCGAGTCCGACTGGGGCTTGCAGTTTGGGCCGAAGCCCACCTGTATTTAATCAGACGTTAGCTCTGCTGTCCAGGGCACTGCAATGGGATTTATTTATGTACCGCCGGTAGGTTCCAGGGAGCCAACCCTGCTGTGGGTCCACAGGGACGTCACATAGGGGAGTTGTACCTACCTGTGTCTAATTATAAAAAACCCCAGTCTGACTGGGGCATGCAGTGTGGGCCGAAGCCCACCTGTATTTTATCTGACGTTAGCTCAGCTGTGCAGGGCAATGCAATGGGATTTACTTATGTAGCGCCGGTGGCTTCCTGGGACCCACCCATGCTGTCGGTCCACACGGACTTCACATTAGGGAGTTGCACCTGCCTGTGTATACATATAAAAAAACTCGAGTCCGACTGGGGCATGCAGTTTGGGCTGAAGCCCACCTGTATTTAATCAGACGTTAGCTCTGCTGTCCAGGGCACTGCAATGGGATATATTTTTGTACCGCCGGTGGGTTCCAGGGAGCCACCCATGCTGTCGGTCCACACGGACTTCACATTAGAAAGTTGTACCTGCCTGTGTCTATGTATTAAAAACCCCGGTCTGACTGGGGCATGCAGTGTGGGCCGAAGCCCACCTGCATTTTATCTGATGTTAGCTCTGCTGTCCAGGGCACTGCAATGGGATGTACCGCCAGTGGGTTCTAGGCAGCCACCCCTGCTGTGGGTGCACACGGAATTCCCATTGCGGAGTGGTACCTGCCTGTGACTATTTATAAAATACCCCAGTCTGACTGGGGCATGCAGTGTGGGCCGAAGCCCACCTGTATTTCATCTGACGTTAGCTCTACTATTCGGGGCACTGCATTGGGACAAACTTCAGGAGCAATACAGCGCTAATGAGACGTGCACAGCTACGCTAGCATTGGAGTCTGCTGTAGGCCCACGATTGCTGAGGGTTTGTGCAGAGGCCTATGTCCTGGGTGCAGTGAAAGTCTGCTTCCTGCCTAGGATTGCTGAAGCTGTGGGCCGAGGCCTATGTCATGGGCACGGTGCAAGTCTGCCATGTTTGGCTGCTCAGATCAATTTTTTGTTCATGTCTTGGGTTTCCTAGGACCCACCTATGCTGTTGGTGCAAACTTAGTTCCCATCGCGGTGTTTGATCTGTCTGGCACAAAGACACTGACTGACTTGGGTAGGGGGCAGAGTGCAGACGGCTTTCCCCTTGCAGTGTCGATTGAGCTATGCGACACCTTGACAGAATGAATACTGTGTGGCACATGGATTCCCCATTGCTATGCCCACGTTTGCAGCTCCTAACGGAGGTGGCACAGGATTGGATTTCTCATTGCTTCTGTACAGCATTGTGGGCTATCGCCCCGCCCCTTTTAAAGAGGGTCACTGCCTGACCCTGCCAACCCTCTGCAGTGTGTGCCTCCGGTTCCTCCTCATGGCAGACGCACTTATAAATAGACATGAGGGTGGTGTGGCTATGAGGCTATGAGGCCAGCGTGTGGCATGAGGGCAGCTGAAGGCTGCACAGGGACACTTTGGTGTGCGCTGTGGACACTGGGTCATGCGGGGGGGGGGGGGGTTGGGCAGCATGTAACCCAGGAGAAGAGGCAGCGGTGTGTCCCGCAGGCAGTGCTTGTGCTTAGTTGGAGGTAGTGTGGTGCTTAGCTAAGGTGTGGCTTACTAATGAGGGTTTGTCTAAAGTAAAAATTGTTAGGGGGGGGGGGCACTCTTGCCGCTATTGTGGCTTAATAGTGGGACCTGGGAACCTGAAATGCAGCCCAGCATGTTGCCCCTCACCTGCCCTATCCGTTTCTGTGTCGTTTCCATCACTTTCTTGGGTTTTCCACATTTTCACCAATGAAAACCTTAGCGGAGCATGGGTGATATACAAAAATGCTCGAGTCGCCCATTGACTTCAATGGGGTTCGTTACTCGAAATGAACCCTCGAGCATCGCGGAAAGTTCGACTCAAGCAACGAGCACCCGAGCATTTTGGTGCTCGCTCATCTCTAGTCAAGACACTTCTCCATGAGAACTCAATGAATTCTACTTTATTATCAACATTAGCAATTTTTATACAGAAGGAAGAGGGCCTATTCAAAAGTTATTTGGTACAAAGGTTAGTGTTACATTGGTGACAAAGTTGATTGATCATAAGGCTTATTGACATCTACCAAATAGTCTCAAAGCTCTTAAGGATCATCTTAGACATGGAAATCAGTACTCTTTAATTATTCCCTGGATGCCTGTGCTGTTATCCGCAAAAGCCATTTATCTTCCATTACTCTGGGATCCCTGTGTGTCCAGGATCCAGGTGGCGAGCACGGCGAGTATAAGAATTTCCTCCACACTCTCAGTGTTGTTTTTGGTGCTGCTGATTGACTTTGATTCATGGAAATCAGTACAATCAGGATATGGTTGTTACATTAGACACTATTTCTGCTATAGTTGTGAGTCTTCTCTGTTAACATAGCTTAGCCTTATTTAATTTGCCTGTTGACTTCTTATCTTAAAATCTTAGTTACCGGCACTACAAAGCATAGGTTTTAATCTTTTATTTAAGGGCCAATAGACCAATACAAGGTAATAAGCATACACTTATTGTATTCTGAAACTTAACACTTTATATTCTATGACACTAGTATTAGATTTTTTCCACACCTCACAACACAGATTAGGCTTATCTCACTAATAAGCACTTACAGTTTTGCTCCTGTTTTTTATGTCGTAATTGGAAAATCTCTAGTGGAGATTCCTCCTCCCGCAACTCATGGCACAGATCTGTACTTTTGGCACCACCTTGTAATCCTCAACAGTCTGTTTGGCCCACCATAATCGGAGGGAATACTCTATGCCGGCACACCTCAGACATCCTCTACTGTCTGAAATCCATTACTTCAAGCCAAATGCTCTGAGCTGATGACTGAATCATGGCAAATATAAGCATTCCATGTGAACCCCTTCCCCACCTAACAAAGTGAACCTCATCAACCACATGTTGAACAATGAAAACTCTCTCACCGCATGGACACATCACACTGCTTTTAACCAGCACAATTGCTACTATAACCTTCATTGAATATTTCTTGCATGAAATTACCTTTTTACTTTCTTTTAACAGTTTATCTTACACATTTTAAAACCTAACTTGCACAGTCCAAACACCATTCACTACTACAGAGGCAATCTAAAACCCATAACTCACACCTTTTTACACGCAGGGCATTACTTCACAGACAACATTAAAAAAAACACACAGTATACCTACTTCATAGTTCTTTTGATACAGACTCAGAATATTTCAACTCACCCGGACTGGGACGGATAATAGGAGAGAAGGAGAGATGGTATAGGTATAAGAATAAAACTTATTACCTTGCTTGAGCTCATTATCTGTCTGTCTCTGCTTCGAAGTCCCCTTGCTTCTGGAGAACATGGAATTTCTGTATTATTCTCATCTCAGCAGTGCCTCCAAATTTGTTATCGCAATTTTCGCTATTCGATATATTGTGGGTGACATAGAATAGGAATAATGAACAGGCCTGGAGACCTTTTAAAGGACCCCACGCTTACATCATGTGAACCATAAAGGTTTTAATTTTATTAAGGTGGGTAAAAGTTTATATAAGGTTTCAAAGACAGGAAGTTGGGTCATTCAGGGTCCTGTTACAGCATTGAGTGTGCTGATAGGTCATTCTCATAGGGAGGGATTTGTGAGGTAGCTGTGAGATCATTCACAGGGGAGGAGCTTCCCTTGAGCATGCTCTAGTCATTCTTGACTTGTCCAAAGGAGATACTTCTTGTTTCTCTCTAGCCATTTCCTGTCCTATAACACAAAAACATTCCTTTTGGCCATGCAGCTGTAGCTTGAGCCCTGGAGATGTCTTCTGCTAGTCAAAACTGGTTTGACCTGGTTTTGGACACAATATACTGCTCCTTCAATTCTTGTGGGGAATGTTCCCTCCCCTCATCTTAACATCTTCACAGCTTACAACAGAAAATACACAAAATGGCGAACCTCTAATAGTCATTCTCCCACAAGGGGTTAAACTAAACCTTTTCTATATACCAGACAGCATTATGAGATAAGACAAACAGAAGATCAGATAGTCTCTCAGACCACTTCCCTTGCATCCCTTCTCACTGAAATCATAGTGGCTTCATTGTATATTATAATTATACCTTAAAAAGTGTAACTTATGTTAATCATTTTTAGTGGTAGCCTATCATGTATTGTAATTATTCTTGGAGGTAGATACTTTTCCTGTGATGTCATTTATGGTATATAAACCATATACACCTTGGAATAAATTATAAATCATTTGATACCGCAACAGGCTGTTGTGATTTGAATTTCTCTAGGGGCCCTGACTTCTACACGAGATCTGAGATTATCTTCTCCTTGGTAAACACATACATTTTCCTTACAATTAATTAGGCTTAATTTTTTTATAGGGAAAAATCTATGCTAGAAAATATAATCACAATGTATCATATTATTTCTATTCATTACAGGTATATATGACCCATTCTATGCAGGCAATTCATGCATTACATTTCACTCTCCCTCTTGATACTATATATAAAAAGAATATATAAACAAGTGAATCTATCGTATCACTTTTTATTCTATTACCAAGGCCCTCACAATCCACTATATACAGACAACCTATATAATTAATGTTATTTAATATATTTTTGAAGTACATGTATTTTATTGAGCTGTACATTTTCAACTCATAAATTTGCTGCTGGTTCTGCTGTCCAGCTACCATGTATTCCATATTTCCAACCCTATCGGTTTATTACCACACTCTTCCAATGTATTCAGAGACCTTCATCTTGTACATCTCTAGATACATCCTTACTATCCATAGGACCATTGCTCGTTAGCCTCCTCACACCCAACTGTGCATGTGCACTCTTTTAAAAAAAATTCCCGCCATCACTGCTGGCAATATATCCCCACTCCCCCAGCAATCCAGTCCACACCAATCATTCTTCTTTCTAACAGTGTGGCTAGAACTCCATTCCTGAAGCCTCCGGTAAGTCTAATTTTCCCATTTTATTTTCCTTGGTATTGGCACAATACTCTTTCCATCTGTTAGCGCCTCATCCAGAAGAACTACCCACATCCCTCCCTTTCCAGCTGCTTCAGCAATTAGAGCTGCACCCACCATCTATTGGCAATGTCTCCCTTGTCTTTTCCCCGTTGACACTTTAATCACCTTTCTCCTTCAATTCAGCAGTACTACCTTCTGGCATAAACATTTATACACTTACTGTTTCTAGTTGTCCAGCTGTTAATCTGCTCCACCGCTGTGCCCCTTGCTGTTATATAGTGTTACATCTCTTACTAATAATAATCACCAAACTAGCAGTATTTTCTCCCATAAAAAAAATTCTTTTCTACCTCTAATTTACAGTTATAACCAATTGTGCACGATATTCCCCATGTTTACAATTACACTCATTATGCCTTGTTTTTAATTAACTTGGGTCAGATATCATGCATATTTTACATCGGTCTATTTGTTTATTTTTAATCGGTCCATACCATTTGTTTTTGCTACTGTTAGAGAAATCTAGTCCCTTTAAGAAGGCCTGATATCTGTAAGACTTCAGGAAGGGTCACGCTGAGCTTTGGAAAACTCTCAACTAATTATAACATAGTACAACTTCTTGGAATTGTAGAGACACACTGTCTATTCAAGTTGGTTCAGCCTCCGTACGTTATTGTCACAAGAAAATCCTGCTTATAATTCATGGTATGTGGGAGATAGACATGTTTTAGGCAATACAATCCTCCTTCCTCTAGTTATGATCCATACATAATATTAGTCTGTTTACCAAATCCCAATAACTATATAAACTAACAGATACAGCGATTCTTCACGAACCCCCGAGCACATAATCTGTTCGATACTTTGATATTTTTACTCTCCACTGATGATTTGTACTTTTTTGTGCATCTCTTCTCCTTTCTCCCATTTCTTTTACTCCATTTACTCTCCTATCTTAATTATTGTACTTAGCATTTTACCCAACTGTTTGGGAGGAAGGGGCTGTGTCCCTGAAATGCATCAATACTGCCTGTTTTAGTTTAATCAATAAAGAAGAATCAAGGTAATTCTGTGGTTTCAAAAATGTTCTTGGTGAAAAGAGTAACGCCGTAAGTCCACGAATATTAATTTTCTGCAAGTTAATTGTCGCCATAAGCGTGCTTGGAATCTAGCAGTATTTCTTTGATTCTTGGCATATTAAGGGGGCTAATGCTTCCTCTCAGGGTAGCAATTGGCACGGAAAACCTTTCCTACATCCTACTGGATTATGGAGATGTGTTCCCAGGTTCTGATAGGCTGGAATTCTAAGTAAGCTCTTATGTATTTCTGTTGGCAGTATCTTCAAGATTTATAAATGTTTGCACCTTGATATGGACTATTATGTCGCACCAGCTTTCCCAAGTTGTCACTTCTGTATAAAACTCTTGGCTCTCTTGAAATCTGGCATGTTCAGAGCTCATCTGAGCGTGAAAAGCATAGTCTTTGTTTTATCGGGCTGTGTGCTCCATGCTTTATAGTCCTGTATGAATAATGTCTGATATTTTACACTGAAGTTGTAGAACCTTTTCCATGTGAACAGAGCTGTATATTACTGTGTATGACCCTATAGTGATGAGATTGGTCAGAGACGCCCCTGCTGGGGTCAGTGGCGTAATACGGTTCTTAGGATCAGCTATGAAATGATCATTTTCAAAACAAAAAATGTGCTAATAAACTCCACAAAGTCTGGGATCTGCAGTGATTCTCCCCTCCCTACTTATATATATAATGGGTACCAGCTCTCCCTCATCTTCATTGGTTCTGGGGAAACATCATCTAAAGGAAGAAGAAAGATCGGTCCAAATACAAACATGTAAGTTACACAAGTAAACTTTTATGAACAGTTAGCCCCCTGCACATGGACAGAAATTACGCGGCGGGATTTCCTGCAGAATTTCTGCCCATGTCCGCCTGCATAGGATTGCATTACAAACCGCAATCCTATGCAGATGGCCATGATTTGTCCGCGTGAAGACACAGGAGCAAAACAAATCACAGCATGTTCTATTTCTGTGCGAATCTCGCAGAGGCCCGCACAGAAATGTCTGTGGTGACGGGCCGGCTCCACTCTGCGCATGCGCCAGCTGGCAATCAGCCGGCGCATAGAAGGAACAGAAGACGCTGAGAGCGGGTGAGCCGCAGCTCTCTGCAGCGGCACAGGTCCGCATCCTGCTGCGAGAATTCTCACAGCGGGATCCGACCTGGCCGTCTGCAGGCGGCCTTAGAAAAAAGTGTGAAATACTCTGTATACACGGGTGATATAAAGGTGGGTTATCTGGATATTATTTGTTTCTGGATTACAGATGTTTATTGGTAATGACATACAAGTCTTATTTATCACTTATTGTCTAAATTGCTTCCCTTTTTTGTGTATGACATGTCACTTTACATTTTTTATTTTTACCTTTTTTGACAGTTTGATAAAACAGGTTTTAAAAAATCTGCTTCTCTCCGCTGTGAACTTTTTGATGTCGTAGTAAATCTGATTTGTGAGTAAAACATTTCCCCCCCATTCTGTACAAGAAAACGGCTTCTCTCCTGTGTGAGTTTTCTGATGTTCTTTATGGACTAACTGAATAACCACATGATATCAACTCAATATTTGCAAATGTTGATTTCAACATCACGTCGACCATCTTATAGAATCATAGACCATCTCAGCCTGGGAAGATTATTTTTCTGCCTAGAATGTATTTAGTAATATGCCTTGATTTTGTCATACTTGTGAGACAACCTATGTCTATGCATATCGTACCACTTTCTTTTACCCATCTATAAAAAATGATAAGGAGGCAGTTCATGGAAAGAGCTGATATTCCTTTGTCAAAATCAGAACACTCAGTCTCATCTGGTTACTTCTAAGGTGTGTGGTCATCTATGACTCTTATTTTAACTCTATCTAATCTGATAAATTTCTATAACAGTACTTATATAGTTTTTCTTGCCATTGTTATTATTATTTTAGCCAGTTCTGTATTCAGATTGTCTAGACTATTTATGTAGTTATCAATGATATTGGAGTAGAGTGAACTTAGGTTGCGTACTGTTACTCTTAACAAACCCTCCTTCCTCTATTCATGATCCATACATAATACTAGTCTGCTTACTAAATCACACTAACTATATAAACTAACAGATACAGCGATTCTTCACGAACCCCCGAGCACATAATCTGGTCGATACTTTGATACTTTTACTCTCCACTGATAATTTGTACTTTTTTGTGCATCTCTTCTCCTTTCTCCCATTTCTTTTACTCTATTTACTCTCCTATCCTAATTATTGTACTTTACCCAACTGTTTCGGAGGAAGGGGCTGTGTCCCTGAAATGCATCAATACTGCCTGTTTTAGTTAAATCATTTGTTTTATCGGGCTGTGCGCCCCAAGTTGTATAGTCCAGTATAAATAAAGTCTATTATGTGTTACACTTTCCCATGTGATCACAGCTGTATATTACTGTGTGCGACTCTTCCTAGTATATGACCCTATAGTGATGAGATGGAGGGCCCAAATACAAACATGTAAGTTGCACAAGTAAACTTTTATGAACAGTTAGAAACAAGTTTAGAGACGCAGTTATATGTATCAGTGTGAAAAATTCTATGTACACGGCTGATAATAAAGGTGGGTTATCTGGATTATATTTGTTTCTGACTAACAGCTCTTCATCGGTAAATACATACATTTCTTATTCATCACTAAATTACTTCCCTTTTCTTGTATGACATGTGACTACTTTTTTTTTACCTTTTTTTGTATGGTTTGACAAAACAGGCTTAAAAAGATGTCTTCCCACCAGTGTGAGCTTTTTGATGTCGCAGTAAACATGATTTGTGAGTAAAACATTTCCCACATTCTGAACATCCAAACGGCTTCTCTCCAGTATAAGTTCGCTGGTGTTTAACCAGGTGCTTTTTCATTGTAAAACATTTCCCACGTTCTGAACAAGGAAATGGCTTTTCTCCTGTGTGAATTCTCTTATGTGTAACAAGGGCTGATTTTTTTATAAAACATTTCCCACATTCTGGACAAGAAAATGGCTTTTCTCCTGTGTGAATTCTTTGATGTCGCAAGAGATGTGATTTCTCTCGAAAATATTTCCCACATTCTGAACATCCAAACGGCTTCTCTCCAGTATGAGTTCGCTGGTGTTTAACAAGGTCTTTTTTAATTGTAAAACATTTCCCACATTCTGAACATCCAAACGGCTTCTCTCCAGTATGAGTTCGCTGGTGTTTAACAAGGTCTGTTTTAATTGTAAAACATTTCCCACATTCTGAACATCCAAACGGCTTCTCTCCAGTATGAGTTCGCTGGTGTTTAACAAGGTCTGTTTTCATTGTAAAACATTTCCCACATTCTGAACATCCAAACGGCTTCTCTCCAGTATGAGTTCGCTGGTGTTTAACAAGGTCTGTTTTCATTGTAAAACATTTCCCACATTCTGAACAAGAAAATGGCTTTTCTCCTGTGTGAATTCTTTTATGTGTAACAAGGGCTGATTTCACTGCAAAACATTTCCCACATTCTGAACAAGAAAATGGCTTTTCTCCTGTGTGAATTCTCTTATGTGTAACAAGGGCTGATTTTCCTATAAAACATTTCCCACATTCTGAACAAGGAAATGGCTTTTCTCCTGTGTGAATTCTCTGGTGTTTACCAAGGTCTGATTTTCCTATAAAACATTTCCCACATTCTGAACAAGGAAATGGCTTTTCTCCTGTGTGAATTCTCTGATGTGTAACAAGGACTGATTTCGCTGCAAAACATTTCCCACATTCTGAACAAGAAAATGGCTTCTCTCCTGTGTGAATTCTTTTATGTGTAACAAGGGCTGATTTTTTTATAAAACATTTCCCACATTCTGGACAAGAAAATGGCTTTTCTCCTGTGTGAATTCTTTGATGTCGCAAGAGATGTGATTTCTCTCTAAAATATTTCGCACATTCTGAACATCCAAACGGCTTCTCTCCAGTATGAGTTCGCTGGTGTTTAACAAGGTCTTTTTTCATTGTAAAACATTTCCCACATTCTGAACAAGAAAATGGCTTTTCTCCTGTGTGAATTCTCTTATGTGTAACAAGGACTGATTTCGCTGCAAAACATTTCCCACATTCTGCACAAGAAAATGGCTTCTCTCCTGTGTGAATTCTCTTATGTGTAGCAAGGACTGATTTCGCTGCAAAACATTTCCCACATTCTGAACAAGGAAATGGCTTCTCTCCTGTGTGAATTCTTTTATGTCTAACAAGGGCTGATTTTTTTATAAAACATTTCCCACATTCTGCACAAGAAAATGGCTTTTCTCCTGTGTGAATTCTCTTATGTGTAACAACGGCTGATTTCGCTGCAAAACATTTCCCACATTCTGAACAAGAAAATTGTTTTTGTCCTGTGTGAATTCTTTTATGTGTAACAAGGACTGATTTCTCTGTAAAACATTTCCCACATTCTGAACAAGGAAATGACTTCTCTCCTGTGTGAATTCTTTTATGTGTAACAAGGGCTGATTTTTTTATAAAACATTTCCCACATTCTGGACAAGAAAATGGCTTTTCTCCTGTGTGAATTCTCTTATGTATAACAAGGGCTGATTTCTCTGTAAAACATTTCCCACATTCTGAACAAGAAAATGGCTTTTCTCCTGTGTGAATTCTTTTATGTGTAACAAGGGCTGATTTTGCTGCAAAACATTTCTCACATTTTGAACATGAAAATGGCTTCTCTCCTCTGTGAGTTCTCTGATGTCTAACAAGGTTTGATTTCCATGTAAAACATTTCCCACATTCTGAACAAGAAAATGGCTTCTCTCCTGTGTGAAATTCTTGATGTCGCAGTAAATGTGTTTTGTGAGCAAAACATTTCCCACATTCTGAACATGAATAGGTCTTCTCCCCTGTGTGAGTTCTATGATCTTCTCCCCTCCTGTGACATCTATTCTGCTCATCAGTCTGTGATGAATCAGAAGATGGGACCTGTATAAGAGGATCCGATGATGGATCTTTGCTGTGAAGGGCTGAGGAGATATCTGGGATAATGGCAGGTTCTTCATATGTATCTTGTGTGATACCGCAATCCTCTGCTTTACAATCTGCAGATATCAGATGTCTCTCTGAGCTCCCGATACCGTCATCTGCCAAGAATAAAGCTGATTATTCTTTAATACTATAGACTTTAAAAATGATACTGATATTTTATAACATTTCTATACAAATAACAAGTCATGTAGAAAAAGGTCATCATCATCTAAGGGTGCTTTTACACAGGCTGACAGCTGCTAGAGCTATCACTGAAGAGAGCCATTATAGATGACTGTCTGCCCATGTAAACACGGATCCTGACAGAGAAACTGAGTGAGAATCGCTCAACTTTCAAAGTCACTTGGTTTGCAGCTCACTTAAACACCAAGTGATTGTCAGTGAAGAACAAATCATCAAAAACTACAGATGTGAATTGGGACTTAAAAGTAGCTAATTCTGGTTTCCATCAATATAGGGGATCTGGGGATCTGATAAGGGTCATGAAGAGTAATTTGCAGAGTCCTCCACAAGACCCGGGCTCCTGTCCTCGGTAGCTACAGGAATAGTATATTCCATACAGATGGAGTTCGGCCATTTCTGCACCAACATCAGTTTCTGTTTTTCCATAAAGAAATCTCCCATGAAGCCGGATGTCAGTAACACACGGTGTGCAGCAAATACAGAACTGCTCATCTGTAAAACAGCTTAGTGCATTCAATAATGCGATATGCTGTCACATCAGATCAGGGCAGGACGGGGCAGGGAGGCATGTTCTTCCAGGCCAAGGTTTACGGTCACCATGTTTGCCGCCGCTCTCAAAGGTACGGGGACTCCTGCAAG
Source organism: Eleutherodactylus coqui (assembly GCF_035609145.1). Classification (NCBI taxonomy): domain Eukaryota; kingdom Metazoa; phylum Chordata; class Amphibia; order Anura; family Eleutherodactylidae; genus Eleutherodactylus; species Eleutherodactylus coqui. The sequence goes on from NC_089841.1 coordinate 25,160,793, forward strand.
TACTAGTGCTGACAGTCTTACTCACGGTACTGTCATGTCCCGCTCTCTCATAGGCTGACAGAGTGACCTCCCTCCCCGGCTCCAGCGTTCACTGTAGTTTGACTGACCGCACAGGGGGGAAAGAAGTGAGGTCACGTTGTGAGCCGGAGAGAGCGAGCGCACAATGGAGGATAATGGGGCAATGGAACATGGGGTCTGTTTGGGGGACATTGGAGGATGATGGAGCCTATACCTTTTGGTGTTTAAAGTTTATTCTGAGTCCCATAAGACTCTAGTTATGCCACTGATTGGGAGCATAGGAGGTCACAATACTAACTGAGGCCACAGAGTGGGGGTCACATTATTGATTGAAGCCTTAGAGCGAGTCACATTACTAATTGAGGCCATGGCAGGGGGCAATATTACATAAAGTAAGACCACAATGGGCATATTATTGGATGTAAAGGGAGGGGGAGGGGCACTGAAATGTCAACTAGTGGTTGCAGCAGCAGCTTAATGGGAAGAGGGAGGAGAAGTAAGTTTGGCTGCAAGAAAACAGGAAGAAAATAATATATTACATAATTTTTAATTTATTCCAGTGTGTGTGTGTGTGTGGGGGGGGGGGGGTTCTGAGGTTTGCTCTAGGTCCCCTAGGGTTCTTTGTATGCCCCTGCTTCTACTCGCAGCCTATACACTTCATAGTTCCCGGTCATGCAGCAAGCTCTGCTCTGTAGACCTGCTGTCAGGCTGCGATACATCTGTAAACTGTGCCCTTAATGCGCTCGTCTGAAACTGGTCATAAAGGGGAAATACAGTTCCTGGTTCTGTTTACATGTACACAGCTTGGGTCAGTTGCTGTATTTACGTACCAAGCTTGGTTCTGGTATTGTATGTATGTACATCACCAAGCTTGATTTTGGTGTTGTAATTATGTTATGACCTTGGTTCTGGTGCTGTATTTATGGCACCTAGTGGCCAGCTCTGATAGTACACCCTCCTATACCTCATATATATTCTACAGTTCATGCACAGCGATTTTTGCATCAAGTGTTTTGAAAAGAACCACAACCAGCGGAATCTGCTCAGGCCCCCATATTGCTGGCCAATTCAATTTCCTATTTCTAGTTATATGCAGCAGACCCACTAGGACCCCCACTAAGCTGGAAGGCCACATACACAGGCACGGTGTTTCTTCTTCACTCGTGACCTGTGCTCCACCCCCATCCTGGATATTTCATTGAGAGCCGGATTGAAGTCCGTCATTGAGACAAAGAAAAACAGCAAACAGAATAAATCATGACCTTTTACATCCCAGAGCATACTCCCAGAACTATTCTCAAGCCCCCGACCCAGCCCATCCGAACTGGAGAGGTCACAGGTTCAGACTCCACATATGGACAACCCAACATCTCCACCACTAGGAGACCAATCTGTCCTCCCACTATCAACATCAGAAGACCCCTCACTCTGCCTCCGTTACGGCTAGTGATGAGCGAGCATACTCACTAAGGGCAATTGCTCGAGCGAGCATTGCCCTTAGCGAGTACCTGCCCGTTCGAGAGACTAGGTTCGGGTGCCGGCAGCGAGCAGGGAGCTGCGGGGAGGAACGGAGGGGAGATCTCTCTCCCCGCTCCCCCCTGCTGACTGCCGCAACTAACCGCACCCCCGCGCGGGCACCCGAACCTTTTCTCTCGAGCGGGGAGATACTCGCTAAGGGCAATGCTCGCTCGAGCAATTGCCCTTAGTGAGTATACTCGCTCATCTCTAGTTACGGCGCTTTTTCTTTGTATTCAACATCTCTTTAAAGCAGAATTACAATCTACACTATGCGATATCAACGGCCAGATACATGATCTAGGACAGCGTACTACGGATCTGAAACACAAGACAGATGACATAGTAGACGCCCTGGATGAGGAACGAGCTGGGGTGAAGATTACTCTGAGCAGATAGAAGCTTTAGAATTGAAATGTGAGGATCTGGAAGACTGAAGTAGATGGGCCAATATCCGAATCAGAGGTATGCCAGAGGCTATCACTAACATCCATGAAGCTGCAACTAATTTGTTCTCTGCGCTGCTAACACAAGTCTCTTAAGAAAGCTTACGTATCATCCGTATCCACCGTGCCCTGGCCACACTTAAAGGGGTTGTCCCGCGAAAGCAAGTGGGGTTATATACTTCTGTATGGCCATATTAATGCACTTTGTAATATACATTGTGCATTAATTATGAGCCATACAGAAGTTATTCACTTACCTGTTCCATTGCTAGCGTCCCCGTCTCCATGGTGCCGTCTAATTTCAGCGTCTAATCGCCCGATTAGACGCGCTTGCGCAGTCCGGTCTTCTCTCTTCTAAATGGGGCCGCTCGTGCCGGAGAGCGGCTCCTCGTAGCTCCGCCCCGTCACGTGTGCCGATTCCAGCCAATCAGGAGGCTGGAATCGGCAATGGAGCGCACAGAGCCCGGAGTGAAGATCCCGGCGGCCATCTTACTCAGGTAAGTAAGAAGTCGCAGCAGCGCCGGGATTCGGGTAGGTACTGTACGTTTTTTATTTTAAACTCCTGCATCGGGTTTGTCTCGCGCCGAACGGGGGGGCTATTGAAAAAAAAAAAAAAACATTTCGGCGCGGGACAACCCCTTTAACAAACCAAATCTGCCAAGAAACATTGTCCTCAAACTCCATTATGGCGAGATGAGCGACCAGATACCAGCAGCTGCAAAAAATCTGACCGTGCTCCTGGGGCTTCCGGGGTCTGTCCAGATCTATGCGGATATTGCCCCAATCACTCTGGCTAAAAGAAGAAGTCTGAGTCCTCTCACTTAAGTTTTAGAAAGAGCTAATATCCATTATAGATGGAATTTCCCCTTCACATTGAACGTGAAGATCAACCAGCAAATATATCATTTCTGAATTCTGGAAGAAGGAAGATGTACTTTGGTGGAAGAAAGAATTCCCCTCGATTCTCCGAATGTCGTGACACCCAGAGCCCAGCGGCCAACGAGAACCTGGTCAATGACTGTATCTCCACGCCGAGATTGGCCCTTCCAGTGATGTAGAACTCCATTCAACTACGGGACTATACGGTACTCTTCCATATGTAACACAGCATCACCTGGGGTGGGGAATTACAGGGAGGGGGCTGTAATGATGGACTTTAGTCATCTACAAGTCTTTACAACGCATCTCTCTGACCCCCCCAAGCAAAAGAGACATTTCAAGACATTTCTTATTACTGGGGGCCACCCTGGGCGATTAGCTGTTCAAGTGCTATTCCAAAACGTCCCGTGTGCCTGCATTTTTAGGTTGGGTTGCTCTCGGTACCTGCGAGACAAACAGTCTGATCATCAATGAATATGGTTAATGTTTAGAGTATGTGATTTTGATCTGTTTTTTTTCACCCTTTCTTCTCTAGCTAGCTTTAGCTCCAGGACGGATTGGAGCTATTTGTTGCCCTTTCCACCCTGGACCTGGTGGGTGTCTCACATATTATGGGGAACGCGCCCGACGTCTGGACCACTCTGCGTTTACAAGCCCAAGACGTTGTTATGTTTCTGTTAGTTGTAAGTTTTCCCAGCTATGTGTTTTTATCTAAGGTAAATAAGGGAGATGGAATAAATCCTCCACAGTGCCACCTATTGAAAGGCAGCATTTCTGACCCCTATCTAAGGTACCTATCTAAGGTAATATCCACATGTAAGCACTATGTCTATCTGCTCCGATATGTAGGATCTTCTAGACAAGCTCCCTGTGGAAGGGCTGTAATTCCTAGATCAGGGCTTTCTAGGCCTCGAACGGGTAGAAACCATGGAGACTCTCATCCAAGAACTGAGATATAATAATAAACAATCAGCAAAATGGTAGTTATCCTATCTCATAAAGTTAAGGGGTTTAATGTGTCTCTAAAAAGACGCAAAGCTCTGGCCCAATATTTGAAATTTAAACCAGACATTATTTGCCTACAGGACACTCACTTCTCCTCCTCACCCCCAGTACTCTAAAATATATTCCTCAACAGCCCCTAAGAAACACCAGGGGGTTACTATCCTCATTATAACTTTCTCCTCCTGATTGTTACCCATATGGAAGCTGATCCACAGGGCAGATTCCTTATTCTGCAGGGCTCTCTCTATGATAATAAAGTAATGATAGTTAACTCCTATGCTTTTACCACAAATTCACATAAACTCTTTTCCATGGTAGCCAATAAACTCCGAAACATTCCAGATACCCACATTTATTGGATAGGAGATTTCAATATGGTGCGGTCCCTCTCTATAGATTGTTCTTACTCGGGTCTTGATAGACTAAGTCCAGCTCAGCGAGTCTCATTGAGGGCCACACTGGTGGATTTGGCAATAGTGGATGTGTGGAGGGAGAATCATGGAGCAAGAAGGAATTACACCTTCTCTCTGCCCAAGCCTTACTCACGCATAGATTAGATCCTCGTATCCCCTTTGATTCTGCCGGCACTGGTTCAGGCCCGAAATATCCCATGTGCCTGGTCGGACCATGATATAGTTATATTGCACTTCCTGGATCAACTTTCACACACTCACACTCTGTAAGATGGAGACTTAATGAACCTCTTTTAAAAAATCCTGTGTCTCATTCCTAAATTAATGACCAACTCAAAACCTACTTAGATAAGAATGTCATCCCCAACTCACAACCGGTTTGGGTCTGGTTAGCACATAAAGAATACATGAGGGGACAGATCATTAAAATCGCGTCACACATTAAGCTAGAGAGAGCTGGGAACATAGTAAACCTGGAGCGCGGTTGGGCATCCTGTAGCGAGCGAACCAACAGCTCTCCAGCTTAGCCCTGATTAAAGAAATAAGAGATGTTAAGCTTTAGTTGAATGTCCTCTACACATCCCAGGTTGAGAGGGCCCTCCAGTGGACGAAAGCCTGTTACTACTGACTGGCTAATAAACCCGATAAGCTATTAGCCACAAAGCTTAGGCAAAGAGACTCACAATTTACTCTATCCGATCCAACAACGGGAACTGCACCTCAAATACCCACACAATTGCACAGACATTTCGAGATTTCTATAGCTCTGTCTATAAATATAAACCACCGAGGCACCCACTAGCATCACAGTCCTTCTTGGACGAGATCTCCCTACCGCAACTAGACCCAAATCAACAATTGATTTAATCCAAACCATTGGGTGGAGGAGGTAGAAGAAACCATAAAAAAACCTAAAGCTAGGCAAAGCCCCAAGGCCTGATGGGCTGACTGCGCTCTATTATAAAAAGTTTGTAGAGTCCCTTATCGACCCCCTGGTTCATCTGTACAATGACCTATTATTAGGAAAACATACCTGAGGAGTTCTTAGATGCTCATATAATAGTAATTCCTAAACCCAATAAGGACCACACCACCCCAAAGAATAACCACCCCATTTCCCTCTGAAACCTGGATTATAAATTTTTAGTAGTATTTTTGCCAACTGGATAAATAAATATCTTCCCTCCGTGATCCACAAGGACCATGGTGGGTTTTATACCTGCACGACAAGCCCCTGATAATGTTAGAATAATTCTGAACCTAGTCCACATCGCACAATCCCAGAATTCACCACTGCTTCTTCTAGCACTCGATATAGAATAGGCATTGGATAGCCTGTCATGGGACTATCTATTTACTGATTTAGATAGGATGGGTGTGGGAGGTCACCTGAGGCTCACCTCACACGCATGCTGCATAAGCTGAGGGACAGACCTGCTGCTATTCAGGGAAAATGATTGTGTAGGGTAGCGGTTACGATTAGGCAGGGATCCTTGCTCCAAGAACCCAACAGTCCTTTCTGGGACTACAACTCCTCTCATTGTGTGCATCAGCAGTTTGGCTGGCTGGGAGCCGTTATACTATTACCGTTTACTGTGTATATTTTGGGCTATAAACGTACGCATTTTGACCAAGTGCATTGTACAACATGATGAAGACTAGGGCTAGGGGGCGAGGTCAAGGATGTGGGCGTCCGAATGAGCGTGTGGGCAGAGGCCGAGGTCCTGGGTGGGGTGAAACAGTGCCTGCTGCTGAGGGATTAGTAGAGCGCTGCGTATCTATGCTTCATCTCACATTTTGCAGGTCCGCGTGGTAGACCATTATTAAAAGCACAACAGTGCGATCAGGTCATGACGTAAATAGCGGATAACGCGTCCAGTAATTTATCCAACACCCAGTCTTACACGCAGTCCACTCACGCTAGCCAAGGGACTGGACCTCCAAATCCTCAGGCTGATCCTCCTTCCTCCGAGCCTGGTTACTCCAGGAAAATTAGAGATTCAGAACAAGCATACTCCTAGGAACTGTCCTTGGGTCCCTGCCCTGGGTCGGAAAAATGGTTCATCAGCACCTGATGAGTTTGTCGTGACCGGTGCCCAAAATTTGGAACTTTCACAGACTCAGGATGATGAGGGTGGGGACTCCCAAGTAGTGTCTCAAGAGCTATTTGTGGATGATGATGATGAGACACAGTTGTCTGTCAGTGAGGTTGTTGTTAGGGCAGTAAGTCTTGTGGATGATGAGGTGACTGACCCCACCTAAGTTGGAAAGCCTACTGAAGACAGCGCTTCAGAGGGGGAGGCAAGTGCAGCACCAAAACAGGTTGGAAGAGGCGGTGGGGTGGCCAGAGGGAGAAGTAGGGACACAGCAAGTAATCCCCCAACTGTTCCCCACAACACCTCCTCGTGGCAAGCTCACGCGCAGAGAGCTAGGTGTTTGAAGGTCTGGAGGTTTTTTTTATGAGAGCGCGGACAACCGACGAACAGTGGTGGGCAACCTGTGCTGCACCAAGATCAGCAGGAGAGCCACCACTACCAGACTGACCACCACCAGCATGCGCAGGCATATAATGGCTAAGCACCCGACGAGGTGGAATGAAGGCCATTCACCGCCTGCGGGTCACACTGCAGGACTCTTCCCCTGTGTTACATCCTGGCACAGAGATGCAATCCCCCTCCCAGGACGCAGGCATGAGCGTCTACACCTCCACGGTCCTCCGCTGCCTCCACCAATGTGTCCCACCACAGCATTCAGCTGTCCATATGTCCATAACCTAAGCATTAGAGCGCTAGCAGAAATATGCGGTCACCCACCCGTATGCACAATCGCTAAACGTGCATATCTCCAAACTACTGAGCTTGGAGATGCTGCGATATAGGCTGGTAGAAACTGAGGCTTTCCGCAACCTTATGGCGGCGGCCGTCCCTCGCTACTCAGTCCCCAGTCACCACTATTTTTCACGCTGCGCCGTCCCCGCCCTACACCAGCATTTGTCACAAAATATAAAACGTGCCCTCACCAATGCAGTTACTGGAAAGGACCACTTAACCACCAACACATGTGCTGGCGGGCAGGGACATTACATCTCCCTGATGGCACATTGGGTTAACCTGGTGGAGGCTGGGACCGAGTCTGACCCAGGGTCCGCTCACGTGCTACCCACACCGAGGATTGCGGGTCCTACCTCGGCTTATTATGCCACCTCCTCCATACCCCCTCTGCTCCTCCTCCACCTCTCCATCTGTCCCATCTCTACCATCTGTGAGCACGTTGCCTTTAGTCGGTAGCTTGAGGAACTGCAGCACTGCTGTGGGGAAGTGTCAGCAGGCCGTGCTGAAACTACTCAGCTTGGTGACAAGAGGCACACCACCCAAAAACCTCCAACCAGGCATGGTCGTGTGTGATAATGACCGTAACCTGGTGGCGGCTCTGCAGCTTGGCAGACTAACACATGTGCCATGCGGCCCCACGTGTTCAATCTGGTGGTTCAGCGCTTTCTTAAAAACGTGTGCGCACATTACAGAAAGTCCACCACATATGCTGCCACCCTCAGGACACTGCAACATTGCTTCCAGCTGCCAGTGCATCGACTGTCGGGCGACGGGCCCACGCACTGGAATGCATCATTGCACATGTTGGCCAGGCTTTACGAGCAGTGTAGAGCCATTGTTGAATACCAGCTGCAACATGGCCATCAGAGTGGTAGTCAGCCTCCGCAGTTCTTCACAGAGGAAAAGGGCATGGATGTCTGACATCTGTCAGGTGTTAGGAAACTTTGAGAAATCAACATAAATGGTGATCGGTGATGCGGCCATTATCAGCGTAACCATCCCACTGCTTCGCCTGCTGAGAAGGTTGCTGCTAAGCATTAAGACCAACGCTTTATGGATAGAACAGGAGATGGGGGATGGAAATACGTCACTTGATAGCCAGACCACTCTCACATCTGTTTAACAGCACGTATTGGAGGAGGAGGAGAAGGACGGGGAAGAGACTGCTGCCCACAATGCAGAGGGTACCCATGCTACTTCCTTCACATCTGTTCAGTGTGTATGGGCTGAAGAGGAGGAGGAGAAGGAGACTGAGAGTTATCCTCCTAGTGAAGAAAGCGGTGTTGCGTACTGGGACTCACATGACATACATGGCTGACTCCATGTTAAGCTGCCTTTTCTGTGACCCTCGCGTTAGATGCATTCTTGCCAACACGAATTACTGTTAACCCTTCTCGACCTATGGTATAAGGAGAACCTTTCCACTCTCATTCCCGAAGAGGAAAGGAGTACGAAAGTGATGCAATACCACAAGGCCTTGGTGGAAAAGCTGATACTAAAGTTCCCATCTGACAACGCTAGCGGTAGAGAACGTAGTTCAGTGGGACAACTAGCAGGGATGATGCAGGGATCAGGCAGCATGTCTAGCGCAGGCAGGGATACACTCTCCAAGGCCTCTGCCAGTTTTATGGCTCCCCAGCCAGACTTTGTCACCATTCCCCAGTCTAGGCTGAGTAGGAAGGAACACTGTAAAAAGATGGTGTGGGAGTACATAGCCGACTTTACCAACGTCCTCTGTGATCCCTCTGTTCTACACAAACTATTGGGTGTCAAAGATTGACACATGGCACAAAATTGCACTGTACGCATTGGAGGTGCTGGCCTGCCCTGCCGCTAGCGTCTTATCACAGAGGGTGTGTAGTGCTGCTGGAAGAATTATCACGGATAAGTGTAGCCGCCTGTCAACTGACAGCACCGACAGGCCTACACTCATTAAGATGAACAAAGTCTGCATTGCCCCTGACCTTTCTTCTCTGCCGGTGGAAAGCAGCATAACATAAAGTATCTTTAAGCTGGAACTGGAGAACCATGCACCCCCTATCACTCCAAAAAAGGGTAGAAGTAGCTTGGACTGTCCTTCTCTGATCTTCCTCCTCCTCCTCCTAAACCAGCATGTCAGCATGCTCTGTAAAAACAAATTTTTTACGGAGGGCTGCCTACAGGCTCTGTTAGCAAATTAAGCAAGTACGAGCTCTATGTTAAAAAAAAAAATTCTGGCGTTCACCTGCACTCTGGGTAAACAAATTTTTCAGAGGTACACCTATACTTTTGGTACACAATTTTTTCCGGAGTTTGCCTATACTCTTGGTACACAGATGTTTCAGGGGTTCGCCTTTACTCTTGGTAAAGCAATTGTTTCTGGGGTTCACCTATTGTCTTGGTAAACAAATGTTTCAGGGGTTCACCAATAGACTTGGTACACATGTTTCAGGGGTTCGCCTATACTCTTGGTACACAAATGTTGCAGGGGTTCGCCTATAGCCTTGGTACACGTTTCAGGGGTTCACTTATACTTTTGGTACACAAATTTTTCAGGGGTTCGCCTATACTCTTGGTAAAGCAATTGTTTCTGGGGTTCGCCTATACTCTTGGTATACAAATGTTTCAGGGGTTCGCCTATACGCTTGGTCAACAAATGGTTCAGGGGTTTGCCTATAGTCTTGGAACTCATGTTTCAGGGGTTCGCCTATAGTCTTGGTACACGTTTCAGAGGTTTTCCCATAGTCTTGGTACACAAATCTTTCAGGGGTTCACCTATACTCTTGGTCAACAAATGTTTCAGGGGTTCACCTATACTCCAGGTAAACAATTACGCTGCACTCTCGCTCCACAAATCTTTCAGCTTCTCACCTGCAATCTTTTTAAAATGGCTTGTTTACTTCTATGTAGAAGTACTGGCCTCTGAGTCCCCACTATGCTGGCATTTGTGGCTAATGAAATGCTGCGACGGAGGTGGCATGGGGTGGCACTTACAATTATACATTAATTTGTCTGCGATTTGTCTGCTATAAAGCACAACTTTAAAATGGTCACATGGCGTACGGAAACGTATCCCAGCGCGGTAACCATCTTTGGCCACTAATTTCTTCACGGTTCATGCTGTCCTTCCCCGGGGCACTGGTTAACAAGCCCCTCGGGGAGATATATATTTTTTTCTATTTGCACGCTCCCTCAAGCGGCAGAAGCGTCGTTGTGTGCCCGGATGCTTGGAGGGGTTGCCCGGGTAAGACTGCCACCTGCCAGCTACCACGGGCGGATAGGCAGAGTGGGGACTCAGGGACTCCGTGGCTCTGTCCCAAAAGAGAAGCCGCAGAGGGGCAGCTGCGTTGCATTGACTCCAGTGTGCGCATCCCCACTCCTTTTTGGCGCTTTGAGAAAATAGGTCAAATACCACCAACTCTCCGCCAGTACGCCTGGACAAAGGTGGGTTGACCTGAATCCCTGGGATGAGAGGAAAGGGCCGCTCCGTGCGGGGGTGGCGTCGGACCGTCCTACGGTGTCGTGGAGCTCTTGTCGGTGAAGTAGGCGAATGGGTGCACCTTACTCTGTCTGGGATGGGGACAGCTGGATGCAGTGCTGGGAAACATTTTCAATACGTTGTGGATGCAGGCACGTGCCTGCGTCCTGGTGGGGAGTGGACAGCAATGCCAGCATGTAACAAAGGAGAAGAGGCAGTGGTGTCACCCGCAGGCGGTGATTGGCCTTCGTTGCACCTAGTGTGGTGCTTAGTTAAGGCGTGCCAGCATGTGTGCCTTGCTGATTATGGTCTGTCCCATCTAAATTGTTAGGGGGGTGATCACCAGGCTCTTGCCAACAATTTGGCTTAATAGTGCGACCTCAGATGCATCCATGCATGCTGCTTCTGTTGCTCCCTATGCGTTTCTGTGGTGTTTCCATCACTTTCTGATGTTTTCAGGTGATTTACACAACCTCCCCCATGAGGAGCATGGGTCACCTTCAAAAATGCTCGAGAGTCCCATTGACTTCAATGTGGTTCGTTATTTGAAACGAGCTCTTGAGCATTACGAAAAAGTTTGACTCGAGTAACAAGCACCCAAGCATTTTGGTGCTTGCTCATCTCTAATCATAACACCACATCATACTTCATTCCATACACCTCCTAAATATCATACCAATATCCTACCAAGCATTATTATTACCAGTCCACACTTTTTACATCCTTACTTTCACAAAATTCTTTTTTTCTTTCCATACCCTCACCATCCCATTCTCAGGTCCTGACCTTAGTATCTAACAGTCCCTCTCCGTTCTCCTTTCCCATTATCCAGCACCCTCGTTTGACACATCCTTATAGGTCTTCATAGCAGCACAATGAAGGCATGCTGCAATCTGTAGACACAATCTCTTACCGGTGATGCCGGATCCCTCCTCCTCCGGGCCTGCAAGCACTGAATGCAGAGTGGAGGATGAGCTGGTGGGGATAGTTTGTGGTTCGGGGGCAGCATGGGCCACGGCACCTCTCCAGCCCTGCTCGCCGCCGGCTACTGTAGCAGTAGGGCTGTGGAGCAGAGATCTTCTGCAGCCACATTCTCTAGCTACCGCTTGATACAGCAGCCGTCCGCCGTGCAGTCGCTGACTAGCATCACTGTATGACCGGAATGCTTACATGTCAGCTATTAGTAAATGTGTATTGCTGATATGTAGACCTTCTGATTATACACTGACTTTACTCAACAACCGTGAAGCGAGTGGCTCTACTAATACAACTAGCACAGTTTTCTGCCTGCCCAGCACCTTCCTCCCTACAAACACCAGGGGCACTTGCCCCACTTTCCCCCAGCTACAATCCTGCTAAATACATCCATTACCTGGTGATGGGAGCGGCTGGTGGGTCTCCATCATAATGACCTTGAACAGATCCTTGTGTCCTTCTAAATACTCCCACTCCTCCATGGAGAAATAGACAGCGACATCCTGACACCTTATAGGAACCTGACAACACAATATACAGTCATCACCCAGAAGCCTCCAGTGCTGTTACTGTATAATGTCCCAGCATTCCCTGCATCGTCACCTCTCCAGTGAGCAGCTCAATCATCTTGTTGGTGAGTACTAGAATCTTCTGTACATTGATGTCCTCATGTATCAGGGGGTGAAGTGAGGGCCTCATGATTGGGCTCAGGGGTCTCCCCCATTTATCACACATGGGGGCCTGACAGCCATCACTAGAGGTCTTCTTCACTACTGCGTAATTCTGTATATGGGGAGACATTAATAAATATCACTACAGACATTTCCAGAGTCCATCACCTGCCCAGTGACATCATCTGTTATTACCATAGATAAGAATGATGTAATGTTACATCATCAGAATCTCTCCCCTCTCCAGTGACATCATCTGTTATTACCATAGATGAGAATGATGTAATGTGACATCATCAGAATCTCTCCCCCCTCCAGTGACATCATGTTATTACCATAGATAAGAATGATGTATTGTGACATCATCAGAATCTCTCACCTCCCCAGTAAGCTGGAAGAGTATCTCTAGGGTGAGATTTAATACACTTTTTGCCATCTTGTTTCTGTCCTTCTCCATCTTTGATGAATCAGTCATGTAGGGTCCTAAATGGAAAGAATATGAACCGGTGTAAAAAAAAAAAAAAAAAAAAAATCACAAAAAAGACATTATAACTGTCTTTTGAGATACTAAGAGGAAACATTTAAAAGTGTTTTCTTATTACTTATAATTGCTTTACAACCCCTGTGTCTTTCCTGGTTGCCTCTGACCAGGACATGTGACTGCTGCAGCCAATCACTGGCTATAAAAGGTCTCTGCTGTGGGCAGTGATTGGCTGCAGCAGTCACATGTCCTGGTAAGCAGCAACCAGGAAAGACACAGGGGTTGTGAAGTAATCTGAATGGTCTCCGCCTTCCCTGTCCAACGTACAGCCAAGCGCAGAACAGTGATAACCTGTGTCCCCCCCCCCCCCCCTCGTAGACCCCAGCGGAGAGCTGTCACTCTGAGTAACCCTTGAGTGACTGATCCTAGCCCCCCGCAGGTACTGCCTGCACTCTTCTCTCCATCCTTCTTATTCCTCTTTCCTCAGTCTGCTGAATCCCGTCTCCATACCCGGCACACAGGCAATCTGCGACACTGAGACGAGGCTGACCTTATAGACAGAGCATACAAGTCATAGGAGGAGGCCATGCTGTGTAATAATGTGCAGTTATTGGAGCTGAAGCATTACTGGGGAGGGGGCTACCACTGAGAGATGATGTACAAGTGAATGCAGAGTAAGTAGACAGAGGACATTACTGCTACAATAGGCCAGGAATGCAGGTGTCCAGTGTCACAGTGAACTCCCAGTGCACAGAGATGGCAGGAGTGAGCGTACAAGTGTGCAGGAGGATATATACCAGTTTGTGGTCCTCCAGCATCACTGAGGATAAAAACAAGCATTTATTAGAACTTCTGGCTACAAACATAGGACCGCCATCCAAAGAGAAGATCCATGTGGGCACTTCATCAGTGCCGGAGAACTACATAGGGCTCATTCCGACAGGCGTTCTGTTGTTCCACTCCCATCGCCTTTATTAATGTAGATTATAATACTATTATAATAAAATATTAACCCCCTGTCTACCCTACAACACCAAACCCTGACACTACTCTGGAGAAGTTAGGAAAAAATATTTTATACTAATGTCACTATTTCCTGTTGTCTGAGCCCGGGGTGTATACTATAGTCAAGTGTGTCTAATAGTCCAAAAATATGGTAAATACCAGAGGCGTAGCTAGGTTTCCTGCACCCAGGGTAAAAGCGTTGTGCAGCCCCACATCTGAATCTTGCTTGCTGAGCCTCTCCCACTAGTAATTAATAATGGATGGTAACTCACTCTGTTGCTTACATTTTTCAGTAAGTCACAGCAAATAATAATGCTGATAAATCACTAAATGTTGCAGTAAAACATAATTTTATTAATATGCCCTATAGAGTAAAATACAAGCACTAAATGAGGGTAATAATACCAAAAACTGCATAATAGACACCCCTGGTGCATCCAGTACTACCATGTATAATTGGAGCAGCTGCCCCAAAAAGAGAAAATATAACCCCCTTCCTTCCCCCTGTATTAGTAATAATATAATAGTACAGTATGAAGTACTGCTCATTGAAAGAAAGGGTGGGGGACGGAAAGACAATCAAGCACAAGATCTTCCTATAGGACAATCTTCTCACTCCCGACACAGCGTCACTTTCTCTGCCCCCCCCCCCTCCTTTCAGCACCTACCTGTCATCACCCTAGCTCTCTCTCACTGCGCTGGACAGTCCCACTACCCCCACTACACATGCTTCACAATGAAGGCATGCTGCACTCTGTAGATACAACCTAGCAGCTCTTACCGGTGATGCCGGATCCCTCCTCCTCCGGGCCTGAAAGCACTAAATGCAAAGAAAGAGCTGGTGGTGATAGTTTGGGGGTCTAGGACAGCATGGGCCAAGGCACCTCTCCAGCCCTGCACCGCCGTCACCTACTGTAGCAGTCGGGCTGGTGGAGCCGAGATCTTCTGTAGCCACATTCTCTTGCTGCCGCTTGATACAGCAGCCGTCCGCCATGTAGTCGCTGACTAGCATCACTGTATGACCGGGATGCTTACATATCAGCGATTAAATGTGTATTGCTGATATGTAGGCCTACTGATTATACACTGACTTTAATCAACAACTGTGTAGTTAGTGGCTTCACTAATCCAACTAGCACAGTGTCCTGCCTGCCCAGCACCTTCCTCCCTACAAGCACCAGGGGCACATGCCCCACTCCCCCCAGCTACAATCCTGCTAAATACGTCCATTACCTGGTGATGGGAGCGGCTGGCGGGTCTCCATCATAATGACCTTGTACAGATCCTTGTGTCCTTCTAAATACTCCCACTCCTCCATGGAGAAATAGACAGCGACATCCTGACACCTTATAGGAACCTGACAACACAATATACAGTCATTACCCAGAAGCCTCCAGTGCTGTTACTGTATAATGTCCCAGCATTCCCTGCAGCGTCACCTCTCCAGTCAGCAGCTCAATCATCTTGTTGGTGAGTTCAAGAATCTTCTGCACATTGATGTCCTTATGTATCGGGGGGTGAGGTGAGGGAGCCATAATTGGGCTCAGGGATCTTCCCCATCCATCACACACAGGGGCCCGACAGCCATCACTAGAGGTCTTCTTCACTACTGTGTAATCCTGTAAATGGGGAGACATTAATAAATATCACTACAGACATTTTCAGAGTCCATCACCTCTCCAGTGACATCATCTGTTATTACCATAGATAAGGAGGATGTAATGTGACATCATCAGAATCTCTCCCCTCTCCAGTGACATCATCTGTTATTACCATAGATAAGAATGATGTGACATCATCAGAATCTCTCCCCCCTCTAGTGACATCATCTGTAATTACCACAGATAAGAATGATGTATTGTGACATCATCAGAATCTCTCACCTCCCCAGTAAGCTGGAAGAGTATCTCTAGGGTGAGATTTAATACACTTTCAGCCATCTTGTTTCTGTCCTTCTCCATCTTTGATGAATCAGTCATGTAGGACCTGAATGGAAACAATATGAAACAATGTAAAAAAAACATTATAAATTTACTGGTGATAATAAGGGGAAACATTTGTGTTTTTTTCCATTGCTTAAAAATGCTTCACAACCCGTGTCCTTCCTGGTTGCTGCTGACCAGGACATGTGACTGCCGCAGCCAATTACTGGCTATAAAAGGTCTCTGCTGTGGGCAGTGATTGGCTGCAGCAGTCACACGTCCTGGTCAGCAGCAACCAGGAAGGACACAGGGGTAATGAAGCAATTCATGGGAAAACACCTTTAGGATGATATTAAAGAGAAGCTGTTTTGTGAGTTTTATGAACTACAGGCAACACAAAATCCCGACAGGGTTCTCCTCACCCGGATCAATTGGACTGATAAGCGACCCAGGCAGGGAGAAGTCGGCAGCGACCGCCCCACTGACTCTTCTCCAAGTTCAGAGCTGCTTTTTACTGTGTTTTTTCTCAAGCGCTGCAGTGTTTTAGAGCACAATATAGATGTCTGCAATGTACATGCGAGTTTTCTTGTCTATTTCTGCAATTGAAAAAAAAAAATTCTGAAAAAACATCTCTGTATAAAAAAGCCACCAAAATAACTTGTAAAGAAACATATGAAGTTTATGGCTTAGGGAAGGACTTGGGGAATTTAGATAACTGTAAACGTAACTAGAGCAACAAGTGTCAGGCAGCTGCTGTCAAGGCAAATAGGATAATGGGGTGCATCAAAATAGGTCTACGGACACATGAGGAGAGGATTGTTCTTCTTTACAAGTCGCTCAAGCTCTGACATGTCCTTCTTGAGTCAATACTATAGACTATATTCACACATGGAATATAGTCTATAGTATTGACTCAAGAAAGACATGACAGAGCTTGAGCGGGTTCAACAACGGGCAAGTAAAGTAATAATTGGGGGGGCAGTGACTGATGTTGGAGGATGCTTAGCTCTTCTCTGCCAGATCTAACAGCATGTAATCAGCACTACAGGCAGTGGAAACCTGGGATTCACACAACAGGACTTGCCTAACATCTCCTGACATCGCTGGCACCAGTTGTGATGGTCAGAGGTAAGAAGAAGAGCCCTCTGAAGCTCACAAAGTTCTTCCCTGCCAGCAGGGAAATCCAACATGGCGCCGGCAGACAGAGAGCAGACAGGGAAACAGCCTCCTCTAGTATACTCCACAGAATTGTAGGCTGTGAGGGATTCCCCTCTGCTGGAGGATTCCCTCCCTGCGCTGCCATCATCATCCAGCAGTCCACCATCTACAGCAGCTCTCTCAGAGCCTGTAGTGGGCGCTGCTGAGGAGGAAAAGGCTGGGGGGAGCGCTGAGAGGAAATCTCAGCATTAACCCCTTCACTGCCTGCCACTTCATACTCTGCAGAGAATTATAGTGAAACCCCTTCTAACACAACCCCAGTAAAACATAAGACCTATTACAGGTACCAGATACGATCGCATTACAGACCGGGCGCACAGGCTTCTGAGTCTTAATCACTGCCCAGGTCCACAACAAGGGAGGTCATCACACGTATCCATGTTCATCACATTAAAGAGTAAATAACGTCTGTCGCCAGGTGATCCCCTACAGTCCCCGATCGCTTTCACAATATTTTACTGTTTGCTGACCTCTGCACCCACTTTTCTACGTCGGAGGGCATTCAGACCTTTTTCTGTAAAACTCATTATCAATAAAAACTGTGCTAAAATTATGCACAAACAAGAAGCGCTTGAGCTCTGCAGGAATCGGGGCCTTACACCACATAATAATATGGTTGTGTAACAAAGCTCTCTGGCCTTCTATGGACACATCCACCACCAAACCCCAATCTGCCCTTGTATTTTATATTTGGCCTTTGCAACACCCGATGGTTGGAGTAGTCCCGGTGCAGTTGGCTGCTGGTTGGCGACACTGGTGAAACGCACCACGAAACAGGACAAAGCGCAGAGTCTAGATATGGACCTTATGTCGCAGAAGGCGGTATATAATCAAAATCCGGGTTACAAGTCTAAGGATCAAGGCAGGCAAGTCCTGCAAACAGGTTCAAGGGTCGGTACACAGTAGCCCAAGATCAGAATAGCTAGCTGAGAACAGGAAACAAACACCACTGATTTTATGGCAAGGAGCAAGTTTCCCAGCTCAGGTTAAATAGCCCTGCAGCTTGGCTGAGAGCATGGAGAAGGGTTAACTCAGGCAATACTGGTGGAAAGCACACAGCACTGCAGAGAAGTAACTTCAGCAGTGCTGATAGAAAGTAAAAGAGCAGTTCATGCAGAAGAGACAGTGTGATGCCCGCATCTGCCAGCAACAGCGCGGGGGGGGGGGGGGGGGGCGGCAGACCCAGGCAGACCCCTTGTCCTCCTGCCAGTTCTTAGTAAAAATTTTTGTAGAAGGAGGGCACTGATATTTTCTGAAGGCTCCCAAGAACCGTGTCTCTTCCAGTCCACCAAAAAATAGGTCTTGTTCCTGATCTACTACATATCTAGAGTATTCTTGAACTCGCAAACGTTTTTTGGAGTTAACTTGGGCCACAGCAGATTTGGACTTTTTAGAACATTTATTGAGAACCAGGAGGTTTGAAAAGTGAGACATAGAAGGAATTAGGTATCCGCAGGGAGCCGTAACTTGTAGCATATAGGGTTCACCTTTTTGGATATCTCAAATGGGCCCAAAAATCGAGGTGCTAATTTATAAAGTATGGAGGAAAGCCATACTTTATCACTGGAAACCAACTGCGGAGGGGATCAAAGCTTGCAATCGGTGAACTTCTACATCTGGGTGGTTGCTCTTTCCAGTTTAGTCTTGTCTTCTGACAGATTCTGGGAAAATTCTCCAGTGATGAAACTGCTGCCGTAACTTCAGATGTGGAAGAAATAGGCAGAGGAATCCTGGGTTGATAACCATACACTATGAGAAAGGGAGATTTATTAGTGGACTCACTGGCATGATGGTTATGGGAAAACTCGTCCCAGTTAAACAGGCTGGACCAATCGGCATGATGTACATTGGTAACGTGACGGAGGTAATTGGTCAGGATCTGGTTGGTATGTTGAACCTGCCCATTAGACTGTGGATGGTAAGGAGAAGTCCAGGGATGCTTCCATAAGCTTACAAAGAGCCCTCCAACATCTTGAAGTAAACTGGACCTTCCTATCAGACACCATGTGCAGAAGAAAACCATGTAGCCAAAAGATGTGGTCAATGAACTTTCAGAGGGATGAAGTAAGCCAGCTTGGAAAAACGATTGAAGACCACCCAGATGATTGTGCACTCATTGGATGAGGGCAAATCCGTAATAAATTCTGTGGCTATGTGCGGCCATGGGATCTCTGGAATGGGTAGAGGGCAAAGAAGACCAGCAGGCTTTTGTTTTGAGGACTTGTTTTGAAACAAAAGATCTGGCTATCCTTCACCATAGCTAACCAACGGTAATGACGACAAATTACCTCCATATTTTTAAGTTGAACTGGGTGTCCACCTACCTTAGAATAGTGTCCCCAGGATAAAACTAGTTTTCTTTTAGGTACATATGTCTTTCCAGGAGGAATATTCTTTATTTGAACAGGAGCCACGGATACTAAACTGGCAGGGTCTACGATGTATTATGGCTTCTCCTTAAGATCACTGGAATCTAAGGATCTTGACGGTGTGTCCGCTTTGACATTCCTATTGGTGGGCTGGAATTGCAAAATAAAATCAAATTGAGCAAAGAATAAGGACCACCAGGCTTGTTGAGGGTTGAGTTGCTGTGCGGTGGGTAATTGCTAGAGTACTACACGGAATTGTCTACAGTGTGAGTGGATATCTGGTGAGAAGATCAGAATATCATCGAGGTACACGACAACACACTCATAGAAAAGGTCCCTGAAGGCGTCATTCACAAACTTCTAAAATATGGGTGGGGCATTAACCAGACAGAAAGGCATAACCAAATAATAATGCCCAATCCAAGGGTTTTCCACTCGTCACCCTGTTTTGCCAACTGGAAAACCACAAGTTTGGATAAGGCTTTAAAGAAGTGGGTTTTGGATAACTAAGCCTACACCAAACAGGTTTAAAGTCCACATGAGTATTCATAGCATTTCACATTTAAGATACAGAATGGATGGATAAAAAAATCATAAATAGCCATTTATATAGGCTTCCATTACAAGAAGATATGAAATGGAGGGCTACAAATAGGCAACTATATTTGCACCACACACCCTCACGAATGTGGAGGAGATTAAAAGTTCCACGTACATCAAGATTCGTAAAGATACGAGCTCAGTGCAAGCAAACAGTTCATGGATTAAGGGTCACGGATATTTTTGGCAATGGCATTCAAGCCCCGATATTCTATGCAAGGCCGGAGTGACCCATCCTTCGTTCTAACAAAGTAGAATATGCTCCAGCAGGAGAGAAGACTTGTAGATGAATCTCATGGCGAGATTATCTGATATATTTTGCAGTAGGTTGGAACTCAGAAAGGGACAGAGGCTATACCCTCCCTCAAGGATATGCAGAACCTGGCACCAGATCAATAGGACAGTCATAGGAACAATGTGATGGCAGACATTCTGCCTCTTTCTTCTCGAACACATCAGTAAAACCGTACTAAGCTGTTGCTGGCCCTGGAGGTTCTGGGGTACCGGAGAGCAAGGAATAGACTATACTTGAAACAGACACATAGAATGGCAGGATAACCCCAACATAACACTTCCTTAGACATTCAATCCGAGCTGGGATTATGCTGACAAAGCCAAGGAAGACCCAACAGCAGGGAACTGATAGACCTCAAAAGGAACGGCAAGGAAATCTTCTACACTCCACAAGATGTATAGCAGGATCAATTTTATGCTGGTGGATGGGGGTCTTAATAGTAGGGTCATGTCTACCACTATAGGCAGCATGGTGTGGTCTGACCACGCACCCATAACTATGTTCATTCAGGAACAATTCAACCACCCAACTATTAAAGTTTGGAGTCTTTACAACTATATTCTAAAACACCCAAAGTATGCCCCTAATTCACTAAAAATGTTATCAGATTATTTTTAACTCAACTAATCTACTCTATGGTGCACGCAAAAGGCATTTATGGGATATAATTTCCGAAAACTGGCCTCATGTGACAAAAAAACAGAGAAATGCCTTACTATTATCACTACGATCTAGACTGCACAGACTTGATGAGTTTTCTTAATCACCAGAACGAACTAAAGAAATATCCACTGAAACCAACAGCTCCAAGAATTGCGTCCTTATGAACACAGCCTGGCCTTTAGAATACTGAAAATAACCTATGACAAGTAAAGGCCCGTTCAACCTGATCTCGTATTCTATTTATTAATGACCCCCAGGACAAGGCTTTTGACCTTCAAGGAATTGTGAATACATGGGCAGGCAATAATAAACCATTGTATAACCTAACTAACAATGATTCCACAAGCCAACCTACACAAAACTATATAACCAGTTTTCTGAGCAGGATGAAGCCTCCTTCTCTGACCCCGGAGGTATTGGGCACCATCACAACCATTTAGTATGACTGAAGTACTCAACATCATTAATTTCCTACAAATGAGCAAATCCCCGGGACCAGACAGTCTTATGGGGAATTATTACAAGGCCCACAAAATCACCCTAGCCTTATATCTGGCCAAGGTGTTCAATGAAACAATGACAAAAGGTGAAGTCCCTCCAGAGATGCTGAAGGCACTTATTACCACCTTGCCTCTGGCTGGTAAAAGCCCCGATCCCTCCGCTTCTGTTACACCAAAATCCCTGTTAAATACAGATATAAAAATTATATGTGAAATATTAACCAACAGACTCTCTGGGGTTCCACCAAATGTTGATAAGGACCAAGTGGGATTTATTCAGGGACAGCAGACAGTAGATGGTACAACGCTACATCAGTTATTGTGGTGGTGTGGGCTCGGGGTATGCCTTCTTTGTTTCCAGCTTTGGATGTGGAGAAGGCATTTAACCGCGTTTGTTGAGATATCAACATATTTGGTGCTTGTGCGAACCTCTCCAAAACCTCTGGGACCAAATCCAACCTGTACGGTGCTCCATGTCACACATTACAGAACAGTGGGGACCAGCGGTGGCAGAGAAGACGACTCCTCAGAGGATGTTCTTATAATCTTCCGTAGCAAAAAAATGGAAAAGTACTAGTATACCACTGAAATATCCAGGTGGTTCATCACATCTGCTTAATGGGGCATATAATGGCATCCAGACTAGACAGGCGGAGGGGTTCAAGGACAAGCGGGCCGAGTGGTTCAAATTCTCAGGAAACACTTGTTGAATACCCTGAAGGACGGCAGTCATTAGGTTTTTGAAATATGTGAGGCATGAGGCGGTCCTTGGTTTAACACTGGGCAACTAAAAGGGGTTAAAGAGAACCTATACCCCTCGCCTCATGCATATGTGAGACACGAGTTCAAAGCATCACATTGTGGGCCGAGACCATGATTTATTTCTCTAAATATTTTGTTGTTTCCTTTTACCCTACTTATTTGCTATTACTCCGTGTTCAGAGCTTCACATTCTTTCATCTTCCTCCTATATTGTACAACTATTGCTATAAATGGCCTGTGAAATGTTATGTACCTAAAATAGCTGGCAAAACGATAAAAAAAAGTGGAGTTAAAGTAATAAATGAAATGGGCGGACTATAATACCCAGAGAGAGAGTGACCGGTGGCATCAGATAGTGGTGACGGTAGTGACAGAATAGTGACCGGTGACATCACATAGTGGTGACAGTAGTGACAGAATAGTGACCGGTAACATCAGATAGTGGTGACAGTAGTGACAGAATAGTGACCGGTGACATCAGATAGTGGTGACAGTAGTGAGCGGTGACATCAGATAGTGGTGACAGTAGTGACAGAATAGTGACAGGTGACATCAGATAGTGGTGACAGTAGTGACAGAATACTGACAGGTGACATCAGATAGTGGTGACAGTTGTGACAGAATAGTGACAGGTGACATCAGATAGTGGTGACAGTAGTGACATAATAGTGACCGGTGACATCAGATAGTGGTGACAGTAGTGACATAATAGTGACCGGTGACATCAGTTAGTGGTGACGGTAGTGACAGAATAGTGACAGGTGACATCAGATAGTGGTGACGGTAGTGACAGAATAGTGACAGGTGACATCAGATAGTGGTGACAGTAGTGACAGAATAGTGACCGGTGACATCAGATAGTGGTGACGGTAGTGACAGAATAGTGACCGGTGACATCAGATAGTGGTGACGGTAGTGACATAATAGTGACCGGTGACATCAGATAGTGGTGACAGGGAGGGGGCGTGGCTTGGCACTCAGAGGGAGAAGTTGCTGAACTCCATTGCTCCTGCTACCAGCCAGAAAAAACAAAGTTTCCCTTCCTCTCCCGACTCCTAGAGGCTTCTTATCGGGTCCCCATAACCCTCTACAACCCAGGGGAGCTCAGAGCTGCGTCTTCTGCTGAGCTGTGGCTCTGATTTACAGCCTACCACGGGCCATTGAATCCCTGGGGCCTCCGGCCTGAAGTTACACGCCTCCCCCACTGCCAGACAGGGCTCCAAGCCTTCCCCATACCAGCTTGTAGAAGGTGCTGCTCCGGAGTTGAGGGGATTCCTTGCCACATTCCCTGATTCCTCCGCCACTGACAATCAGTGAAGTGGAAACTTCCTCTCACATCTCCCTTATCCTGCGCTGAGCCGTCCGTGCAGAGAGCAGGGCTCGGTGTAAACACTCGCCCTTCCCCCCTGCATCTGGGACACTGATAAGGGCTCTGCAGCCCAGGGACTGCTATAGTGGGGAGGCTGAGCTCTGCAGCCACAGAGGACACTGACAGGGCTGAAGATACAGGGAGAGCTGCTGCTGTATCACAGACTAGAGATGAGCGAGCACCAAAATGCTCGGGTGCTCGTTACTCGAGTCGAACTTTCCGCGATGCTCGAGGGTTCGTTTCGAGTAACGAACCCCATTGAAGTCAATGGGCGACCCGAGCATTTTTGTATATCGCCGATGCTCGCTAAGGTTTTCATTTGTGAAAATCTGTGAAATTCAAGAAAGTGATGGGAACGACACAGAAACGGATAGAGCAGGCGAGGGGCTACATGTTGGGCTGCATCTCAAGTTCCCAGGTCCCACTATTAAGCCACAATAGCGGCAAGAGTGCCCCCCCCTCCCAACAATTTTTACTTCTGAAAAACCCTCATTAGCAAGGCACACCTTAGCTAAGCACCACACTACCTCCAACAAAGCACAATCACTGCCTGCATGACACTCCGCTGCCTCTTCTCCTGGGTTACATGCTGCCCAACCCCCCCCCCCCCCTGCACGACCCAGTGTCCACAGCGCACACCAAAGTGTCCCTGCGCGGCCTTCAGCTGCCCTCATGCCACACGCTGGGCACATAGCCACACCACCCTCATGTCTATTTATAAGTGCGTCTGCCATGAGGAGGAACCAGAGGCACACACTGCAGAGGGTTGGCAGGGCCAGGCAGCGACCCTCTTTAAAAGGGGCGGGGCGATAGCCCACAATGCTGTACAGAAGCAATGAGAAATCCAATCCTGTGCCACCTCCATCAGGAGCTGCACACGTGGGCATAGCAATGGGGAACCCATGTGCCACACACTATTCATTCTGTCAAGGTGTCGCATAGCTCAATCCACACTGCAAGGGTCAGTCAGTGCCTTTGTGCCAGACAGGTCAAACACCGCGATGGGAACTAAGTTTGCACCAACAGCATAAGGGGGTCCTAGGAAGCCCAACACATGAACAAAAAATTGATCTGAGCGGCCAAACATGGCAGACTTGCACCGCGCCCACGACATAGACCTCGTCCCACAGCTTCAGCAATCCTAGGCAGGAAGCTGACTTTCACTGCACCCAGGACATAGGCCTCTGCACAAACCCTCAGCAATCGCGGGCCTACAATGGACTCCTATGCTAGCATAGCTGTGCATGTCTCATTAGCGCTGTATTGCTCCTGTAGTTTGTCCCAATGCACTGCCCTGGATAGTAGAGCTAACGTCAGATGAAATACAGGTGGGCTTCGGCCCACACTGCATGCCCCAGTCAGACCGGGATTTTTTATAAATAGTCACAGGCAGGTACGACTCCGCAATGGGAATTCCGTGTGCACCCACAGCATGGGTGGCTCCCTGGAACCCACCGGCTGTACATAAATGTATCCCATTGCAGTGCCCTGGACAGCAGAGCTAACGTCAGATTTAATGCAGGTGGGCTTCGGCCCACACTGCATGCCCCAGTCAGACTGGGGTTCTTTATAAGTAGACACATGCAGTTGCAACTCCATGTGGACCGACAGCATGGGTGGGTCCCAGGAAGCCACCGGCGGTACATAAATATATCCCATTGCAGTGCCCTGGACAGCAAAGCTAACGTCAGATTACATGCAGGCGGGCTTCGGCCAACACTGCATTCCCCAGTCAGACCGGGGTTTTTAATTCATAGACACAGGCAGGTACAAATCCCCTATGTGAAGTCCCTGTGGACCCACAGCATGGGTGGCTCCCTGGAACCCACCTGCGGTACATAAATCCCATTGCAGTGCCCAGCACAGCTGAGGTAACATCAGGTTTAATGCAGGTGGGTTTCGGCCCACACTGCATGCCCCAGTCAGACTGGGGTTCTTTATAAGTAGACACATGCAGTTACAACTCCGTGTGGACCAACAGCATAGGTGGGTCCCAGGAAGCCACCGGCGGTACGTAAATAAATCCCATTGCATTGCCCAGCACAGCTGAGGTAACGTCCAATTAAATGCAGGTGGGCTTCGGCCCACATTGCATTCCCCAGTCAGACCGGGGTTTTTAATACATAGACACAGGCAGGTACAACTCACTAATGTGAAGTCCGTGTGGACTGACAGCATGGGTGGCTCCCTGGAACCCACCGGCGGTACATAAATAAATCCAATTGCAGTGCCCAGCACAGCTGAGGTAACGTCAGGTTTAATGCAGGTGGGCTTCGGCCCACACTGCATGCCCCAGTCAGACTGGGGTTCTTTATAAGTAGACACATGCAGTTACAACTCCGTGTGGACCAACAGCATAGGTGGGTCCCAGGAAGCCACCGGCGGTACATAAATAAATCCCATTGCATTGCCCAGCACAGCTAAGGTAACGTCCGATTAAATGCAGGTGGGCTTCGGCCCACACTGCATGCCCCAGTCTGACCAGGGTTTTTAATACATAGACACTGGCCGGTACAAATCCCTAATGTGAAGTCCCTGTGGACCCACAGCATGGGTGGCTCCCTGGAACCCATCGGCGGTACATAAATAAATCCCATTGCAGTGCCCTGCTCAGCAGAGCTAACGTCACATACAATACAGGTGGGCTTCGGCCCACAGTGCATGCCCCAGTCAGACTGGTAATATGTACCTTAACAGTAACCGCGTTGGTGGGAATGTGGTGGCGACTGCGGACTTAGTAGCGCGGTTTTATTTCGTTGGTTTTCGGAATGTGGCCAGGATTAAGTGGGCCGTGGCGGGGGGGCTCTCTTGTTGTGTCGTTAAAGGTGAAATTCTTGGACTGCCACCAGACGGACCAATGCAAAGGTATTTGCCAAGAATGTTTTCATTGTTGGAGGAGGAGGGGGATGTTTTTGAGGCACTACGTGTCCTGTCCACGTGTCCGTGGTTATATGCACCTTAACAGTAACCGCGTTGGTGGGAAATGGCCTCGCCGCCATCATGTCTTTTGGAAGCCTCCGTTTCCACACCCCAGTGACATAGCATTAGCAGCGGTATAGGCAGAGCCCAGAATTAGTAACATTTCAGCGGTAGCATTAGGGACAGGCCCCAGTAACATATCAGTAGCAGCATTATAGGGGGAGCACAGTATTAGTTCCATTTCAGTAGTAGTAGCAGTCCAGACAGGCCCCAGTAACAATTCCGAAGCAGCAGTATAGGGGGAGCACAGTCTTAGTTCCATTTCAGTAATAGTAGCACTCAAGACAGGCCCCAGTAACAATTCCGAAGCAGCAGTATAGGAGGAGCGCAGTCTTAGTTCCATTTCAGTAGTAGTAGCAATCAAGACAGGCCCCAGTAAAATTCCCGTTGCAACAGTTTAGGGAGATAACAGTCTCTTTCACATTTCAGTAGTTGCTGTATAGACAAGGCCCCAGTTACATTTATGTAGCAAAAGTGTAGGCCAACCCCACACACCTTGCTGTACCATGAGTGCAGTCGAAGCCCATAAAAATTACAAGGATTACACGGTAGGCGAGGGCCCAAAAAAATTGGTGTACCAACAGTACAAATGTACCTCAGAAAAATTGCCCATGCCCAACCAAGAGGGCAGGTGAAACCCATTAATCGCTTTGGTTACTGTGGCTTAATTTGTAACTAGGCCTGGAGGCAGCCCAGTTAAAATAAAAATTGGTTCAGGTGCAAGTTTCAACGCTTTAATTAGAATTGAAACGTATAAACATTGTTTACAAAAGTAATATGACTGAGCCTTGTGGGCCTAAGAAAAATTGCCCGTTCGGCGTGATTACGTGAGGTTTCAGGAGGAGGAGCAGGAGGAGGAGGATGAATATAATACACAGATTGATGAAGCTAAAAGGCCCCTGTTTTTTATGGTGATAGAGAACGATGCTTCCATCCGCGGGTGCAGCCTATGTATTGTTTAGGTACCGCTGCTGTCCGCTGGTGGAGAAGAGAAGTCTGGGGAAATCCAGGCTTTGTTCATCTTTATGAGTGTAAGCCTGTCGGCACTGTCGGTTGACAGGCGGGTACGCTTATCCGTGATGATTCCCCCAGCCGCACTAAACACCCTCTCTGACAAGACGCTAGCCGCAGGACAAGCAGGCACCTCCAGGGCATACAGCGCGAGTTCAGGCCACGTGTCCAGCTTCGACACCCAGTAGTTGTAGGGAGCAGAGGCATCACAGAGGACGGTCGTGCGATCGGCTACGTACTTCCTCACCATCCTTTTACAGTGCTCCCTCCGACTCAGCCTTGACTGGGGAGCGGTGACACAGTCTTGCTGGGGAGCCATAAAGCTGGCAAAGGCCTTGGAGAGTGTTCCCCTGCCTGCGCTGTACATGCTGCCTGATCTCCGCGCCTCCCCTGCTACCTGGCCCTCGGAACTGCGTCTTCTGCCACTAGCGCTGTCGGATGGGAATTTTACCATCAGTTTGTCCGCAAGGGTCCTGTGGTATAGCATCACTCTCGAACCCCTTTCCTCTTCGGGAATGAGAGTGGAAAGGTTCTCCTTATACCGTGGGTCGAGCAGTGTGTGCACCCAGTAATCCGTAGTGGCCAGAATGCGTGTAACGCGAGGGCCACGAGAAAGGCATCCTAACGTGAAGTCAGCCATGTGTGCCAGGGTACCTGTACGCAACACATGGCTGTCCTCACTAAGAAGATCACTTTCAGGATCCTCCTCCTCAGGCCATACACGCTGAAAGGATGACAGGCAAGCAGCATGGGTACCCTCAGCAGTGGGCCAAGCTGTCTCTTCCCCCTCGTCCTCATCCTCCTGATGCTCCTCCTCCTCAACGCGCTGAGAGATAGACATGAGGGTGCTCTGACTATCCAGCGACATACTGTCTTCCCCCGCCTCCGTTTCCGAGCGCAAAGCGTCTGCCTTTATGCTTTGCAGGGAACTTCTCAAGAGGCATAGCAGAGGAATGGTGACGCTAATGATTGCAGCATCGCCGCTCACCATCTGGGTAGACTCCTCAAAGTTTCCAAGGACCTGGCAGATGTCTGCCAACCAGGCCCACTCTTCTGTAAAGAATTAAGGAGGCTGACTCCCACTACGCTGCCCATGTTGGAGTTGGTATTCCACTATAGCTCTACGCTGCTCATAGAGCCTGGCCAACATGTGGAGTGTAGAGTTCCACCGTGTGGGCACGTCGCACAGCAGTCGGTGCACTGGCAGATTAAACCAATGTTGTAGGGTCCGCAGGGTGGTAGCGTCCGTGTTGGACTTGTGGAAATGTGCGCTGACCCGGCGCACCTTTCCGAGCAGGTCTGACAAGCGTGGGTAGCTTTTCAGAAAGCGCTGAACCACCAAATTAAAGACGTGGGCCAGGCATGGCACGTGCATGAGGCTGCCGAGCTGCAGAGCCGCCACCAGGTTACGGCCGTTGTCACACACGACCATGCCCGGTTGGAGGCTCAGCGGCGAAAGCCAGCGGTCGGTCTGCTCTGTCAGACCCTGCAGCAGTTCGTTGGCCGTGTGGCTCTTCTCTCCTAAGCTGAGTAGTTTCAGCACGGCCTGCTGACGCTTGCCCACCGCTGTGCTGCCACGCCGCGCGACACCGACTGCTGGCGATGTGCTGCTGCTGACACATCTTGATTGCGAGACAGAGGTTGCGTAGGAGGAGGGTGGTTTAGTGGAGGAAGCATACACCGTCGCAGATACCAGCACCGAGCTGGGGCCCGCAATTCTGAGGGTGGGTAGGACGTGAGCGGTCCCAGGCTCTGACTCGGTCCCAGCCTCTACTAAATTTACCCAATGTGCCATCAGGGAGATATAGTGGCCCTGCCCGCCTGTGCTTGTCCACGTGTCCGTTGTTAAGTGGACCTTGCCAGTAACCGCGTTGGTGAGGGCGCGTACAATGTTGCGGGAGACGTGGTCCTGCAGGGCTGGAACGGCACATCGGGAAAAGTAGTGGCGACTGGGAACAGAGTAGCGCGGGGCCGCCGCCATCATGTTTTTGAAAGCCTCCATTTCCACAAGCCTATACGGCAGCATCTCCAGGCTGATCAATTTGGCTATGTGCCCGTTCAACGCTTGAGCGTGCGGGTGCGTGGCGTCGTACTTGCGCTTGCGCTCAAACAGTTGCGCTAGCGACGGCTGGACGCTGCGCTGAGAGACATTGCTGGATGGGGCCAAGGACAGCGGAGGTGAGGGTGTGGGTGCAGTGGGTACGGTCGTACCTGTATCCTGAGAGGGGGGTTTGATCTCAGTGGCAGGTTGGGGCACAGGGGGAGAGGCAGTGGTGCAAACCGGAGGCAGTGAACGGCCTTCGTCCCACCTTGTGGGGTGCTTGGCCATCATATGCCTGCGCATGCTGGTGGTGGTGAGGCTGGTGGTGGTGGCTCCACGGCTGATCTTGGCACGACAAACCTTGCACACCACAGTTCGTCGGTCGTCTGCACTCTCAGTGAAAAACTGCCACACCTTTGAGCACCTCGGCCTCTGCAGGGTGGCATGGCGCGAGGGGGCGCTTTGGGAAACAGTTGGTGGATTATTCGGTCTGGCCCTGCCTCTACCGCTGGCCACCGCACTGCCTCTTCCAACCTGCCCTGCTGCTGCACTTGCCTGCCCCTCTGAAGGCCTGTCCTCAGTAGGCTTAGCAAACCAGGTGGGGTCAGTCACCTCATCGTCCAGCTGCTCTTCCTCCGAATCCTCTGTGCGCTCCTCCCTCGGACTTACTGCCCTTACTACTACCTCACTGATAGACAACTGTGTCTCATCGTCATCGTCCTCCTCACCCACTGAAAGCTCTTGAGACAGTTGCCGGAAGTCCCCAGCCTCATCCCCCGGACCCCGGGAACTTTCCAAAGGTTGGGCATCGGTCACGACAAACTCCTCCGGTGGCAGAGGAACCATTGCTGCCCAATCTGGGCAGGGGCCCGAGAACAGTTCCTGGGAGTCTGCCTGCTCCTCAGAATGTGTCATTTTCATAGAGTGAGGAGGCTGGGAGGAAGGAGGAGCAGCAGCCAGAGGATTCAGAGTTGCAGCTGTGGACGGTGTAGAAGACTGTGTGGTCGATAGATTGCTGGATGCACTTTCTGCCATCCACGACAGGACCTGCTCCCACTGCTCATTTTCTAATAAAGGTCTACCGCGTTGACCCATTAATTGTGAGATGAATCTGGGGACCCCAGAAACTTGTCTCTCTCCTAATCCCGCAGCAGTCGGCTGCGATACACCTGGATCAGGAGCTCGGCCTGTGCCCACACCCTGACTTGGGTCTCCGCGTCCTCGCCCGCGTCCATGTCCTCTAGGCCTACCCCTACCCCTCAGCATGGTGTATTACGAGATTAGCAGAAACAGAACGCTGTAATTAAATGTGCCGCTTATTGGCCTGTGGTTGCAGGCTGACTTCGCGTACGGAACGCACAGCAGAGGCAGTAAACAATTATGCGCAAGGCTGGGTATTAATTCACCAACTACTACCCCCAGCAGAGACGCAGTAAACTGAAGGCACTGACAGGCAGGCCAAATCTTGTATATTTTTAAACTTTTTGGGAACAACCACACTGCCTGTGATATACACTGTATTTCGATTTCCCTGTTGGAGGCTGACTTTGCGTACGGAACGCACAGCAGAGGCAGGAAACAATTATGCGCAAGGCTGGGTATTAATTCACCAACTACTACCCCCAGCAGAGACGCAGTAAACTGAAGTCAGTGACAGGCAGGCCAAATATAGTATATTTTTAAACTTTTTGGGAACAACCACACTGCCTGTGATATACACTGTATTTCGATTTCCCTGTTGGAGGCTGACTTCGCGTACGGAACGCACAGTAGAAGCAGGAAACAATTATGCACAAGGCTGGGTATTAATTCACCAACTACTACCCCCAGCAAAGACGCAGTAAACTGAAGGCAGTGACAGGCAGACCAAATATAGTATATTTTTAAACTTTTTGGGAACAACCACACTGCCTATATAGCCAGTATATCTCTCACCTTTCCCACTGTCCCTGCCTCACCAGTACTGCCCCTATACTCTGTAAAATGACTGCAGACTGAGGACGCTATGGTCTGCACGCCCGATATACAAAAAAAAAATTATGCAACACTGCTCCCAGCAGCCTCAACAGTACTGCACACGGTCAGATGTGGCCCTAAGAAGGTCCGTTGGGGTTCTTGAAGATGAATATAACACCTAACACTCTCCCTATAGCAGCTACAGCAAGACAGCACTTTCCCTGATCTCTGTCAGAATGCACCTGTGGCGAGCCGCGGGCGGGGCAGATTTTAATACTCGGGTATCACCTGATCTCCCCAGCCACTCACTGCAGAGGGGTGGGATAGGGCTGGAACGTCACAGGAGGAAGTTGTAATGCCTTCCCTGTCTTTCTATTGGCCAGAAAAGCGTGCAAATTTCTCAGGGAAGAAAATGAAAGTGACTTGAACATCGCGTGGTGCTCGTCTCGAGTAACGAGCATCTCGAGTACACTAATACTCGAACGAGCATCAAGCTCGGACGAGTATGCTTGCTCATCTCTTTCACAGACATGAGTTACAGCGGAGCAGGGAGAGGGGCCGACAGCAGCTGCAGAGCATTACACAGCACTAGGAGAAAGCCTGCTGCTCCAGCTCTGAGCAAGAGCGATCCCCTCCCCCCTCTGCTAGTGGTCTGCAAAACTCCACTGAAACCCCTGAGGAGCAGAGCCAGCATCATAGGAGAGAGACTGGCACATACATTCAGAGGTTGCAGCCCAGGACCCCCTTACTGTGCTCACTCATCACACTCCAGAAGCAGCACATCAGCAGCTAGAAGACAGTGCCTCGCATTCTTTCTGTGGCATTTACCCCCCACGCTCTCTGACACTAGTATGTCTCCTTTCTTGCCCATGAAAACACAGTGGGCGACATTTGGTCTCATAGGTGAACGTAAGTCCCTAATGTAGTCCTACCAGTACCAAGTGCCTACAGAGCTCGCCGACTAGAGGAGATCCTAATCCCTACCCCAACCTTATAGCTTGCTGCCTAACTGCTGTAGCTATCGACATCATGAGTCTGCTGAAAACGGGAAAAAATACTCCATCGCACTCAGCGACCAAAAGATCATCAAAGCTGCTACTGACGCTGACCACCTTCGATGAATCTTCCCGCTCATCAACGGAGGACCCCATACCCTCCCTAGACTGTGCTTCAGGATGTCCTGTGGAGTTGGAGGCTACTGCAGCTTCCCTCTCCGATTCACTATTACCCCAAATTCAGCTAATGCTGAAAAAAGAATTATCACAAATCTCTAACGACATAACCTCCAAACTCGTCAAGGAAATCCGAGACCTTCGATACCGAACAGCTGCGCTGGAAGACCACATGGATAATGCAACTACAGTCCTTGAGTCCCATGAAAAAGAAGTGGAGCAGCTACACGAGGAAATCCTCATCCTCCATGAAAAGTGGGAAGACGCTGAAAACAGAGCTCGTAGAGACAACCTACGAATACAGGGCCTCCCAAAATCCATTCAAGATCTTCAATCCACCAAAACGGCCCTTTTCCAGGAGTTATGCCCCAATATTCCTATAGAACAGCTGGAGATGGACAGAGTCCACAGAGCTTTGAGAGCCCGCAAGGCTTAGGGCCCAACAAGAGACGTTGTCCTGAAAATGCACTACCACCGCACTAAAGAACAACTGCTTAATACGGCTTGCTCCATCTCAAAGCTCTCCTTGCAGGGTCACGATTATTATTTATTCCCTGACCTGGCCCCTTCAATGCTTCTAAAAGGAGAGCTCTCAAGCCCTATTTGGAAATTCTGCAGCAAAAGCTCATTCAGTATAGGTGGGGCTTCCCGTTTAAACTGACATTCCCCTTCCAAACTAAGACCTATACTATCCTGTCCCCGGAAGGAGCTTGGCGCTGCTTCACTGACCAGTGCTTCCAACTCCCAGCCCAGCAACCAGGCTCACCAGATGCATCACAACCCTCTAGATCTCCCCGGAGACCAATGAGCAACTGCGAGCCATAATTTTGGGAGGTGCTCCCTCCCACCATTCAAGTCGGACTGACCTTGAGGGTGCCTTTCCAAGAAAAATATCCAACTCCAACTAAAGAGTCTCCAACACCCTTAAATACATTGTCGGACATGTTATGCCCATGGGTATACTTTCTTTTCTCCAAAGCCCTCCCAACTCCTATGTTCCACAGGCGAACTTTATAGCCTCCTAATGTGAACGAAAAATATATGATTGACGCGGGCAACTCGGCAGCGATACCTCTATCACTTACGGACTACCTTCATGTATGCATATAGAATCGCCCCTCCGCCAATAGAAGTAAAAAAGAATGAAAAAAAAATAAGGACTGGAATGAGGGAAATGGAAGGTTCTGCCCGATACTACCCATGGACTGGGATTCCGGTTATCTTTGGTCAATGGACTCTAGAGTTTAGTTCTTGGGGCCAATACGCCCTACACTACAAACCACCTCTCCTTTTCTAATTCTTTCCCCCTTCTCTTTTTTACCTTACTTTTATTTTCACTTTTCCTCTGCTTCTTCCTTTCCTCTCTCTTATTTTTATTTTATCCCCCGACCTCCCCATGAATTTGGATCTCCTCCTCTTTATATTTTGTAGAAAGCTTAAGAGCGCCTCTTTGGCACTGTTGCGGTGTGTCGTTCCCACGAATAGTTGCTGTTGTGGCCACCAAAATAGCTCTTCCCATGCAAGTTATTTGTAATGTCTTAAATGTCTTCCATGTTTAATTTACAGGTTGGCCACCTTCTCCACATCCCTCCCACCCCCCCTTTCCCTCACTCACTCCCCCTGCTCTTCTCTCGTAGGGCTGAGACCCCCAGATATGCAATCTTTACAGTACTTTATATCCCCCCCATGACTTTAAAAATTATCTCGCACAATGTACAGGGCTTTAATTCCCCCAAGAAACGATCCAAAGCTTTCCGCTATTATAAAAGAGTGCATGCCGATATTGTATGCTTACAAGAAACTCATTTCTCCACTAATTCCTCCCCGCGTTATCTCTCCACCCATTGCCCCACTTTTTTTTCATCAACCGCTTCATCCAAAACAAAAGGGGTCACAATATGCTTCAACCGGTCCGTCCCCTTTACCCACACAACAACTATTTCCGACCCCGAAGGCCGTTATCTATTACTCACGGGTATAATTCAAGATGTGCCGGTAACCATTGTCTCTTACTATACCCCGAATACCAGACAAATCAATTTTCTTAAAACATTTTTGAACTGGTAGAGGCAAATAAACATGGGACGGTCATACTGTGCGGAGACTCAAATTGCATTTTGGACCCGGGCCTGGACAGAAACTACATAACTCTTCTGACACCTCTGCTACCACCGCAGCCATCCCTGTCACATAACCTTCGAGTATTGCTCGGCCAGCACCACCTAGTCGATTCCTGGAGGGAAACCAACCCCACTACCAAAGATTTTATGCATTTTTCAGCCCCACACTCTCTATATAGGAGAAAAGACTGCATTCTAATACCCACCTCCTTCCTGCCACAAATAACCTGTTCTAAAGTTCTCTCTGCTCCTTGGTCGGACCCCAGCCCAGTATCAATATCATGCAGCTCTTTAATGTCAAAGCCCACTAATACCACATGGGCCATTAATGATTCCCTTCTAGCACTCCCCGAGGTACTGTCTCTGATAACACCACAATTAGAAGAATACTTTGCTATAAAAACCCCTCCACCTCCTCGCCCATCTCACTGTGGGAGGCGCATAAGGTAGTTCTCCGCGGCGCCCTTATCTAAATTTCAGCCCGGCAAAAGAGAGCGCCTATCCCGACAACTAGAATTAGAGCAAAAAGTTCTACAATTAGAAGACAAGGCCAAAAAGCACCCATCTCCGGAGAATTTAAGATTAATCGCTCAGGCTAGGACAGAACTAGACCTATGTATTTCAGAACTTGTTGAGTGCAAACTAAGATGGTCCCACCAACGCTTTCATGTGTTAAATAACAAACCGTCTACTCCCTTAGCTCGCAGGCTATGAGCCAGCCCCACGATAAGCCCTTTTTCAGGCTCCGTACTAGGCATAATACAATCACGGCAAACCCACTCACTATAGCAGAGGTGGCACGCAGAGCCCTCCCTACTGGCACGCGCCCCATCGGCCGCTCATCACTTGTGAATACCAGCAGGAGCCGCGGCTTCCCTGCCGGCATTCACAAAAGGCACTGCTAGCCGTGCTGATCCCGGCACACACTGACTTCAGTGTGCAGATGGAATCCCCCTCCCCCCTGCCCCGACGTCCCCTACTACTTGGTTCTGCCGGGAGGGGGAGGCGTCTGGCAGCACACTGAAGTCAGAGTGTGTGCCGGGAGCATATTAACTCTTTCTTCCTCACTTCTGCCACAATCAGCAATTCCCAGCAGCGTGATTGGTTATTTGGGTTGGCTGATTCACCAAACAACCAATCAGGTTGCTGGGAATTACCTATTGAGGCAGAAGTGGGTAAGAAAAAGTTAATATGCATGCTGGGACCATCGCTGACTAGAGGAGGAGCTGAGCTTCCAGGAGGAGGAGATAAGTATGTGGGTCTCGGGAGGGGCACTGTGGGGTGTCACTACTGCACTGGGGGCCGCTGGGGGGTGTCACTACTGCACTGGGGGTTGTCACTACTGTACTGGGGGGGGCGTCACTACTGCACTGAGGGGGGCCGCTGGGGGGTGTCACTACTGCACTGGGGGGCCGCTGGGGGGTGTCACTACTGCAATGGGGCGGCCGCTGGGGGGTGTCACTACTGCACTGGGGGCTGCTGGTGGGTGTCCTACTGCACTGGGGGCTGCTGGGGGTGTCCCTAATGCACTGGGGGCCGCTGGGGGGTGTCCCTAATGCACTGGGGGCCGCTGGGGGGTGGGGGTCACTATTACCGCTGGGGTCGCTGTGGGGTGTCCCTAATGCACTGAGGGCCGCTGTGGGGCGCGGTCACTATTATCTCTGGGGCCGCTGTGGGGTGGAGGTCACTATTACCTCTGGGGCCGCTGTGGGGTGGTGGTCACTATCACAGCTGTGGCTGCTGTGGGGGTCACTATTACCACTGGGGCCGCTGTGATGTGGGGGTCACTATTATTGCCTGGGGGGTGGGTGTCACTATTACTGCTGGGTGGGGGTCACTATTACCGCTGGGGCTGTTGTGTGGTGGGGGTCACTATTATCGCTGTGGCGGGTCACTATTACCGCTGGAGCGCTGTGGGTCACTATTACCGCTGGGGCCGCTATGATGTGGGGGTCACTATTACCGCTGGGGCTGCTGGGGGGGATGTTACTATTACCGCTGGGGTATGTTTACAGGTGGCGGAAATGGGCAGGGCTGTTTCAAAATAGACATGGTGCAGATTTTGACTACTTTTTGGATGCGGAAATGCTGCAGAATTTTCCACAGAAATTTCCCCTGAGGACGTTCTGCACTATTTCCGCATCCAAAAAGCAGTCAAAATCTGCACGCTGTCTATTTTCAAGCGGCCCTGACCTTTTTAGAACGACGGGGGTAAAATCATACGTCGTAATAAGCCCCGCCCCCTGATGTGTTGGTACTTTGCGATAAATAAGTGGGTTTTAGGTTGCAGTTTGGGCACTCGGTCTCTAAAAGGTTCGACATCACTGCACTATAGTATCAGAGTTCAGACAATTTTTGGATAAACCTTACTCCCAGTCAAATCACCCGTCCCCTGAACAGCTAACCTCTTACTTTCACGATATTACATTTCCCATTCTTCCTAGCTCATTCTTAGAATACTTGGCTGCAAAAATCACCCCAGGAGAAGAAGTCACAGAAGCTATAAAAACATTGAAAATTAATAAACGGCCGGGACCAGATGGCTTTTCTTCTTCTTACTATAAAAATTTTCCCCCCCATTCTGCACACACATCTTGCAAATTATTTTAACGCCGTCTGAGATGGACAGCAAATAGGTCAGACTTCTCTCTTGGCAGCCATCTCCATGATACCAAAGTCTGAAAGAGATTTGCTAGATAAACAGAACTACCGTCCCATATCCTTAATAATGTAGACATGAAGCGTCTTACCAAAATTTTGGCCTCTCGTTTAAGTGCAGCTTTACCATCATTAATAGGGTGAGGTACTGAGGGGCGTAGTGGTGGATGGTCGCTACGTCACCCCTGGGTTCCGGTATTACGCATAAGGGGGCTGGAGGAGGGTCACGTCCCGCTATTGGGACGTGGGAAAACCTGGAGTGTGATGTGGTCTCCAGCAAGCAGTTGCTGGAGATCTGTTCTTTAAAAATCCGGGGCTGTTTTTTTTGGAATGGATGTCAAGTTGGTAGTGGTGCCATCCATTCCACCTCCTCCACTACAGGGTGTGGGCGAGGTCAATCAGCCCAGGGGCTGAGACTGAGCCAGAATGGGGCATATAAAAGGTAGCAGATGCACGGACACAGGGGGGAACTAAGATGACTGCTGAACCCGGGCAGCCTGTGTGACCGGCTGGAGTCAGGAGCCTGCCTTGCGCTGCACTTACCAAGAGCGACCTGGTCAGGCCGGGACGGCCTGAGAGCTGTATGTTTGGACTATAATTTTTGTTTGCTTTTGTTTGGTTTTCCGTCTCTGATTGCCGCCAACCCGCACGCTACCAAGCTGTCCTCCCACATATGGTGTTTCGGATGCGGGCAAGAATTGACACCAGCGGATAACACTGCATGTCCTGGGTAAAAGCCGCTGGCGCCCTATCTAAAAAGACTGCGGCCATGGAGGACCTGGTGTGACAGCTGGTGCAGATTTGTTTACAGCAACAAAACGCCCAGGCAGAGGCACGGCAGATGCAACAAGAGACTAATCGCCTCCTAATGGAGCAAATGGCAACACTGCGGGAGGTGGTGGTGAAGCAACCGCCTGCAGTCACAGCAAGTCAGAGCACCCACGCCCAGGGGGCCCAAGAGGGACAACCATCCGCAAGGGCCTCGGTGCAAGCTGCGCTGAAAAAGATGACTGCCGCAGATGACATGAAAGCCTACCTGCACGTCTTCGAGAGGATTGTGGAGCGAGAAGGGCTGCCCACGGACCAATGGGCAGATGTCGTGGCCCCTTTTCTGTCAGGGGAGGCCCAAAAAGCCTATTACGATCTGAGTGAACTGGACTCCCATAACTACGCCAAACTGAGGGCTGAAATACTGGCACGACTGGGAGTGACCATACAAGTGCGTGCAGGCCAGGGTACATGCCTGGAGGTACTCGGAGAGCCTACCACCGCGGTCCCAAATGCTTGTCTTGATACACCTTGTCTCCAAGTGGCTTCAGCCAGAGGACTGCACTCCTCCGCAATGGTAGTGAGGGTCGTCCTGGATATCTTCCACCGTTCCTTGCCACCTGCTGTACAGCGTTGGGTGGGACAGGCTGGGCCGACTGACGCCAACCACCTCGTGAACCTGGTTGAGAGGTATTGTGCCACGGAGGAACTGTTACAAGCCTCTACGAGACGGGGCCACGCCAGAGAGGAAAAGGGTCCCCGTCGAGATGGTAAGACTGTACCATATTCTGCTCCCAGGGGGCCTATGTGGAAAAAGGGAGGGGGCTCAGGGGGCGAGCCAGTGGTTGGCTCACACCAGGGCGCTCGAGAGCGGGACTCCTGATGCCTACAGTGCTGGCGGTGCCACGAATGGGGTCATGTTGCAGCACACTGCCCCCTAGGCTCCGAGCCCATGGACTGCAGCTCTGGGCGGAGGGTCTCCCTGTACGCACGCCCCGCGCTCGCCGCCAAAAACCTGTCCGGGGATGAGCCGCAGGTATGTTCGGTGAACATTGGGGACTTCCTGATACAGGCTCTGTTGGACTCCGGGAGCCTTGTGACCCTAGTACATGGTTCGTTGGTGAACTCAACCTCCTACAATGGAGGCCGAGTGGGTGTACTGTGCATCCACGGGGGCACTCGGGAATACCCCACCGCTACCGTACCAATAGCCACCCCTTGCGGCACCACTACCCACGAAGTAGGAGTGGTTAAGTCCTTAATGCATGAGGCTATTATCGGAAGGGACTTTCCACTGGGCCTTGTGGAGGAAAAGGACTTTGGACAATAAAAATGTGGTTAATAATGTGTGTCAGGAGGTAAACCCTGAGCCGTATGACCCGGACACGGCTGGGCCCGCAGGCGGGGTGACCATCCGTGACGATGACAATTGTGCCCTAGCTGATTGGCTGGTGACACTGAAAGCCCGGCAGACGTTCCTGCCATGCCAGAACTTGAGGTGTCGCGTGAAAATTTCTGGTCTGCTCAGCTGAAAGACCCAACATTGATCAGGGCCCGTGAGGCCGTAACAAAGGTAAACGGGGTACCTCAAACTCTAGGTGGGAGTGAAGCATACCCGTATATAGCTGTTAACAATGACATGTTGTACCGAGTGGATAAGGTGCGCGGGGAAGAACTGGAACAGCTAGTGGTACCCCCACCCTATCGCCAGGTAGTTCTCGACCTGGCTCATAAACATGAGCTTGGAGGTCATCTGGGGGCGGAAAAAACCCGCGAACAAGTGTTGCAACGGTTCTATTGGCCCGGGGTACATGAGGAGGTTAAGCGGTATTGCGCCTCATGTCCTATATGTCAATTAACGGCCCCTAAACCTTATTTCAGGAGTCCATTGGTGCCCTTACCCATTATCAAGGTACCATTGGACTGGATTGCCATGGATTTAGTCGGCCCAGTAGTGAAGTCCGCTAGGGGACATCAGTATATACTGGTCATTCTAGACTATGCCACGTGGTATCCGGAGGCAATTCCCCTAAGAAACACCTCCTCCAAACTCATTGGCCAAGAGCTGTTCCAGATGTTCTCCCGCATCGGTATTCCCAAAGAGATCCTTATCGATCAAGGAACTCCGTTTATGTCAAAAGTAATGAGAGAGATGAGCAAACTTCTAAAGATTAAACAACTGCGTACCTCAGTATATTACTCGCAAACTGACGGCCTGGTCGAGAGGTTTAATAAAACTTTGAAGAGTATGTTAAAAAGGGTGGTCAGCCAAGATAGAAAGGATTGGGATTGTTTGTTGTCAGCCTTGATGTTCGCAATACATGAGGTTCCCCAATCCTCCACAGGTTTTTCTCCATTTGAACTGCTGTATGGTAGACACGCACGCGGTCTCCTCGACCTCAGCAAAGAAACTTGGGAAAGTGAACACACCCCCTACAAAAGTGTGGTAGAACATATTTCAGTAATGCTGGACAGGATAGCAGCTGTCATGCCCATCATAAAGGAACACTTGGAACAGGCACAAGTGGCAGAAAGTCGAGTCTATAACAGGTCGGCCAAAGTCAGAACCTTTCACCTGGGGGATAGGGTGTTAGTTCTGGTGCCTACCGTAGCGAGCAAGTTCTTAGCCAAATGCCAGGGGCCCTATGAGGTGCTTGAGCGCATAGGAGAAGTCAATTATAAAGTGTACCAACCTGGCAGGAGGAGGCCGGAGCAGGTGTACCATGTGAATTTGCTTAAACCCTGGAAAGAACAAGAGTCTCTGGCAGCGGTAAATGCGCCGAGCAGCGAAGTTTTTGTGAAGTCCATGGACAAAGCTCCTGAAGTAGCTATCTCAGGGTCCCTATCTAAGGTGCAAAAACAGGAGGCAAAGGAGTTGGTACTTCAAAACGCTGATGTGTTTTTGGAACTACCGGGACGTACGTCAGTGATCAAACATGACATCGTCATGGAACCCTACGTACGGGTCCGGATGAAACCCTACAGAATTCCTGAAGCACGTAGACAGGCTATATCAGAGGAGGTAAAGAAGATGTTGGACCTTGGGGTCATTTAAGTGTCAAAAAGTGAATGCTCTAGTCCCATTGTCCTGATTTCTAAGCCCAATGGCACCTTGAGGTTTTGCAACGACTTCCGGAAGTTGAACGAAGTCTCTAAGTTTGACTCTTACCTGATGCCACGAGTATATGAGCTAATAGAAAGGCTAGGACATGCCAGGTTCTTCTCTACCTTGGACCTAACTAAAGGGTACTGGCAGGTACCACTTACCGACGAGGCCAAAGAAAAGACTGCCTTTTCTACTCCCGAGGGACTCTTCCAGTATGTCTGCCTACCTTTTGGGCTACATGGGGCACCGGCTACGCTCCAAAGAATGATGGATAGCATCCTGAGACCTCACCGTCGGTATGCCTCTGCCTATCTGGATGACATCATTATATTTAGCAACGACTGGGAGAGTCACTTGGCAAAAGTACAAGTGGTAGTTAATTCCCTCAGGGATGCAGGGTTAACGGCAAACCCCAAGAAGTGTACGTTGGGAGTGGAAGAAGCACGTTATTTGGGGTACATAATAGGACGAGGAGTTATTAAGCCCCAAATTAATAACGTAGAGGCCATCCAAAACTGGCCCCAACCATTGACCAAGAAACAGGTGAGGGGTTTCTAGGGATTGTAGGCTACTACCGCAGGTTCGTCCCTAGCTTCGCCACCATAGCAGCGCCCTTGACAGAGCTAACAAAAGGAAAAAGTTCCACCATGATCAAGTGGAATAACGAGCCCGAGCAGGCATTTCGGAAGTTAAAGACAGCCCTGTGTAGAGAGCCGGTCTTAATTACTCCCGACTTCAGCAAAACATTTGTAGTACAGACAGATGCGTCTGATGTAGGTGTGGGGGCTGTCGTTTTCCCAAGCGGTTAGAGGCGAGGAGCACCCAGTCACCTATCGTAGTAGGAAACTTACCCCCGCAGATAGAAATTATAGCATTGTGAACGAGAGTGTCTGGCGATAAAGTGGGCTTTAGAGTGCCTACGGTACTATCTGCTTGGACGACATTTCAGATTGGTGACAGACCACTCCCCTCTCACCTGGATGAGTCAGGTCAAAGAGCGAAACGCTCGGGTGACGAGGTGGTTCCTTACTTTACAAAACTTTAAATTTGATGTAGCGCACAGGGCTGGCAAGCTACAAGGAAATGCGAATGCGTTGTCCCGAACCCACTGCTTGAGTAGTAAAAGTGTTCGCCCCTACGGGTTCGAGCAGAGGGGGAGGGTATGTGACGTACTGAAGGGCGTAGTGGTGGATGGTCGCAACGTCGCCCCTCGGTTCCGGTATTACGCATAAGGGGACTGGAGGAGGGTCACGTCCCGCTATTGGGACGTGGGAAAACCAGGAGTGTAATGTGGAGATCTGTTCTTTAAAAATCCGGGCCTGGTTTTTTTGGAATGGATGTCAGGTTGGTAGTGGGGCCATCCATTCCACCTCCTCCACTACAGGGTGTGGGCGAG
The DNA here is from genome assembly GCF_035609145.1 of Eleutherodactylus coqui. Lineage (NCBI taxonomy): Eukaryota > Metazoa > Chordata > Amphibia > Anura > Eleutherodactylidae > Eleutherodactylus > Eleutherodactylus coqui. The sequence continues at coordinate 25,203,394 of NC_089841.1, forward strand.
GTCAATCAGCCCAGGGGCTGAGACTGAGCCAGAATGGGGCATATAAAAGGTAGCAGATGCACGGACACAGGGGGAACTAAGATGGCTGCTGAACCCGGGCAGCCTGTGTGACCGGCTGGAGTCAGGAGCCCTGCCGTGCGCTGCACTTACCAAGAGCGACTTGGTCAGGCCGGGACGGCCTGAGAGCTGTATATTTGGACTATAGTTTTTGTTTGCCTGAAGCTAAGGCTGGACTTTTGTTTTCTATTATAAAATAAACGCAGGTCACGCCTGCTTTTGGACTACAGATGCTGGTTTTCCGTCTCTGATTGCCGCCAACCCACACGCTACCAAGCTGTCCTCCCACAATAGGTAAGGACCAAGTAGGGTTCGTTCCCAGATGACAAGCTCCAGACAGCATACGTCAAATCACCCACCTCATCTACATGTGTCACACAGAACAGTGACCGGTGACATCAGATAGTGGTGACGGTAGTGACAGAATAGTGACAGGTGACATAAGATAGTGGTGACGGTAGTGACAGAATAGTGACCGGTGACATCAGATAGTGGTGACGGTAGTGACAGAATAGTGACAGGTGACATCAGATAGTGGTGACAGTAGTGACAGAATAGTGACAGGTGACATCAGATAGCGGTGACAGTAGTGACAAAATAGTGAGCGGTGACATCAGATAGTGGTGACGGTAGTGACAGAATAGTGACAGCTGACATCAGATAGTGGTGACAGTAGTGACATAATAGTGACAGGTGACATTGATCTGGATTATGATTTCTCCAGCAGGCTTTTGGGGTATTTTGTCGCTTCCAAATTGAGTATCGTGTGCACACATCATCGAACCAGAATCAGACACCAATGTTGGTCTAAAACTGGGAGAGTCTCTAACATGTGTAGAGGCTCAGGCTTTTTATTATAACACATGACAACCGCCCTTCAATGGGCGTGCAACAGATTACATCAGTAACATATAAGATTCTCATTTGTCGGTTCATATAGAATCCCCCACCTCTCTGCCCACCTCTCTGCCCATCCTCTCTCACGTCCGCCATAGTATGGACTTTGTATTCTTTAGCTGAAGTCATCTCCGTGTAGTGATGACTCATTGTTTACCTAGCTTCAGGATGAGGAGTGGAAGGGGGCTAGACAAACACTCAGTATTAAACACAGGATATAAGGATATACACAGAGACTATGGCCCTTAACTCTTAGAAGCTGGTTGTGCAACTTGTGTAACTTCTATGTACTTAACTAACATTAGATCAGACATCCATTGTCTAGCAAATACTATGATTAGATTGTGTGTGTGTCCTTTAAACTCCTGAGCTAAAAGTCATTACAATAGCAAAATACATTTGGGTTATATTAAACGATAGACATTTTATAAATAATCATCATGTCTATCACAACATCAGATAGTGGTGACGGTAGTGACATAATAGTGACCGGTGACATCAGATAGTGGTGACGGTAGTGACAGAATAGTTACATCAGATAGTGGTGACAGTAGTGACAGAATAGTGACCGGTGACATCAGATAGTGGTGACAGTAGTGACAGAATAGTGACAGGTGACATCAGATAGTGGTGACGGTAGTGACAGAATAGTGACAGGTGACATCAGATAGTGGTGACAGTAGTGACATAATAGTGACAGGTGACATCAGATAGTGGTGACGGTAGTGACAGAATAGTGACAGGTGACATCAGATAGTGGTGACGGTAGTGACAGAATAGTGACAGGTGACATCAGATAGTGGTGACAGTAGTGACAGAATAGTGACAGGTGACATCAGATAGTGGTGACGGTAGTAACAGAATAGTGACAGGTGACATCAGATAGTGGTGACGGTAGTGACAAAATAGTGAGCGGTGACATCAGATAGTGGTGACGGTAGTGACAGAATAGTGACCGGTGACATCAGATAGTGGTGACGGTAGTGACAGAATAGTGACCGGTGACATCAGTTAGTGGTGATGGTAGTGACAGAATAGTGACCGGTGACATCAGATAGTGGTGACGGTAGTGACAGAATAGTGACCGGTGACATAAGATAGTGGTGACGGTAGTGACAGAATAGTGACAGGTGACATAAGATAGTGGTGACAGTAGTGACAGAATAGTGACCAGTGACATCAGATAGTGGTGACGGTAGTGACATAATAGTGACCGGTGACATCAGATAGTGGAGACAGTAGTGACAGAATAGTGACCAGTGACATCAGATAGTGGAGACAGTAGTGACAGAATAGTGACAGGTGACATCAGATAGTGGTGACAGGTAGGGACAGAATAGTGACCGGTGACATCAGATAGTGGTGACAGGTAGGGACAGAATAGTGACCGGTGACATCAGATAGTGGTGACAGTAGTGACAGAATAGTGACCGGTGACATCAGATAGTGGTGACAGTAGTGACAGAATAGTGACCGGTGACATCAGATAGTGGAGACAGTAGTGACAGAAAAGTGACAGGTGACATCAGATAGTGGTGACAGTAGTGACAGAATAGTGACAGGTGACATCAGATAGGGGTGACAGTAGTGTCAGAATAGTGACCGGTGACATCAGATAGTGGTGACGGCAGTGACAGAATAGTGACCGGTGACATCAGATAGTGGTGACGGCAGTGACAGAATAGTGACCGGAGACATCAGATAGTGGTGACAGTAGAGACATAATAGTGACAGGTGACATCAGATAGTGGTGACAGTAGTGACAAAATAGTGACCGGTGACATCAGATAGTGGTGACAGTAGTGACATAATAGTGACCGGTGACATCACACACGTCTTCTATGGTCTAGATGGCGGATAGAATTATGTTGCTCACCGACGGATCCTCCGTGTTGCTCCCTACAATTTCTGCGTTCGCTCCGGACGTTCCGCAGGTTTTTCTTCTCTTCTACAACTTCTGACTTGCAGTGACTGTAATAAACAATGGCGCTGCTCTCCGTAGACGGCGCTTCCCTGTGTGGAAGACTCACACCGACCTACAGATGACAACGTGCCGCCTTCTTCCTGTCACTGCAGAAAGCCCCTGAGCTGCCGTCTGTCTGAGATCCCTCAGTAGACCCCTTCCTCACAGCCCCTATAGGACTCAGTGCCCAGTGCAGGGTTACAGTGATTAACCCTTAAACTCCTAATTGTCCCCCCTGCTGTGTGAGGAGCACATGTCACCTCTCAGGCAGTGAAAGGGTTACAGCTGGCAACTTCCAGCAGCGACTCCCATCATCCACCAGGGGGTGCCAGCTCCTTCATGAGGACCCATCTTACAACCTGCTGATGCCAGAAGGTCTCACAACACTACCGTACCTCCACCGGGGTAGATGCTGGAATGGAGGGGCACCTAGGAGGTCTGAGGACAGGAAGTCACATGGTCGGAGGTCACATGACTGTAAGGGGAGGGGTTTACTAATAATGCGTTCGGTGGAGAGAGGAGAAGAGGAGGCTGCTGGGAGGGCTGTACGTAAAATGCAGGAAGACTTGGTCTTGTTGCCCCCAGGATTCCTTTTTCTCTGTGTGAGGATGCTGCCCCCTCCTGGTCAGAGGGTCCCAGTCCTTCACCCCTCAGGATTCCTCTTTCTCTGTGTGAGGATGCTGCCCCCTCCTGGTCAGATCATCTGGTTCTTAAACGCCCACGATTCCTCTTCCTCTGTGTCGATGCTGCCCCCTCTTGATCCGAGGGTCCTGGTCCGTCACCCCTCGGGATTTCTCCTTCTCAGTGTGAGGATGCTGCCCCCTCCAGGTCAGAGGGTCCCGGTCCTTCACCCAACAGGATTTCTCCTTCTCAGTGTGAGGATGCTGCCCCCTTCTGGTCACAGGATTTCGGTCCTTCACCCCCCCAGGATTTCTCTTCCCCTGTGTGGGGATGCTGCCCCCTCCTGGTCGGTTTGTCTCGCTTCTTCACCCCACAGGATTTCTCTACCTCTGTGTGAGGATGCTGCCCCCTCCTGGTCAGAGGGTTCCAGTCCTCCACCGCACAGGATTTCTCCTTCTCAGTATGAGGATGCTGCCCTCTCCTGGTCAGTGGGTCCCGGTCCTTCTCCCCCAGGATTTCTATTCCTCAATGTAAGGATTCTGCCCCCTCCTAGTCAGAGAGTACCAGTCATTCACCCCAAAGGATTTCTCGTTCTCAGTGTGAGGATGCTGCCCTCTCCTGGTCAGAGTGCCCTGGTCCTTCGCCCCCCCCCCCCCCCCCGCCCCCCAGGATTTCTCTTCCTCTGTGTGCGGATTCTGCCCTCTCCTGTGCAGTTTCTCGCACTTCTTCACCCCACAGGATTTCTCTTCCTCTGTGTGAGGATGCTGCCCCTTCTGGTCAGAGGGTTCCGTTCCTTCATCCCTCCAGGATTTCTCTACCTCTGTGTCGATGCTGCACCCTACTGGTCGGACAGTCCTGGTTCTTCACCCCCCAGGATTCGTCTTGCTCTGTGTGAGGATGCTGCCCCCTCGTGGTCAGAGCGTGCCGGTCCTTCAGGATTTCTCTTCCTTTGTGTGCGGATGCTGCCCCCTCCTGGTCAGAGGGTCCCGGTTTTTCACCCTCAATGACTTTGCTCCCTCTGTGTGAGAATGCCTCCCCCATCCTGGTCGGAAGGTTCTGGTCCAAAACCCCCCAGGATTTCTCTTCCCCTGTGATGGGATACTGCCCTCTCCTGGTCAGAGGGTCCTGGTCCTTCACCACCCAGGATTTCTCTTCCTCTGTGTAAGGATGCTGTCCCCTTCTGGTCAGAGGATCCCAGTCCTTCACCCAACAGGATTTCTCCTTCTCAGTGTGAGGATGCTGCCCCCTCCTGGTCAGAGGGTCCCGGTTCTTTACCCCCCATGATTTCTCTTCCTCTGTGTGAGGATTCTGCCCCCTCCTGGTCTTAGGGTTCCGGTCCTTCATCCCTCGAGGATTTCGCTTCCTCTGTGTTGATGCTGCCGCCTACTGGTCGGAGGGTCCCGATCCTTCACCCCCCAGGATTTCTCTTCCTCTGTGTGAGGATGCTGCCCTCTCCTGGTCAGAGGGCCCCTGTCCTTGACCCCCCAGGATTTCTCTTCCTCTGAGTGGGGATGCTGCCCCCTCCTGGTCCGTCACCCCAAAGGATTTCTCTTCCTCTGTGTGAAGATGCTGTCCCCTCCTGGTAGGAGTTTCCCGGTCCTTCACCCAACAGGATTTCTCCTTCTCAGTGTGAGGATGCTGCCCCCTCCTGGTCTCAGGGTCGAGGTCCTTTATCCCACCAGGATTTCTCTTCCTCTGTGTGAGGATGCTGCCCCCTCCTGGTCGGTTTGTCTCGCTTCTTCACCCCACAGGATTTCTCTACCTCTGTGTGAGGATGCTTCCCCCTCCTGGTCAGAGGGTTCCAGTCCTCCACCGCACAGGATTTCTCCTTCTCAGTATGAGGATGCTGCCCTCTCCTGGTCAGTGGGTCCCGGTCCTTCTCCCCCAGGATTTCTATTCCTCAATGTAAGGATTCTGCCCCCTCCTAGTCAGAGAGTACCAGTCCTTCACCCCAAAGGATTTCTCGTTCTCAGTGTGAGGATGCTGCCCTCTCCTGGTCAGAGTGCCCTGGTCCTTCACCCCCCCCCCCCCCCCCCCCAGGATTTCTCTTCCTCTGTGTGCGGATTCTGCCCTCTCCTGTTCAGTTTCTCGCACTTCTTCACCCCACAGGATTTCTCTTCCTCTGTGTGAGGATGCTGCCCCTTCTGGTCAGAGTGTTCCAGTCCTTCACCCCACAGGATTTCTCCTTCTCAGTGTGAGGATGCTGCCCTCTCCTGGTCAGAGGGTTCCGTTCCTTCATCCCTCCAGGATTTCTCTACCTCTGTGTCGATGCTGCACCCTACTGGTCGGACAGTCCTGGTTCTTCACCCCCCAGGATTCGTCTTGCTCTGTGTGAGGATGCTGCCCCCTCGTGGTCAGAGCATGCCGGTCCTTCAGGATTTCTCTTCCTTTGTGTGCGTATGCTGCCCCCTCCTGGTCAGAGGGTCCCGGTTTTTCACCCTCAATGACTTTGCTCCCTCTGTGTGAGAATGCCTCCCCCATCCTGGTCGGAAGGTTCTGGTCCAAAACCCCCCAGGATTTCTCTTCCCCTGTGATGGGATACTGCCCTCTCCTGGTCAGAGGGTCCTGGTCCTTCACCACCCAGGATTTCTCTTCCTCTGTGTGAGGATGCTGTCCCCTTCTGGTCAGAGGATCCCAGTCCTTCACCCAACAGGATTTCTCCTTCTCAGTGTGAGGATGCTGCCCCCTCCTGGTCAGAGGGTCCCGGTTCTTTACCCCCCATGATTTCTCTTCCTCTGTGTGAGGATTCTGCCCCCTCCTGGTCTTAGGGTTCCGGTCCTTCATCCCTCGAGGATTTCGCTTCCTCTGTGTTGATGCTGCCGCCTACTGGTCGGAGGGTCCCGATCCTTCACCCCCCAGGATTTCTCTTCCTCTGTGTGAGGATGCTGCCCTCTCCTGGTCAGAGGGCCCCTGTCCTTGACCCCCCAGGATTTCTCTTCCTCTGAGTGGGGATGCTGCCCCCTCCTGGTCCGTCACCCCAAAGGATTTCTCTTCCTCTGTGTGAAGATGCTGTCCCCTCCTGGTAGGAGTTTCCCGGTTCTTCACCCAACAGGATTTCTCCTTCTCAGTGTGAGGATGCTGCCCCCTCCTGGTCTCAGGGTCGAGGTCCTTTATCCCACCAGGATTTCTCTTCCTCTGTGTGAGGATGCTGCCCCCTCCTGGTCGGTTTGTCTCGCTTCTTCACCCCACAGGATTTCTCTACCTCTGTGTGAGGATGCTTCCCCCTCCTGGTCAGAGGGTTCCAGTCCTCCACCGCACAGGATTTCTCCTTCTCAGTATGAGGATGCTGCCCTCTCCTGGTCAGTGGGTCCCGGTCCTTCTCCCCCAGGATTTCTATTCCTCAATGTAAGGATTCTGCCCCCTCCTAGTCAGAGAGTACCAGTCCTTCACCCCAAAGGATTTCTCGTTCTCAGTGTGAGGATGCTGCCCTCTCCTGGTCAGAGTGCCCTGGTCCTTCACCCCCCCCCCAGGATTTCTCTTCCTCTGTGTGCGGATTCTGTCCTCTCCTGTTCAGTTTCTCGCACTTCTTCACCCCACAGGATTTCTCTTCCTCTGTGTGAGGATGCTGCCCCTTCTGGTCAGAGTGTTCCAGTCCTTCACCCCACAGGATTTCTCCTTCTCAGTGTGAGGATGCTGCCCTCTCCTGGTCAGAGGGTTCCGTTCCTTCATCCCTCCAGAATTTCTCTACCTCTGTGTCGATGCTGCACCCTACTGGTCGGACAGTCCTGGTTCTTCACCCCCCAGGATTCGTCTTGCTCTGTGTGAGGATGCTGCCCCCTCGTGGTCAGAGCATGCCGGTCCTTCAGGATTTCTCTTCCTTTGTGTGCGTATGCTGCCCCCTCCTGGTCAGAGGGTCCCGGTTTTTCACCCTCAATGACTTTGCTCCCTCTGTGTGAGAATGCCTCCCCCATCCTGGTCGGAAGGTTCTGGTCCAAAACCCCCCAGGATTTCTCTTCCCCTGTGATGGGATACTGCCCTCTCCTGGTCAGAGGGTCCTGGTCCTTCACCACCCAGGATTTCTCTTCCTCTGTGTGAGGATGCTGTCCCCTTCTGGTCAGAGGATCCCAGTCCTTCACCCAACAGGATTTCTCCTTCTCAGTGTGAGGATGCTGCCCCCTCCTGGTCAGAGGGTCCCGGTTCTTTACCCCCCATGATTTCTCTTCCTCTGTGTGAGGATTCTGCCCCCTCCTGGTCTTAGGGTTCCGGTCCTTCATCCCTCGAGGATTTCGCTTCCTCTGTGTTGATGCTGCCGCCTACTGGTCGGAGGGTCCCGATCCTTCACCCCCCAGGATTTCTCTTCCTCTGTATGAGGATGCTGCCCTCTCCTGGTCAGAGGGCCCCTGTCCTTGACCCCCCCAGGATTTCTCTTCCTCTGAGTGGGGATGCTGCCCCCTCCTGGTCCGTCACCCCAAAGGATTTCTCTTCCTCTGTGTGAAGATGCTGTCCCCTCCAGGTAGGAGTTTCCCGGTCCTTCACCCAACAGGATTTCTCCTTCTCAGTGTGAGGATGCTGCCCCCTCCTGGTCTCAGGGTCGAGGTCCTTTATCCCACCAGGATTTCTCTTTCTCTGTGTGAGGATGCTGCCCCTCCTGGTCAGAGGCTCCCGATCCTTCACCTAACAGGATCTCTTCTTCTCAGTGTGAGGATGCTGCCCCCTCCTGGTCACAGGCTCCAAGTCCTTCACTCACCAGGATTTCTCTTTCTCTGTTGGAGGATGCTGCCCCCTCCTGGTCTTAGGGTTCTGGTCCTTCATCCCTCGAGGATTTCTTTTCCTCCGTGTTGATGCTGCCGCCTACTGGTTGGAGGGTCCCGGTACTTCACCCCCAAGATTTCTCTTCCTCTGTGTGAGGATATTGCCCCCTCCTTGTTAGATGGTACCAGTCCTTCACCCCGCAGGATTTCTCTTCCTCTGTGTGAGGATGCTGCCCCGCTCCTGGTCAGAGCGTCCCTGTCCTTCGTCCCCTACGATTTCTCTCCCTTTGTGTGAGAATGCTTCCCCCTCCTGGTCGGAAGGTCCTGTTTCATAACCCCCCAGGATTTCTCTTCCCCTGTGGTGGGATACTGCCCTCTCCTGGTCGGAGGGTCCTGGTCCTTCACCACCCAGTATTTCTCTTCCTCTGTGTGGGGATGCTGCCCCCTCCTGATCGGAGGGTCCCGGTACTTCACCCCCTGGATTTCTCTTCCTCTGTGTGAGGATGCTGCCCTCTCCTGGTCAGGGGGTCCCGGTCCTTCACCCCACAGGATTTCCCTCCCTCTGTGTGAGAATGCTTCCCTCTTCTGGTCAGAAGGTCCTGGTCCATAACCCCCCAGGATTTCTCTTCCCCTGTGTGGGAATGCTGCCATCTCCTTGTCATAAGGTGCCAGTCTGTCAACCCCCAGGATTCCTCTTCCTCTGTGTGAGGATTCTGCCCCCTTCTGGTTAGAGGGTTCCGGTCTTTCGCACCACAGGATTTCTCCTTCTCAGTGTGAGGATGCTGCCCTCTCCTGGTCAGAGGGTCCCGGTCCTTCACCGCCCAGGATTCTTCTTCCTTTGTGTGAGGATGCTGCCGCCTCCTGGTCGGAGGGTCCCGTTTCTTAACCCCCTGGATTTCTCCTCCTCTGTGTAAGTATGCTCCTCTCTTCTGATCAGAGGGTCCCAGTCCTTCATCCTTCTAGAATTTCTCTTCCTCTGTGTCGATGCTGCGCCCTACTGGTCGGTGGGTGACGGTTCTTCACCCTCCAGGATTTCTCCTCTGTGTGATGATACTACCCCCTCCTGGTCAGAGGATTCCAGTCCTTCACCCCACAGGATTTCTCCTTCTCAGTGTGAAGGTGTTGCTCTCTCCTGGTCAGAGGGTCCTGGTCCTTCACCCCCCAGGATTCCTCTTTTTCTGTGTGGGGATGCTGCGCCCTCCTCGTCAGATCATCTGGTTCTTCAACGCCCACGATTCCTCTTCCTCTATGTGAGGATGCTGCCCCCTCTTGGTCCGAGGGTCCTGGTCCTTTACCCCTCGGGATTTCTCCTTCTAAGTGTGAGGATGCTGCCCCCTCCAGGTCAGAGGGTCCCGGTCCTTCACCCTCCAGGATTCCTCTTCCCCAGTGTGGGGATGCTGCCCCCTCCTGGTCAGAGGGTCCCAGTCCTTCATCCCACAGGATTTCTTCTCTGTGTGAGGATGCTGCCCGCTCCTGGTCAGAGGGTCCCTGTCCTACACCCCCAAAGATTTCTCTTCCTCTGTGTGAGAATGCTGCCCCCTCCTGGTCGGAGGGTCGGGTCCTTCACCCCCTGGATTTAGTATCCTCCTGTATCCTCAGTGTAGACCCGGCTGCAGTAAAGGACTCTTATCTAAAGGCCTTTTATATCGGCAGATACATCGCTGGTCGTTCAACCAGAAATAATTTAGAATCGTTCCGTCTTTTACATTCGCCGTATAAGTGACTGAGACGGAGCGACCGAGCGCTGATTAACCCTTAATACCTGCAGGAAATGAGCAAAAAGCGAACAATTTTCTCGTTCTCCGTTCTGTCGTCTGGCAGTCACACTGAATGATTATCGCTCACTTTCACTCATTTGAACAATGATTGTTCCGTTTACAATCACCCTTAGACCTCGTTAATCACGGTATAACGCTATAATTCATTAAGTCAATGGCTCCTCGTAGACCTGCGTTCGATCACAGCGATGGGCGGCGCTTTCCAGACCCATAATTGAGTGCTGTCTGCTCATTATCTCCCATCGCAATGATTGGGAGTGCTAAAATGTTCCATTAGACACAGGAAGCTGCAACCAAAAGTAAAGTTGCAGCAAAGCGCTGTGTTTGAAATTGCGGGATGCTTTGCCACCTTAGGGTGGTTTCGCATGGGTGGTCTCCATGGAAGTCTATGGGAAGTGCGCAAATGTTCAAGAGAATGCAGGAAACACTCTGCAATTCTGCTAGGAAAAGAGCACACCTGCGGATCATTAGGCTAAATAGCCCTTTAACTTAGGATGTGAAAATGCACAGTAAAGTGCGCAGACGGGGGCAAAAGTGCTTCCATACCCAAATACGCCCGAAAAACACACATACATAAAATAACTGACTCAGAAGGAAAGACGCACAGTGAAACCCCACAGATAGCAAAAACTTTCCAAAAATTCTACTCTCAACTATATAACCTGAACCTAGAAGAAGATCAATCGAACGAAATAAAAAACAGGAAACTAAACGAACTACTTGCCTCCCTGGACCTTCCCCAATTAAAACAAACAGAAGCAGACTCCCTAATCGCGCCAGTGACTTTGGAGGAAACTACTTCTGTATTGAATAGCTTCTCTCTTCACAAAAGCCCAGGCCCGGATGGATTACCCTTAATCTATTATAAAAAATTTCAGGACATACTCTTACCCCACCTAACTCTATCTTTCAATGCACTGTTAGCGGGTTCACATTTGCCGAGGCAGACGCAAGAAGCCTGTATTACACTTATATACAAGGAAGGTAAAGATCCACTATCATGTGGTAGTTATAGGCCAATTTCTCTTCTAAATCTAGATATCAAACTATGGGCTAAAATCCTCTCCAAACGAATAAACAAATTTATCCCCAACCTAATAAATGAAGAGCAGTCCGGTTTTGTCACAGGAAGAGAAGGTAAGGACAATTCGTCTAGACTTCTTCACATAATTAGCTATGCCAAAAAACAAAAAATCCCCTTAGTTTTCCTAGGTATAGATGCCGAAAAGGCTTTCGATAGGGTAGATTGGAATTCCTGCGTGCAGCCTTGGCTAAATTTAACTTCCCCCCCGCCTAATTGAAGCGATCTTCACACTATATTCAAACCCTTATGCCAAAATCAAAGTAAACGACTCCTTTTCTCCACCTTTTTCTATCTCCAATGGAACTCGCCAAGGCTGCCCACTCTCCCCAACCCTCTGTATCCTTTCGCTAGAAATCCTGCTTCAATTGATACGCCTGAACGAAGACATCCAGGGAATTCACCTAAAACACCTTTCAATCAAATCCGTAGCCTTTGCCGACGATATCCTGTTCGTTCTCAGCAACCCAGAACAAGCCCTCCCAGTATTAAAAAGCATCCTCGACCTTTATGGATACATTTCCAACTTTAAAGTCAATGAAGCTAAGTCGAAGAATACTAAATGTATCTCTATCTCCTGAAGTCGCCAAAAAACTAAAAAGAACCTCAGGTTTCACTTGGTCTGAGACTTCCATCGAATATTTAGGTGTCAAAATAACAAAAAATCTAGATCACCTTTTCGATAGAAATTTTGTCCCACTCTTAGAAAATATCTCATCTTCCTTGCAAACATATGACCTACCAGTAATCTCTTGGTTCGGCCGAAGAAACCTCCTACAAACATACATAGTCCCTAAGATCTTATACAAAATGCAAATGCTCCCAATCTACCTCCCGGACTCCTTCTTTAAACAGATCAGAACAAAATTCTCCAAATTCATATGGAAAAACAGGAGACCCCGTCTAACACACAACTTACTGGCACAGAAGAGGGAATTTGGGGGAATTAATTTGCCGGACATGTCTCGCTACTATAACTCAATCCAACTAACCAGATGGCTGGAGCTTACCAATCCCTCAAAAAATAGAATAGTGAGAAACTTAGCGCAGGCCACCTATGGCAAATAGTTTTTAAGAGACATGTGGCTCCCCAAACAAAATACTTACAAAAAGACCACATTTGATCCGCTTTTGAAAGGCGCATGCAAGATGTGGGATACTCTCCGCACCGACCTAGCGCCGCACCCTTCTCCGGTGGCCCCCCTGTCTCTGATACCGGACTATCTGGGATTAAAATTGGACCCCCACACAGAGAAATTATGGTCCGCCTTTGAGAAGCTTACTATCACTGACCTCTGGGTGGCTCGAATACCCAGAGGTAAACAATACGTAGAAAACTTGCTTTCCCAGACTTTATTGCCACCACTCAACCCCTTAACCTACCACCATCTCTACATAACACTAGAGAAATTTATCCAGACCTACCCATCCTCACGCTCGTACACAGAGTTGGAACGAGTAATGGCAACTTGCAGCAACTCCAGCAGGAAACTTTCACGAATCAAAAAGAAATTCATAACAGCGCAATTTACCAGCAGACCAGCTTACATTCTCTCCTGGGAGAAGGAGCTCAACATTAATCTTTCAGACGAGGACGTGAGAGTCGTGCTGGGTAGCTCACATGGCCATTCCACGTGTGTTAGGCTACAAGAAAATCACTTCAAGTTATTAACAAGATGGTACAGGACTCCTGAGTGGCTCTTTGCCTATAAACTGGCTGACTCCAACCTCTGCTGGCGCGGATGCGGTCAGGTGGGCTCCTTACTACACATTTGGTGGACCTGCCCAGTAATAAAACCCTTTTGGGACCAAATAGAATTAAAGATCCAAGATACCATAGCTAACTCCTTCCAACTCCTACCTGAACATGTTATATTAGCCAAACCATCCTCAAGCTACAATCCTGGTAAGACTAACTTAATTACTCACCTCATAACAGCGGCCAAGGCACTGATACCTACAAAATGGCTAACATCTGACATTCCTACAATAAACCAGTGGCTTGCCAAAGTAAACGAACTTTGCAGATTTAAGGAACTCACAAGTAAGTCCTCAAGAACACACGACAACTTCCTATTAACCTGGAAACCATGGTTGTCAAAAAAGTTCTCTCAATCACAATTAACCTAGGGACCCCTAGTCCACTGAAGACTCTGATGGATTATCATGATCTATCAGTGCCACACACAGTTATTGCTGCTCACACTTGAACATCTCCTTCTCAGAACAGAGATCCGAATTCTACTCCTCTCCACACCTTCCCCCTCCACCTTTCCCCCGCCCATCCGCTACCGCCTCTTCCCCCTTGCTTTGTTTATTGTTTCTCTTATTCTTACTCATATTATTTTTAAAACCCTTTACTCCCCATTTCTGTGTTTTGTTTTTGTTTTTTTTTTTCTCTTCCACGATCCTTACTTCATGATTGCTCAGTGCTCTTATATCTCTATTATTGGTTATCAAAATTTAAAAGTTAGTGACCATACTGATTTACTAGCATTGTATGTACATAATAACCATCCTGATTACCCTTTTATGACATCTCAATGCATGTCAATCTTTTTGAACATGTTAATAAAGAAAGTATTTACAAAAAAAAAAATAAAATAGGAATAATGAACAGGCCTGGAGACCGTTTAAAGGACCACACGCTTACATCATGTGCACCAAAAAGGTTTTAATTTTATTTAGGTGGGTAAAAGTTTATATAAGGTTTCAAAGACAGGAAGTTGGGTCATTCAGGGTCTTGTTACAGCATTGAGTGTGCTGATAGGTCATTCTCATAGGGAGGTATTTGTGAGGTAGCTGTGAGATCATTCACAGGGGAGTTGCTTCCCTTGAGCATGCTCTATTCATTCTTGACTTGTCCAAAGGAGATACTTCCTGTTTCTCTCCAGCCATTTCCTGTCCTTTAACACAAAAACATTCCTTTTGGCCATGCAGCTATAGCTTGAGCCCGGGAGATGTCTTCTGCTAGTCAAAACTGGTTTGACCTGGTTTTGGAAACAATATACTGCTCCTTCAATTCTTGTGGGGAATGTTCCCTCCCCTCATCTTAACATCTTCACAGCTTACAACAGAAAATACACAAAATGGCGAACCTCTCATAGTCATTCTCCCACAAGGGGTTAAACTAAACCTTTTCTATATACCAGACAGCATTATGAGATAAGACAAACAGAAGATCAGATAGTCTCTCAGACCACTTCCCTTGCATTCCTTCTCACTGAAATCATATATTATTATATGTATTATATATAATATTGTATATTAGAATTATACCTTAAAAGGTGTAACTTATGTTAATCATTTTTAGTGGTAGCCTATCATGTATTGTAATTATTCTTGGAGGTAGATACTTTTCCTGTGATGTCATTTATGGTATATAAACCACATACACCTTTGAATAAATTAGAAATCATTTGATACCGCAACAGGCTGTTGTGATTTGTATTTCTCTAGGGGCCCTGACTTCTACACGAGATCTGAGATTGTCTTCTCCTTGGTAAACACATAAATTTTCCTTACAGTTAATTAGGCTTAATTTTTTTATAGGGAAAGATTTATGCTAGAAAATATAACCACAATGTATCATATTATTTCTATTCATTACAGAGGTATATATGACCCATTATATGCAGGCAGTTCATGCATCACATTTCACTCTCCCTCTTGATACTATATATAAAAAGAATATATAAACAAGTGAATCTATCATATCTTTTTTTTTCTATTACCAAGGCCCTCACAATCCACTATATACAGACAACCTATGAAATTAATTTTATTTAATATATTTTTGAAGTACATGTATTTTATTGAGCTGTACATTTCCAACTCATAAATTTGCTGCTGGTTCCGCTGTCCAGCTACCATGTATTCCATACTTCCAACCCTATCGGCTGATTACCACATTCTTTCACTGTATTCAGAGCCCTTCATCTTGTACATCTCTGGATACATCCTTACTATCCATAGGACCATTGCTCGTTAGCCTCCTTGCACCCAACTGTTCATGTGCACTCTTTTAAAAAAAAATTCCCGCCTTCACTGCTGGCAATATAACCCCACTCCCCCCAGCAATCCAGTCCACACCAATCATTCTTCTTTCTAACAGTGTGGCTAGAACTCCATTCCTGAAGCATCCGGTAAGTCTAATTTTCCCATTTTATTTTCCTTGGTATTGGCACAACACTCTTTCCAGCTGTTAGCGCCTCATCCAGCAGAACTACCCACATCCCTCCCTTTCCAGCTGCTTCAGCAATTAGAGCTGCACCCACCATCTATCCGCAATGTTTCCCTTGCCTTTTCCCCGTTGACACTTTAATCACCTTTCTCCTTCAATTCAGCAGTACTACCTTCTGGCATAAACATTTATACACTTACTGTTTCTAGTTGTCCAGCTGTTAATCTGCTCCACCGCTGTGCCCCTTGCTGTTATATAGTTTTACATCTCTTACTAATAATAATCAGCAAACTAGCAGTATTTTCTCCAATAAAAAAAAAAATTTCTACCTCTAATTTACAGTTATAACCAATTGTGCACAATATTCCCCATGTTTATAATTACACTCATTCTGCCTTGTTTTTAATTAACTTGGGTCAGATATCATGCATATTTTACATCGGTCTATTTGTTTATTTTTAATCGGTCCAAACCATTTGTTTTTGCTACTGTTAGAGAAATCTAGTCCCTTTAAGAAGGCCTGATATCTGTAAGACTTCAGGAAGGGTCACGCTGACCTTTGGAAAACTCTCAACTAATTATAACATAGTACAACTTCTTGGAATTGTAGAGACATATTTTGGCCTCCGTACGTTATTGTCACAAGAAAATCCTGCTTATAATCCATGGTATGTGGGAGATAGACACGTTTTAGGCAATACAATCCTCCCTCCTCTATTTATGATCCATCTATATATATATAAATATATATATATATGTATATATATATATATATATATATATTTATATATATATATATATATATATATATAAAGACGAAAGCCCTCAATGACTCACTCACTGATTGACTGACAGACTCGCCAAAAGTTCTCCAACTTACCGATGTCGTAAAAACATGAATTTTGGCACAAGCATAGATTATCTCCAAAATAGGAAAAGTAATTGGGTCCCAACTCGATTATTCAATTCTAGCGCAAAAGAATTGGCGCCAACATTTTACGTACATAATCTAAATCTCTCACTTCCCAATGTCCTAGAAACTTAAAATTTGGCACGGGCATTGAATATGTCATAAATAGGAAAAGTTCATGGGTCCCAACTAGAGATGAGCGAACACCAAAATGTTCGGGTGTTCGTTATTCGGAACGAACTTCCCGTGATGCTCGAGGGTTCGTTTCGAACAACGAACCCCATTGAAGTCAATGGGCGACCAGAACATTTTTGTATTTCGCCGATGCTCGCTAAGGTTTTCATGTGTGAAAATCTGGGCAATTCAGGAAAGTGATGGGAATGACACAGTGACGGATAGGGCAGGCGAGGGGCTACGTGTTGGGCTGCATCTCAAGTTCACAGGTCCCACTATTAAGCCACAATACCGGCAAGAGTGGGCCCCCCCCCTCCCAACAACTTTTACTTCTGAAAAGCCCTCATTAGCATGGCATACCTTTGCTAAGCACCACACTACCTCCAACAAAGCACAATCACTGCCTGCATGACACTCCACTGACACTTCTCCTGGGTTACATGCTGCCCAACCGCCCCCCCTCCCCCCCCACAGCGCACACCAAAGTGTCCCTGGGCAGCCTTCAGCTGCCCTCATGCCACACCACGCTCATGTCTATTTAGAATTGCGTCTGCCATGACGAGGGACCGCAGGCACACACTGCAGAGGTTGGCACGGCTAGGCAGCGACCCTCTTTAAAAGTGGCGGAGCGATAGCCCACAATGCTGTACAGAAGCAATGAGAAATAGAATCCTGTGCCACCGCCATCAGGAGCTGCACACGTGGGCATAGCAATGGGGAACCTATGTGCCACACACTATTCATTCTGTCAAGGTGTCTGCATGCCCCAGTCAGACCGGGCTTTTTAATTCATAGACACAGGCAGGTACAACTCCCTATTGTGAAGTCCCTGTCGACCCACAGCATGGGTGGCTCCCTAGAACCCACCGGCGGTACACAGAAATATCAAATTGCATTGCCCAACACAGCTGAGGTAGTAATGTCGTGCTTAATGCAGGTGGGCTTCGGCCCACACTGCATGCCCCAGTCTGACTGGGGTTCTTTATAAGTGTACAGATGTAGTAAAAACTCCGTGTGCACCTACAGCATGGGTGGGTGCCAGGAAGCCACCGGCGGTACATAGAAATATCCCATTGCATTGCCCAACACAGCTGAGGTAACGTCAGCTGTAATGCAGGTGGGCTAAAAATTAATTTGATTACACTGTAGGCGAGGGCCCACAAAAATTGCTGTATCAACAGTACTAATGTACATCCCAAAAATTGGCCATGGCCAGCCAAGAGGGCAGGTGAAACCCATTAATCGCTTTGGTTAATGTGGCTTAAGTGGTAACTAGGCCTGGAGGCAGCCCAGTGTAACGAAAAATTGGTTCAAGTTAAAGTTCCAATGCTTTTAAGCGCATTGAAACTTATAAAAATTGTTCTGAAAAATTATTTGAGTGAGCCTTGTGGCCCTAAGAAAAATTGCCCGTTCAGCGTGATTACGTGAGGTTTCAGGAGGAGGAGCAGGAGGAGGAGGAGGAGGAATATTAGACACAGATTGATGAAGCAGAAATGTCCCCGTTTTGGATGGTGAGAGAGAACGTAGCTTCCATCCGCGGGTGCAGCCTACGTATTGCTTACGTATCGCTGCTGTCCGCTGGTGGAGAACAGAAGTCTGGGGAAATCCAGCCTTTGTTCATCTTGATGAGTGTTAGCCTGTCGGCACTGTCGGTTGACAAGCGGCTACGCTTATCTGTGATGATTCCCCCAGCCGCACTAAACACCCTCTCCGACAACACGCTAGCCGCAGGACAAGCAAGCACCTCCAGGGCATACAGCGCTAGTTCAGGCCACATGTCCAGCTTCGACACCCAGTAGTTGTAGGGGGCAGAGGCGTCACCAAGGATGGTCGTGCGATCCGCTACGTACTCCCTCACCATCCTTTTACAGTGCTCCCGCCGACTCAGCCGTGACTGGGGAGCGGTGACACAGTCTTGGTGGGGAGCCATAAAGCTGGCCAGGCCCTTAAAGACTGTTGCACTGCCTGGGATGTACATGCTGCTCGATCTACGCACATCCCCTGCTACCTTGCCCTCGGTACTGCGCCTTCTGCCACTAGCGCTGTCGGCTGGGAATTTTACCATCAGCTTGTCCGCAAGGGTCCTGTGGTATAGCAACACTCTCGAACCCCTTTCCTCTTCGGGAATCAGAGTGGGCAGGTTCTCCTTATACCGTGGATCGAGCAGTGTGTACACCCAGTAATCCGTAGTGGCCAGAATGCGTGCAACGCGAGGGTCACGAGAAAGGCATCCTAACATGAAGTCAGCCATGTGTGCCAGGGTACCTGTACGCAACACATGGCTGTCTTCACTAGGAAGATCACTTTCAGGATCCTCCTCCTCCTCCTCCTCCTCCTCAGGCCATACACGCTGAAAGGATGACAGGCAATCAGCCGGTGTACCGTCAGCAGCGGCCCAAGCTGTCTCTTCCCCCTCCTCCTCATCCTCCTCATGCTCCTCCTCCTCCTCCTGTACGCGCTGAGAAATAGACAGGAGGGTGCCCTGACTATCCAGCGGCATACTGTCTTCCCCCGCCCCCGTTTCCGAGCGCAAAGCAGCTGCCTTTATGGTTTGCAGGGAATTTCTCAAGATGCATAGCAGAGGAATGGTGACGCTAATGATTGTAGCATCGCCGCTCACCACCTGGGTAGACTCCTCAAAATTACCAAGGACATGGCAGATGTCTGCCAACCAGGCCCACTCTTCTGAAAGGAATTGAGGAGGCTGACTCCCACTGCGCCGCCCATGTTGGAGTTGGTATTCGACTATAGCTCTACGTTGTTCATAGAGCCTGGCCAACATGTGGAGCGTAGAGTTCCACCGTGTGGGCACGTCGCACAGCAGTCGGTGCACTGGCAGCTTAAAGTGATGTTGCAGGGTGCGCAGGGTGGCAGCGTCCGTGTGGGACTTGCGGAAATGTGCGCAGAGCCGGCGCGCCTTTACGAGCAGGTCTGACAAGCGTGGGTAGCTTTTCAGAAACCGCTGAACCACCAAATTAAAGACGTGGGCCAGGCATGGCACGTGCGTGAGGCTGCCAAGCTGCAGAGCCGCCACCAGGTTACGCCCGTTGTCACACACGACCATGCCCGGTTGGAGGCTCAGCGGCGCAAGCCAGCGGTCGGTCTGCTCTGTCAGACCCTGCAGCAGTTCGTGGGCCGTGTGCCTCTTATCGCCTAAGCTGAGTAGTTTCAGCACGGCCTGCTGACGCTTGCCCACCGCTGTGCTGCCACACCGCGCGACACCGACTGCTGGCGACATGCTGCTGCTAACACATCTTGATTGCGAGACAGAGGAGGAGGAGGAGGAGGGTGCTTTAGTGGAGGAAGCATACACCTCCGCAGATACCAGCACCGAGCTGGGGCCCGCAATTCTGGGGGTGGGTAGGACGTGAGCGGTCCCAGGCTCTGACTCTGTCCCAGCCTCCACTAAATTCACCCAATGTGCCATCAGGGAGATGTAGTGGCCCTGCCCGCCTGTGCTTGTCCACGTGTCCGTAGTTAAGTGGACCGTGGCAGTAACCGCGTTGGTGAGGGCGCGCACAATGTTGCGGGAGACGTGGTCGTGCAGGGCTGGGACGGCACATCGGGAAAAGTAGTGGCAACTGGGAACTGAGTAGCGCGGGGCCGCCGCCTCCATGATACTTTTGAAGGACTCAGTTTCCACAACCCTATACGGCAGCATCTCAAGGCTGATGAATTTTGCTATGCGGACGGTTAACGTTTGAGCGTGCGGGTGCGTGGCGGCGTACTTGCGCTTGCGCTCGAACACTTGCGCAAGCGACGGCTGAACGGTGCGCTGAACTACACTGCTGGATGGGGCCGAGGACAGCGGAGATGAGGGTGTGGGTGCAGGCCATGAGGCGGTAGTGCCTGTGTCCTGAGAGGGGGGTTGCATCTCAGTGGCAGGTTGGGGCACAGGGGGAGAGGCAGGGGTGCAAACCGGAGGCGGTGAACGGCCTTCGTCCCACCTTGTGGGGTGCTTGGCCATCATATGTCTGCGCATGGTGGTGGTGGTGAGGCTGTTGGTGTTGGCTCCCCGGCTGAGCTTTGCGCAACAAAGGTTGCACACCACTGTTCGTCGGTCGTCAGGCGTCTCTGTGAAAAACTGCCAGACCTTAGAGCACCTCGGCCTCTGCAGGGTGGCATGGCGCGAGGGGGCGCTTTGGGAAACACTTGGTGGATTATTCGGTCTGGCCCTGCCTCTACCCCTGACCCTGGCCACCGCACTGCCTCTTGCAACCTGCCCTGCTGATGCCCTTGACTCCCCCTCTGAAGACCTGTCCTCCTGAGTAAGCGTTGCACACCAGGTGGGGTCAGTCACCTCATCGTCCTGCTGCTCTTCCTCCGAATCCTCTGTGCGCTGCTCCCTTGGACTTACTGCCCTTACTACTACCTCACTGCAAGACAACTGTGTCTGATCGTCATCGTCCTCCTCACCCACAGAAAGTTGTTGAGACAGTTGGCGGAAGTCCCCAGCCTCTTCCCTCGGACCCCGGGAACTTTCGAATGGTTGGGCATCAGTGACGATAAACTCCTCTGGTGGGAGAGGAACCGCTGCTGCCCAATCTAAGCAGGGGCCCGAGAACAGTTCCTGGGAGTGTTCCCGCTCCTGAGCAGGTGTCATTGTAGTGGAGTGAGGAGGCTGGGAGGAAGGAGGAGCAGCAGACAGAGGATTCGGATTTGCAGCAGTGGACGGCGCAGAACTGCGTGTTGACGATAGGTTGCTCGAAGCACTTTCTGCCATCCAGGACAGGACCTGCTCACACTGCTCATTTTCTAATAACCGTCTCCCGCGTGGACCCATTAATTGGGCGATGAATGTGGGGACGCCAGAAACGTGCCTCTCTCCTAATCGCGCAGCAGTCGGCTGCAACACACCGGGATCAGGAGCTCGGCCTGTGCCCACACCCTGACTTGGCCCTCCGCGTCCTCGGCCGCGTCCACGTCCTCTAGGCCTACCCCTACCCCTCAGCATGCTGTATTACCAGTGATTTGATTTCACAGGCAGGAAATAAATTGGCGCAAGACTGCAGGCCAAATATAATTTTTTCCCTTTTTGGAAAACGAAAGGCCCCACTGCCTCTAGTGAATGAATAATCTAAGTTTAATAACTGTGCTGTGTCCCTGCTAATGTGTCACAGAACGTGAGGGTAGCAGAGTTATTATAACTCTGGCAGAGCAGGTATTTTTTTTCCCAATTAAGGAAAGCAAATGGCGAAGCCAGCAGTAAAGCGTAGCTGGGTGCGTATGATTTAGCAATGCTTTTCACGCAGCTCACACGTGTCCACCGCCCGTAAGGACGGACAGAGGCTGGACAAATAGATTTGTTTTCACTTGTTTTTCCACCAAAAGGCAGCACTGCGTATATTCAATGAACATGAGAAGTTTAATAACTGTGCTGTGTCCCTGCTAATGTGTCACAGAACGTGAGGGTAGCAGAGTTATTATAACTCTGGCAGAGCAGGTATTTTTTTTCCCAATTAAGGAAAGCAAATGGCGAAGCCAGCAGTAAAGCGTAGCTGGGTGCGTATGATTTAGCAATGCTTTTCACGCAGCTCACACGTGTCCACCGCCCGTAAGGACGGACAGAGGCTGGACAAATAGATTTGTTTTCACTTGTTTTTCCACCAAAAGGCAGCACTGCGTATATTCAATGAACATGAGAAGTTTAATAACTGTGCTGTGTCCCTGCTAATGTGTCACAGAACGTGAGGGTAGCAGAGTTATTATAACTCTGGCAGAGCAGGTATTTTTTTCCCAATTAAGGAAAGCAAATGGCGAAGCCAGCAGTAAAGCGTAGCTGGGTGCGTATGATTTAGCAATGCTTTTCACGCAGCTCACACGTGTCCACCGCCCGTAAGGACGGACAGAGGCTGGACAAATAGATTTGTTTTCACTTGTTTTTCCACCAAAAGGCAGCACTGCGTATATTCAATGAATAATAACTGTGTTGTGGCCCTGCCTATACAGTTCTTTCCCTGCAGTATCAATGGAGGGTGGAATGCTCTGCAGAGGCGATTTTGAGAAGCCCAAAAAAAATGCAGCACAGCTAACAGCAGCCTGGACAGTACTGCACACGGATAAATATGGCCCTAGAAAGGACCGTTGAGGTTCTTGAAGGCTACACTCACTCCTAACACTCTCCCTGCCTATGCAGCACTTCTGTCCCTAATGCCAGGTGCAACGCTCTGCAGAGCCGATTTTGAGAAAAAAAAATGCCACTGCTAACAGCAGCCAACACACAGCTATCAGTGGCCCTAATAAGGACCTTTGGGGGGTCTTGAAGCCTACACTAACTACCAATTCTTTCCCTACAGCAGCTCCGGTATAAACAGCACTGTCCCTCATCTAACTCACACCGCATCTGAGGCGAGCCGCGGGAGGGGCCGACTTTTATATTAGGCGAACACCTGATCTCGCCAGCCACTCACAGCAGGGGGGTGGTATAGGGCTTACCTTCTCTCTTTCACCAACAGGTATGTTTCATTCATCCATTGCTCCGCTCCATCTGAATTTGATTGCTCTGCCTTCCCTCCACTGAATCTGCTGTGATACCTTTAAATTTGTCATAATCTGTGCGCAATGGTATGTCCCATTGCTTCATATAAATTGAATTGACTCTATTTGTACTATACGTATTTTCGTCATCACCTCCCCCAAATAGTTTTCTCCCTGTCTCATCTTAGTGTTGCTGGACACAGTTTGTTTTTGTAAGAGGGCAATAAAGCGCCCCCCCCATCTTGTTCCTTAGCCATCTAAAGGTGGGGTCAGCTGGTTGACTAGTGAAATGTAACAAGCCACTCCCAGCTGAAGTCCTATAGCCAGAACTTTAAAGTCAGTTCTACCCTCCATGCCTCCCCTGAGGCAGCCTCCCCTGATGTGTCCAGCAACAAGTGTTGATGCTGTTGAATGATGCAGTTATACAGCGCAGTTGGACAGTGCAGGAGACAGGTAACATGCACAACTGCCCAAAGCCTGGAGGGAAATACTCTCCTCTTTGCACTAATCTCCTTCACTATCCTCTTTTCAAGCCTTCACACTTTCCTTCAACGTCCAGCCCCAACACACTCCATCCACATCAGCCCTTCCCTCCTCTCCTCACCTATGTATGGCTCCCATGCACTGTTCAACTTCCTAAGACGCCTTCAACCCCCTAATACTGCAAAGAAACACCTCAGCCACCCACACAAATCCCCTAGCCATGTGCTCACCCTTGCTACTCTGCTACTTCTAGCTGCAGGGGACATCTCCCCCAACCCAGGCCCACCCCGTACTGTTCTCTACCAAAATGCCCCCCCTGCCCCATTCAAATGCGCCCTATGGAACTCCCAATCTGCGTGTAACAAACTCCCAACTATCCATGACCTTTTCACCAGTAAACACTTGAACTTGCTCGCCCTCACGGAAACCTGGATACAGCAGTCCGATTCTACCTCCCCCGCTGCATTGTCCTATGATGGCCTGCAGTTCTCCCACACCCCCAGATCGGATGACAGACGCGGTGGAGGAGTAGGCATCATCCTCTCCCCAAACTGTACCTTCCAGGTCATTCCCTCAGCTCCCTCGCTTACTTTTCACTCCTTCGAAGTCCACACCCTGCGACTCTTCCGCCCACTGCCTCTGCGTGTCGCAGTTATTTACCGCCCCCCAGGTCCTACCCGCCTGTTTCTAGACCACTTTGCTGCCTGGCTCCCCCACTTCCTATCCTGTGAAATGCCAACCCTCATCCTTGGTGATTTCAACATTCCTGCTAACGACTCTAGCTCCTCATCTGCCTCCCGGCTCTTAACACTTACCTCCTCCCTTGGCCTATCGCTAATCTCTGACTCCCCCACTCATAGAGATGGTAACACTCTCGATTTAGTTTTCCTCCGTCTCTGCTCTGCTTCTCACTTTACTAACTCCCCACTTCCACTCTCGGATCACAACCTTCTCTCTTTCTCCATCAGGCACCCTAGCATCTCTCCTGACCCTCCTATCTATCGCACCTCTAGGAACCTCCAGTCTGTCCGCACTAAACAGTTCGCCGAAGCTATTCAGTCCTCCCTATCGCCCATCTCTCGCCTCCCCTGCCCTAACCTGGCAGCCGAATACTACCACACCACCCTCAGCCGTGCCTTGGATGAAGTGGCACCGCCCGTGACGCGAGCTGTCAAACGCAGACCACGGCAACCCTGGCTCACGTCCCAAACACGCTTCATCCGGCGGTGCTCTAGGTGCGCCGAGCGGCTGTGGAGAAAGTCAAAGCTGCCAGCAGACTTCCTCCACTTCAAATTCATGCTTAAAATGTATAACCTAGCCCTTCACCATGCCAAACAAGTTTATTTCACCTCCCTTGTCTCCTCACTATCCCACAACCCCAAACAACTCTTTGAGACCTTTCACTCCCTCCTCAGCCCCAAGGAACAGGCCCCTGCGACAGACCTGACTGCTGGAGAGCTAGCTGCCTATTTCAAAGAAAAAATTGACCACATTCGAAAAGAAATCTCTGAAAGCTGCGTGGTTAGCCCTGATCCCAGCTTCATCAGCACTGCACCCAGCACCTACTCACTATCTACGTTAGAACCAACGACAGAGGAAGAAGTCTCCAGGCTCCTTTCCACTGCCCGCCCTACCACCTGCGCCAGCGACCCTCTCCCCTCTCACCTCCTCCGCTCCCTTTCCCCAGCTCTCATTACTCACCTTACCACAATCTGCAACCTCTCCCTAACCTCTGGCACTTTTCCCTCCTCATTCAAACACTCCATTATATCCCCTCTGCTTAAAAAACCAACCCTGGACCCGACTAATGCTGCTAACTACCGACCCGTCTCAAACCTCCCCTTTATCTCCAAATTACTGGAACGCCTGGTCTACTCCCGGCTTACTCGCTTTCTCTCTGACAACTCACTCCTCGACCCCCTCCAGTCTGGTTTCCGCTCTCTACACTCGACCGAAACTGCCCTTACAAAAGTAACAAATGACCTGATGACTGCAAAGTCGAGAGGTGATTACTCTCTACTAATCCTCCTTGACCTGTCTGCTGCATTTGACACGGTCGACCATAATCTCCTTCTCACTATGCTCCACTCTATTGGTCTAAAGGATACTGCTCTCTCCTGGTTCTCCTCCTACCTCTCTGACCGCTCTTTCAGTGTTTCCTTTGCTGGTTCTATCTCTGCTCCACTTCCTCTCGCTGTCGGGGTACCCCAGGGCTCGGTCCTTGGTCCCCTTCTTTTCTCTATCTATACTGCCCCAATTGGACAAACCATCCACAGATTCGGCCTCCAATACCATCTCTATGCTGACGACACCCAACTATACACCTCCTCTCGTGAAATCTCTGGACCATTCCTCCAAAATATCACCGACTGTCTGTCTGCTGTCTCTAACACTATGTCCTCCCTTTTTCTCAAACTAAACCTCTCTAAAACTGACCTCCTTGTCTTTCCACCTTCTAACCGACCTCCCCTCAACATCTCCATTCCAGTGTCTGGCACCATCATAACCCCCCGATGGCATGCCCGATGCCTTGGCGTCACACTGGACTCTGACCTCTCCTTTGCCCCCCATATCCAATCTCTGGCCCAAACATGCCACATGCACCTCAGAAATATTGCTAAAATACGTCCGTTCCTAACCACGGACACGCTAAAGACGCTCGTGGTTGCGCTCATCCACTCCCGGCTTGACTACTGCAACTCGCTACTCATTGGCCTCCCCCGCACTAGACTCGCTCCGCTCCAATCCATACTAAATGCAGCAGCTAGACTCATTTTTCTATCCAGTCGTTATCCAGACGCCTCTGCATTATGCCAGTCGCTGCATTGGCTGCCCATCCACTGCAGAACTAAATTTAAACTCCTCTACCTCACTCACAAAGCTCTGCATGGCGCTGCACCACCATACATCGCCTCCCTACTGTCAGTACACCACCCAGCCCGCTCACTCCGATCGGCTAACACCCTCAGACTAAACACCCCTGTAATACGAACCTCTCATGCTCGCCTACAGGACTTCACTAGAGCAGCACCCATCCTCTGGAATGCTCTACCCCAAGGCATCCGGACAATTCCCGATGCACGAAATTTCAGACGTGCCTTAAAAACGCACCTCTTCAGGGAAGCATACCAAATCTCCTGACCTAGTCCCCTGCCCCTCACCATGGTGCTCCACCCTGTTTGCCTTCTGATAAATGATCTGTACATAATATTTCCTATTGCCTGTGTTCCCCACCCCCTGCACCTCCTGTACCACCCTCAACCCATTTGTGTCTAACCCAATGTACCTTATATTGTAATTGTTGTATTGTTTTGCATTTATCCATGCCTGAAAGCGCTGCGGAATAAGTTGGCGCTATACAAATAAAGATTATTATTATTATTATTATAAACGTTGCAGGGGGAAGTTGTAATGCCTTCCCTGTCTTTCAATTGGCCAGAAAAGCGCGCTAACGTCTCAGGGAAGGAAGTGAAAGTAACCAGAACACCGCATGGTGTTCGTTACGAATAACGAACATCCCGAACACCCTAATATTCGCATGAATATCAAGCTCGGACGAACGCGTTCGCTCATCTCTAGTCCCAACTCGATTATTCAATTCTATGCACAAAAGAATTAGCGTCAAATTTTACGTACGGAATGTAATTTTCTCACTTTCCAGTGTCATAGAAACGTGAAATTTGGCACGAGCATTATGTCATAAATGGGAAAAGCTAATGTTTCCAAACTCAACTATTCAATTCTTAGCGCAAAAGAATTAGCGTCCACATTTTGCATACAGAATTTAATTCTCCAACTTTCCGATGTCGTAAAAACATGAAATTTGGCAAAAGCATTAATTATGTCATAAATAGAAAAAACTAATGGGTCCCAACTCGATTATTTAATTCTAGCGCAAAAGAATTAGCGTCCAAATTTTACGTACGGGATCTAATTCTCTCACTTCCCGATATCGTAGAAACATGAAATTTGGCATGAGCATTGATATGGTCATAAATAGGAAAAATTAATAGGTCCCAACTTGATTATTCAATTCTATGCGCAAAAGAATTAGCGTCCAAATTTTACGTACGGAATGTAATTTTCTCACTTTCCGGTGTCATAGAAATGTGAAATTTGGCACGAGCATTGATTATGCCATAAATAGGAAAAGCTAATGGGTCCCAACTCGATTATTCAATCCTATGCACAAAAGAATTAGCGTCAAATTTTACGTACGGAATGTAATTTTCTCACTTTCCAGTGTCATAGAAACGTGAAATTTGGCACGAGCATTGATTATGTCATAAATAGGAAAAGCTAATGGTTCCCAACTCGACTATTCGATTCTTAGCGCAAAAGAATTAGCGTCCACATTTTGCGTACAGAATTTAATTCTCCAACTTCCCGATGTCGTAGAAACATGAAATTTGGCAAAAGCATTGATTATGTCATAAATGAGAAAAACTAATGGGTCCCAACTCGATTATTCAATTCTAGCGCAAAAGAATTAGCATCCAAATTTTACGTACGGGATCTAATTCTCTCACTTCCTGATGTCGTAGAAACATGAAATTTGGCATGAGCATTGATAATGTCATAAATAGGAAAAGTTAATAGATCCCAACTCGATTATTCAATTCTAAGCGCAAAAGAATTAGCGTCCAAATTTTATGTACGGAATCTAATTCTCTCACTTCCAGGTGTCATAGAAACTTGAAATTTGGTACGGGCATTGATTGTGTCATAAATAGGAAAAGTTAATGGGTCCCAACTCGATTATTCAATTCTATGCGCAAAAGAATTAGCGTCCAAATTTTACATAAGTAATCTAATTTTCTTACTTGAAATTTAGCACGGGCATTGATTATTATGTCATACAAGGGAAAAGTTAATGGGTCCCAACTCGATTATTCAATTCTAAGCGCAAAAGAATTAGCGTCCAAATTTTATGTACAGAATCTAATTTTCTCACTTCCCGATGTCAGAGAAACTTAAAATTTGGCATGAGCATTGATTATGTCATAAATAGGAAAAGTTAATGGGTCTCGACTCGATTGTTCAATTCTAATCGCAAAAGAATTAGCGTCCACATTTTACGTACGAAATCTAATTCTCTCACTTGTTGGTGTAATAGAAACTTGAAATTTGGCACGGGCATTGATTGTGTCATAAATATGAATAGTTAATGGGTTCCAACTCGATTATTTAATTCTAAGCACAAAAGAATTAGCGTCCAAATTTTACGTACATAATCTAAATCTCTCACTTCCCAATGTCATAGAAACATGAAATTTGCCATAAACATTGAATATGTCATAAATAGGAAAAGCTAATGGGTCCCAACTCGATTATTCAATTCTAAGTGCAAAAGAATTAGCGTCCAAATTTTACATATGGAATCTAATTCTCTCACTTCCTGATGTCATTTTATATAAAGGAAACGTCGCATGGTTACCGCCCGTGGTGTTTCCTGGGTAACGCAGAGAACTATGCAAAATGGTGAACATATGTTTTTCCTCGGTATCTCTAAAGTAACCCACGACTTCATAAGATTTTCTGTGTGAACACCAGATAAACACTAGTACCAAATTAACTCGGGCGAAGCCGGGTATATCAGCTAGTACATAATATTAGTCTGTTTACCAAATCACAATCTATATATATAAAACTGAATGTATGCGTGTCTATCTGTCTGTGTGTCTGTCTGTTTGTCCTTTATGCGCTACTACAGCTTTCATCCGATCGCCATGAAACTTTGGGAAGTTGTTGAGTACATTCCTGGGAAGATTACTGACATAGTAGATCTATCCTATGATAAATAGCGCGCGTGCATCGTCGACAGTTACGCCCCCCCCCCCACGTAGATCGTTTGATTTCCATCATTGCCACTAATTCTCTCACTTCCCGATATCGTAGAAACATGAAATTTGGCACGAGCATTGATTATGTCATAAATAGGAAAAGCTAATGCGTCCCAACTCGATTATTCAATTTTAAGCGCCAAAGAATTAGCGTCCAAATTTTACGTACGGAATCTAATTCTCTCACTTTCCGATGTCATAAAAACTTGAAATTTGGCACGAGCATTGATTATGTCATAAATAGGAAACGCTAATGGGTCCCAACTCGATTATTCAATTCTAAACGCAAAAGAATTAGCGTCCAAATTTTATGTACGGAATCTAATTCTCTCACTTCCCAATGTCATTAAAACTTGAAATTTGGCACGAGCATTGATTATGTCATAAATAGGAAACGCTAATGGGTCCCAACTCGATTATTCAATTCTAAGCGCAAAAGAATTAGCATCCAAATTTTACGTACGGAATCTAATTCTCTCACTTCCTGATGTCATCTATATATATATATATATATATATATATATATATATATATATGAATGTATGTCTGTCTGTCTGTCCTTTATGCAGTACTACACCATTCATCCAATCGCCATGAAACTTTGGGAAGTTGTTGAGTACACTCCTGGGAAGATTACTGGCATAGTACAACTATCCTACGATAGGTGGCGCGAGTGCGAGCATGGTCAACAGTTATGCCCCACAGACAAAGATCATTTGCGTTCTATTTCAAGCATGAAAGCAAAAGGGATTACAAGAAAGCGTGTTCAACTACAAAATGATGCATCCACCGAACGTTTCGCAAGACAATTGCTGGATATTGAGAATGCTGAGGTAAAATGAAAGCTGTGCTGTGATTGGTTGCTATTTCTTATACTGCTGAGGTAACATGAAAGCTGTGCTGTGATTGGTTGATACTTCTTGTACTATTGAGGTTACATGAAAGCTGTGCTGTGATTGCTTGCTACTTCTTATACTACTGAGGTTACATGAAAGCTGTGCTGTGATTGGTTGCTATATATTATACCGCTGAGGTAAAATGAATGCTGCGCTGTGATTGGTTGCTATTTTTTATATTGCTGAGGCAGAATAAAAGTTGCGCTGTGATTGGCTGTTATTTCTCTTACTGCTGAGGTAACATGAAAGCTGTGCTGTGATTGGTTGCTATATATTATACTCCTGAGGTAACATGAAAGCTGCGCTGTGATTGGGTGTTATATATTATAAAGCTGAGGTAACATGTAAGCTGCGCTGTGATTGGTTGTTATGTAGATATATACCTACCTTTGAGGCTGGAGCTGCTGCCGGACTTGTTGTTTATTTGGTTCCCTTACCACCCTCTTTAGCCGGAATCCAGTGATAAGCACTAGGATTCTGAGCCTAGACAATTAGTATAGGGCATTTATCAGTACCTTTACTTGGTGGGGTGTGATATTAATTAGGGATCCTATAGTCACGGTACAGAAAATTATTCAGGTTGAGGAAATAGAATTCTTTACTATTAGAGACATATCTGTGTCTCATCCCTCACTAGTACTGTGTACGATCTGGAAGTATACCATCTGGGCAATTGGCATGTAGACGTTTTCATCAACCAACGTCTGCAAGCCTTTAAAGCCCCTTCTTTTTATCTATTTGTCTAAACAGATGGTCATTATTCTACTGAGCAGATTTCTCCTCTTGGCAGATGCCCAATTACTCACGGCGATTACGTCAAGAGTTGGAGTTGTATTCTGCCTTTACACACTCAACGTGTAAAATTTTACACTTGATTGTCTGATCCTGTACATATCCAGTTCTATCTATATAGTGATGGCTCCTGAGGAATCGCGAAGGCGATAGAAACGCGTCGAGCTGAATATCGTATAAATCTAAGAATCTGGATAGGAAATCAGTTTTTTTGCTGAAATTTATTGTGGTCATGCAACAAGGATTATAGAATTAGTATGCACTACCGTATAATGAAGCCAAGACAAGTGAATTGACACTGGTCAGGCCATAACGACTATCGTCCACCAGTGATAGCATTCACTGTAAGATACTTATCTTAGGCTGACAGTGTGTTCGGTTCTGTGTGTGATTATACAGACCTTTTGTTCATACATACGATAGTGCATAAAGGTTAATGAATCATCTGGACACAAACTATTACGGAAATTTTGTTTTGTCTCTTATAAGGCCCTCTTTTCTTGCATATTATTTTATATAAGGAGAATTAAAAGTTAAGTTTTAATATATTAAAGGATTTCAGTCTGTGAAAACAAGTAATAAGCCTACTGATCCCCCTGCACCTGTGCTTCTAGATATATAAAAATGAATGTATGTATGTCTGTCTGTCTTCGCAGCAACGCACGACGGTTAAGCTAATAACTATATAAACTAACAGATACAGCGATTCTTCACGAACCCCCGAGCACATAATCTGTTCGATACTTTGATATTTTTACTCTCCACTGATAATTTGTACTTTTTTGTGCATCTCTTTTCCTTTCTCCCATTTCTTTTACTCTATTTACTCTCCTATCTTAATTATTGTACCTTACCCAACTGTTTGGGAGGAAGGGGCTGTGTCCCTGAAATGCATCATTACTGTCTGTTTTAGTTAAATCAATAAAGAAAAATCAAGGTAATTCTGTTGTTTCAAAAATGTTCTTGGTGAAAAGAGTAACGCCGTAAGTCCACAAATATTAATTTTCTGCAAGTTGTCACCATAAGCATGCTTGGAATCTAGCAGTATGTCTCTGTTTCCTGACACATTAAAGGGGTTAATCCTTCCTCTCAGGGAGGTGATTGGCACAGAAAACCTTTCCTACATGAGTCTTACTGGATTACGGAGATGTGCGCCCGGGTTCTGTTATGCCTGAAGTCTAAGTAAGATCTTATGCATTCCTGTTGGCAGTATCTACCAGATTTGTAAATGTTTGCACCCTAATATGGACTATTATGTCGCAGCAGATTTCCCAAGTTGTCACTTATGTATGATACTCTTGGCTCTCCTGAAATCTGGTGTGTTCAGAGCTCATCTGAGTGTGAAACATGTGGAGGATTTGCTTTATCGGGCTGTGCGCCCCAAGTTGTATAGTCCTGTATAAATAAAGTCTGATATGTTACACTGAAGTTGTAGAACCTTTCCCATGTGATCACAGCTGTATATTACTGTGTGCGACTCTTCCTAGTATATGACCCTATAGCGATGAGATGGAGGGGAGACGCCCTTGCTGGGCTCAGTGGTGGAAACATCATCTAAAAGGAAGAAGAAAGATCGGCCCAAATACAAACATGTAAGTTATACAAGTAAACTTTTATCAACAGTTAGAAACAAGTTTAGAGACGCAGTTATATGTATCAGTGTGAAATATTCTATGTACACAGCTGATATAAAGGTGGGTTATCTGGATGCTAATTTGTTTCTGACTAACAGCTCATCATCGGTAAATACATACATATCTTATTCATCACTTAGTGCTCTAAATTACTTCCCTTTTTTTGTATGACATGTGACTACTTTTTTTTTAACCTTTTTTTTGTATGGTTTGACAAAACAGGTTTAAAAAGATGTCTTCCCTCCTATGTGAGTTTTTTGATGTCGCAGTAAACATAATTTCCATGTAAAACATTTCCCACATTCTGAACAAGAAAATGGCTTCTCTCCTGTGTGAATTCTTTGATGTCGCAAGAGATGTGATTTCTCTGTAAAACATTTCCCACATTCTGAACATCCAAATGGCTTCTCTCCGGTATGAGTTCGCTGGTGTTTAATAAGGGCTGATTTCTGTGTAAAACATTTCCCACATTCTGAACATCCAAACGGCTTCTCTCCAGTATGAGTTCGCTGGTGTTTAACAAGGTTTTTTTTCATTGTAAAACATTTCCCACATTCTGAACAAGAAAATGGCTTCTCTCCTGTGTGAATTATTTGATGTCGCAAGAGATATGATTTTGCTGCAAAATATTTCCCACATTCTGAACATCCAAACGTCTTCTCTCCAGTATGAGTTCGCTGGTGTTTAACAAGGTTTTTTTTCATTGTAAAACATTTCCCACATTCTGAACAAGAAAATGGCTTCTCTCCTGTGTGAATTATTTGATGTTGCAAGAGATATGATTTTCCTGTAAAACATTTCCCGCATTCAGAACATCCAAACGGCTTCTCTCCAGTATGAGTTCGCTGGTGTTTAACAAGGTCTTTTTTCATTGTAAAACATTTCCCACATTCTGAACAAGAAAATGGCTTTTCTCCTGTGTGAATTTTCTGGTGTTTAACAAGGTCTGATTTCTGTGTAAAACATTATCCCACATTCTGAACAAGAAAATGGCTTTTCTCCTGTGTAAATTCTCTTATGTGTAACAAGGTATTTTTTCATTGTAAAACATTTCCCACATTCTGAACAAGAAAATGGCTTTTCTCCTGTGTGAATTCTCTTATGTGTAACAAGGTCTTTTTTCATTGTAAAACATTTCCCACATTCTGAACAAGAAAATGGCTTTTCTCCTGTGTGAATTCTCTTATGTTTAACAAGGGCTGATTTTCCTATAAAACATTTCCCACATTCTGAACATCCAAACGGCTTCTCTCCAGTATGAGTTCGCTGGTGTGTAACAAGGACTGATTTCGCTGCAAAACATTTCCCACATTCTGAACAAGAAAATGGCTTCTCTCCTGTGTGAATTCTCTTATGTGTAACAAGGCCTGATTTCTGTGTAAAACATTTCCCACATTCTGAACAAGAAAATGGCTTCTCTCCTGTGTGACTTTTCTGGTGTGTATCAAGGGCTGATTTCGCTGCAAAACATTTCTCACATTTTGAACATGAAAATGGCTTCTCTCCTGTGTGAGTTCTCTGATGATTAACAAGGTCTGATTTCGCTGCAAAACATTTCTCACATTCTGAACAAGAAAATGGCTTCCCTTCTGTGTGAAATTCTTGATGTCGCAGGAAATGTATTTTGTGAGCAAAACATTTCCCACATTCTGAACATAAATCCGGCTTCTCCCCTGTGTTAGCTCCATGATCTTCTCCCCTCCTGTGACATCTATTCTGCTCATCAGTCTGTGATGAATCAGAAGATAGGACCTGTATAAGAGGATCCGATGATGGATCTTTGCTATGAAGGGCTGAGGAGATATCTGGGATAATGGCAGGTTCTTCATATGTATCTTGTGTGATACCGCAATCCTCTGCTTTACAATCTGCAGATATCAGACGTCCCTCTGAGCTCCCGGTACCGTCATCTGCCAAGAATAAAGCCGATTATTCTTTAATACTATAGACTTTAAAAATGATCTTGATATTTTATAACATTTCTATACAAATAACAAGTCATGTAGAAAAAGGTAATCATCATCAATGGGTGCTTTTACACAGGCTGACAGCTGCTAGAGCTATCACTGAGAAGAGCCATTATGGATAACTGTCTGCCCATGTAAACACGGATCCTGACAGAGAAACTGAGTGAGAATCGCTCAACTTTCAAAGTCACTTGGTTTGCAGCTCACTTAAAGACCAAGTGATTGTCAGTGAAGAACAAATCATCAAAAACTACAGATGTGAATTGGGACTTAAAAGTAGCTAATTCTGGTTTCCATCAATATAGGGGATCTGGGGATCTGATAAGGGTCATGAAGAGTAATTTGCAGAGTCCTCCACAAGACCCGGGCTCCTGTCCTCGGTAGCTACAGGAATAGTATATTCCATACAGATGGAGTTCGGCCATTTCTGCACCAACATCAGTTTCTGTTTTTCCATAAAGAAATCTCCCATGAAGCCGGATGTCAGTAACACACGGTGTGCAGCAAATATAGAACTGCTCATCTGTAAAGCAGCTTAGTGCATTCAATAATGCGATATGCTGTCACATCAGATCGGGGCAGGGAGGCATGTTCCTTCCAGGCCGAGGTTTACGGTCACCATGTTTGCCGCCGCTCTCAAAGGTACGGGGACTCCTGCAAGTACTAGTGCTGACAGTCTTACTCACGGTACTGTCATGTCCCGCTCTCTCATAGGCTGACAGAGTGACCTCCCTCCACGGCTCCAGTGTTCACTGTAGTTTGACTGACCGCACAGGGGGGAAAAGAAGTGAGGTCACGTTGTGAGCCGGAGAGAGCGAGCGCACAACGGAGGATAATGGGGCAATGGAACATGGGGTCTGTTTGGGGGACATTGGAGGATGATGGAGCTGATACCTTTTGGTGTTTAAAGTTTATTCTGAGTCCCATAAGACTCTAGTTATGCCACTGATTGGGAGCATAGGAGGTCACAATACTAACAGAGGCCACAGAGTGGGGGTCATATTATTGATTGAAGCCTTAGAGCGAGTCACATTACTAATTGAGGCCATGCCAGGGGGCAATATTACATAAAGTAAGACCACAATAGGCATATTATTGGATGCAAAGGGAGGGGGAGGGGCACTGAACTATCAACTAGTGGTTGCAGCAGCAGCAGCTTAATGGGAAGAGGGAGGAGAAGTAAGTTTTGTTGCAAGAAAACAGGAAAAAAATAATATATTACATACTTTTTAATTTATTCCGGGGGGGGGGGGGGGGGTCTGAGATTTGCTCTAGGTCCCCAAGGGTTCTTTGTATGCCCCTGCTTCTTCCTGCAGCCTATATACTTCATAGTTCCCTGTCGTGCCGCAAGTTCGGGTCTGTAGACCTGCAGTCAGGCTGCGATACATCTGTAAACTGTGCCCTTAATGCGCTCATCTGAAACTGGTCATAAAGGGGAAATACAGTTCCTGGTTCTGTTTACATGTACACAGCTTGGCTCAGTTGCTGTATTTACGTACCAAGCTTGGTTCTGGTATTGTATGTATGTACATCACCAAGCTTGGTTTTGGTGTTGTAATTATGTTATGACCTTGGTTCTGGTATTGTATTTATGTATTAGGCCGCCTGCAGACGAGCGGAAATCCCGCCGCGGGATTTCCCGCGGAATTTCCGCCGCTGAAAGTCTGCATAGGAGTGCATTACAATACGCACTCCTATGCAGACGGCCGCGGTTTGGCCGCGCGAAATCTCGCGCGGCAAACAAACCGTGGCATGTTCTAATTTTGTGCGGAGCACGCACTCACCTGGCCGCCGGCTCCGGTCTGCGCATGCGCCGGCTGCGCGGCAGCCGGCACATCAAAGAGCCGGGGCCGCCAGGCGCGGGTGAGTACGCGCTCGCCCCTGCAGGCTCTGGGGTCGGATCGCGCGGCGAGATTTCTCGCTGCCGCATCCGACCCGCTCGTCTGCAGGCGGCCTTAAGGTTGGTTCTGGGGCTCTGTTTCCTGTTAAAAAAATAAACATGGATGAAAGGACACATTGTGGCCGGTCACACACAACCAGACCGTGCCCACCGACTGCAGCCAGTCGCCATGTAATTATGCCAGGTTTTTGTGTGGCCAACTGCGCCGAGTGTTTCCACCCTGCGGGTTGCTTCACACGAGCGTGTTTTTGTGCGCACATCAGTGCGTGACTACGTACGTGCAAAAACACTCGTGAATGCAGGTCCATGCATTGTTTTCAGTGGAGCTGCGACTGCTGCCGGCACCCCTGCATTCTTTTTCAGGGAAGGGCTTTACACATTAGCCCCTCCCTGAAAAAGAAAACCTTTAGTGTAAAAAAATAAGAACTATACCTACCTATCTGCGGCTGCCGTGACCCCCACAAGGATGAAGAACACATCTGCTGCATGCGGCAGATTTTTCCTTCATCCCTCTAGTAAAAATAATTCTCCGCTGCTACATCGTCCACATCTGTGACAGATGCAGCAGAGGAATTCTTCAATTCTCTACCGCAGCTGTCACACTTCATTCGGATTTTTAGGGAAGGGCTTATATTTAAAGCCCTTCCCTGAAATCAATTGACGGGGTGCCGGCAGCAGAATCTTCTAACGCAGCAGTCATGTGTAATCACTGACTTGGCGATCACTGACTTGGCTCAGGACATATTGATATCTTTATTGACAGGCAGGCAGCAGCCAGCGGTCAGCGGGGGCCTCTGTAACCATTTATCCTGCCCTGATGGCGGTCCGGCCATTAGACTCTTCCTGATTCTGAACAAACTCTTTGGAGCCATTAGAAAACACATCTGTAAGCCGTTACTTTATCTCCAACCCCCTTATAATCGGCTCAGACGTTATATTAGGATGAAACTACTCGGAATCTGTTTCCCAATTGTGCCCATTTATGGCAACTGGAAGAGTATTACGTTGAGATCACACACTGCGGGATTGTATAATCTACAGTACAATGTAAGGGAGTGGGATTCTAAGGAACCGCATTCACTCCCAGCTGAGAGATAAGATGTGACACCGGAAATATGATTTATCTGGTCGGCCATATTCAGATGGCTGAGTGAGAGTTGTGCTGAGAACTTGCATTGGACATCACATGGGAACATACGGACTGTGTGCTGCCCCATGCTGGCAGGCAGTAGACATTGCATGTCTGATTCTGGTCCGTGAATCAAACCAGAATAGGACATGCTGTGAACCACATAAAAAACACATTCATGTTAATAGTCTAATTGGCTATAAAGGATCTAAGTGCGGTCTATGAAATAGATGGATAGAAGTCAGATGGGAAACAGTGGCTGTCTGAGTGGGATCTTCATGATGATCAGCACCTCGGTGTCTTCCTGCCAAGTCTCTGGTGAGCGACATCCCTGACATCCAGCACTGGACTTACATCCTCTAAAGAATCCTCTGTTCTTTGGGTCTATGTCTCCACATTCTGGATTCTGTTATCGGGGTCTTTGCCTCCATCTTCAGTATTGTGTTAGCACACAGCAGCTTGATGAGTCTAATAGGAATTAATGGTTCCTTAAATCTCTTTTACATGGCCCAGACATCCCTGAGCGGACATACTAGTGACACTCGCTTTTCAGCTTTACCTCCCTCCATATTACCGAGGAGATGACCAGCCGGCCTATGTACATCAGCCATCATACTAAAGATCATTCGTCCTCATAGCAGCGATTCTTGGCCCATGTAAAACTAAAAGTAAACCAGCAGCGACCGACCTGCCTACTGATCAGCGCTGGTTACATCAGATCTAGAGTTGGTCAGTGTAAAAGGACCCTTAGTACCGGAGCTGGAAAACCATTTTTCCCTCATCAGTATAGACATCATATAATGAATAGTAGTTCCCGCTCACATAGGTGTGTTTCATGTCCGTGCCGTAAATGCCCATCCTGTGTTATCACCTATAACGGTATCACATGTCATCCATATATAGTTTATACTCCAGCTGAATGGGAAGATACATCAGGCCTAAATCAATCATTCCCCTGAAGATCGGGGGCCGGAGGGGACTTGGAGCCTAGTGACCGGTCTGAAGCCGCAGCCTGGGTTTTTGCTGCCCAGTCAACCAGCCTAGAGGCCGTGTCCACGGCTTGTCCTGTGAGCCCACCGGACAAACGGCAAGCTCAGACACACCAGCAGAGGGCAGCACAGCACAGGTGGAGCTCAGCTGCAGTGTTCAATCACCATGCCTGAGGGGGTGAGTGTTGCCGATTCCCCACCGCTCCCACCTAAGCCCAACACAGAAATAAAGCAAAAGGATAGGGAGAAAAGAGCTGAAGAGAAGGAAAGGGGGGAAAGAAAAAGGAGGCAGGTCAAAAACTGACCTCAGAAGCAGTCAGCCCGTCCCCCGCTCCAGACCAAGGGGACTGTCAGACACATCACAATATCTCCTTCCAAGACACTGCTATCATCTAGTGGCGAAACATGAAACTGCATCTCCATTCAACATCCCCCCATAGCACTGATGACATCTAGTGGCAGATCTCGATACTGCATTCACAAATCCTTTCTACCGGGATGCTGCCGCCACCTAGTGGCAGGCTCTGATAGTACATATATATTCTACAGTTCATGCACAGCGATTTTTGCAAAGAACCACAACCAGCGGAATCTGCTCAGGCCCCCGTACTGCTGGCCAATTCAATTTCCTATTTCTAGTTATATGCAGCAGACCCACTAGGACCCCCACTAAGCTGGAAGGCCACATACACGGGCACGATGTTTCTTCTTCACTCGTGACCTGTGCTCCACCCCCATCCTGGATATTTCATTGAGAGCCGGATTGAAGTCTGTCATTAAGACAAAGAAAAACAGCAAA
Source organism: Eleutherodactylus coqui (assembly GCF_035609145.1). NCBI lineage: Eukaryota > Metazoa > Chordata > Amphibia > Anura > Eleutherodactylidae > Eleutherodactylus > Eleutherodactylus coqui. Next base: position 25,242,658 of record NC_089841.1, read on the forward strand.
CAGAATAAATCATGACCTTTTACATCCCAGAGCATACTCCCAGAACTATTCTCAAGCCCCCGACCCAGCCCATCCGAACTGGAGAGGTCACAGGTTCAGACTCCACATATGGACAACCCAACATCTCCACCGCTAGGAGACCTATCTGTCCTCCCACTATCAACATCAGAAGACTCCGTTACGGCTAGTGATGAGCGAGCATACTCGCTAAGGGCAATTGCTCAAGCGAGCATTGCACTTAGCGAGTACCTGTCCGCTCGAGAGACAAGGTTCGGGTGCCGGCAGCGAGCAGGGAGCTGCGGGGGAGAGCGGGGAGGAACGGAGGGGAGATCTCTCCCCCGCTCCCCTTCCCCCTCCCCCCGCTGACTGCCGCAACTCACAGCTCCCCCGCGCCTGCACCCGAACCTTTTCTCTCGAGCGGGGAGATACTCGCTAAGGGCAATGCTCGCTCGAGCAATTGCCCTTAGCGAGTATACTCGCTCATCTCTAGTTACAGCGCTTTTTCTTCGCATTCAACATCTCTTTAAAGCAGAATTACCATCTACACTATGCGATATCAACGGCCAGATACATGATCTAGGACAACGTACTACGGATCTGAAACACAAGACAGTTGACATAGTAGATGCCCTGGATGAGGAACGAGCTGGGGGTGAAGATTACTGTGAGCAGATAGAAGCTTTAGAATTGAAATGTGAGGATCTGGAAGACTGAAGTAGACGGGCCAATATCCGAATCAGAGGTATGCCAGAGGCTATCACTAACATCCATGAAGTTGCAACTAATTTGTTCTCTGCGCTGCTAACACAAGTCTCTTAAAGGGGTTCAGACACGAATAATGTTTTTATGCTTTAGCAGCCATTGTTCCCTGGTCTGCCTAATGGACCCAGGGAACCCATGGGTTAATGGCTGCTAAAGCATAAAAATCTTATACTTACCTGTTCTCCTGTTGTTGTTGACATCGGGGGGTCATCTCCCGGCAGCATATTAGCACTTTCTGCTTAGGTTAAGCAGCCTGACTAGAGCCACCTGATTGGTGCACGCTGTGCAGTCACGTGATGCCGAAGAGCCAATCAGGTGGCTCTAATCAGCAGCGCTGCTTAACCTAAGCAGAAAGTGCTAGTATGCCTCCCGGCAGGCAGTCTTCTTCCTCCAGCAGCCGCGCCGCTCCGGGATCGCGCGCATGCGCAGTGGAGAGGTGCCCTCTGACAGGAGTCAGGACGGGCCGCGTCTCCACTGCGCATGCTCAGCACTCCGGAGTTCAGCCAGGACGGACGGGCCGCCCACAGCAAGCACTGCTTGTGACGTGCTTGCTGTGGCGGTCCGTCCGTTGACCTCGGAAGTTCCTGACGGACGGACCAGAGCAGGAAGCGGTCTTTTTGACTGCTCCTGCTCTGCTTTAAAGGCACAGAAGAAGATGCCGGCTGGAGGGGACATGCCTGGCGATCGGGCCAGGCCAGGCAAGGTGAGTACAATTTTTTTTATTTCATGTCAGAACCCCTTTAAGAAAGCTTACGTATCATCCGTATCCACCGTGCCCTGGCCACACTTAACAACCCAAATCTGCCAAGAGACATTGTCCTCAAACTCCATTATGGCGCGATGAGCGACCAGATACCAGCAGCTGCAAAAAATCTGACCGTGCTCCTGGGGCTTCCGAGGTCTGTCCAGATCTATGCGGATATTGCCCCAATCACTCTGGCTAAAAGAAGAAGTCTGAGACCTCTCACTCAAGTTTTACAAAGAGCTAATATCCATTATATATGGAACTTCCCCTTCACATTGAACGTGAAGATCATCCAGCAAATATATTATTTCTGAATCCTGGAAGAAGGAAGATGTGCTTTGGTGGAAGAAAGAATTCCCCTCGATTCTCCGAATGTCGTGACACCCAGAGGCCAGCGGCCAATGAGAACCTGGTCAATGACTGTATCTCCATGCCAAGATCGGCCCTCCCAGTGATGTGGAGCTCCATTCAACTACGGGACATTACGGTACTCTTCCATATGTAACACAGCATCACCTGGGGTGGGGAATTACATGGAGGGGGCTGTAATTTTGGACTTTATTCATCTACTAGTCTTTACAAAGCATCTCTCTGACCCCCCAAGAGACATTTTAAGACATTCCTTATCACTGGGGGCCACCCTGGGCGATTAGCTGTTCAAGTGCTATTCTGAAACGTCCCTGGACGTGGTGGGTGTCTCACATATTATGGGGAACGCGCCTGACGTCTGGACCACTCTGCGTTTACAAGCCCAATACATTGTGGCTATGTTTCTGTTAGTTGTAAGTTTTCCCAGCTATGTGTTTTTATCTAAGGTAACATCCACATGTAAGCACTATGTCTATCTCCTCCGATATGTAGGATCTTCTAGACAAGCTCCCTGTGGAAGGGCTGTAATTCCTAGATCAGGGCCTTCTAGGCCTCGAATGGGTAGAAACCATGGAGACTCTCATCCAAGAACTGAGATATAATAATAAACAATCAGCAAAATGGTAGTTATCCTATCTCATAAAGTTAAGGGGTTTAATGTGCCTCTACAAAGACGCAAAGCTCTGGCCCAATATTTGAAATTTAAACCAGACATTATTTGCCTACAGGAGACTCACTTCTCCTCCTCACCCCCAGTACTCTAAAATATATTCCTCAACAGCCCCTAAGAAACACCAGAGGGTTACTATCCTCATTATAACTTTCTCCTCCTGATCGTCACCCATATGGAAGCTGATCCACAGGGCAGATTCCTTATTCTGCAGGGCTCTCTCTATGATAATAAAGTAACGATAGTTAACTCCTACGCTCCTACCACAAATTCACATAAACTCTTTTCCATGGCAGCCAATAAACTCCGAAACATTCCAGATACTCACATTTATTGGATAGGAGATTTCAATATGGTGCGGTCCCTCTCTATAGATTGTTCTTACTCGGGTCTTGATAGACTATGTCCAGCTCAGCGAGTCTCATTGAGGGCCGCACTGGTGGATTTGGCAATAGCGGATGTGTGGAGGGAGTATCATGGAGCAAGAAGGAATTACACCTTCTCTCTGCCCAAGCCTTACTCACGCATAGATTAGATCCTCGTATCCCCTTTGATTCTGCCGGCACTGGTTCAGGCCAGAAATATCCCATGTGTCTGGTCAGACCATGATATAGTTATATTGCACTTCCTGGATCAACTTTCACACACTCACACTCTGCAAGATGGAGACTTAATGAACCTCTTTTAAAAAATCCAGTGTCTTATTCCTAAATTAATGACCAACTCAAAACCTACTTAGATACGAATGTCATCCCCAACTCACAACCGGTTTGGGTCTGGTTAGCACATAAAGAATACATGAGGGGACAGATCATTAATATCGCGTCACACATTAAGCTAGAGAGAGCTGGGAACATAGTAAACCTGGAGCGCGGTTGGACATCCTGGAGCGAGCGAACCAACAGCTCTCCAGCTTAGCCCAGATTAAAGAAATAAGAGATGTTAAGCTTTAGTTGAATCTCCTCTACACATCCCAGGCCGAGAGGGCCCTCCAGTGGACGAAAGCCTGTTACTACTGACTGGCTAATAAACCTGATAAGCTGTTAGCCACAAAGCTTAGGCAAAGAGAGAGATTCACAGTTTACTCTATCCGATCCAACAACGGGAACTACACCTCAAATACCCACACAATTGCGCAGACATTTCGAGATTTCTATAGCTCCGTCTATAAATATAAACCACAGAGGAACCCACTAGCATCACAGTCCTTCTTGGACGAGATCTCCCTACCGCAACTAGACCCAAATCAACAATTGATTTAATCTAAACCATTGGGGTGGAGGAGGTAGAAGAAACCATAAAAAAAACCTAAAGCTAGGCAAAGCCCCAAGGCCTGATGGGCTGACTACCCTCTACTATAAAAAGTTTGCAGAGTCCCTTATCGATCCCCTGGTTCATCTGTACAATGACCTCTTATTAGGAATACATATACCTGAGGAGTTCTTAGATGCTCATATAATAGTAATTCCTAAACCCAATAAGGACCACACCACCCCAAAGAATAACCACCCCATTTCCCTCTAAAACCTGGATTATAAAATTTTACTAGTATTTTTGCCAACTGGATGAATAAATATCTTCCCTCCGTGATCCACAAGGACCATGGTGGGTTTTATACCTGCACGACAAGCCCCTGATAATGTTAGAATAATTCTGAACCTTGTCCACATCGCACAATCCCAAAATTCACCACTGCTTCTTCTAGCACTCGATATAGAATAGGCATTGGATAGCCTGTCATGGGACTATCTATTTACTGATTTAGATAGGATGGGTGTGGGAGGTCACCTGAGGCTCGCCTAACACGCATGCTGCATTAGCTGAGGGACAGACCTGCTGGAATTCAGGGAAAACGATAGCGTAGGGTAGAGGTTGTGATTAGGCAGGGATCCTTGCTCCAAGAACCCAACAGTCCTTTCTAGGAGTACAACTCCTCTCATTGTGTGCATCAGCAGTTTGGCTGGCTGGGAGCAGCAGTGCGCACAAAGTATTCTCAAGCATCCCAGTTGTATACTGCATACTGTTACCGGTTTTATCCAGTATACTGCTAGTGGTGTACAGAGAGTAGATAGGAAGTAACAAAACTCCTATCATTTTTTTATTTTTTGGGGGGCTTTAAGCATACGCTATATACCCCTGTGTGCGTCCTGTCAATCCACGCTATCTAACAACAGCATGCTATTACCGTTTACGGTGCATATTTTGGTCTATACGTGTACGCAAAATAACTCGCAGTTTGAGTTGCATTTTGACCAAGTGCATTGTACAATATGATAAAGACTAGGGCTAGGGGGCGAGGTCAAGGATGTGAGCGTTCGAATGAGGGTGTGGGCAGAGGCCGAGGTCCCGGGTGGGGTGAAACAGTGCCTGCTGCGGAAGGATTAGTAGAGCGCATCTATGCTTCATTTAACATTTTGCAGGTCCGCGTGGTAGATCATTATTAAAAGCAAAACAGTGCGATCAGGTCATGACGTAAATAGCGGATAACGCGTCCAGTAATAACACCCAGTTAGTTACATGCAGTCCACTCACGCTAGCCAAGGGACTGGACCTCTAAATCCTCAGGCTGATCCTCCTTCCTCCCAACCTGGTTACTCTGGGAAAAGGAGAGATTCAGAACAGGCATACTCCCAGGAACTGTTCTCGGGTCCCTGCCCTGAGTCGGAAAAGATGGTTCATCAGCCACCTGAGAAGTTTGTCGTGACCGATGCCCAAAATTTGGACCCTTCACAGACTCAGGATGATGAGGGTGGGGACTCCCAAGTAGTGTCTCAAGAGCTATTTGTGGATGATGATGATGAGACACAGTTGTCTGTCAGTGAGGTTGTTGTTAGGGCAGTAAATCTGAGGAAGGAGCAGACTGAGGATTCAGAGGAAGAGCTTGTGGATGATGAAGTGACTGACCCCACCTGAGTTGGAAAGCCTACTGAAGACAGCGCTTCAGAGAGGGAGGCAAGTGCAGCACCAAAACAGGTTGGAAGAGGCAGTGGGGCGGCCAGAGGGAGAAGCAGGGCCACAGCAAGTAATCCCCCAACTGTTCCCCACAACACCTCCTCGTGGCAAGCTCCCGTGCAGAGGGCTAGGTGTTCGAAGGTCTGGAGGTTTTTCAATGAGAGCGCGGACAACCAACGAACAGTGGTGGGCAACCTGTGCTGCACCAAGATCAGCAGGGGAGCCACCACTACCAGCCTGACCACCACCAGCATGCGCAGGCATATAATGGCTAAGCACCCGATGAGGTGGAATGAAGGCCATTCACCGCCTGCGGGTCACACTGTAGGCCTCTTCCCCTATGTTACATCCTGCCACAGAGATGCAATCCCCCTCCCAGAACGCAGGCAAGAGCATCTCCCGGCCTGCACCCACCCCTTCACCTCCACGGTCCTCCGCTGCCTCCACTAATGTGTTCCTTCGCAGCGTTCAGCTGTCCATATGTCCATAACCCAAGCATTAGAGCGCAAGCGGAAATATGCGTCCACCCACCCGCATGCACAATCGCTAAATGTGTATATCTACAAACTACTGATCCTGGAGATGCTGTCATATAGGCTGGTAGAAACGGAGGCTTTCCGCAACCTCATGGTGGCGGCCGTCCCTCGCTACTCGGTCCCCAGTTACCAATATTTTTCCCGCTGCGCCGTCCCGGCCCTACACCAGCATTTGTCACGGAATATAAACCGTGTCCTCACCAACGCGGTTACTGGGAAGGACCACTTAACCACCAACACATGGACAAGTGCTGGCGGGCTGAGACATAACATCTCCCTGACGGCACATTGGGTTAACCTGGTGGGGGCTGGGACCGAGTCTGACGATGGGTCCGCTCACGTGCTACCCACACCGAAGATTGCGGGTCCTACCTCGGTCATGGTTTCTCTGGCTTATTTTGCCACCTCCTCAATACCCCCTCTGCTCTGCTCCTCCTCCTCCACCTCTCCATCTGTCCCGTCTTCACCATCTGTGAGCACGTCTCCTTCAGTCAGTAGCTCGAGGCGCTGCAGCACTGCTATGGGGAAGCGTCAACAGGCCGTGCTGAAACTACTCAGCTTGGTGACAAGAGGCACACCTCCCAAGAGCTGTTACAGGGTTTGACCTAGCAGACAGATCTGTGGCTTTTGCCGTTGAACCTCCAACCAGGCATGGTCGTGTGTGATAATGGCCGTAACCTTGTGGTGGCTGTGCAGCTTGGCAGACTAACATATGTGCCATGCCTGGCACACATGTTCAATCGGGTGATATGAGGGTGGTCTAGTCAGACCACCCGCATATCTGTTTCTCAGCACGTATAGGAGGAGGAGAAGTGGGAAGAGATTGCTGCCCACACTGCAGAGTGTACCCATGGGAATTATCACGGATAAGCGTAGCCGCCTGTCAACTGACAGCACCGACAGGTCTACACTCATTAGGATGAACAAAGCCTGGATTTCCCCTGACCTTTCTTCTCCACCAGTGGAAAGCAGCATAATATAAAGTATCTTTAAGCTGGAACTGGAGAACCATGCACCCTCTATTCCTCCAAAAAAGGGAAGAAGTAGCTTGAACTATCCTTTTCTGATTTTCTCCCTCCTCCTCCTAAACCAGCATGTCAGCATGCTCTGTAAAAACTATTTTTTTACGGAGGGCTGCCTACAGGCTCAGTTAGCAAATTAAGCAAGTATGAACTCTATTTTTAAAAAAATTTTCAGGGTTTCACCTGCACTCTGGGTAAACAACTTTTTCAGAGGTACACCTATACTCTTGGTACACAAATTTTTCCGGGGTTCGCCTATACGCTTGGTACACAGATGTTTCAGGGGTTCGCCTATACTCTTGGTAAAGCAATTGTTTCTGGGGTTCGCCTATACTCTTGGTACACAAATGTTTCAGGGGTTCGCCTATACTCTTGGTAAAGCAATTGTTTCAGGGTTTCGCCTATAGTCTTGGTACATGTTTCAGGGGTTCACCTATAGTCTTGGTCCACATGTTTTAGGGGTTCGACTATAGTCTTGGGACATGTTTCAGGGCTTTGCCTATAGTCTTGGTACACAAATCATTCAGGGGTTCACCTATACTCTTGCTCAACAAATGTTTCAGGGGTTCGCCTATACTCTTGCTCAACAAATGTTTCAGGGGTTCGCCTATACTCTTGGTAAACTAATGTTTCAGGGGTTCACCTATACTCCTGGTAAACAATTACCCTGCACTCTCGCTCCACAGATCTTTCAGGTTCTCACCTGCAATGTTGGTAAAAAAAAAATTCTATTTAAAATGGGTTGCTTTCTTCATAAACAATGTAGAAGTACTGGCCTCTGAGTCCCCACTATGCTGGCGTTTGTTGTGGCTAATGAAATGCTGCGACGGAGGTGACATGAGATAGCACTTACAATTATACATTAATTTGTCTGCGATATGTCAGCTATAAAGCACAACTTTAAAAGGGTCACCCGGTGTACGGAAACGTATCCCAGCGCGGTAACCATCTTTGGCCACTAATTTCTTAAAGGTTCATGTTGTCCTTCCCCGGGGCACTGGTTAACAAGCCCCTCGTGGAGATATATATTTTTTTCTATTTGCACCACTTCCTCAACTGGCAGAGGCGTCGTTGTGTACCCGGACGCTTGGAGGAGGTGCCCACATCGGACGGCCACCCGCCAGCTACCGCGGGCAGATCAGCAGAGTGGGGACCCAGGGACTCCGTGGCTGTGTCCCAAAGAAAGTCGTCAGAAGGGCGGCTACGGTGCATTGACTCCAGTGTGCACATCCCCACTCCTTCTTGGCACTTTGAGAAAATAGGTCAAGACCACTAGCTCTCCGCCAGTACTCCTGGACAAAGGCGGGTGGACCTGAACCCCCAGGACGAGAGGAAAGGGCCGCTCCTCTTTCATATGCCGCTCCGTGCAGGGGCGGCGTTGGACCGTCCTACGGCGTCGTGAAGCTCCCGTCGGCGAAGTACGCGAAGGGGTGCACCTTACCCTGTCTGGGATGTGGACAGATGGATGCAGCGCTGGGAAAAATTTTCAGTACGCTGTGGACGCATCCTCGTGCCTGCGTCTTGGTGGGGAGTGGACAGCAATGCCAGAATGTAACACAGGAGAAGAGGCAGTGGTGTCACCCGCAGGCAGTGATTGGCCTTTGTTGCACCTAGTGTGGTGCTTAGCTAAGGTGTGCCAGCATGTGTGCCTTGCTGATTATGGTCTGTCCCAACTAAATTGTTAGGGGGTTGACCGCCAGGCTCTTGCCCACAATTTGGCTTAATAGTGTGACCTGAGAGCCTAAGATGCATCCATACATGCTGCCCCTGTTGTTCCCTATGAGTTTCTGTGGTGTTTCCATCACTTTCTGATGTTTTCAGGCGATTCGCACAACCTTCCCCATGAGGAGCATGGGTCACCTTCAAAAATGTTCGAGAGTCCCATTGACTTCAATGTGGTTCGTTATTTGAAACGAGCTCTTGAGCATTACGAAAAAGTTTGACTCGAGTAACAAGCACCCGAGCATTTTGGTGCTTGCTCATCTCTAATCATAACACCACATCATACTTCATTCCATACACCTCCTAAATACCATACCAATATCCTACCAAGCATTATTATCACCAGTGCCACACTTTTTACATCCATACTTTCACAAAATTCATTTTTTCTTTCCATTCCCTCACCATCCCATTCTCAGGTCCTGACCTTAGTATCTAACAGTCCCTCTCCGTTCTCCATTCCCATTATCCAGCACAGTCGTTTGACTCATAGCAGCACAATGAAGGCATGCTGCACTCTGTAGCCACAACCTGCAAGCAGTAAATGCAAAGTGGAGGAGGGGCTGGTGGGGATAGTTTGGGGTTCGGGGGCAGCATGAGCCAAGGCACCTCTCCAGCCCTGCACCGCCGCCTGATACTGTAGCAGTAGGGCTGGTGGAGCAGAGATCTTCTGCAGCCGCATTCTCTTGCTAACGCTTGATACAGCAGCCGTCCGCCGTGCAGTCGCTGACTAGCATCACTGTATGACCGGAATGCTTACATGTCAGCTATTAGTAATTGAGTATTGCTGATCTGTAGGCCTTCTGATTATACACTGACTTTACTCAACAACCGTGAAGTGAGTGGCTCTACTAATACAACTAGCTCAGTTTTCTGCCTGTCCAGCACCTTCCTCCCTCCCAGCTACAATCCTGCTAAATACATCCATTACCTGGTGATGGGAGCGGCTGGCGGGTCTCCATCATAATGACCTTGAACAGATCCTTGTGTCCTTCTAAATACTTCCACTCCTCCATGGAGAAATAGACAGCGACACCCAGACACCTTATAGGAACCTGACAACACAATATACAGTCATCACCCAGAAGCCTCCAGTACTGTTACTGTATAATATCCCAACATTCCCTGCAGCGTCACCTCTCCAGTCAGCAGCTCAATCATCTTGTTGGTGAGTTCTAGAATCTTCTGTACATTGATGTCCTCATGTATCAGGGGGTGAGGTGGGGGCCCCGTGATTGGGCTCAGGGGTCTTCCCAATCCATCACACACAGGGGCCCGACAGTTATCACTAGATGTCTTCTTCACTACTGTGTAATCCTGTGTATGGGGAGAAATTAATAAATATCACTACAGACATTTCCAGAGTCCATCACCTCTCCAGTGACATCATGTTATTACCATAGATAGAATGATGTAATGTGACATCATCAGAATCTCCCACCTCCCCAGTGACATCATCTGTTATTACCATAGATAAGTATGATATAATGTGACATAATCAGAATCTCTCACCTCCCCAATCAGCTGGAAGAGTATCTCTAGGGTGAGATTTAATACACTTTTTTCCTTCTTGTTTCTGTCCTTCTCCATCTTTGATGAAGCAGTCATGTAGGGTCCTAAATGGAAAGAATATAAACCGGTGTAAAAAAAATAAATATAAAAAAATCACAAAAAAGACATTATAACTGTCTTTTGAGATAATAAGAGGAAACATTTATAAGTGTTTTCTTATTACTTATAATTGCTTCACAACCCCTGTGTCTTTCCTGGTTGCTGCTGACCAGGACATGTGACTGCTGCAGCCAATCACTGGCTATAAAAGGTCTCTGCTGTGGGAAGTGATTGGCTGCAGCAGTCACATGTCCTGGTAAGCAGCAACCAGGAAAGACACAGGGGTTGTGAAGTAATCTGAATGGTCTCCCCCTTCCCTGTCCAACGTACAGCCAAGCGCAGAACAGTGATAACTTGTCCCCCCCCCTCGTAGACCCCAGCAGAGAGCTGTCACTCTGAGTAACCCTTGAGTGACTGATCCTAGCCTGCACTGCACTCTTCTCTACATCCTTCTTATTCCTCTTTCCTCAGTCTGCTGAATCCCGTCTCCATCCCCGGCACACAGGCAATCTGCGACACTGATACGAGGCTGACCTTATAGACAGAGCATACAAGTCATGGGAGGAGGCCATGCTGTGTAATAATGTGCAGTTATTGGAGCTGAAGCATTACTGGGGAGGGGGCTACCACTGAGAGATGATGTACAAGTGAATGCAGAGTAAGTAGACAGAGGACATCACTGCTACAATAGGTCAGGAATGCAGGTGTCCAGTGTCACAGTGAACTCCCAGTGCACAGAGATGGCAGGAGTGAGCGTACAAGTGTGCAGGAGGATATATACCAGTTTGTGGTCCTCCAGCATCACTGAGGATAAAAACAAGCATTTATTAGAACTTCTGGCTACAAACATAGGACCGCCATCCAAAGAGAAGATCCATGTGGGCACTTCATCAGTGCTGGAGAACTACATAGGGCTCATTCCGACAGGCGTTCTGTTGTTCCCCTCCCATCACCTTTATTATTGTAGATTATATTACTATTATAATAAAATATTAACCCCCTGTCTACCCTACAACATCAAACTCTGACACTACTCTGGAGAAGTTAGTGACATTAGTATAAAACATTTTTTTCCTATTTTCTTTTGTCTGAGACCGGGGTGTATACTATAGTCAAGTGTGTCTAATAGTCTAAAAATATGGTAAATACCAGAGGCGTAGCTGGGTTTCCTGCACCCAGGGTAAAAGCATTGTGCAGCCCCACATCTGAATCTTGCTTGCTGAGCCTCTCCCACTAGTAATTAATAATGGATGGTAACTCATTATGTTGCTTACATTTTTCAGTAAGTTACAGCAAATAACAATGCTGGTAAATCACTAAATGTAGCAGTAAAAGATAATTTTATTAATATGCCCTATAGAGTAAAATACAAGCACTAAATGAGGGTAATAATACCAAAAACTGCATAATAGACCCCCCTGGTGCATCCAGTACTACCATGTATAATTGGAGCAGCTGCCCCAAAAAGAGCAAATATAACCCCCTTCCTTTCCCCTGTACTAGTAATAATATAATAGTACAGTATGAAGTACTGCTCATTGAAAGAAAGGGTGGGGGAAGGAAAGACAATCAAGCACAAGATCTTCCTATAGGACAATCTTCTCACTCCCGACACAGCGTCACTTTCTCTCCCCCCCCCCCCTCCTTCCCGCACCTACCTGTCATCACCCTAGCTCTCTCTCACTGCGCTGGACAGTCCCACTACCCCCACTACACATGCTTCACAATGAAGGCATGCTGCACTCTGTAGATACAACCTAGCAGCTCTTACCGGTGATGCCGGATCCCTTCTCCTCCGGGCCTGAAAGCACTAAATGCAAAGAAAGAGCTGGTGGTGATAGTTTGGGGGTCTAGGACAGCATGGGCCAAGGCACCTCTCCAGCCCTGCACCGCCGCCTGATACTGTAGCAGTAGGGCTGGTGGAGCAGAGATCTTCTGTAGCCATATTCTCTTGCTACCGCTTGATACAGCAGCCGTCCGCCGTGCAGTCGCTGACTAACATCACTGTAGGACCGGGATGCTTACATATCAGCGATTAAATGTGTATTGCTGATATGTAGGCCTACTGATTATACACTGACTTTAATCAACAACTGTGTAGTTAGTGGCTTCACTAATCCAACTAGCACAGTGTCCTGCCTGCCCAGCACCTTCCTGCCTACAAGCACCAGGGGCACATGCCCCACTCCCCCCAGCTACAATCCTGCTAAATATATCCATTACCTGGTGATGGGAGCGGCTGGCGGGTCTCCATCATGGCCTCCTTGTACAGATCCTTGTGTCCTTCTAAATACTCCCACTCCTCCATGGAGAAATAGACAGCGACATCCTGACACCTTATAGGAACCTGACAACACAATATACAGTCATTACCCAGAAGCCTCCAGTGCTGTTACTGTATAATGTCCCAGCATTCCCTGCAGCGTCACCTCTCTAGTCAGCAGCTCAATCATCTTGTTGGTGAGTTCAAGAATCTTCTGCACATTGATGTCCTCATTTATCAGGGGGTGAAGTGGGGGAGCCATAATTGGGCTCAGGGATCTTCCCCATCCATCACACACAGGGCCCAGACAGCCATCACTAGAGGTCTTCTTCACTACTGTGTAATCCTATATATGGGGAGACATTAATAAATATCACTACAGACATTTCCAGAGTCCATCACCTCTCCAGTGACATCATCTGTAATTACCATAGATAAGAATGATGTAATCAGGCATCATCAGAATCTCTCCCCCCTCTAGTGACATCATCTGTTATTACCATAGATGAGAATGATGTGACATCATCAGAATCTCTCCCCCATCTAGTGACATCATCTGTAATTACCACAGATAAGAATGATGTATTGTGACATCATCAGAATCTCTCACCTCCCCAGTAAGCTGGAAGAGTATCTCTAGGGTGAGATTTAATACACTTTCAGCCATCTTGTTTCTGTCCTTCTCCATCTTTGATGAATCAGTCATGTAGGACCTGAATGGAAACAATATGAAACAATGTAAAAAAAACATTATAAATTTACTGGTGGTAATAAGGGGAAACATTCGTGTTTTTTTCCATTGCTTAAAAATGCTTCACAACCCGTGTCCTTCCTGGTTGCTGCTGACCAGGACATGTGACTGCCGCAGCCAATCACTGGCTATAAAAGGTCTCTGCTGTGGGCAGTGATTGGCTGCAGCAGTCACATGTCCTGGTCAGCAGCAACCAGGAAGGACACAGGGGTAATGAAGCAATTCATGGGAAAACACCTTTAAGATGATATTAAAGAGAAGCTGTTTTGTGAGTTTTATGAACTACAGGCAACACAAAACCCCGACAGGGTTCTCCTCACCCGGATCAATTGGACTGATAAGCGACCCAGGCAGGGAGAAGTCGGCAGCGACCGCCCCACTGACTCATCTCCAAGTTCAGAGCTGCTTTTTACTGTGTTTTTTCTCAAGCGCTGCAGTGTTTTAGAGCACAATATAGATGTCTGCAACGTACATGCGAGTTTTCTTGTGGATTTCTGCAATTGAAAAAAAAAATTCTAAAAAAACATCTGTATAAAAAAGCCACCAAAATAACTTGTAAAGAAACATATGAAGTTTATGGCTTAGGGAAGGACTTGGGGAATTTAGATAACTGTAAACGTAACTAGAGCAACAAGTGTCAGGCAGCTGCTGTCAAGGCAAATAGGATAATGGGGTGCATCAAAATAGGTCTACGGACACATGAGGAGAGGATTGTTCTTCTTCTTTACAAGTCGCTCAAGCTCTGACATGTCCTTCTTGAGTCAATACTATAGACTATATACACACATGGAATATAGTCTATAGTATTGACTCAAGAAAGACATGACAGAGCTTGAGCGGGTTCAACAACGGGCAAGTAAAGTAATAATTGGGGGGGGCAGTGACTGATGTTGGAGGATGCTTAGCTCTTCTCTGCCAGACCTAACAGCATGTAATCAGCACTACAGGCAGTGGAAACCTGGGATTCACACAACAGGACCTGCCTAACATCTCCTGACATCGCTGGCACCAGTTGTGATGGTCAGAGGTAAGAAGAAGAGCCCTCTGAAGCTCACAAAGTTCTTCCCTGCCAGCAGGGAAATCCAACATGGCGCCGGCAGACAGAGAGCAGACAGGGAAACGGCCTCCTCTAGTAAACTCCACAGAATTGTAGGCTGTGAGGGATTCCCCTCTGCTGGAGGATTCCCTCCCTGCGCTGCCATCATCATCCAGCAGTCCACCATCTACAGCAGCTCTCTCAGAGCCTGTAATGGGCGCTGCTGAGCAGGAAAAGGCTAAGGGGAGCGCTGAGAGGAAATCTCAGCATTAACCCCTTCACTGCCTGCCACTCCATACTCTGCAGAGAATTACAGTGAAACCCCTTCTAACACAACCCCAGTAAAACATAAGACCTATTACAGGTACCAGATACGATCGCATTACAGACCGGGCGCACAGGCTTCTGAGCCTTAATCACTGCCCAGGTCCACAACAAGGGAGGTCATCACACGTATCCATGTTTAGCACATTAAAGAGTAAATAACGTCTGTCGCCAGGTGATCCCCTACAGTCCCCGATCGCTTTCACAATATTTTACTGTTTGCTGACCTCTGCACCCACTTTTCTACGTCGGAGGGCATTCAGACCTTTTTCTGTAAAACTTATTATCAATAAAAACTGTGCTAAAATTATGCACAAACAAGAAGCGCTTGAGCTCTGCAGGAATCGGGACCTTACACCACATAATAATATGGTTGTGTAACAAAGCTCTCTGGCCTTCTATGGACACATCCACCACCAAACCCCAATCTGCCCTTGTATTTTATATTTGGTCTTTGCAACACCCGATGGTTGGAGTAGTCCCGGTGTAGTTGGCTGTTGGTCGGCGACACTGGTGAAACGCACCACGAAACAGGACAAAGCGCAGAGTCTAGATATGGACCTTATGTCGGAGAAGGCGGTATATAATCAAAATCCGGGTTACAAGTCTAAGGATCAAGGCAGGCAAGTCCTGCAAACAGGTTCAAGGGTCGGTACACAGTAGCCCAAGATCAGAATAGCTAGCTGAGAACAGGAAACAAACACCACTGATTTTCTGGCAAGGAGCAAGTTTCCCAGCTCAGGTTAAATAGCCCTGCAGCTTGGCTGAGAGCAAGGAGAAGGGTTAACTCAGGCAATACTGGTGGAAAGCACACAGCACTGCAGAGGAGTAACTTCAGCAGTGCTGATAGAAAGTAAAAGAGCAGTTCATGCAGAAGAGACAGTGTGATGCCCGCATCTGCCCGCAACAGCAGGGGGGGGGGGGGGGGCGGCAGACCCAGGCAGACCCCTTCTCCTCCTGCCAGTTCTTAGTAAAAATTTTTGTAGAAGGGGAGCACTGATATTTTCTAAAGACTAATGAGGGACTCTTCCAGTTTGTCTGCCTACCTTTTGGGCTACATGGGGCACCGACTACGTTCCAAAGAATGATGGATAGCATCCTGAGACCTCACCGTCGGTATGCCTCTGCCTAGCTGGATGACATCATTATATTTAGCAACGACTGGGAGAGTCACTTGGCAAAAGTACAGGCAGTAGTTAATTCCCTCAGGGATGCAGGGTTAACGGCAAACCCCAAGAAGTGTACGTTGGGAGTGGAAGAAGCACGTTATTTGGGGTACATAATAGGACGAGGAGTTATTAAGCCCCAAATTAATAAGGTAGAGGCCATCCAAAACTGGCCCCAACCATTGACCAAGAAACAGGTGAGGGCGTTTCTAGGGATTGTAGGCTACTACCACAGGTTCATCCCTAACTTCGTCACCATAGCAGCGCCCTTGACAGAGCTAACAAAGGGAAGAAGTTCCACCATGATCAAGTGGAATAACGAGCCCGAGCAGGCATTTCGAAAGTTAAAGACAGCCTTGTGTAGAGAGCCGGTCTTAATTACTCCCGACTTCAGCAAAACATTTGTAGTACAGACAGATGCGTCTGATGTAGGTGTGGGGGCTGTCGTTTCCCAAGCAGTTAGAGGCGAGGAGCACCCAGACACCTATATTAGTAGGAAACTTACCCCCGCAGAGAGAAATTATAGCATTGTGGAACGAGAGTGTCTGGCGATAAAGTGGGCTTTAGAGTCCCTACGGTACTATCTGCTTGGACAACATTTCAGATTGGTGACAGACCACTCCCCTCTCACCTGGATGAGTCAGGCCAAAGAGCGAAACGCTCGGGTGACGAGGTGGTTCCTTACTTTACAAAACTTTAAATTTGATGTAGCGCACAGGGCTGGCAAGCTACAAGGAAATGCCGATGCGTTGTCCCGAACCCACTGCTTGAGTAGTAAAAGTGTTCGCCCCTATGGGTTCGAGCAGAGGGGGAGGGTATGTGAGGTACTGAGGGGCGTAGTGGTGGATGGTCGCAACGTCGCCCCTCGGTTCCGGTATTACGCATAAGGGGGCTGGAGGAGGGTCACGTCCCACTATTGGGACGTGGGAAAACCAGGAGTGTAATGTGGAGATCTGTTCTTTAAAAATCCGGGCCTGTTTTTTATTGGAATGGATGTCAGGTTGGTAGTGGGGCCATCCATTCCACTTCCTCCACTACAGGGTGTGGGCGAGGTCAATCAGCCCAGGGGCTGAGACTGAGCCAGAATGGGGCATATAAAAGGTAGCAGATGCACAGACACAGGGGGGAACTAAGATGGCTGCTGAACCCGGGCAGCCTGTGTGACCGGCTGGAGTCAGGAGCCTGCCTTGCGCTGCACTTACCAAGAGCGACCTGGTCAGGCCGGGACGGCCTGAGAGCTGTATGTTTGGACTATAATTTTTGTTTGCCTGAAGCTAAGGCTGGACTTTTGTTTTCTGTTATAAAATAAACGCAGGTCACGCCTGCTTTTGGACTACAGATGCTGGTTTTCCGTCTCTGATTGCCGCCAACCCGCACGCTACTGAGCTGTCCTCCCACAATAGGTAAGGACCAAGTAGGGTTCGTTCCCGGATGACAAGCTCCAGACAGCATACGTCAAATCACCCACCTCATCTACATGTGTCACACAGAATAGTGACCGGTGACATCAGATAGTGGTGACGGTAGTGACAGAATAGTGACCGGTGACATCAGATAGTGGTGACAGTAGTGACATAATAGTGACCGGTGACATCAGATAGTGGTGACAGTAGTGACAAAATAGTGACCGGTGACATCAGATAGTGGTGACGGTAGTGACAGAATAGTGACCGGTGACATCAGATAGTGGTGACAGTAGTGACATAATAGTGACCGGTGACATCAGATAGTGGTGACAGTAGTGACAAAATAGTGACCGGTGACATCAGATAGTGGTGACAGTAGTGACAAAATAGTGACCGGTGACATCAGATAGTGGTGACAGTAGTGACAAAATAGTGACCGGTGACATCAGATAGTGGTGACAGTAGTGACATAATAGTGACCGGTGACATCAGATAGTGGTGACAGTAGTGACAAAATAGTGACCGGTGACATCAGATAGTGGTGACAGTAGTGACAAAATAGTGACCGGTGACATCAGATAGTGGTGACAGTAGTGACAGAATAGTGACAGGTGACATCAGATAGTGGTGACAGTAGTGACAGAATAGTGACCGGTGACATCAGATAGTGGTGACGGTAGTGACAGAATAGTGACCGGTGACATCAGATAGTGGTGACAGTAGTGACATAATAGTGACTGGTGACATCAGATAGTGGTGACAGTAGTGACAGAATAGTGACCGGTGACATCAGATAGTGGTGACAGTAGTGACAGAATAGTGACCGGTGACATCAGATAGTGGTGACAGTAGTGACAGAATAGTGACAGGTGACATAAGATAGTGGTGACAGTAGTGACAGAATAGTGACCGGTGACATCAGATAGTGGTGACAGTAGTGACAGAATAGTGACAGGTGACATCAGATAGTGGTGACAGTAGTGACAGAATAGTGACCGGTGACATCAGATAGCAGTGAGGGTAGTGACAGAATAGTGACCGGTGACATCAGATAGTTGTGACAGTAGTGACAGAATAGTGACCGGTGACATCAGATAGTGGTGACAGTAGTGACAGAATAGTGACAGAAGACATCAGATAGTGGTGACAGAATAGTGACCGGTGACATCAGATAGTGGAGACAGTAGTGACATAATAGTGACCGGTGACATCAGATAGTGGTGACGGTAGTGACATAATAGTGACACGTGACATCAGATAGTGGTGACGGTAGTGATATAACAGTGACCGGTGACATCACACACGTCTTCTATGGTCTAGATGGTGGATAGAGTTATGTCGCTCACCGCCGGATCCTCCGTGTTGCTCCCTACAATGTCTGCGTTCGCTCCGGACGTTCCGCAGGTTTTTCTCCTCTTCTACAACTTCTGACTTGCAGTGAATGTAATAAACAATGGCGCTGCTCTCCATAGACGGCGCCTCCCTGTGTGGGAGACTCACACGACCTACAGATGACAACGTGCCGCCTTCTTCCTGTCACTGCAGAAAGCCCCTGAGCTGCCGTCTGTCGGAGATCCCTCAGTGGACCCCTTCCTCACAGCTCCTATAGGACTCAGTGGCCAGTGCAGGGTTACAGTGATTAACCCTTAAACTCCTAATTGTCCCCCCTGCTGTGTGAGGAGCACATGTCACCTCTCAGGCAGTGAAAGAGTTACAGCTGGTAACTTCCAGCAGCGACTCCCATCATCCACTAGGGGGCGCCGGCTCCTTCATGAGGACCCATCTTACAACCTGCTGATGCCAGAAGGTCTCACAACCCTACTATACCTCCACTGGGGGTAGATGCTGGAATGGAGGGGCTCATGGGTGCTCTGAAAACAGGAAGTCACATGGTCTGAGGTCACATGACTGTAAGGGGAGGGGTTTACTAATAATGCCTTCTGTGGAGAGAGGAGAAGAGGAAGTTGCTGGGAGGGCTGTACGTAAAATGCAGGAAGACTTGGTCTTGTTGGCCCCAGGATTCCTTTTTCTCTGTGTGAGGATGCTGCCCCCTCCTGGTCAGAGGGTCCCAGTCCTTCACCCCTCAGGATTCCTCTTTCTCTGTGTGAGGATGCTGCCCCCTCCTGGTCAGAACATCTGGTTCTTAAACGCCCACGATTCCTCTTCCTCTCTGTCGATACTGCCCCCTCTTGATCCGAGGGTCCTGGTCCGTCACCCAACAGGATTTCTCTACCTCTGTGTGAGGATGCTGCCCCCTCCAGGTCAGAGGGTCCCGGTCCTTCACCCAACAGGATTTCTCCTTCTCAGTGTGAGGATGCTGCCCCCTTCTGGTCACAGGATTTCGGTCCTTCACCCCCCCAGGATTTCTCTTCCCCTGTGTGGGGATGCTGCCCCCTCCAGGTCAGAGGGTCCCGGTCCTTCACCCAACAGGATTTCTCCTTCTCAGTGTGAGGATGCTGCCCCCTTCTGGTCACAGGATTTCGGTCCTTCACCCCCCAGGATTTCTCTTCCCCTGTGTGAGGATGCTGCCCCCTCCAGGTCAGAGGGTCCCGGTCCTTCACCCAACAGGATTTCTCCTTCTCAGTGTGAGGATGCTGCCCCCTTCTGGTCACAGGATTTCGGTCCTTCACCCCCCAGGATTTCTCTTCCCCTGTGTGGGGATGCTGCCCCCTCCTAGTCAGAGGGTCCCGGTTCTTTACCAGCCAAGATTTCTCTTCCTCTGTGTGAGGATGCTGCCCCCTCCTGGTCGGTTTGTCTCGCTTCTTCACCCCACAGGATTTCTCTACCTCTGTGTGAGGATGCTGCCCCCTCCTGGTCAGAGGGTTCCAGTCCTCCACCGCACAGGATTTCTCCTTCTCAGTATGAGGATGCTGCCCTCTCCTGGTCAGTGGGTCCCGGTCCTTCTCCCCCAGGATTTCAATTCCTCAATGTAAGGATTCTGCCCCCTCCTAGTCAGAGAGTACCAGTCCTTCACCCCAAAGGATTTCTCGTTCTCAGTGTGAGGATGCTGCCCTCTCCTGGTCAGAGTGCCCTGGTCCTTCACCCAACAGGATTTCTCCTTCTCAGTGTGAGGATGCTGCCCCCTTCTGGTCACAGGATTTCGGTCCTTCACCCCCCCAGGATTTCTCTTCCCCTGTGTGGGGATGCTGCCCCCTCCAGGTCAGAGGGTCCCGGTCCTTCACCCAACAGGATTTCTCCTTCTCAGTGTGAGGATGCTGCCCCCTTCTGGTCACAGGATTTCGGTCCTTCACCCCCCAGGATTTCTCTTCCCCTGTGTGGGGATGCTGCCCCCTCCTAGTCAGAGGGTCCCGGTTCTTTACCAGCCAAGATTTCTCTTCCTCTGTGTGAGGATGCTGCCCCCTCCTGGTCGGTTTGTCTCGCTTCTTCACCCCACAGGATTTCTCTACCTCTGTGTGAGGATGCTGCCCCCTCCTGGTCAGAGGGTTCCAGTCCTCCACCGCACAGGATTTCTCCTTCTCAGTATGAGGATGCTGCCCTCTCCTGGTCAGTGGGTCCCGGTCCTTCTCCCCCAGGATTTCAATTCCTCAATGTAAGGATTCTGCCCCCTCCTAGTCAGAGAGTACCAGTCCTTCACCCCAAAGGATTTCTCGTTCTCAGTGTGAGGATGCTGCCCTCTCCTGGTCAGAGTGCCCCTGTCCTTGACCCCCTGGATTTATCTTCCTCTGAGTGGGGATGCTGCCCCCTCCTGGTCAGAGGGCCCCTGTCCTTGACCCCCCAGGATTTCTCTTCCTCTGAGTGGGGATGCTGCCCCCACCTGGTCCGTCACCCCAAAGGATTTCTCTTCCTCTGTGTGAAGATGCTGTCCCCTCCTGGTAGGAGTTTCCCGGTCCTTCACCCAACAGGATTTCTCCTTCTCAGTGTGAGGATGCTGCCCCCTCCTGGTCTCAGGGTCGAGGTCCTTTATCCCACCAGGATTTCTCTTTCTCTGTGTGAGGATGCTGCCCCTCCTGGTCAGAGGCTCCCGGTCCTTCACCTAACAGGATCTCTTCTTCTCAGTGTGAGGATGCTGCCCCCTCCTGGTCACAGGCTCCAAGTCCTTCACCCACCAGGATTTCTCTTTCTCTGTGGGAGGATGCTGCCCCCTCCTGGTCTTAGGGTTCTGGTCCTTCATCGCTCGAGGATTTCTCTTCCTCTGTGTTGATGCTGCCGCCTACTGGTCGGAGGGTCCCGGTACTTCACCCCCAGGATTTCTCTTCCTCTGTGTGAGGATATTGCCCCCTCCTCGTTAGATGGTACCAGTCCTTCACCCCGCAGGATTTCTCTTCCTCTATGTGAGGATGCTTCCCTGCTCCTGGTCAGAGCGTCCCTGTCCTTCGTCCCCCAGGATTTCTCTCCCTTTGTGTGAGAATGCTTCCCCCTCCTGGTCGGAAGGTCCTGTTCCATAACCCCCCAGGATTTCTCTTCCCCTGTGGTGGGATACTGCCCTCTCCTGGTCGGAGGGTCCTGGTCCTTCACCACCCAGTATTTCTCTTCCTCTGTGTGGGGATGCTGCCCCCTCCTGATCGGAGGGTCCCGGTACTTCACCCCCTGGATTTATCTTCCTCTGTGTGAGGATGCTGCCCTCTCCTGGTCAGGGGGTCCCGGTCCTTCACCCCACAGGATTTCCCTCCCTCTGTGTGAGAATGCTTCCCTCTTCTGGTCGGAAGGTCCTGGTCCATAACCCCACAGGATTTCTCTACCCCTGTGTGGGGATGCTGCCTTCTCCTTGTCATAAGGTGCCAGTCTGTCAACCCCCAGGATTCCTCTTCCTCTGTGTGAGGATTCTGCCCCCTTCTGGTTAGAGGGTTCCGGTCTTTCGCACCACAGGATTTCTCCTTCTCAGTGTGAGGATGCTGCCCTCTCCTGGTCAGAGGGTCCCGGTCCTTCACCGCCCAGGATTCGTCTTCCTTTGTGTGAGGATGCTGCCCCCTCCAGGTTGGAGGGTCCCGTTTCTTAACCCCCTGGATTTCTCCTCCTCTGTGTAAGTATGCTCCTCTCTTCTGATCAGAGGGTCCCAGTCCTTCATCCTTCTAGAATTTCTCTTCCTCTGTGTCGATGCTGCGCCCTACTGGTCGGTGGGTCCCGGTTCTTCACCCTCCAGGATTTCTCCTCTGTGTGATGATACTACCCCCTCCTGGTCAGAGGATTCCAGTCCCTCACCCCACAGGATTTCTCCTTCTCAGTGTGAAGGTGTTGCTCTCTCCTGGCCAGAGGGTCCTGGTCCTTCACCCCCCAGGATTCCTCTTTCTCTGTGTGGGGATGCTGCGCCCTCCTCGTCAGATCATCTGGTTCTTCAACGCCCACGATTCCTCTTCCTCTATGTGAGGATGCCGCCCCCTCTTGGTCCGAGGGTCCTGGTCCTTTACCCCTCGGGATTTCTCCTTCTAAGTGTGAGGATGCTGCCCCCTCCTGGTCAGAGGGTCCCGGTCCTTCACCTTCCAGGATTCCTCTTCCCCGGTGTGGGGATGCTGCCGTTGCCGTTTTTACGCGCCGTAAAATCGCCCGTGCGAACGAATACATTGGAAACCAACGCCTCAGATGGTCACGTTTATACGATTGGGCGCAAAGACGCGCCGTTTATGCGCTCGTGTGAACGCACCCTATGGTAGTGATATAGACCATGCTGGTGTTAGGGAAATTCAATCGTTTCATCAATATGCTGCGAGGCTCCAAATTAGAGGTGGTTATGGCGGCCACCGTGAGAAAGCAATGGACACAGACATCATGACCGTGTCTAAAAACAATCTACCTTTATTACAAAACATCTTTTTGCATATAGTATTTTTAAAGGAGAGTGGTCTATTGTCAATATGTGTACATTTCAGCCAGTCATGTGCTTTTTAGAGATGAGCGAACGCGTTCGTCCGAGCTTGATATTCGTGCGAATATTAGGGTGTTCGGGATGTTCGTTATTCGTAACGAACACCATGCGGTGTTCTGGTAAATTAAACTTTCTTCCCTGAGACGTTAGCGCTTTTTTTTTGGCCAATATAAAGACAGGGAAGGCATTACAACTTCCCCCTGCAACGTTTAAGCCCTATACCACCCCCCTGCTGTGAGTGGCTGGGGAGATAAGGTGTCACCCGAGTATTGAAATCTGCCCCTCCCGCTGCTCGCTATGGATGCATTCTATATGCGCTCAATGGGGCCAGCGGCAGCAGCGCTGACCCCATTGAGAACATATAGAAGACAAATCCTTCTTCTCTGGCACAGCTGTAACAGCTGTAGCAGAGAAGAACGATGTTTGCCCATTGAATTCAATGGAGCGGCAATACAGCATGTTCCACTGAATGCAATGGGCTGCCGGCGATCGCAGGATGAATGGTCGGAAAGGGGTTAAATATATAACCCCTTTCCTGCAATTCATCCAGAAATGTGTTACACTAAAAATATATACCGGCGTATAAGGCGACCGGGCGTATAAGACGACCCCCCAACTGTCACCTTATACGCCGGTAATACAGTGGAGCAAAGAATAAAAATCATTACTTACGTTTTTAGATGATCTGCGGCGCTCCTGCAGGCTGTCACTCCCTCCTAATCCACGGCAGAGTATTGCTTTCTCCACGAAAGACTTTAAATCCCTGCCTCCAGAAGCACACGTGCCTTCAGCCAATCACAGCCAATGACAATGATGTCATTGAATGGCTGTGATTGGCTGTGTTTCTGGAGGCGGGGATTTCAAGGCTTGAAATCCCCGCCTCCAGAAACACAGCCTATCACAGCCATTCAATGACATCATTGTCATTGGCTGTGATTGGCTGAAGGCACGTGTCTTCCTGGAGGCAGGGATTTAAAGCCTTTCATAGAGAAAGCTTGTCTGCCGTGGATTAGGAGGGAGTGACAGCCTGCAGGAGCGCCGCAGATCATCTAAAAACGTAAGTAATGCTTTTTATTCTTTGCTCCACTGTATTACCGGCGTATAAGGTGACAGTTGGGGGGTCGTCTTATACGCCCGGTCGCCTTATACGCCGGTATATATTTTTAGTGTAACACATTTCTGGATGAATTGCAGGAAAGGGGTTATATATTTAACCCCTTTCCGACCATTCATCCTGCGATCGCCGGCAGCCCATTGCATTCAGTGGAAAATGCTGTATTGCCGCTCCATTGAATTCAATGGGCAAACATCGTTCTTCTCTGCTACAGCTGTTACAGCTGTGCCAGAGGAGGACGATCTTTATGCTGACAGTGGGGGGGGGGGGGCACTCTTGCCGCTACTGTGGCTTAATAGTGGGACCTGTGAACTTGAGATGCAGCCCACCATGTAGCCCCTCGCCTGCCCTATCCGTCACTGTGTCATTCCCATCACTTTCCTGAATTGCCCAGATTTTCACACATGAAAACCTTAGCGAGCATCGGCGAAATACAAAAATGTTCTGGTCGCCCATTGACTTCAATGGGGTTCGTTGTTCGAAACGAACCCTCGAGCATCACGGGAAGTTCGTTCCGAATAACGAACACCCGAACATTTTGGTGTTCGCTCATCTCTAGTGCTTTTACATAGATAGCAGTTAAACATTAAAGGGGTTGTCCCGAGGCAGCAAGTGGGTCTATACACTTCTGTATGGCCATAATAATGCACTTTGTAATATACATTGTGCATTAATTATGAGCCACACAGAAGTTATAAAAAGTTTTTTACTTACCTGCTCCGTTGCTAGCGTCCTCGTCTCCATGGTGCCGACTAATTTTTGGCCTCCGATGGCCAAATTAGCCGCGCTTGCGCAGTCCGGGTCTTCAGCAGTCTTCTATGGAGCCGCTCGTGCAGAATGCAGGCTCCGTGTAGCTCCGCCCCGTCACGTGCCGATTCCAGCCAATCAGGAGGCTGGAATCGGCAGTGGACCGCACAGAAGAGCTGCGGTCCACGAAGACAGAGGATCCCGGCGGCCATCTTCAGCGGTAAGTATTGAAGTCACCGGAGCGCGGGGATTAAGGTAAGCGCTCCGGTAAACTTTCTTTACTTCCCTGCATCGGGGTTGTCTCGCGCCGAACGGGGGGGGGGGTTGAAAAAAAAAAAAACCCGTTTCGGCGCGGGACAACCCCTTTAAGGCATTGTCTTTACTGGACACTATTGCACACTGACCTTTGAACAGTGCAACAGAAGATAAGGAAGATTGTAAGATATATTCTAAGTGCTATTCTCTATTTCTAATTCCTGTAACAATGCAATCTTGTCATGCAAACAACACATAAATATCAAAGATGTTCATAGGAGACAGGATGAAATATATATGTACATGTTTTAGGCCCATAGCCTTCAGAAGCGTATATCAAAGATGTTCATAGGAGACAAAAAAAAAATAATAATTATATATATATATAGGTTTTAGGCTCATAGTCTTCACACCGGTATAATCTTGATACCACCTGTATAAAAATATATCTGTTCAGCTATATGTTATGCAGTATAACTTACATCATCTATACACATATATATTTTGTGAGATGCACAGATTATATATTTTGTGATGGCGGTATTGAGCCCATGGAATCCCCATCTTTCCTTCACCTAGATATGGGGTAGCACCTCATAATACGGCACAGTACACATGTACATATCGACACATCCCTGACCATCTGACTACTAACTAACATATCGCATTTACTCTCTCTAACATAGGCCTGGTGCTTGAAACAGAGAGCAAAAGTCCATCAGCTTTATCCATCCAGGTTGCTGAAAACGCCCATTTATTTCAATGGGAGACACACAGCTGAAAATGGCCAAGAATAGAACATGCAACGCGTTGGAAACGCTGCGTTTTAAGCCTTGTGTGAGCTGCGCCATTGAAACTAATGGGAGCGTTGTACAGCGTTTAGCGCAGCACTAAACGCTGTACAAAAGACGCCCGTGTGAGGGAGGCCTTAGAGAACTGGTGATGAGGCAGGCAGTCACACTTATATATCCACACCGTAATATTATAAATGTGAAAGTAACTGTCTGACTGTTTGTTACCTTTTCACGGCTAAACTGCGGACGCGATTTTGATGACATTTGGCAGAAAGATAAATTGCATCCTGAGGAAGGACATAGGCTATGTTTTATCCTGAAAGGGAGCGCTGTGCGGTGAGGCGGAGGGTAAGGGGGTGCACATCATATGCTAGGCCTCCCCAAACAGTCCGACACGTAAGGGCAGACGCCGTTGCCGCACATATGTGATTATCAAGCTAGCGGTGCCTGGAATTAAAACTTGAATGAAAGACACATTAACATGGATTGAGATTTTTAAAAAATGTGTGTTGCAAATAACAACCAATCACAGTGCAGCTTTTATTTTACCTCTGCAGTATAAGAAACACCAACCAATCACAGCGCAACTTTTAGCGAAATATTCCAAGAGCCATTATTATGATTGGAATAGCAAAAGCAAAAAGTGTTTTAATTTCACGCATTCGATAATACGAGCGGATTTGCCTTTTCAATTCAAAAGGCTCCTATTCTCTCTAAAAATAGCACTTGCAATGATGAGCAATAAGGCTCAAGGGCAAACAGTTAGGCCTGATGTCCACGGGCGGGTCGGGTTCTGTAGACGGCAGCCCATCTGGCCCGCGACGTGAGGACATCATTTACCAGTCCGGATGTGTGTGGGCCATCCATCTTCTCCTCCTTGCATGTGGGTTGGCACACCAGCATGGGGCCATACCCACCGGAACGCCCCCTGCACATGCGCAGTGGACCCGGAGCACATCCAGAATGACAGTTCCGGGTGTGCCTCAGATCGGACGGCTTCCATTGACTTAAATGGAAGCCATCCCTGCAGGATCCGCGGTAAAACGCAGCATGCTGCGATTTGTTTTCTGGACCAGAAGGTCCACAAAACATCCGCATGTTTTAATTAAGCTACAGATGCCCATGATTTTCTATGGTGGCTTGAACTCTGGATCATCCACGCGGGTGCCCCACACGGATTCTGGAATTTAAACCCACCAGTGGACTTGAGCCCTTAAGGTAGGAGGTGTACATTTAGAAGAATATGTTTTTCTTATGGGCAACTTATGTGGCGTGTATACAGCCCACAAAACCTTTATATCCTAGCAAAAGATGACAAGACCAAAGACATGTACAAAACTTATTGGATAATTAAAACACACACCCACTGTGGACTACACCTGAGATCAGCTATATAGGGAGACTGCGTTCAGCAACTCAGGATATGCCAGCTGTCCACCATCAGGGTGGCTGGTCTTTTATCATTTATATTCTCCTTTTTATTTATTTTGTATAGTGAGATAGCCTCTAGGTCAGGAACTATTAGCCTCTGCTACCATCATCCAGTGAGCTAGGGCTGGGATATTACCACACTTGTCAGCTCCTTCTCAATACATTCTTTGAGACAGCTAGGGTCTGTTGGGGGTTGGATATCAGCAGACTTTGAAAGCTGGATAGCTGAGAACTAGGTGATAGCTATACTGGGAATGGAAATTCTACCGCAGGTTTGCAGTTATATTTTTTCACCCATGACAGCTGCAGTGTAGGGTGAGAGAAATAATGATCTCTATAATGTTCACCACAGCTTTATTATTACATATAATGTATCTCATAAAAGAAATGTTGGAAAAACCCTGGGGCTTAATACTCCAAGACCCCTTCTACACTAGAACTTCCCACAAAAACCAAGAATCACTTTTAGAAGGGCACGCACACTTAAAAATATTTTTGCCCCAAGCAAATTTAGAAGGCTAAAACCAACCTATCAGCAAATCCCATTTTTCCCAACACAACAGTCTGCTATAAATGTGGTAAGGGCAAATGTTGTTGCAATATAAAGAATAAGGTGGTTGAATTTAGAAGCAACCAGACTGATGAGACTTTTCCAATTAAATCTTTTAGCAAGTCTTCCAACAAATATGTCATTTATCTGCTAGAATGTTTATGCAGATTACAATATAAAGGGTGACCCACACAGTGCTTCTGTACAAGAACCAATAAACATATGTTAGGAGGAGGCTCACCACTGGGGGTGTTGGTCCTTAGCATGGTCGTGCTGGCTGTCCCAGTGCCGTCGGCGGTCATGCGGGCGTCGCTGTTTGGGGTTCCCCCGTGCTGGTTGTCGCTCGGGCTCGTCGGCGGTGCGGGTCCCGCTGCGTGGGCACGCACGTCCGTGCTGGTTGGGCTCGGGGTTCTCCTGTTAGGAGGTGTGGTTGGAGAGAGGCCGGAGTTATAGCATCACCGGCTGGCGCATCATCACGCTCCGC
Source organism: Eleutherodactylus coqui (assembly GCF_035609145.1). Taxonomy (NCBI): domain Eukaryota; kingdom Metazoa; phylum Chordata; class Amphibia; order Anura; family Eleutherodactylidae; genus Eleutherodactylus; species Eleutherodactylus coqui. Next base: position 25,271,189 of record NC_089841.1, read on the forward strand.
GCCACTGTAGGCAGGGACTCCTCTATTCAGCTCGGCTTCCAGCTAACACCAGCTACTTCTGTCTGTCTCCAGTTGTCTGACTCAGCTATTCCTTGACTCTGAGCTTGTCTCTCCCTCGGTTTGACTTTCCTGTTTGGCTTGACCAGGCTTTTTCTGACTCTGAGGTTTTGTGTTTGTTAGTTGTTTTTGTTGTTAGTTGGTCTTCTCTGTCCCTTCTGTCACAGGGTTCCCCTTAGTGCAGAGTAGGGACTGCCGCCCAGTTGTCACCCTGGGGATTAGCCCAGGGGGCCAAGTAGGCAGAGACAGGGGAGAGGGCTGGTGTAGGGACTTCCGTGCTCCCTGGTTCTTAACTAGTTCTGAAAAAGAAACACTGGCCATACAATTTTTCGAGTTTGTATTCTCTGGCCTTTAGTATTCCCGGCTATGGAGGCTGTGTCTGCAGTGGTTAACCAGGTTCAAAGTTTGACTGAGGTGGGACAGGATTTGTCAGCCCACCTCCAGCACCAAGATCAAGTGGTAGCTGGTGCTCCGGCAATGGTTTCCCGTGATCCTGCATCAGTATGTGAACCCAAAGCAACACTCCCAGATTTCTTTTCTGGTGACCGGAAGGCGTTTTTCACGTTTCGTGAAGTATGCAGATTGTATTTTAGTATGCGTCCACACTCTTCTGGGTCAGATTACCAGAGGGTGGGTATTGTTATACCTCGGTTAAGTGGTGATCCACAAAATTGGGCCTTTTCATTGCCACCTGATTCACCCTCTTGTCAGTCTGTGGATGCTTTCTTTGCAGCCTCAGGTCAGATATATGATGAACCAGACCGATCAGGCTATGGGGTGTCTAAATTGTTAAGTCTTCTGCAGGGCGAGAGTGCAGCCGAGGATTTTTGTTCTCAGTTCCGACAGTTCTGTGTTGATTCTGGGTGGAATGACCAGGCCTTAAAGGATTTATTTCTCACCGGGTTGTGTGAGGCAGTAAAGGATCTGCTGTTGTCTCATCCTGAGCATGCCATGACTTTAGCAGTTCGGGCTGACCGTCGTCTTAGGGCCAGACTTAAGCCTACGTCTGGTAGTTCCTCCCCAGCACTGAAGGAGCAGACTTCCATTCTACCCAGCAACCATACTGAAGTCATGGAACTGGGGTATATGTCACCTTCAGATCGTAAAGCATTCCGCCTAAAGAATGGGCTGTGCTTCTACTGCTTGGATCCTGGACATCGGGTCGCCACCTGTAACAAGAAACAGCTGCAGGAAAACTTCCACTCCTAGGCGATGTCCAGAGGGATTGCCTAGGAGCTCAGGTACTTCTGGGTATTTCTAAGTTGCTTCTTCCTTGTTCCATTTTGTTTGGTTCCTGTCTAAATTATGGTCATGCATTTATTGACTCAGGGGCGACTGCCAATTTTGTAAATTTGGAGTTTGTTAAGCCATTTGCATCTGAATTGCGGAATTTAAGCTCTCCCATACATGTTTCTGGAATCGACTCCACCCCGTTGACTGCGGGGCAAGTTAAGAAGATTACACCCGAACTAATGTTCTCTGTGGGAGCATTACGTACAGAGACCTGTACGTTCCTAGCCATGGAGAATTTATCCATCGATATTATGTTGGTGTTACCATGGTTACGTCTTCACAACCCCGTTATTGATTGGGCAGCCTCTGAGTTGATACAGTGGGGAGCGGGCTGTGGAGATCATTTAACATCTGTTCAACTGCATTTGTCCAGTTGTGAGATTCCTGGCCTGCCTAAGTACTTAGAGGAGTTTGCTGATGTATTATCTAAGCAACTTTCAGAAGTTTTGCCCCCCCCATAGTGAATGGGATTGCAAAATCGATCTTGTTTCTGGGGGTAAGATTCCCAAGGGGGGAATTTACAATGTTACAGTCCCTGAACTGGAGGCGGTGGAGTATGTAACTGAGAGTTTAGCCAAGGGGCATATTCGTCCTTCTGAGTCTCCTGCGGGGGCTGGGCTTTTCTTTGTGGAAAAGAAGGATGGTAGTCTCCAGCCTTGTACTGATTATCGAGCATTGAACAAGATTACTGTGAAGAATCAATACTCACTTCCACTGATCCCTGATCTCCTTAATCAGGTTATAGGTGCCAGAAGGTTCTCCAAACTCGATCTCAGGGGAGCATACAACCTAATTAGGATTAGAGAAGGGGATGAATGGAAGACCGCATTTAATACTCCTTTCAGGCATTTCGAGTGTTTAGTGATGCCATTTGGTTTATGCCCCGGCTGTTTTTCAGGGCTTCATGAATGCCATATTTCATGATATTATGGGTATTTTTGTGGTAGTGTATTTGGATGATATTTTGATTTTTTTTCCTCCGATTGGGAGACGCATCTGAGTCATTTACGTATTGTGCTCTCTCGTCTTCGAGAGCATCAATTGTTCGCTAAGCTGGAGAAATGCCAATTTGGGGTCCAAGAGATCTCTTTTTTGGGGTATGTCATAATGCCTTCTGCTATTCAGATGAATTCAGACAAGGTCCGGGCCATAACTGAATGGTGTCAACCAACTAATTTAAAAGCGTTGCAACGCTTTTTAGGTTTTGCAAATTTTTACCATAAATTCATTAGGAATTTTTCAGTTATGGCCAAACCTTTGACGGACCTCACTAAGAAGGGCGCTGAGGTAAACATCTGGTCACATGAGGCAAAGGAAGCCTTTGCTCACCTTAAGGAGGCATTTTCTACTGCCCCGGCTTTCGTACAACCTAATCTCAATTGTTCATTTGTTGTAGAGGTGGATGCTTCTGAGCATGGTGTGGGTGCTGTCCTATCCCAGGGAAGTGCCTCTCTCTCCAATCTGCAGCCATGTGCCTTTTTCTGTAGGAAGTTTAGTCCGGCGGAACGGAATTATGATATTGGCAATAGAGAATTGCTGAATATCAAATGGGCATTTGAAGAGTGGAGACACTTCCTGGAGGGGGCCAGACGTTAGATTACTATATTCACTGATCACAGGAATTTGATTTATCTACAGTCTGCCAAGCGCCTAAACGCTCGACAAGCTCAGTGGGCTTTATTTTTCTCTCATTTTAATTTTGCAGTTACTTATGTACCAGGGTCAAAGAACGTCAAGGCAGATGCTTTATCCCGCAGTTTTGGGGCGCCTAAACAAGAGGATGCTCAACCCGAGAGTATTCTATCTCCTGGGATGGTGGTGGCAGAGTTGTTGTCCAACATCTCCGACCAGGTTCTTGCTGCTCAATCGGGTGCTCCGAGTGGTCCTCGCCAAGGGAGGTTGTTTGTACCCAGTACCTTACGCTTACTTGTTTTAGAGAAAGCTCATGCATCTATCTTGGCAGGCCACTCACGTATTCGTGGCACGTTGGAATTGCGCAGATGTCTCTACTGGTGGACGCAGATGGCCCGGGATGTCAGACGTTTTGTCGAGTCCTGTTCAGTTTGCGCTCGAGGGAAGAATGTCAGATGACCCGAGGGCCCTATTCTGCCACTCCTGGTGCCATCCAGACCATGGTTGCACTTATCCATGGATTCTGTCACGGATCTTCCGTTTTTTCGGGGACGCTAGGTCATATGGGTGGTAGTTGACCGTTTTTCTAAGATGGCACATTTTGGCCCTCTCAGGAGGTTATGGCTTCCGAATTAGCTTCCACTTTCATCAAGGAAGTAGTGCATTTACATGGCATCCGTGAAAATATAGTGTCGGATCGAAGGGTACAGTTTGTTGCCCAGTTTTGCATGGTTATTGTAAAAGCATCAGAGTTGGGTTGTCGTTTTCTACGGCTTTTCACCCGGAATCCAATGGGCAGACTGAGCGCATGAACCAAGAACTTATTCAGTACCTCAGGTTATATGTCAGTGATCGTCAGGATCAGTGGGCAGATTTTTTGGCGTTGGCAGAGTTTGCCATTAATAATTATTGTAATTCTGCTTCTGGAACTTTGCTATTTTTCTGCAATGGTGGCTATCATCCCAGGTGTTCCTTTTCTGTGTCACCGGCGTCCGAGAATCCTTCGGCGGATTCTATGGTCAAGAGGCTTAAGGAGATTTGGGGTGAGGTACGTCGTAACTTGGAGCATTCTCGGAGGGTCATGCTAAGGAATAACGTTAACAGGCGCACTATCTCTGGCTCTTTTTCGGTTGGTCAGTTGGCTTATTTATCTTCCAAGAATTTGAAATTAAAGGTTCCTGCATTGAAACTGGCTCCGCGATTTGTGGGACCCTTTTCGATTATCAGAATTGTCAATCCTAAGGCTTACGAACTGGCATTACTGGATTCTTGGAAGATTCATAAAGTTTTTCATTAAGCTCTGTTGAAAAGATACGTCCCTCCAATGCAATAGGTACCAGTGGATGCGGAAAATAGATGTGATACCTTGAAAAACGTGAGCTGTAATGGATTTATAGATTAAACACATTATTCCCACTGGGTTTAAAAGAAAGTCTTGAAAACCTCCATGATTAATGTTAAGAAAATTGTAGAGCAATGTGTCAGGTACTTGTTCTGCTATTAGATTGTAGACTAGGAAGATATAGCATCCTGCTAGTATAAGTAGTGAAGGGGTTAAACAAAAGCTTTTTCTATATGGCCACCTGCAGACGGCTGGGTCGGATCCTGCTGCGAGAATTCTCGCAGCGGGACCTGACCCGAGCCCCTGCAGGGACCAGTGCGGCGCTCACCTCTCCCGCGGCTCCGGCTCTTTGATGTGATGGCTGCCGGCCAGCCGGCGCATGCGCAGAGCGGAGCCGGGGCGCTGGGAGAGACATTTCTGTGTGGGCCTCTGCGACACCCGCACAGAAATAGAGCATGCTGCGATTTGTTTTCTGTGTCTATTTTCACGCGGACAAATTGCAGCCGTCTGCATAGGATTGCGTTTTCCAATGCAATCCTATGCAGGCGTCCAGGGGAGGAAATTTTGCTGGAAATCCCACCGCAAAATTTCCGCCCGTGTGCAGGGGGGGCCTATACTAGAGAGTAATATGAGATAAGACAAACAGAAGATAAGATGGTCTCTCAGACCACTTCCCTTGCATTCCTTCTCACTGAAATCATAGCGGCTTCATTGTATATTATAGTTACACCTTAAAAGGTGTAACTTATGTTAATCATTTTTAGTGGTAGCCTATCATGTATTGTAATTATTCTTGGAGGTAGATACTTTTCCTTCTACACGAGATCTGAGATTGTCTTTTCCTTGGTAAACACATAAATTCTCCTTACATTTTTGGTCCTTCGAGTGGGAAAAATTCACTGCAGAGGGAAAGGACAGTCTGGCTGTGAAAAGGTGGGTCTGAAGTACTCTCTTATCATTAAAAGACCTCCGTCTTGCTTAGACGTCATTAGAGGCCAGTCGGGCATCCTGTCTGAAACAGTGACATTTTTCCGAACTAGCCTGAGAATATAGAAGCCTTCTAGATAATGTGTAGTAAGTATAGCAATGGTTAAACTTTTCTTCTCTCTTCTTCTTCTGTATACTTTAGTGTTAGTAGAATTTACAATGTGTATTATAAATGAGGCAAGTATAGACAAATTGGTTGTTAAGGGGCAATAGCAGTAGTCTATGTGAGACCATAGCCATTGTGAGAAGGCTACAGGAAAGAATTACTCTGTGCGGCGTGTAAAAAAGTGGATGACGGCATGGGACACAGGGGTGTCCAGGAACTTTACTTCTTATCTTCCTACTACTTCTTTTTCTTTGATATTGTGTTATAGAGTAACTAAGAATATACAAAGAGGGCGGCCGCCTACTAACATATTGTAATATTATATTGTTGTCTTATACTGCATGAAGCGAATGTGTGAGTGATTGAGATAGGCAGATCCGATACATGGGCACTGACCTCTTGGACACATTAAGGACGAACCTTGGTGTGTGGGTTGTTTTCGGACAAGACCCTTGATTGTGTTCAATGTTCACAGGCCCTACTCGGAAAGGCAAGAAGGAGTCTTCGTGTATATAGCAAAGCACTGATTCTGGTCAGGAACTTTTGCGATTCTGCTGTATATTTCAGTGGCCAAAGGCTTGTTTTATGTTGTTTGTCTTTTAAATCAACGTCAAGAACATAATTACTAACAATGGGAAATACAAACTGTAAGGCATTCTTCTGTGAATGTCTCTGTTGTTATCAATGACAGGAAGTCCTTGAAGGAATGAAGAAGTACATGCACAAGTTAAATCTTAACTAGGTCAAATATTGTGACAAGTGGGAAAAAATATAGATTAAAAATAAATTAGAAGTCCTTAGTTAGTCCTTAGGTCTGTCCATACTCTTACCACTGAAATGCTACTGCTATGTTACAGAGTTGTGGAAACGGAGGCTTCCCAAAGACATGATGGTGGCGAGGCCGCGCTACTAGGTCCCCAGGCGCAACTACTTTTCAGCGACGCGGTCACTGGGAAGGTGCATATAACCACGGACACGGGGACAGGACACGTACTGCCTCAAAAACATCCCCCTCCTCCTCCTCCAACAATGAAAACATTCTTGGCAAATGCTTTCGCAGTTGTCCATCTGGCGGCAGTCCAAGAATTTCACCTTAAACGACACAATAAGAAAGCCCCCACCATGGCCCACTTAATCCTGGCCACATTCCGAAAAACAACGAAATAAAACCGTGCTAATAGGATCACAGTCGCGACCACTATCCCACCAACGCGGTTACTGGTAAGCTGCATATAACCACGGACACGAAGACAGGACATGTACTGCCTCAAAAACATCCCCCTCCTCCTCCTCCAACAATGAAAACATTCTTGGCAAATGCTTTCGCAGTGGTCCGTCTGGCGGCAGTCCAAGAATTTCACCTTAAACTACACAATAAGAAAGTCCCCCACCACAGCCCACTTAATCCTGGCCACATTCCGAAAACCAACAAAATAAAATCGCACTAATAGGTCCACAGTCGCGACCACTATCCCACCAACGCAATTACTGGTAAGGTGCATATAACCACGGACACGGGGACACGACACATACTGCCTCAAAAACATCCCCCTCCTCCTCCTCCAACAATGAAAACATTCTTGGCCGAAGCCTACCTGTATGTAATCAGACGTTAGCTCTGCTGTCCAGGGCACTGCAATGGGATATATTTATGTACCGCCGGTGGGTTCCAGGGAGCCACCCATGCTGTGGGTCCACACGGACTTCACATTAGGGAGATGTACCTGCCTGTGTATACTCATAAAAAACTCGAGTCTGACTGGGGCATGCAGTTTGGGCGGAAGCCTACCTGTATTTAATCAGACGTTAGCTCTGCTGTCCAGGGCACTGCAATGGGATATATTTTTGTACCGCCGGTGGGTTCCAGGGAGCCACCCATGCTGTCGGTCCACACGGACTTCACATTAGGGAGTTGTACCTGCCTGTGTCTATGTATTAAAAGCCCCGGTCTGACTAGGGCATGCAGTGTCGGCCAAAGCCCACCTGTATTTTATCTGACGTTACCTCAGTTGTGCAGGGCACTGCAATGGGATTTATTTATGTACCGCCGGTGGCTTCCTGGGACCCACCCATGCTGTCGGTCCACACGGACTTCACATTAGGGAGATGTACCTGCCTGTGTATACTCATAAAAAACTCGAGTCTGACTGGGGCATGCAGTTTGGGCCGAAGCCCACCTGTATTTAATCAGACGTTAGCTCTGCTGTCCAGGGCACTGCAATGGGATATATTTTTGTACCGCCGGTGGGTTCCAGGGAGCCACCCATGCTGTCGGTCCACATGGACATCACATTAGGAAGTTGTACCTGCCCGTGTCTATGTATTAAAAACCCCGGTCTGACTGGGGCATGCAGTGTTGGCCAAAGCCCACCTGTATTTTATCTGACGTTACCTCAGCTGTGCAGGGCAATGAAATGGGATTTATTTATGTACCGCCAGTGGCATCCTGGGACCCACCCATTTTGTCGGTCCACACGGACTTCACATTAGGGAGATGTACCTGCCTGTGTATACTCATAAAATAACCCAGTCTGACTGGGCCATGCAGTGTGGGCCGAAGCCCACCTGTATTTAATCTGACGTTAGCTCTGCTGTTCAGGGCACTGCAATGGGATTTATATATGTACCGCCGGTGGGTTTCAGGGAGCCACCCATGCTGTGGGTTTACAGGGACTTCACATTAGGGGAGTTGTTCCTGCCTGTGTCTATGTATTAAAAACCCCGGTCTGACTGGGGCATGCAGTGTGGACCAAAGCCCACCTGTATTTTATCTGACGTTACCTCAGCTATGCAGGGCAATGCAATGGGATTTATTTATGTACCGCCGGTGGCTTCCTGGGACCCACCCATTTTGTCGGTCCACACGGACTTCACATTAGGGAGATGTACCTGCCTGTGTATACTCATAAAAAACTCGAGTCTGACTGGAGCATGCAGTTTGGGCCGAAGCCCACCTGTATTTAATTAGACGTTAGCTCTGCTGTCCAGGGCACTGCAATGGGATATATTTTTGTACCGCCGGTGGGTTCCAGGGAGCCACCCATGCTGTCGATCCACACGGACTTCACATTAGGGAGTTGTACTTGCCTGTGCTATGTATTAAAAAACCCGTGTCTGACTGGGGCATGCAGTGTGGGCCAAAACCTACCTGTATTTTATCTGACGTTACCTCAGCTGTACAGGGCAATGCAATGGGATTTATTTATGTACCGCCGGTGGCTTCCTGGGACCCACCCATTTTGTCGGTCCACACGGACTTCACATTAGGGAGATGTACCTGCCTGTGTATACTCATAAAAAACTCGAGTCTGACTGGAGCATGCAGTTTGGGCCGAAGCCCACCTGTATTTAATCAGACGTTAGCTCTGCTGTCCAGGGCACTGCAATGGGATATAATTTTGTACCGCCGGTGGGTTCCAGGGAGCCACCCATGCTGTCGGTCCACACGGACTTCACATTCGGGAGTTGTACCTGCCTATGTCTATGTATTAAAAACCCCGGTCTGACTGGGGCATGCAGTGTGGGCCGAAGCCCACCTGTATTTTATCTGACATTAACATAGCTGTGCAGGGCAATGCAATGGGATTTATTTATATACCGCCGGTGGCTTCCTGGGACCCACCCATGCTGTCAGTCCACATGGACTTCACATTAGGGAGATGTACCTGCCTGTGTATACTTATAAAAAACTCTAGTCTGACTGGGGCATGCGGTGTGGGCCGTAGCCCACCTGCATTTTATCTGACGTTAGCTCTGCTGTCCAGGGCACTGCAATGGGATTTATTTATGTACCGCCGGTGGATTCCAGGGAGCCACCCCTGCTGTGGGTCCACAGGGACTTCACATAGGGGAGTTGTACTTGCCTGTGTCTACTTATAAAAACCCCAGTCTGACTGGGGCATGCAGTGTGGGCCGAAGCCCACCTGTATTTTATCTAACGTTAGCTCTGCTGTCCAGGGCACTGCAATGGGATGTATTTATGTACCACCAGTGGGTTCCAGGCAGCCACCCCTGCTGTGGGTGCACACGGAATTCCCATTGCGGAGTTGAACCTGCCTGTGACTATATTTAAAAAACCCCAGTCTGACTGGGGCATGCAGTGTGGGCCGAAGCCCACCTGTATTTCATCTGACGTTAGCGCTACTATCCGGGGCACTGCATTGGGACAAACTTCAGGAGCAATACAGTGCTAATGAGACGTGCACAGCTACGCTAGCATTGGAGTCTGCTGTAGGCCCACGATTGCTGAGGGTTTGTGCAGAGGCCTATGTCCTGGGTGCAGTGAAAGTCCGCTTCCTGCCTAGGATTGCTGAAGCTGTGGGCCGAGGCCTATGTCATGGGCACGGTGCAAGTCTGCCATGTTTGGCCGCTCAGATCAATTTTTGTTCATGTCTTGGGTTTCCTAGGACCCACCTATGCTGTTGGTGCAAACTTAGTTCCCATTGCGGTGTTTGATCTGTCTGGCACAAAGACACTAACTGACTTGGGTAGGGGGCAGAGCGCAGACGGCTTTCCCCTTGCAGTGTCGATTGAGCTATGCGACACCTTGACAGAATGAATACTGTGTGGCACATGGATTCCCCATTGCTATGCCCACGTTTGCAGCTCCTGACGGAGGTGGCACAGGATTGGATTTCTCATTGCTTCTATACAGCATTGTGGGCTATCGCCCCACCCCTTTTAAAGAGGGTCGCTGTCTGACCCTACCAACCCTCTGCAGTGTGTGCCTCCGGTTCCTCCTCATGGCAGACGCCCTTATAAATAGACATGAGGGTGGTGTGGCTATGAGGCCAGCGTGTGGCATGAGGGCAGCTGAAGGCTGCACAGGGACACTTTGGTGTGCGCTGTGGACACTGGGTCATGCGGGGGGGGGGGGCAGTATGTAACCCAGGAGAAGAGGCAGCGGTGTGTCCCGCAGGCAGTGCTTGTGCTTAGGTAGTGTGGTACTTAGCTAAGGTGTGGCTTACTAATGAGGGTTTGTCTAAAGTAAAAATTGTTAGGGGGAGGCGCACTCTTGCCGCTATTGTGGCTTAATAGTGGGACCTGGGAACCTGAAATGTAGCCCAGCATTTGCCCCTCGCCTGCCCTATCCGTTTCTGTGTCGTTTCCATCACTTTCTTGGGTTTTCCAGATTTTCACCAATGAAAACCTTAGCGGAGCATGGGTGATATACAAAAATGCTCGAGTCGCCCATTGACTTCAATGGGGTTCGTTACTCGAAATGAACCCTCGAGCATCGCGGAAAGTTCGACTCGAGCAACGAGCACCTGAGCATTTTGGTGCTCGCTCATCTCTAGTCAAGACACTTCTCCATGAGAACTCAATGAATTCTACTTTATTATCAACATTAGCAATTCTTATACAGAAGGAAGAGGGCCTATTCAAAAGTTACTTGGTACAAAGGTTAGTGTTACATTGGTGACAAAGTTGATTGATCATAAGGCTTATTGACCAAATAGTCTCAAAGCTCTTAAGGGTCATCTTAGACATGGAAATCAGTACTCTTCAATTATTCCCTGGATGCCTGTGCTGTTATCCGCAAAAGCCATTTATCTTCCATTACTCTGGGATCCCTGTGTGTCCAGGATCCAGGTGGCGAGCACTCTCACAGTGTTGTTTTTGGTGCTGCTGATTGACTTTGATTCATGGAAATCAGTACAATCAGGATATGGTTGTTACATTAGACACTATTTCTGCTATAGTTGTGAGTCTTCTCTGTTAACATAGCTTAGCCTTATTTAATTTGCCTGTTGACTTCTTATCTTAAAAGCCTAGTTACCGGCACTACAAAGCATAGGTTTTAATCTTCTATTTAAGGGCCAATAGTCCAATACAAGGTAATAAGCATACACTTATTGTATTCTGAAACTTAACACTTTATATTCTATGACACTAGTATTAGATTTTTTGCACACCTCACAACACAGATTAGGCTTATCTCACTAATAAGCACTTACAGTTTTACCCCTGCTTTTTATGTCGTAATTGGAAAATCTCTAGTGGAGATTCCTCCTCCCGTAACTCATAGCACAGATCTGTACTTTTGGCACCACCTTGTAATCCTCAACAGTCTGTTTGGCCCACCATAATCGGAGGGAATACTCTATGCCGGCACACCTCAGACAGCCTCTACTGTCTGGAATCCATTACTTCAAGCCAAATGCTCTGAGCTGATGTCTGAATCATGGCAAATATAAGCTTTCCATGTGAACCCCTTCCCCACCTAACAAAGTGAACCTCATCAACCACATGTTGAACAATGAAAACTCTCTCACCGCATGGACACATCACACTGCTTTTAACCAGCACAATTGCTACTATAACCTTTTTACTTTCTTTTAACAGTTTATCTTACACATTTTAAAACCTAACTTGCACAGTCCAAACACCATTCACTACTACAGAGGCAATCTAAAACCCATAACTCACACCTTTTTACACGCAGGGCATTACTTCACAGACAACATAAAAAAAACACACAGTATACCTACTTCATAGTTCTTTTGATACAGACTCAGAATATTTCAACTCACCCGGACTGGGGCGGATAATAGGAGAGAAGGAGAGATGGTATAGGTATAAGAATAAAACTTATTACCTTGCTTGAGCTCATTATCTGTCCGTCTCTGCTTTGAAGTCGCCTTGCTTCCAGAGAAGATGGAATTTCTGTATTATTCTCATCTCAGCAGTGCCTCCAAATTTGTTATCGCAATTTTCGCTATTCGATATATTGTGGGTGCCATATTAAATAGGAATAATGAACAGGCCTGGAGACCCTTTAAAGGACCACACGCTTACATCATGTGCACCAAAAAGGTTTTAATTTTATTTAGGTGGGTAAAAGTTTATATAAGGTTTCAAAGACAGAAAGTTGGGTCATTCAGGGTCCTGTTACAGCATTGAGTGTGCTGATAGGTCATTCTCATAGGGAGGTATTTGTGAGGTAGCTGTGAGATCATTCACAGGGGAGTTGCTTCCCTTGAGCATGCTCTATTCATTCTTGACTTGTCCAAAGGAGATACTTCCTGTTTCTCTCCAGCCATTTCCTGTCTTTTAACACAAAAACATTCCTTTTGGCCATGCAGCTGTAGCTTGAGCCCTGGAGATGTCTTCTGCTAGTCAAAACTGGTTTGACCTGGTTTTTGACACAATATACTGCTCCTTCAATTCTTGTGGGGAATGTTCCCTCCCCTCATCTTAACATCTTCACAGCTTACAACAGAAAATACACAAAATGGCGAACCTCTCATAGTCATTCTCCCACAAGGGGTTAAACTAAACCTTTTCTATATACCAGACAGCATTATGAGATAAGACAAACAGAAGATCAGATAGACTCTCAGACCACTTCCCTTGCATCCCTTCTCACTGAAATCATAGTGGCTTCATTGTATATTATAATTATACCTTAAAAGGTGTAACTTATGTTAATCATTTTTAGTGGTAGCCTATCATGTATTGTAATTATTCTTGGAGGTAGATACTTTTCCTGTGATGTCATTTATGGTATATAAACCACATACACCTTTGAATAAATTAGAAATCATTTGATACCGCAACAGGCTGTTGTGATTTGTATTTCTCTAGGGGCCCAGACTTCTACACGAGATCTGAGATTGTCTTCTCCTTGGTAAACACATACATTTTCCTTACAATTAATTAGGCTTAATTTTTTTATAGGGAAAAATTTATGCTAGAAAATATAACCACAATGTATCATATTATTTCTATTCATTACAGGTATATATGACCCATTATATGCAGGCAGTTCATGCATTACATTTCACTCTCCCTCTTGATACTATATATAAAAGAATATATAAACAAGTGAATCTATCGTATCACTTTTTATTCTATTACCAAGGCCCTCACAATCCACTATATACAGACAACCTATGAAATTAATTTTATTTAATATTTTTTTTAAGTACATGTATTTTATTAAGCTGTACATTTTCAACTCATAAAATTTGCTGCTGGTTCCGCTGTCCAGCTAGCATGCATTCCTTACTTCCAACACTATCGGCTGATTACCACACTCTTCCAATGTATTCAGAGACCTTCATCTGGTACTTCTCTAGATACATCCTTACTATCCATAGGACCATTGCTCGTTAGCCTCCTCGCACCCAACTGTGCATGTGCACTCTTTAAAAAAAAAATTCCCGCCATCACTGCTGGCAATATATCCCCACTCCCCCAGCAATCCAGTCCACACCAATCATTCTTCTTTCTAACAGTGTGGCTAGAACTCCATTCCTGAAGCCTCCGGTAAGTCTAATTTTCCCATTTTATTTTCTTTGCTACTAGCAGTATTTTCTCCCATTAAAAAAATTCTTTTCTACCTCCAATTTACAGTTATAACTAGGGATGAGCGAGTATACTCGCTAAGGCACTACTCGCTCGAGTAATGTGCCTTAGTCGAGTATCTCCCTGCTCGTCCCTAAAGATTCGGGGGCCGCCGCAGCTGACAGGTGAGTTGCAGCGGGGAGCGGGGCAGAGCGGGAGAGAGAGATCTCCCCTACGTTCCTCCCTGCTCTGCCCCGCAGCCCTCCCCCCCCCTGCGGCGGCACCTGAATCTTTTGGGACGAGCGGGGAGATACTCGGCTAAGGCACATTACTCGAGCGAGTAGTGCCTTAGCGAGTATACTCGCTCATCCCTAGTTATAACCAATTGTGCACGATATTCCCAATGTTTACAATTACACTCATTATGCCTTGTTTTTAATTAACTTGGGTCAGATATCATGCATATTTTACATCGGTCTATTTGTTTATTTTTAATCGGTCCATACCATTTGTTTTTGCTACTGTTAGAGAAATCTAGTCCCTTTAAGAAGGCCTGTTATCTGTAAGACTTCAGGAAGGGTCACGCTGACCTTTTGAAAACTCTCAACTAATTATAACATAGTACAACTTCTTGGAATTGTAGAGACACACTGTCTATTCAAGTTGGTTCAGCCTCCGTACGTTATTGTCACAAGAAAATCCTGCTTATAATTCATGGTATGTGGGAGATGGACATGTTTTAGGCAATACAATCCTCCTTCCTCTAGTTATGATCCATACATAATATTAGTCTGTTTACCAAATCCCAATAACTATATAAACTAACAGATACAGCGATTCTTCACGAACCCCCGAGCACATAATCTGTTCGATACTTTGATATTTTTACTCTCCACCGATGATTTGTACTTTTTTGTGCATCTCTTTTCCTTTCTCTCATTTCTTTTACTCTATTTACTCTCCTATCTCAATTATTTTACTTAGCATTTTACCCAACTGTTTGGGAGGAAGGGGCTGTGTCCCTGAAATGCATCAATGCTGCCTATTTTAGTTAAATCAATAAAAAAGAATCAAGGTAATTCTGTGGTTTCAAAAATGTTCTTGGTGAAAAGAGTAACGCCGTAAGTCCACGAATATTAATTTTCTGCAAGTTAATTGTCGCCATAAGCGTGCTTGGAATCTAGCAGTATTTCTTTGATTCCTGGCATATTAACCCCTTGAGTGGCACGCCCGGAAATTTTCCCGGGACGAGCTCCACTGCTCATAGCGACATAGCCCGGAAGATTTCCAGGCTATGTATCACTATGGGAGCTGCAGAGCACAATGCCACAAGCTGTGGCAGTGTGCTCTGCCTGCACAGAGCCACAGAGAACAAAGCAAGGGCTTTGAGAAACCAGCAGAAGATATTGCCGATATGCCGGCAATCTCCTGCTTTGTTTACAGGTTTCCATAGAGACCATCGGCTTGTCAGAAGCAAGTCGATGGTCTCTGTGGCAGGGAGAACTTGGTGCTTGGCTGTCAGAGGACAGCTAGGTACCAGCTCTTACAGCAGAGATCAGAGAAAACCTCCGATCTCTGCTGTGTTAACCCTTTACATGCTGCAGTCTATGTGACTGCAGCATGTAAAGGGCTGTCACTGCAGCATTTAAAGGGCTGTCACCATCGGACCCCCCGAATGTGATCAGGGGTCCTGATGGGTCCCTGTGGAAGTCCCCTAAAGGGACAAAAAAAAAAATGTAAAAAAAAAAAAGTAAAAAAATTATAAAAAAAATAATAAAAACACTTGTCTTCCTTTACTTTGTAAAAAATCAAAAATACAATCACACATGTGGTATCCATGCGTCGTAATGACCCAGAGAAGGAAGTTAATGCATTATTTAACCCCTTAATGACATGGCCCCTTTTTTTCTTTTTTCCCCATTTCTTTTTTTCCTCCCCCCTGTTTAAAAAATCACAACTTGTCCCGTAAAAAACAAGCCCTTATATGGCCATGTCAATGGAAAAATGAAAAAGTTATGGCTCTTGAGACGCAACTGCAAAATTAGTTGAAATTCAATGATTAGACCATTTTAAAAAAACCTGCCCTGCTGGGCACGACAGGGTGGTAGGAAACACGCCACTCAAGGGGTTAAAGGGGCTAATGCTTCCTCTCAGGGTAGCAATTGGCACAGAAAACCTTTCCTATATCCTACTGGATTATGGAGATGTGCACCCGGGTGGTTCTGATAGGCTGGAATTCTCAGCAATATCTTATGTATTTCTGTTGGCAGTATCTTCAAGATTTATAAATGTTTCACCCTGATATGGACTATTATATCGCAGCAGCTTTCCCAAGTTGTCACTTCTGTGTAAAACTCTTGGTTCCCTTGAAATCTGGCGTGTTCAGAGCTCATCTGAGCGTGAAAATCATAGTCTTTGTTTTATCGGGCTGTGTGCCCCAAGTTGTATAGTCCTGTATGAATAATGTCTGATATTTTACACTGAAGTTGTAGAACCATTTCCTTGTGAACAGAGCTGTATATTACTGTGTATGACCCTATAGTGATGAGATGGGTCAGAAACGCCCTTGCTGGGGTCAGTGGCGTAATACGGTTCTTACGATCATCTATGAAATGATCATTTTCAAAACAAAAAATGTGCTAATAAACTCCACAAAGTCCGGGATCTGCAGTGATTCTCCCCTCACTACTTATACACATAATAGATAACAGCTCTCCCTCATCTTCATTGGTTCTGGGGAAACATCATCTAAAGGAAGAAGAAAGATCGGTCCAAATACAAACATGTAAGTTACACAAGTAAACTTTTATGAACAGTTAGCCCCCTGCACACGGACAGAAATTACGCGGCGGGATTTCCTGCAGAATTTCTGCTCATGTCTGCTTGCATAGGATTGCATTACAAACCGCAATCCTATGCAGATGGCCGTGATTTGTCCGCGTGAAGACACAGGAGCAAAACAAATCACGGCATGTTCTATTTCTGTGCGGGTCTCGCAGAGGCCCGCACAGAAATGTCTGTGGTGACGGGCCGGCTCCACTCTGCGCATGCGCCAGCTGGCAATCAGCCGGCGCATAGAAGGAACAGAAGACGCTGAGAGCGGGTGAGCCGCAGGTCTCTGCAGCGGCACAGGTCTGCATCCTGCTGCCAATATTCTCACAGTGGGATCCGACCTGGCCGTCTGCAGGCGGCCTTAGAAAAAAGTTTAGAGACACAGTTATAAGTATCAGTGTGAAATACTCTGTATACACGGGTGATATAAAGGTGGGTTATCTGGATATTATTTGTTTCTGGATTACAAATGTTTATTGGTAATGGCATACAAGTCTTATTTATCACTTATTGTCTAAATTGCTTCCCTTTTTTGTGTATGACATGTCACTTAACTTTTTTTATTTTTACCTTTTTTGACAGTTTGATAAAACAGGTTTTAAAAAATCGGCTTCTCTCCACTGTGAACTTTTTGATTTCGTAAATCTGATTTGTGAGTAAAACATTTCCCACATTCTGTACAAGAAAACGGCTTCTCTCCTGTGTGAGTTTTCTGATGTTCTTTATGGACTAACTGAATAACCACATGATATCAACTCAATATTTGCAAATGCTGATTTCAACATCACGTCGACCATCTTATAGAATCATAGACCATCTCAGCCTGGGAAGATTATTTTTCTGCCTAGAATGTATTTAGTAATATGCCTTGATTTTGTCATACTTGTGAGACAACCTATGTCTATGCATATCGTACCACTTTCTTTAACCCATCTATAAAAAATGATAAGGAGGCAGTTCATGGAAAGAGCTGATATTCCTTTGTCAAAATCAGAACACTCAGTCTCATCTGGTTACTTCTAAGGTGTGTGGTCATCTATGACTCTTATTTTAACTCTATCTAATCTGATGAATTTCTATAACAGTACTTATATCGTTTTTCTTGCCATTGTTGTTATTATTTTAGTCAGTTCTGTATTCAGATTGTCTAGACTATTTATGTAGTTATCAATTATATTGGAGTAGAGTGAACTTAGGTTGCGTACTGTTACTCTTAACAAACCCTCCTTCCTCTATTTATGATCCATACATAATACTAGTCTGCTTACTAAATCACACTAACTATATAAACTAACAGATACAGCGATTCTTCACGAACCCCCGAGCACATAATCTGTTCGATACTTTGATACTTTTACTCTCCACTGATAATTTGTACTTTTTTGTGCATCTCTTTTCCTTTCTCCCATTTTTTTTCCCTCTATTTACTCTCCTATCTTAATTATTGTACTTTACAAAACTGTTTCGGAGGAAGGGGCTGTGTCCCTGAAATACACCAATACTGCCTGTTTTAGTTAAATCATTTGTTTTATCGGGCTGTGCGCCCCAAGTTGTATAGTCCAGTATAAATAAAGTCTGATATGTTACACTGAAGTTGTAGAACCTTTCCCATGTGATCACAGCTGTATATTACTGTGTGCGACTCTTCCTAGTATATGACCCTATAGCGATGAGATGGAGGGGAGACGCCCTTGCTGGGCTCAGTGGTGGAAACATCATCTAAAGGAACAAGAAAGATCGGCCCAAATACAAACATGTAAGTTACACAAGTAAACTTTTATGAACAGTTAGAAACAAGTTTAGAGACGCAGTTATATGTATCAGTGTGAAATATTCTATGTACACGGCTGATAATAAAGGTGGGTTATCTGGATTATATTTGTTTCTGACTAACAGCTCTTCATCGGTAAATACATACATTTCTTATTCATCACTTAGTGCTCTAAATTACTTCCCTTTTCTTGTATCACATGTGACTACTTTTTTTTTAACCTTTTTTTTGTATGGTTTGACAAAACAGGCTTAAAAAGATGTCTTCCCTCCTATGTGAGTTTTTTGATGTCGCAGTAAACATGATTTGCGAGTAAAACATTTCCCACATTCTGAACATCCAAACGTCTTCTCTCCAGTATGAGTTCGCTGGTGTTTAACAAGGTCTTTTTTCATTGTAAAACATTTCCCACATTCTGAACAAGAAAATGGCTTCTCTCCTGTGTGAATTCTTTGATGTCGCAAGAGATGTGATTTCTCTCTAAAACATTTCCCACATTCTGAACAAGAAAATGGCTTCTCTACTGTATGAGTTCGCTGGTGTTTAACCAGGTGCTTTTTCATTGTAAAACATTTCCCACATTCTGAACAGGAAAATGGCTTTTCTCCTGTGTGAATTCTCTTATGTGTAACAAGGACTGATTTCGCTGCAAAACATTTCCCACATTCTGAACAAGAAAATGGCTTTTCTCCTGTGTGAATTCTTTGATGTGTAACAAGGGCTGATTTTTTTATAAAACATTTCCCACATTCTGGACAAGAAAATGGCTTTTCTCCTGTGTGAATTCTTTGATGTCGCAAGAGATGTGATTTCACTCTAAAACATTTCCCACATTCTGAACATCCAAACGGCTTCTCTCCAGTATGAGTTCGCTGGTGTTTAACAAGGTCTTTTTTCATTGTAAAACATTTCCCACATTCTGAACATCCAAACGGCTTCTCTCCAGTATGAGTTCGCTGGTGTTTAACAAGGTCATTTTTCATTGTAAAACATTTCCCACATTCTGAACAAGAAAATGGCTTTTCTCCTGTGTGAATTCTCTGGTGTTTACCAAGGTCTGATTTTGCTGCAAAATATTTCCCACATTCTGAACAAGAAAATGGCTTTTCTCCTGTGTGAATTCTCTGGTGTTTACCAAGGTCTGATTTTGCTGCAAAATATTTCCCACATTCCGAACAAGAAAATGGCTTTTCTCCTGTGTGAATTCTTTTATGTGTAACAAGGGCTGATTTCACTGCAAAACATTTCCCACATTCTGAACAAGAAAATGGCTTTTCTCCTGTGTGAATTCTCTTATGTGTAACAAGGGCTGATTTTCCTATAAAACATTTCCCACATTCTGAACAAGAAAATGGCTTTTCTCCTGTGTGAATTCTTTGATGTTGCAAGAGATATGATTTCTCTGTATAACATTTCCCACATTCTGAACAAGGAAATGGCTTTTCTCCTGTGTGAATTCTTTGATGTTGCAAGAGATATGATTTCTCTGTAAAACATTTCCCACATTTTGAACATCCAAAGGGCTTCTCTCCAGTATGAGTTCGCTGGTGTTTAACAAGGGCTGATTTCGCTGCAAAACATTTCCCACATTCTGAACAAGAAAACGGCTTCTCTACTGTGTGAG
The DNA here is from genome assembly GCF_035609145.1 of Eleutherodactylus coqui. Lineage (NCBI taxonomy): Eukaryota > Metazoa > Chordata > Amphibia > Anura > Eleutherodactylidae > Eleutherodactylus > Eleutherodactylus coqui. The sequence goes on from NC_089841.1 coordinate 25,291,122, forward strand.
TTCGCTGGTGTTTAACCAGGTGCTTTTTCATTGTAAAACATTTCCCACATTCTGGACAAGAAAATGGCTTTTCTCCTGTGTGAATTCTTTTATGTGTAACAAGGGCTGATTTCACTGCAAAACATTTCCCACATTCTGAACAAGAAAATGGCTTTTCTCCTGTGTGAATTCTTTTATGTGTAACAAGGGCTGATTTTTTTATAAAACATTTCCCACATTCTGGACAAGAAAATGGCCTTTCTCCTGTGTGAGTTCTTTTATGTGTAACAAGGGCTGATTTCGCTGCAAAACATTTCCCACATTCTGAACAAGAAAATGGCCTTTCTCCTGTGTGAGTTCTTTTATGCGTAACAAGGGCTGATTTTGCTGCTAAACATTTCTCACATTTTGAACATGAAAATGGCTTCTCTCTGTGAGTTCTCTGATGATTAACAAGGTTTGATTTCCATGTAAAACATTTCCCACATTCTGAACATGAATATGTCTTCTCTCCTGTGTGAGCTCCATGATCTTCTCCCCTCCTGTGACATCTATTCTGCTCATCAGTCTGTGATGAATCAGAAGATGGGACCTGTATAAGAGGATCCGATTATGGATCTTTGCTATGAAGGGCTGAGGAGATATCTGGGATAATGGCAGGTTCTTCATATGTATCTTGTGTGATACCGCAATCCTCTGCTTTACAATCTGCAGATATCAGACGTCTCTCTGAGCTCCAGGTACCGTCATCTGCCAAAAATAAAGCTGATTATGCTTTAAGACTATAGACTTTAAAAATGATACTGATATTTTATAACATTTCTATACAAATAACAAGTCATGTAGAAAAAGGTAATCATCATCAATAGGTGCTTTTACACAAGCTGACAGCTGCTAGAGCTATCACTGAAGAGAGCCATTATGGACGACTGTCTGCCCATGTAAACACGGATCCTGACAGAGAAACTGAGTGAGAATCGCTCAACTTTCGAAGCCACTTGGTTTGCAGCTCACTTAAACACCAAGTGATTGTCAGTGAAGAACAAATCATCAAAAACTACAGATGTGAATTGGGACTTAAAAGTAGCTAATTCTGGTTTCCATCAATATAGGGGATCTGGGGATCTGATAAGGGTCATGAAGAGTAATTTGCAGAGTCCTCCACAAGACCCGGGCTCCTGTCCTCGGTAGCTACAGGAATAGTATATTCCATACAGATGGAGTTCGGCCATTTCTGCACCAACATCAGTTTCTGTTTTTCCATAAAGAAATCTCCCATGAAGCCGGATGTCAGTGACACACGGTGTGCAGCAAATATAGAACTGCTCATCTGTAAAACAGCTTAGTGCATTCAATAATGCGATATGCTGTCACATCAGACCAGGGCAGGACAGGGCAGGGAGGCATGTTCCTTCCAGGCCGAGGTTTACGGTCACCATGTTTGCCGCTGCTCTCAAAGGTACGGGGACTCCTGCAAGTACTAGTGCTGACAGTCTTACGGTACTGTCATGTCCCGCTCTCTCATAGGCTGACAGAGTGACCTCCCTCCCCGGCTCCAGCGTTCACTGTAGTTTGACTGACCGCACAGGGGGGGAAGAAGTGAGGTCACGTTGTGAGCCGGAGAGAGCGAGCGCACAATGGAGGATAATGGGGCAATGGAACATGGGGTCTGTTTGGGGGACATTGGAGGATGATGGAGCTGATACCTTTTGGTGTTTAAAGTTTATTCTGAGTCCCATAAGACTCTAGTTATGCCACTGATTGGGAGCATAGGAGGTCACAATACTAACTGAGGCCACAGAGTGGGGGTCATATTATTGATTGAAGCCTTAGAGCGAGTCACATTCCTAATTGAGGCCATAGCAGGGGGCAATATTACATCAAGTAAGGGGCATGCCCACAATGGGCATATTATTGGATGTAAAGGGAGGGGGAGGGGCACTGAAATGTCAATAAGTGGTTGCAGCAGCAGCTTAATGGGAAGAGGGAGGAGAAGTAAGTTTTGTTGCAAGAAAACAGGAAGAAAATAATATATTACATACTTTTTAATTTATTCCGGGGGGGGGGGGGGGTCTGAGATTTGCTCTAGGTCCCCAAGGGTTCTTTGTATGCCCCTGCTTCTTCCTGCAGCCTATACACTTCATAGTTCCCTGTCGTGCCGCAAGTTCGGGTCTGTAGACCTGCAGTCAGGCTGCGATACATCTGTAAAATGTGCCCTTAATGCGCTCGTCTGAAACTGGTCATAAAGGGGAAATACAGTTCCTGGTTCTGTTTACATGTACACAGCTTGGCTCAGCTGCTGTATTTACGTACCAAGCTTGGTTCTGGTATTGTATGTATGTACATCACCAAGCTTGGTTTTGGTGTTGTAATTATGTTATGACCTTGGTTCTGGTGCTGTATTTATGGCACCTAGTGGCCAGCTCTGATAGTACACCCTCCTATACCTCATATATATTCTACAGTTCATGCACAGCGATTTTTGCATCAAGTGTTTTGAAAAGAACCACAACCAGCGGAATCTGCTCAGGCCCCCGTACTGCTGGCCAATTCAATTTCCTATTTCTAGTTATATGCAGCAGACCCACTAGGACCCCCACTAAGCTGGAAGGCCACATACACGGGCACGATGTTTCTTCTTCACTCGTGACCTGTGCTCCACCCCCATCCTGGATATTTCATTGAGAGCCGGATTGAAGTCTGTCATTAAGACAAAGAAAAACAGCAAACAGAATAAATCATGACCTTTTACATCCCAGAGCATACTCCCAGAACTATTCTCAAGCCCCCGACCCAGCCCATCCGAACTGGAGAGGTCACAGGTTCAGACTCCACATATGGACAACCCAACATCTCCACCGCTAGGAGACCTATCTGTCCTCCCACTATCAACATCAGAAGACTCCGTTACGGCTAGTGATGAGCGAGCATACTCGCTAAGGGCAATTGCTCAAGCGAGCATTGCACTTAGCGAGTACCTGTCCGCTCGAGAGACAAGGTTCGGGTGCCGGCAGCGAGCAGGGAGGAACGGAGGGGAGATCTCTCCCCCCCCCCCGCCCCCCTTCCCCCCCCCCCCCCCCCCCCCCGCTGACTGCCGCAATTCACAGCTCCCCCGCGCCTGCACCCGAACCTTTTCTCTCGAGCGGGGAGATACTCGCTAAAGGCAATGCTCGCTCGAGCAATTGCCCTTAGCGAGTATACTCGCTCATCTCTAGTTACAGCGCTTTTTCTTCGTATTCAACATCTCTTTAAAGCAGAATTACCATCTACACTATGCGATATCAACGGCCAGATACATGATGTAGGACAACGTACTACGGATCTGAAACACAAGGCAGATGACAGAGTAGATGCCCTGGATGAGGAACGAGCTGGGGCGAAGATTACTCTGAGCAGATAGAAGCTTTAGAATTGAAATGTGAGGATCTGGAAGACTGAAGTAGACGGGCCAATATCCGAATCAGAGGTATGCCAGAGGCTATCACTAACATCCATGAAGTTGCAACTAATTTGTTCTCTGCGCTGCTAACACAGGTCTCTTAAAGGGGTTCTGACACGAATAATGTTTTTATGCTTTAGCAGCCATTGTTCCCTGGTCTGCCTAATGGACCCAGGGAACCCATGGGTTAATGGCTGCTAAAGCATAAAAATCTTATACTTACCTGTTCTCCTGTTGTTGTTGACATCGGGGGGGGGGGGGGGGGGGGTCATCTCCCGGCAGCATATTAGCACTTTCTGCTTAGGTTAAGCAGCCTGACTAGAGCCACCTGATTGATGCACGCTGTGCAGTCACGTGGTGCCGAAGAGCCAATCAGGTGACTCTAATCAGCAGCGCTGCTTAACCTAAGCAGAAAGTGCTAGTATGCCTCCCGGCAGGCAGTCTTCTTCCTCCAGCAGCCGCGCCGCTCCGGGATCGCGCGCATGCGCAGTGGAGAGGTGCCCTCTGACAGGAGTCAGGACGGGCCGCGTCTCCACTGCGCATGCTCAGCACTCCGGAGTTCAGCCAGGACGGACGGGCCGCCCACAACAAGCACTGCTTGTGACGTGCTTGCTGTGGCGGTCCGTCCGTCGACCTCGGAAGTGCCTGACGGATGGACCAGAGCAGGAAGCGGTCTTTTTGACCGCTCCTGCTCTGCTTTAAAGGCACAGAAGAAGATGCCGGCTGGAGGGGACATGGCTGGCGATCGGGCCAGGCCAGGCAAGGTGAGTACAATTTTTTTTTTTTCATGTCAGAACCCCTTTAAGAAAGCTTACGTATCATCCGTATCCACCGTGCCCTGGCCACACTTAACAACCCAAATCTGCCAAGAGACATTGTCCTCAAACTCCATTATGGCGCGATGAGCGACCAGATACCAGCAGCTGCAAAAAATCTGACCGTGCTCCTGGGGCTTCCGAGGTCTGTCCAGATCTATGCGGTAATTGCCCCAATCACTCTGGCTAAAAGAAGAAGTCTGAGTCCTCTCACTCAAGTTTTACAAAGAGCGAATATCCATTATAGATGGAACTTCCCCTTCACATTGAACGTGAAGATCATCCAGCAAATATATTATTTCTGAATCCTGGAAGAAGGAAGATGTGCTTTGGTGGAAGAAAGATTTCCCCTCGATTCTCCGAATGTCGTGACACCCAGAGGCCAGCGGCCAATGAGAACCTGGTCAATGACTGTATCTCCATGCCAAGATCGGCCCTCCCAGTGATGTGGAGCTCCATTCAACTACGGGACTATACGGTACTCTTCCATATGTAACACAGCATCACCTGGGGTGGGGAATTACATGGAGGGGGCTGTAATTTTGGACTTTATTCATCTACTAGTCTTTACAAAGCATCTCTCTGACCCCCCAAGAGACATTTCAAGACATTCCTTATCACTGGGGGCCACCCTGAGTGATTAGCTGTTCAAGTGCTATTCTGAAACGTCCCTGGACGTGGTGGGTGTCTCACATATTATGGGGAACGCGCCTGACGTCTGGACCACTCTGCGTTTACAAGCCCAATACATTGTGGCTATGTTTCTGTTAGTTGTAAGTTTTCCCAGCTATGTGTTTTTATCTAAGGTAACATCCACATGTAAGCACTATGTCTATCTCCTCCGATATGTAGGATCGATATGTAGACAAGCTCCCTGTGGAAGGGCTGTAATTCCTAGATCAGGGCCTTCTAGGCCTCGAATGGGTAGAAACCATGGAGACTCTCATCCAAGAACTGAGATATAATAATAAACAATCAGCAAAATGGTAGTTATCCTATCTCATAAAGTTAAGGGGTTTAATGTGCCTCTACAAAGACGCAAAGCTCTGGCCCAATATTTGAAATTTAAACCAGACATTATTTGCCTACAGGAGACTCACTTCTCCTCCTCACCCCCAGTACTCTAAAATATATTCCTCAACAGCCCCTAAGAAACACCAGAGGGTTACTATCCTCATTATAACTTTCTCCTCCTGATCGTCACCCATATGGAAGCTGATCCACAGGGCAGATTCCTTATTCTGCAGGGCTCTCTCTATGATAATAAAGTAACAATAGTTAACTCCTACGCTCCTACCACAAATTCACATAAACTCTTTTCCATGGTAGCCAATAAACTCCGAAACATTCCAGATACTCACATTTATTGGATAGGAGATTTCAATATGGTGCGGTCCCTCTCTATGGATTGTTCTTACTCGGGTCTTGATAGACTATGTCCAGCTCAGCGAGTCTCATTGAGGGCCGCACTGGTGGATTTGGCAATAGCGGATGTGTGGAGGGAGAATCATGGAGCAAGAAGGAATTGCACCTTCTCTCTGCCCAAGCCTTACTCACGCATAGATTAGATCCTCGTATCCCCTTTGATTCTGCCGGCACTGGTTCAGGCCAGAAATATCCCATGTGTCTGGTCGGACCATGATATAGTTATATTGCACTTCCTGGATCAACTTTCACACACTCACACTCTGCAAGATGGAGACTTAATGAACCTCTTTTAAAAAATCCAGTGTCTTATTCCTAAATTAATGACCAACTCAAAACCTACTTAGATACGAATGTCATCCCCAACTCACAACCGGTTTGGGTCTGGTTAGCACATAAAGAATACATGAGGGGACAGATCATTAATATCGCGTCACACATTAAGCTAGAGAGAGCTGGGAACATAGTAAACCTGGAGCGCGGTTGGGCATCCTGTAGCGAGCGAACCAACAGCTCTCCAGCTTAGCCCTGATTAAAGAAATAAGAGATGTTAAGCTTTAGTTGAATCTCCTCTACACAGACCAGGTTGAGAGGGCCCTCCAGTGGACGAAAGCCTGTTACTACTGACTGGCTAATAAACCCGATAAGCTGTTAGCCACAAAGTTTAGGCAAAGAGAGAGACTCACAGTTTACTCTATCCGATCCAACAACGGGAACTACACCTCAAATACCCACACAATTGCACGGTCCTCCGCTGCCTCCACTAATGTGTTCCTTCGCAGCGTTCAGCTGTCCATATGTCCATAACCCAAGCATTAGAGCGCAAGCGGAAATATGCGGCCACCCACCCGCATGCACAATCGCTAAACGTGTATATCTACAAACTACTGATCCTGGAGATGCTGCCATATAGGCTGGTAGAAACTGAGGCTTTCCGCAACCTCATGGTGGCGGCCGTCCCTCGCTACTCGGTCCCCAGTTACCAATATTTTTCCCGCTGCGCCGTCCCGGCCCTACACCAGCATTTGTCACGGAATATAAACCGTGTCCTCACCAACGCGGTTACTGGGAAGGACCACTTAACCACCAACACATGGACAAGTGCTGGCGGGCTGAGACATAACATCTCCCTGACGGCACATTGGGTTAACCTGGTGGGGGCTGGGACAGAGTCTGACGATGGGTCCGCTCACGTGCTATCCACACCGAAGATTGCGGGTCCTACCTCGGTCATGGTTTCTCTGGCTTATTTTGCCACCTCCTCCATACCCCCTCTGCTCTGCTCCTCCTCCTCCACCTCTCCATCTGTCCCGCCTTCACCATCTGTGAGCACGTCTCCTTCAGTCAGTAGCTCGAGGCGCTGCAGCACTGCTATGGGGAAGCGTCAACAGGCCGTGCTGAAACTACTCAGCTTGGTGACAAGAGGCACACCTCCCAAGAGCTGTTACAGGGTTTGACCTAGCAGACAGATCTGTGGCTTTTGCCGTTGAACCTCCAACCAGGCATGGTCGTGTGTGATAATGGCCGTAACCTTGTGGTGGCTGTGCAGCTTGGCAGACTAACATATGTGCCATGCCTGGCGCACATGTTCAATCGGGTGATATGAGGGTGGTCTAGTCAGACCACCCGCATATCTGTTTCTCAGCACGTATTGGAGGAGGAGAAGTGAGAAGAGATTGCTGCCCACACTGCAGAGTGTACCCATGCTACTTCCTTCACATCTGTTCAGCGTGCATGGGCTGAAGAGGAGGAGGAGAAGGAGACTGAGAGTCATCCTCCTAGTGAAGAAAGCGATGTGTTGCATACTGGACTCACATGGCACACATGGCTGACTCCATGTTAAGCTGCCTTTCCCGTGACCCTCGCGTTAGACGCATTCTTGCCAACACAGATTACTGCTAACCCTTCTCGACCCATGGTATAAGGAGAACCTTTCCACTCTCATTCCCGAAGAGGAAAGGAGTACGAGAGTGATGCAATACCACAAGGCCCTGGTGGAAAAGCTGATACTAAAGTTCCCATCTGACAATGCTAGCGGTAGAGAACGTAGTTCATTGGGACAACAAGCAGGGAAGACGCAGGGATCAGGCAGCATGTCTAGCGCAGGCAGGGGGACACTCTTCAAGGCCTTTGTCAGTTTTATGGCTCCCCAGCCAGACTGTGTCACCATTCCCCAGTCTAGGCTGAGTAGGAGGGAACACTGTAAAAAGATGGTGTGGGAGTACAGAGCCGATCTTACCAACGTCCTCTGTAATCCCTCTGTTCCATACAACTATTGGGTGTCAAAGCTTGACACATGGCACAAACTTGCACTGTACGCATTGGAGGTGCTGGCCTGCCCTGCCGCTAGGGTCATATCACAGAGGGTGTGTAGTGCTGCTGGGGGAATTATCACGGATAAGCGTAGCCGCCTGTCAACTGACAGCACCGACAGGCCTACACTCATTAGGATGAACAAAGCCTTGATTTCCCCTGACCTTTCTTCTTCACCAGTGGAAAGCAGCATAATATAAAGTATCTTTAAGCTGGAACTGGAGAACCATGCACCCTCTATTCCTCCAAAAAAGGGAAGAAGTAGCTTGAACTAGCCTTTTCTGATTTTCTCCCTCCTCCTCCTAAACCAGCATGTCAGCATGCTCTGTAAAAACTAATTTTTTTACGGAGGGCTGCCTACAGGCTCAGTTAGCAAATTAAGCAAGTATGAACTCTATTTTAAAAAAAATTTTCAGGGTTTCACCTGCACTCTGGGTAAACAACTTTTTCAGAGGTACACCTATACTCTTGGTACACAAATTTTTCCGGGGTTCGCCTATACGCTTGGTACACAGATGTTTCAGGGGTTCGCCTATACTCTTGGTAAAGCAATTGTTTCTGGGGTTCGCCTATACTCTTGGTACACAAATGTTTCAGGGGTTCGCCTATAGTCTTGGTACACGTTTCAGGGGTTCGCCTATAGTCTTGGTAAACAATTACCCTGCACTCTCGCTCCACAGATCTTTCAGGTTCTCACCTGCAATGTTGGTAAAAAAAAATTCTTTTTAAAATGGGTTGCTTTCTTCATAAACAATGTAGAAGTACTGGCCTCTGAGTCCCCACTATGCTGGCGTTTGTTGTGGCTAATGAAATGCTGCGACGGAGGTGGCATGAGATAGCACTTACAATTATACATTAATTTGTCTGCGATTTGTCAGCTATAAAGCACAACTTTAAAAGGGTCACCCGGCGTACGGAAACGTATCCCAGCGCGGAAACCATCTTTGGCCACTAATTTCTTCACGGTTCATGTTGTCCTTCCCTGGGGCACTGGTTAACAAGCCCCTCGTGGAGATATATTTTTTTTCTATTTGCACCACTTCCTCAACTGGCAGAGGCGTCGTTGTGTGCCCGGACGCTTGGAGGAGGTGCCCACGTCAGACGGCCACCCGCCAGCTACCGCGGGCAGATCGGCAGAGTGGGGACCCAGGGACTCCGTGGCTCTGTCCCAAAGAAAGTCGTCAGCAGGGCGGCTACGGTGCATTGACTCCAGTGTGCACATCCCCACTCCTTCTCGGCACTTTGAGAAAATAGGTCAAGACCACTAGCTCTCCGCCATTACTCCTGGACAAAGGCGGGTTGACCTGAACCCCCAGGACGAGAGGAAAGGGCCGCTCCTCTTTCACATGCCGCTCCGTGAAGGGGCGGCGTTGGACCGTCCTACGGCGTCGTGAAGCTCCCTTCGGCGAAGTACGCGAAGGGGTGCACCTTACCCTGTCTGGGATGTGGACAGATGGATGCAGCGCTGGGAAAAATTTTCAGTACGCTGTGGACGCATCCTCGTGCCTGCGTCTTGGTGGGGAGTGGACAGCAATGCCAGAATGTAACACAGGAGAAGAGGCAGTGGTGTCACCCGCAGGCAGTGATTGGCCTTCGTTGCACCTAGTGTGGTGCTTAGCTAAGGTGTGCCAGCATGTGTGCCTTGCTGATTATGGTCTGTCCCAACTAAATTGTTAGGGGGTTGACCGCCAGGCTCTTGCCCACAATTTGGCTTAATAGTGTGACCTGAGAGCCTCAGATGCATCCATACATGTTGCCCCTGCTGTTCCCTATGCCTTTCTGTTTCCATCACTTTCTGATGTTTTCAGGCGATTCGCACAACCTTCCCCATGAGGAGCATGGGTCACCTTCAAAAATGTTCGAGAGTCCCATTGACTTCAATGTGGTTCGTTATTTGAAACGAGCTCTTGAGCATTACGAAAAAGTTTGACTCGAGTAACGAGCACCCGAGCATTTTGGTGCTTGCTCATCTCTAATCATAACACCATATCGTACTTCATTCCATACACCTCTTAAATACCATACCAATATCCTACCAAGCATTATTATCACCAGTGCCACACTTTTTGCATCCATACTTTCACAAAATTCATTTTTTCTTTCCATTGCCTCACCATCCCATTCTCAGGTCCTGACCTTAGTATCTAACAGTCCCTCTCCGTTCTCCTTTCCCATTATCCAGCACCCTCGTTTGACACATAGCAGCACAATGAAGGCATGCTGCACTGTGTAGCCACAACCTCTTACCGGTGATGCCGGATCCCTCCTCCTCCGGGCCTGCAAGCAGTAAATGCAAAGTGGAGGAGGGGCTGGTGGGGATAGTTTGGGGTTCGGGGGCAGCATGAGCCAAGGCACCTCTCCAGCCCTGCACCGCCGCCTGATACTGTAGCAGTAGGGCTGGTGGAGCAGAGATCTTCTGCAGCCGCATTCTCTAGCTAACGCTTGATACAGCAGCCGTCCGCCGGGCAGTCGCTGACTAGCATCACTGTAGGACCGGGATGCTTACATATCAGCGATTAAATGTGTATTGCTGATATGTAGGACTACTGATTATACGCTGACTTTAATCAACAACTGTGTAGTTAGTGGCTTCACTAATCCAACTAGCACAGTGTCCTGCCTGCCCAGCACCTTCCTGCCTACAAGCTCCAGGGGCACATGCCCCACTCCCCCAGCTACAATCTTGCTAAATATATCCATTACCTGGTGATGGGAGTGGCTGGCGGGTCTCCATCATGGTGTCCTTGTACAGATCCTTGTGTCCTTCTAAATACTCCCACTCCTCCATGGAGAAATAGACAGCGACATCCTGACACCTTATAGGAACCTGACAACACAATATACAGTCATTACCCAGAAGCCTCCAGTGCTCTTACTGTATAATGTCCCAGCATTCCCTGCAGCATCACCTCTCCAGTCAGCAACTCAATCATCTTGTTGGTAAGTTCAAGAATCATCTGTACATTGATGTCCTCATGTATCGGGGGGTGAAGTGGGGGAGCCATAATTGGGCTCAGGGGTCTTCCCCATCCATCACACACAGGGGCCCGACAGTCATCACTAGAGGTCTTCTTCACTACTGTGTAATCCTGTATATGGGGAGACATTAATAAATATCACTACAGACATTTCCAGAGTCCATCACCTCTACAGCGACATCATCTGTTATTACCATAGATAAGGATGATGTAATGTGACATCATCAGAATCTCTCCCCTCTCCAGTGACATCATCTGTTATTACCATAGATAAGAATGATGTAATGTGACATCATCAGAATCTCTCCTCTCTCCAGTGACATCTGTTATTACCATAGATACGAATGATGTAATGTGACATCACCAGAATCTCTCCCCTCTCCAGTGACATCATCTGTTATTACCATAGATAAGAATGATGTAATGTGACATCACCAGAATCTCTCCCCTCTCCAGTGACATCATCTGTTATTACCATAGATAAGAATGATGTATTGTGACATCACCAGAATCTCTCACCTCCCCAGTGACATCATCTGTTATTACCATAGATAAGAATGATGTGACATCATCAGAATCTCTCCCCCCTCCAGTGACATCATGTTATTACCATAGATAAGAATGATGTATTGTGACATCATCAGAATCTCTCACCTCCCCAGTAAGCTGGAAGAGTATCTCTAGGGTGATATTTAATACACTTTCAGCCATCTGGTTTCTGTCCTTCTCCATCTTTGATGAATCAGTCATGTAGGGTCCTAAATGGAAAGAATATGAAACAATGTAAAAAAAAACCCGTGTCCTTCCTGGTTGCTGCTGACCAGGACATGTGACTGCCGCAGCCAATCACTGGCTATAAAAGCTCTCCGCTGTAGCCAGTGATTGGCTGCAGCCAATCACATGTCCTGGTCAGCAGCAACCAGGAAGGACACAGGGGTAATGTAGCAATTCATGGAAAAAAACACCTTTAAGATGATATTAAAGAGAAGCTGTTTTGTGAGTTTTATGAACTACAGGCAACACAAAATCCCGACAGGGTTCTCCTCACCCGGATCAATTGGACTGATAACCGACCCAGGCAGGGAGAAGTCGGCAGCGACCGCCCCAATGACTCTTCTCCAAGTTCAGAGCTGCTTTTTACTGTGTTTTGACAGAATAGTGATAGGTGACATCAGATAGTGGTGGCAGTAGTGACAGAATAGTGACATCAGATAGTGGTGACACTAGTGACAGAATAGTGACAGGTGACATGAGATAGTGGTGACAGTAGTGACAGAATAGTGATCGGTGACATCAGATAGTGGTGACGGTAGTGACAGAATAGTGACAGGTGACATCAGATAGTGGTGACAGTAGTGACAGAATAGTGACATCAGATAGTGGTGACAGTAGTGACAGAATAGTGACCGGTGACATCAGATAGTGGTGACAGAAGTGACAGAATAGTGACATCAGATAGTGGTGACAGTAGTGACAGAACAGTGACCGGTGACATCAGATAGTGGTGACAGAAGTGACAGAATAGTGACATCAGATAGTGGTGACAGTAGTGACAGAATAGTGACAGGTGACATCAGATAGTGGTGACAGTAGTGACAGAATAGTGATCGGTGACATCAGATAGTGGTGACGGTAGTGACAGAATAGTGACAGGTGACATCAGATAGTGGTGACAGTAGTGACAGAATAGTGACATCAGATAGTGGTGACAGAATAGTGACCGGTGACATCAGATAGTGGTGACAGAAGTGACAGAATAGTGACATCAGATAGTGGTGACAGTAGTGACAGAACAGTGATCGGTGACATCAGATAGTGGTGACAGCAGTAACAGAATAGTGACCGGTGACATCAGATAGTGGTGACAGTAGTGACAGAATAGTGATCGGTGACATCAGATAGTGGGGACAGTAGTGACAGAATAGTGACAGGTGAAATCAGATAGTGGTGACAGTAGTGACATAATAGTGACCGGTGACATCAGATAGTGGTGACGGTAGTGACAGAATAGTGACCGGTGACATCAGATAGTGCTGACAGTAGTGACAGAATAGTGACAGGTGACATCAGATAGTGGTGACAGTAGTGACAGAATAGTGACAGGTGACAGCAGATAGTGGTGACAGTAGTGACAGAATAGTGACCGGTGACATCAGATAGTCGTGACGGTAGTGACAGAATAGTGACCGGTGACATAACATAGTGGTGACAGTAGTGACAGAATAGTTACATCAGATAGTGGTGACAGTAGTGACAGAATAGTGACCGGTGACATAACATAGTGGTGACAGTAGTGACAGAATAGTGACATCAGATAGTGGTGACAGTAGTGACAGAATAGTGACCGGTGACATCAGATAGTGGTGACAGTAGTGACAGAATAGTGACATCAGATAGTGGTGACAGTAGTGACAGAATAGTGACCGGTGACATAACATAGTGGTGACAGTAGTGACAGAATAGTTACATCAGATAGTGGTGACAGTAGTGACAGAATAGTTACATCAGATAGTGGTGACAGTAGTGACAGAATAGTGACAGGTGACATCAGATAGTGGTGACGGTAGTGACAGAATAGTGACAGATGACATCAGATAGTGGTGACGGTAGTGACAGAATAGTGACCGGTGACATCAGATAGTGGTGACAGTAGTGACAGAATAGTGACCGGTGACATCAGATAGTGCTGACAGTAGTGACAGAATAGTGATCGGTGACATCAGATAGTGGTGACGGTAGTGACATAATAGTGACCGGAGACATAAGATAGTGGTGACAGTAGTGACAGAATAGTGACCAGTGACATCAGATAGTGGTGACGGTAGTGACAGAATAGTGACCGGTGACATCAGATAGTGGTGACGGTAGTGACATAATAGTGGCCGGTGACATCAGATAGTGGTGACGGTAGTGACATAATAGTGACCGGTGACATCAGATAGTGGTGACAGTAGTGACAGAATAGTGACCGGTGACATCAGATAGTGGAGACAGTAGTGACAGAATAGTGACAGTTGACATCAGATAGTGGTGATGGTAGTGACAGAATAGTGACAGATGACATCAGATAGTGGTGACAGTAGTGACAGAATAGTGACAGGTGACATCAGATAGTGGTGACGGTAGTGACAGAATAGTGACCGGTGACATCAGATAGTGGTGACAGTAGTGACAGAATAGTGACCGGTGACATCAGATAGTGGTGACGGTAGTGACAGAATAGTGACCGGTGACATCAGATAGTGGTGACAGTAGTGACAGAATAGTGACCGGTGACATCAGATAGTGGAGACAGTAGTGACAGAATAGTGACAGTTGACATCAGATAGTGGTGATGGTAGTGACAGAATAGTGACAGATGACATCAGATAGTGGTGACAGTAGTGACAGAATAGTGACAGGTGACATCAGATAGTGGTGACGGTAGTGACAGAATAGTGACAGGTGACATCAGATAGTGGTGACAGTAGTGACATAATAGTGACCGGTGACATAAGATAGTGATGACAGTAGTGACAGAATAGTGACCGGTGACATCAGATAGTGGTGACGGTAGTGACAGAATAGTGACCTGTGACATCAGATAGTTGTGACAGTAGTGACAGAATAGTGACAGATGACATCAGATAGTGGTGTCAGTAGTGACATAATAGTGACCGGTGACAACAGATAGTGGTGACAGTAGTGACAGAATAGTGACCAGTGACATCAGATAGTGGTGACGGTAGTGACATAATAGTGACCGGTGACATTAGATAGTGGTGACAGTAGTGACATAATAGTGACCGGTGACATCACACACGTCTTCTATGGTCTAGATGGCGGATAGAGTTATGTCGCTCACCGACGGATCCTCCGTGTTTCTCCCTACAATTTCTGCGTTCGCTCCGGACATTCCGCAGGTTTTTCTCCTCTTCTACAACTTCTGACTTGCAGTGAATGTAATAAACAATGGCGCTGCTCTCCATAGACGGCGCTTCCCTGTGTGGGAGACTCACACCGACCTACAGATGACAACGTGCCGCCTTCTTCCTGTCACTGCAGAAAGCCCCTGAGCTGCCGTCTGTTGGAGATCCCTCAGTGGACCCCTTCCTCACAGCCCCTATAGGACTCAGTGCCCAGTGCAGGGTTACAGTTATTAACCCTTAAACTCCTAATTGTCCCCCCTGCTGTGTGAAGAGCACATGTCACCTCTCAGGCAGTGAAAGGGTTACAGCTGGTAACTTCCAGCAGCGACTCCCATCATCCACCAGGGGGCGCCGTCTCCTTCATGAGGACCTATCATACAACCTGCTGATGCCAGAAGGTCTCATAACACTACCATACCTCCACCGGGGTAGATGCTGGAATGGAAGGGCTCCTAGGAGGTCTAAGGACAGGAAGTCACATGGTCTGAGGTCACATGACTGTAAGGGGAGGGGTTTACTAATAATGCGTTCTGTGGAGATAGGAGAAGAGGAGGCTGCTGGGAGGGCTGTGCGTAAAATGCAGGAAGACTTGGTCTTGTTGGCCCCAGGATTCCTCTTTCTCTGTGTGGGGATGCTGCCCCCTCCTGGTCAGATCATCTGGTTCTTAAACGCCCACGATTCCTCTTCCTCTGTGTCGATGCTGCCCCCTTCTGGTCACAGGCTCCAAGTCCTTCACCCACCAGGATTTCTCTTCCTCTGTGTGAGAATGCTGCCCCCTCCTGGTCTTAGGGTTCCGGTCCTTCATCCCTCGAGGATTTCTTTTCCTCTGTGTTGATGCTGCCCTCTCCTGGTCGGAGGGTCCCGGTACTTCACCCCCAGGATTTCTCTTCCTCTGTGTGAGGATGCTGCCTGCTCCTGGTCGAAGGTCCTGTTCCATAACCCCCCAGGATTTCTCTTCCCCTGTGGTGGGATACTGCCCTCTCCTGGTCAGAGGGTCCTGGTCCTTCACCCCCCAGGATTCCTCTTCCTCTTTGTGAGGAT
Source organism: Eleutherodactylus coqui (assembly GCF_035609145.1). NCBI lineage: Eukaryota > Metazoa > Chordata > Amphibia > Anura > Eleutherodactylidae > Eleutherodactylus > Eleutherodactylus coqui. Next base: position 25,307,020 of record NC_089841.1, read on the forward strand.
TCTGCCCCCTTCTGGTTAGAGGGTTCCGGTCCTTCACCGCCCAGGATTCATCTTTCTTTGTGTGAGGATGCTGCCCCCTCCTGGTCGGAGGGTCCCGTTTCTTAACCCCTTGGATTTCTCCTCCTCTGTGTAAGTATGCTCCTCTCTTCTGATCAGAGGGTCCCAGTCCTTCATCCTTCTAGAATTTCTCTTCCTCTGTGTCGATGCTGCGCCCTACTGGTCAGTGGGTCCCGGTTCTTCACCCTTCAGGATTTCTCCTCGGTGTGATGATACTACCCCCTCGTGGTCAGAGGATTCCAGTCCTTCACCCCACAGGATTTCTCTTTCTCAGTGTGAAGGTGTTGCTCTCTCCTGGTCAGAGGGTCCTGGTCCTTCACCCCCCAGGATTCCTCTTTTTCTGTGTGAGGATGCTGCCCCCTCCTGGTCAGATCATCTGGTTCTTAACCGCCCACGATTCCTCTTCCTCTGTGTGAGGATGCTGCCCCCTCTTGGTCAGAGGGTCCTGGTCCTTCACCCCTCGGGATTTCTCCTTCTAAGTGTGAGGATGCTGCCCCCTGCTGGTCAGAGGATCCCGTTCCTTCACCCAACAGGATTTCTCCTCAGTGTGAGGATGCTGCCCCCTTCTGGTCAGAGGATCCCAGTCCTTCACCCAACAGCATTTCTCCTTCTCAGTGTGAGGAAGCTGCCCCCTCCTGGTCAGAGGGTCCCAGTCCTTCATCCCACAGGATTTCTCCTCTGTGTGAGGATGCTGCCCACTCCTGGTCAAAGGGTCCTGGTCCTTCACCCTCCAAGATTTCCCTTCCCCTTTTTGGGGATGCTGCCCCCTCCTGATTGGGGGGGTCCTGGTTCTTCACCCCCCTGGATTTCTTTTCCTCTGTGTGAGGATGCTGCCCTCTTCTGGTCAGAGCATCCTGGTCCTTCACTCCCCAGGATTCCTCTTTCTCTGTGTGAGGATGCTGCCCGCTCCTGGTCAGAGGGTCCCTGTCCTTCACCCCCAAGGATCTCTCTTCCTGTGTGTGAGGGTGCTGCCCCCTCCTGGTCGAAGGGTCCTGGTCCTTCACCCCCCTGGATTCCTCTTCCTCTGTGTGAGGATGCTGCCCCCTCCTGGTCAGATGGTCCTGGTCCTTCACCCCCCAGGATTCCTCTTCCTCTGTGTGAGGATGCTGCCCCCTCCTGGTCGGAGGGTCCGGGTCCTTCACCCCCTGGATTTAGTATCCTCCTGTGTCCTCAGTGTAGATCCGGCTGCAGTAAAGGACTCTTATCTAAGGGCCTTTTATACCAGCAGATACATCGCTGGTCGTTCAACCAGAAATAATTCAGAATCGTTCCGTCTTTTACATTCGCCGTATAAGTGACTGAGACGGAGTGAATGAGCGCCGATTAACCCTTAATACCTGCAGGAAATGAGCGAAAAGCGAACAATTTTCTCGTTCTCCGTTCTGTCGTCTGGCAGTCACACTGAATGATTATCGCTCACTTTCACTCATTTGAACAATGACTGTTCCGTTTACAATCACCCTTAGACCTCGTTAATCACGGTATATCGTTCCCATTCATTAAGTCAATGGCTCCTCGTAGACCTGCGTTTGATCACAGCGATGGGCGGCGCTTTCCAGACCCATAATTGAGTGCTGTCTGCTCATTATCACCCATCACAATGATTGGGAGTGCTAAAATGTTCCATTAGACACAGGAAGCTGCAACCAAAAGTAAAGTTGCAGCAAAGCGCTGTGTTTGAAATTGCGGGATGCTTTGCCGCCTTAGGGTGGTTTTGCATGGGCGGTCTCCATGGAAGTCCATGGGAAGTGCGCAAATGTTCAAGAGAATGCAGGAAACACTCTGCAATTCTGCTAGGAAAAGAGCAACCTGCGGATCATTAGGCTAAATAGCCCTTTAACTTAGGATGTGAAAATGCACAGTAAAGTGCGCAGACGGGCACAAAAGTGCTTCCATACCCAAATCCGCCCATGTGAGGCCCCCAGTAGTCTACAGAAACTCTATGAGACTTTCAGGCTTTAATTCTTCTGGTGATCAGTTTTACCGGTTTCTATAACCGGCAGCTGAGAGGCGGATATCACGTTTCATCATATTTTGGCTTCCTTCATGTAACGTTTTCTGTGGTGACTTTATTAGTCCCAGTCCTTCACCCCCCAGGATTTCTTTTCCTCTGTGTGAGGATGCTGCCCCCTCCTGGTCGGAGGGTCCCAGTCCTTCACCCCCCCAGGGTTCATTTCCTATGTGTGAGAATGCTGCCCCACTGTGGTCAGAGGTTCCCGGTCCTTCACCCCCAGGATTCAGGATTCTTCTGTGTCCTCAGTGTAGATCCTGCTGCAGTAAAGGTCGCTTATCCTAGTCTACAGAAGTTCCATGAGATTTTCGGGCTCTGATTCTTCTGGCGATGAGTTATACCAGTTTCTATAACCGGCATTGGGGAGGCGAAGATCAAGTTTCATCAGATTTCCTTCATGTAAATTTTTCTGTGGGGTGTTGGTCCAGATGCCTTCAGACTAGAAGATTTGTGCATTGTGAGACACCCGTGTCTCATAGAAATATGAAACCGTCGTTTTGCATGGGGTCAGTAACATCAGTGATGCTTCCCTGCATGGTGATGCACTGTGATGCTGTGCAGGAATAAAATCACAGCATGTCCTAACTTTCTGCGATATTGCTCATTGCTTTTAATGAGGCTGCCAACAGTAGTGCCGGCCCCATTGAAAGCGATTGGTAAACTCCGCGATCCTGTGCCGCAGTGGGAACTCCTTCATCCCCGCAGTGATGCGAGGCTGTTTCCACGTGAAAACACATCACATCCAGAAATTACACATAGATGGCAACGGTGATGTGGCACCAACATTCACGGCCCGCTATTGCCCTCGTCAGTGTGAAGGATCCCTTATCTTGTAAAAGTCATTAATTTCATCCAGATTTTTACGCTCTATTTTATTTCAAATAGAGAAATCTTTGGGAAAATGCATTAAAACACCAAGCAGATGCGCTACTTTGCCTGGAAAAATGCTAGTCAGAATGCTGGACAGACCCCATTATAATCAGTAGGGTCCGTTTGGCACCATTTGGGTCCTGTATGTGCCAGATCGGTGGCCCTGGGCCCCCTGACCAGTAGAGTACAGCTTGCTCTATATAAGAATGCTAGCACTAGTGGGCCAAAGAACCCGTTCCCCCTGACCAGTAGAGTCTAGCTTACTCTATATAAGAATGCTAGCTCTAGTGAGCCAAAGGACCCCATCCCCCTGACCAGTAGAGTCTAGCTGCCTCTATATAAGAATGCTTACTCTAGTGGGCCAAAGTACCCGGTCCTCCTGACCAGTAGGGCCTAGCTTTCTCTGTATAAGAATGCTATCTCTAGTGAGCCAAATGACCCGGTCCCCCTGACCAGTGAAGTCTAGTTTCCTTTGTATTAGAATGCTAGCTTTAGTGGACCAATGAACCCGGACCCCCTGACCAGTAGAGTCTAGCTTCCGCTATATAAGAGTGCTAGATCTAGTGGACCAAAGGACCCGGTCCCCCTGATCAGTAGAGTCTAGTTTCCTTTGCATAAGAATGCTAGCTCTAGTGGGCCAAAGGACCCATTTCACCTGACCAGTAGAGTCTAGCTTCCACTATATAAGAATGCTAGCTCTAGTGGACCAAAGGACCCCGTCCCCCTGACCAGCAGCCTAGCTTCCTCTATATAAGAATTCTTGCCCTAGTGGGCCAAAGGACCCAGTTTCCCTGACCAGTAGAGTTTAGTTTCATCTATATTAGAATGCTAGCTCTAGTGAACCAAAGGACCTGGTCTCCCTGACCAGTAGAGTGTAGCTTCCTCTATATAAGAATGCTAGCTCTTTGCTGTTTAAAGAAAAGGTGGTGCAGTCTAGAGATGAGCGAGTATACTCGCTAAGGCACATTACTCGAGCGAGTAGTGCCTTAGCTGAGTATCTCCCCGCTCGTCTCTAAAGATGCAGGGGGTGGGGAGCGGCGGGGGAGAGCGGGGAGGAACGGAGGAGAGATCTCTCTCTCCCTCTCTCCCCCCCGCTCCCCGCCGCAACTCACCTGTCACCCGCGCCGGCCCCCGAATCTTTAGAGACGAGTGGGGAGATACTCGGCTAAGGCACTACTCCCTCGAGTAATGTGCCTTAGCGAGTATACTCGCTCATCTCTAGTGCAGTCGTTTTTTGAGGCCTGGGAAATTCTTACACAGAGAAAAAGGAAGAAACTGAGGGATTGTTTCTAGCACAAGTATTGGTATCAGGAACAGATGGTATTGGGGCATCCTCCTCTCTAGAATGTCCCAATTGTCGTGGGGGGGGGGGGCTTTAAGAATTTTATCAACTCTTCACCGTATGAATCAGGGACTTGTCTCAGATACCTGGATGCACTGGGAACAGGCCCTGAAAACATATACATAACGTCCATAGAATATTGAGTAGAAGGGAGAGGTGGCATACAACTCTGAGGTCTTGACAGGTCTGAGTTTTTTTTCTGTGTTATTTTTAATTAATGTATATTGAGATTATATCTGTACATATCTGCCAATAAGACAGTCATAATATGTTCCAGAATTATAATTTGATCCAGACCGTGGATTCCAGAAATGTCAAGAATGACAAATTAACCGATGTAATGTGGAATGTATATCTCAATTGTTTATTAAAAACATTTATGAAAAAAATGCTAGCTCTAGTGAGCCAAAGGACCCGGTCCCCCTGACCAGTAGAGTCCAGCTGGCTTCCGACCTCAACACTCGACAGAAACTGCCGTTACCAGAGTATTCAATGACCTACTGACAGCCAAATCGAGGGGCGATTACTCCCTACTGATTCTCCTTGACCTTTCCGCAGCATTTGACACTGTTGACCACAAACTCCTCCTCAGTAAGCTTCGCTTCATTGGCCTAAAGGACACTGCTCTCTCCTGGTTCTCCTCCTACCTATCTGACCGCTCTTTCAGCATCTCCTTTGCTGGCTCTACCTCCCCTCCTCTTCCACTTGCTGTTGGGGGCCCCCAAGGCTCGGTCCTCGGCCCCCTTCTTTTCTCTATCTACATAGCCCCTATTGGACAAAGCGTCAGGAGATTTGGCCTCCAATACCACCTGTATGCTGACAACACCCAGCTATACACCTCTTCCCATGACATCTATGCACCTTTCCTCCAAAACATCACCGACTGTCTGTCCGCTGTCTCTAACACTATGTCCTCTCTCTACCTAAAACTAAACTTCTCTAAAACTGACTTACTGGTATTTCCACCCTCCACTAACCGACCTCATCCTGACATTTCCATCTCAGTGTGCGGCGCCACCATAACTCCCAGACAACATGCCCGCTGCCTTGGGGTCATATTCGTCTCTGATCTCTCTTTTACCCCCTACATCCAATCTGTCACCCGAACATGTCAGCTACACCTCAAGAACATCGCAAGAATCCGCTCTTTTCTCACAGTGGACACTTACAACGCTTACTGTTGCCCTCATCCACTCCTGGCTCGATTATTGCACTTTGTTGCTGATTGGCCTCCCCTGCACCAGACTCTACCCTCTCCAATCCCTCCTGAATGCGGCAGCCAGGCTAATCTTCCTGTCCAGCCGCTACTCGGACGCCTCTATCTTGTGCTGGTCAAAGAATACAGAATTCAATTTAAACTCGCTACCTTCATCCACAAAGCCCTCCACAGTGCAGTGCCTCCCTCATCTCAATCCATCACCCAGCCCGGGCTCTCCGCTCTGCTAACGAAACCAAACTGATCGCCTCTTTAATTCGAACTTCTCATTTCCGCCTCCAAGACTTCTCCAGAGCAGCACCGGTCCTCTGGAACGCACTACCAAAGGCTACCCAAGCAATCCAGGACTCACAGAACTTAAGGCGTGCTCTAAAAACGCACCTCTTCAGGGAGGCATACCGCATTCCCTAAACAAACCCCTCTGTACTCCGCCTGCTACCATGCTCCCTGACCTATTGACTGCAATCCCTGCTAGCCATCATAAATCGCTCCTGCAGTCATACCATTTCTGCCGTCACGTGGCTAAATGTCTGACCATTGTCTATGTGTATAGCATCCCTCACTCTCCACCTGACCATACCGTGCGCATCTCCAGCCCCTTTACCTTCTGTATCACCCCACTATTTGTAGTATGTAAGCTCGTTGGAGCAGGATCCTCACCCCTATTGTTTCCATCAACTGATTACTATGTAACCATGGCTCTGTAATTTTTGTCTTTCTGTATTCCCCCTGTCTATGTAAGTGCTGCGGAATATGTTGGCGCTATACAAATAAAGTTTATTATTATTTATTATATAAGAATGCTATCTCTATTGGGCCAAAGGACCCGGTCTCATGTTCCACTAATCAGTAGAGTCTAGCTTCCTCTATATAAGAATGCAAGTTCTAGTGGGCCATAGGACCCGATCCCCCTGACCAGTAGGGTCTAGCTTCTTCTATATAAGAATGCTAGCTATAGTGGACCAAAGTACCAGGACAACTGACCAGTAGAGTCTAGCTTCCACTATATAAGAATGCTAGCTCTAGCGGGCCAAAGGACCTGGTCCTCCTGACCACTAGAGTCTTGCTTCTTCTACATAAGAATGCTAGCACTAGTGGGCCAAAAGACCCAGACCCCTGACCAGTAGAGTCTAGCTTCTTCTGTATAAGAATGCTAGCTCTAGTGGACCAAAGGACCCAGACCCCTGACCCGTGGAGTCTAGCTTCTTCTATATAAGAATGCTAGTGCTAGTGGGCCAAAGGATTCGGTCCCCCTTACCTGTGGAGTCTAGCGACCGCTGATGTATTATCGCATAGTGTTTAGGTTGCCCCTTGGCTGTCGTTTTTCATTTCCTGTATATAATAATACTAGCTGATATACCCGGCTTCGCCCGAGTTAATTTGGTACTGGTGTTTATCTGGTGTTCACACGGAAAATCTTATGAAGTCGTGGTTACTTTAGAGATACCGGAAAAAAAATATGTTCACCATTTTGCATGGTTCTTTGCGTTACCCAGGAAACACCACGTGGAGGTAACCATGCGACGTTTCTTTTATATAAAATTACATCAGGAAGTGAGAGAATTAGATTACGTACGTAAAATTTGGACGCTAATTCTTTTGCGAATATAATTTAATAATCAGATTGGGAGCTATTAACTTTTCCAATTTATGACATAATCAATGCCTGTACAAATTTCAAGTTTCTATGACACCGGGAAGTGAAAGATTAGATTCCGTACGTAAAATTTGGACGCTAATTGTTTTGCGCTTAGAATTGAATAATCGAGTTGGGACCCATTAGTTTTTCCTATTTATGATATTATCAATGCCCGTGCCAAATCTCAAGTTTCTATTATACCAAGAAGTGAGAGCATTAGATTTCGTACGTAAAATTTGGATGCTAATTCTTTTGCACATAGAATTGAATAATCGAGTTGGGACCCATTAGTTTTTCCTATTTATGACATAATCAATGCTTGTGCCAAATTTCAAGTTTCTATAACACGGGAAAGTGAGAGAATTACATTCCGTACCTAAAATTTGGACGCTAATTCTTTTGCGCTGTCAATTAAATAATTGAGTTGGGACCCATTAGCTTTTTCTATTTATGACATAATCAATGCTCGTGGCAAGTTTCAACTTTTTATTACACCAAGAAGTGAGAAAATTAGATTATGTACGTAAAATTTGGCCGCTAGTTCTTTTGCGCATAGAATTGAATAAGCGAGTTGAGACCCACTAACTTTTCCTATTTATGACATAATCGATGCTCGTGCCAAATTTTAAGTTTCTATGACATTGGGAAGTGAGAGATTCAGATTATGTACGTAAAATTTCGACGCTAATTCTTTTGTGCTAGAATTAAATCGAGTTGGGACCTCTTTACTTTTTGCTATTTTGGACATAATCTATGCTCTTCCCAAATTTCATGTTTCTACGACATCGGGAAGTTGGATATTTAGTGGCGAGTCAGACAGTGAATGAGTCAGTGAATGAGTGAGTGAGTCAGTGAGGGCTTTCGTCTTTATATATATAGATGGAGTACAACCTGGGTATATCCTGTGTATAATTATATATGTACAGCTGCTATAAGTTATACATCTCCCTGTATATATGGTAGTGATATAGACCATGCTGGTGTTAGGGAAATTCAATCATTCCATCAATATGCTGCGAGGCTCCAAATTAGAGGTGGTTATGGCGGCCGCCGTGAGAAAGCAATGGACACAGACATCATGACCGTGTCTAAAAACAATCTACCTTTATTACAAAACATCTTTTTGCATATAGTATTTTTAAAGGAGAGTGGTCTATTGTCAATATGTGTACATTTCAGCCAGTCATGTGCTTTTACATAGATAGCAGTTAAACATTAAGGCATTGTCCTTACTGGACACTATTGCACACTTACCTTTGAACAGTGCAACAGAAGATGAGGAAGAATGTAAGATATATTCTAAGTGCTATTCTCTATTTCTAATTCCTGTAACAATGCAATCTTGTCATGCAAACAACACATGAGTGTACAAGCGTATATCAAAGATGTTCATAGGAGACAGGATGAAATATATATATATATGTTTTAGGCTCATAGCCTTCAGAAGTGTATATCAAAGATGTTCATAGGAGACAGGATGACATATATATATATATATATATATATATATATATAGGTTTTAGGCTCATAGTCTTCACACCGGTATAATCTTGATACCACCTGTATAAAAATATATATGTTCAGCTATATGTTATACAGTATAACTTACAACATCTATACACATATATATTATATATTTTGTGAGATGCACAGATTATATATTTTGTGATGGCGGTATTGAGCCCATGGGATCGCTATCTTTCCTTCACCTAGATATGGGGTAGCACCTCATAATACGGCACAGTACACATGTACATATCGACACATCCCTGACCATCTGACTACTAACTAACATATCGCATTTGCTCTCTCTAACATAGGCCTGGTGCTTGAAACAGGGAGCAAAAAGTCCTTCAGCTTTATCCAACCAGGTTGCTGAAAACGCCCATTCATTTCAATGGGGGACACACAGCTGAAAATGGTCAAGAATAGAACATGGAGCGGGTTGGAAACGCTGCGTTTTAAGCCTTGTGTGAGCTGCGCCATTGAAATTAATGGGAGCGTTGTACAGCGTTTAGCGCAGCGCTAAACGCTGTACAAAAAACGCCCGTGTGAGGGAGGCCTTAGAGAACTGGTGATGAGACAGTCAGTCACACTTATATATCCACACTGGGTTGTGTGAGGCAGTAAAGGATCTGCTGTTGTCTCATCCTGAGTTTAAGACATTAGAGAATGCCCTGACTTTAGCAGTTCGGGCTGACCGTCGTCTTAGGGGCAGACTTAAGCCTAGGTCTGGTAGTTCCTCCCCAGCACTGAAGGAGCAGACTTCCATTCTACCCAGCAACCATACTGAAGTCATGGAACTGGGGTATATGTCACCTTCAGATCGTAAAGCATTCCGCCTAAAGAATGGGCTGTGCTCCTACTGCTTGGATCCTGGACATCGGGTCGCCACCTGTAACAAAAAACAGCTGCAGGAAAACTTCCACTCCTAGGCGATGTCCAGAGGGATTGCCTAGGAGCTCGGGCACTTCTGGGTATTTCTAAGTTGCTTCTTCCTTGTTCCATTTTGTTTGGTTCCTGTCTAAATTATGGTCATGCATTTATTGACTCAGGGGCGACTGCCAATTTTGTAAATTTGGAGTTTGTTAAGCCATTTGCATCTGAATTGCGGAATTTAAGCTCTCCCATACAGGTTTCTGGAATCGACTCCACCCCGTTGACTGCGGGGCAAGTTAAGAAGATTACACCCGAACTAACGTTCTCTGTAGGAGCATTACGTACAGAGACCTGTACGTTCCTAGCCATGGAGAATTTATCCATCGATATTGTGTTGGGGTTACCATGGTTACTACTTCACAACCCCGTTATTGATTGGGCAGCCTCTGAGTTGATACAGTGGGGAGCGGGCTGTGGAGATCATTTAACATCTGTTCAACTGCATTTGTCCAGTTGTGAGATTCCTGGCCTGCCTAACTACTTAGAGGAGTTTGCTGATGCATTTTCTAAGCAACTTTCAGAAGTTTTGCCCCACCCCCATAGTGAATGGGATTGCAAAATCGATCTTGTTTCTGGGGGTAAGATTCCCGAGGGGGGAATTTACAATGTTACAGTCCCTGAACTGGAGGCGATGAAGGAGTATGTAACTGAGAGTTTAGCCAAGCGGCATATTCGTCCTTCTGAGTCTCCTGCGGGGGCTGGGCTCTTCTTTGTGGAAAAGAATGATGGTAGTCTCCAGCCTTGTACTGATTATCGAGCATTGAACAAGATTACTGTGAAGAATCAATACTCACTTCCGCTGATTCCCGATCTCCTTAATCAGGTTAGAGGTGCCAGAAGGTTCTCCAAACTCGATCTCAGGGGAGCATACAACCTAATTAGGATTAGAGAAGGGGATGAATGGAAGACCGCATTTAGTACTCCTTTCGGGCATTTCGAGTGTTTAGTGATGCCGTTTGGTTTATGCCCCGGCCGTTTTTCAGGGCTGCATGAATGCCATCTTTCATGATATTCTGGGTATTTTTGTGGTAGTGTATTTGGATGATATTTTGATTTTTTTCGTCCGATTGGGAGACGCATCGGAGTCATTTATGTATTGTGCTCTCTCGTCTTCGAGAGCATCAATTGTTCGCTAAGCTGGAGAAATGCCAATTTGGCATCCAATAGATCTCTTTTTTGGGGTATGTCATAACGCCTTCTGCTATTCAGATGAATTCAGACAAGGTCCGGGCCATAACTGAATGGTGTCAACCAACTAATTTAAAAGCGTTGCAACGCTTGTTAGGTTTTGCAAATTTTTACCGTAAATTCATTAAGAATTTTTCAGTTATGGCCAAACCTTTGACAAACCTCACTAAGAAGGGCGCTGAGGTAAACATCTGGTCACCTGAGGCAAAGGAAGCCTTTGCTCACCTTAAGGAGGCATTTTCTACTGCCCCGGCTTTCGTACAACCTAATCTCAATTGTTCATTTGTTGTGGAGGTGGATGCTTCTGAGCATGGTGTGGGTGCTGTCCTATCCCAGGGAACTGCCTCTCTCTGCAATCTGCAGCCATGTGCCTTTTTCTCTAGGAAGTTTAGTCCGGCGGAACGGAATTATGATATTGGCAATAGAGAATTGCTGGATATCAAATGGGCATTTGAAGAGTGGAGACACTTCCTGGAGGGGGCCAGACGTTAGATTACTGTATTCACTGATCACAAGAATTTGATTTATCTACAGTCTGCTAAGCGCCTAAACGCTCAACAATCTCAGTGGGCTTTATTTTTCTCTCATTTTAATTTTGTAGTTACTTATGTACCAGGGTCAAAGAACGTCAAGGCAGATGCTTTATCTCGCAGTTTTGGGGCGCCTAAACAAGAGGATGCTCAACCTGAGAGTATTCTATCTCCTGGGGTGGTGGTGGCAGCGTTGTTGTCCAACATCTCCGACTAGGTTCTTGCTGCTCAATCGGGTGCTCCGAGTGTTCTTCCCAAAGGGAGGTTGTTTGTACCCAGTGCCTTACGCTTACTTGTTTTAGAGAAAGCTCATGCATCTATCTTGGCAGGCCACACACGTATTCGTGGCACGTTGGAATTGCGCAGATGTCTCTACTAGTGGATGCAGATGGCCCGGGATGTCAGACGTTTTGTCGAGTCCTGTTCAGTTTGCGCTCGAGGGAAGAATGTCAGGAGACGACCCGAGGGCCCTATTCTGCCACTCCTGGTGCCATCCAGACCATGGTTGCACTTATCCATGGATTTTGTCATGGATCTTCCGGTTTCTCGGGGATGCTAGGTCATATGGGTGGTAGTTGACCGTTTTTCTAAGATGGCACATTTTGGCCCTCTCAAGAAGTTACCGTCGGCTTCCAAATTAGCTTCCACTTTCATCAAGGAGGTAGTGCATTTACCTGGCATCCGTGAAAATATAGTGTCGGATCGAGGGGTACAGTTTGTTGCCCAGTTTTGCATGGTCTTTGTAAAAGCATCAGAGTTGGGTTGTCGTTTTCTACGGCTTTTCACCCGGAATCCAATGGGCAGACTGAGCGCATGAACTAAGAACTTATTCAGTACCTCAGGTTATATATCAGCGATCGTCAGGATCAGTGGGCAGATTTTTTGGCGTTGGCAGAGTTTGCCATTAATAATTATTGTAATTCTGCTTCTGGAACGTTGCCTTTTTTCTGCAATGCTGGCTATTATCCAAGGTGTTCCTTTTCTGTGTCACCGGCGTCCGAGAATCCTTCGGTGGATTCTATGGTCAAGAGGCTTAAGGAGATTTGGGGTGAGGCACGTCGTAACTTGGAGCATTCTTGGGGGGTCATTCTAAGAAATAACGTTAACAGACACACTGTCTCTGGCTCTTTTTCGGTTGGTCAGTTGGCTTATTTATCTTCCAAGAATTTGAAATTAAAGGTTCCCGCATTGAAACTGGCTCCGCGATTTGTGGGACCCTTTTCGATTACCAGAATTGTCAATCCTAAGGCTTACGAATTGGCATTACTGGATTCTTGGAAGATTCATAAAGTTTTTCATTAAGCTCTGTTGAAAAGATACGTCCCTCCAATGCAACAGGTACCAGTGGATGCGGAAAATAGATGTGATACCTTGAAAAACGTGAGCTGTAATGGATTTATAGATTAAACAGATTATTCCCACTGGGTTTAAATGAAAGTCTTGAAAACCTCCATAATTAATGTTAAGAAAATTGTAGAGCAATGTATCAGGTACTTGTTCTGCTATTAGATTGTAGACTAGGAAGATATAGCATCCTGCTAGTATAAGTAGTGAAGGAGTTAAACAAAACCTTTTTCTATATGGCCACCTGCAGACGGCCGGGTCGGATCCTGCTGTGAGGATTCTTGCAGCGGGACCTGACCCGAGTCCCTGCAGGGACCAGTGCTGCGCTCACCTCTCCTGCGGCTCCGGCTCTTTGATGTGACGGCTGCCAGCCAGCCGGCGCATGCGCAGAGTGGAGTTGGGGCGTCGGGAGATTTGTTTTCTGTGTGTATTTTCACGCGGACAAATCGCAGCCGTCTGCATAGGATTGCGTTTTGCAATGCAATCCTATGCAGGCGTCTAGGGGAGGAAATTCTGCTGGAAATCCCGCCGCAAAATTTCCGCCCGTGTGCAGGGGGCCTATACCAGAGAGTAATATGAGATAAGACAAACAGAAGATACACAAAATGGCGAACCTCTCATAGTCATTCTCCCACAAGGGGTTAAATGAAACCTTTTCTATATATCAGAGAGCATTATGAGATAACACAAACAGAAGATCAGATAGTCTCTCAGACCACTTCCCTTGCATTCCTTCTCACTGAAATCATAGCGGCTTCATTGTATATTATAGTTACACCTTAAAAGGTGTAACTTATGTTAATCATTTTTAGTGGTAGCCTATCATGTATTGTAATTATTCTTGGAGGTAGATACTTTTCCTTCTACACGAGATCTGAGATTGTCTTCTCCTTGGTAAACACATAAATTCTCCTTACATTTTTGGTCCTTCAAGCGGGAAAAATTCACTGCAGAGGGAAAGGACAGTCTGGCTGTGAAAAGGTGGGTCTGAAGTACTCTCTGATCATTAAAAGACCTCCGTCTTGCTTAGACATTATTAGAGGCCAGTCGGGCATCCTGTCCGAAACAGTGACATTTTTCCGAACTAGCCTGAGAATTTAGAAGCCTTCCAGATAATGTGCAGTAAGTATAGCAATGGTTAAACTTTTCTTCTCTTTTCTTCTTCTGTATACTTTAGTGTTAGTAGAATTTACAATGTGTATTATAAATGAGGCAAGTATAGACAAATTGGTTGTTAAGGGACAATAGCAGTAGTCTATGTACAATGTGTATTGTAAATGAGAAGTATAGACGAACGGGTTGCCAAGGGGCAATAGCAGTAGTCTATGTGAGACCATAGCCATTGTGAGAAGGCTACAGGAAAGAATTACTCCATGCGGCACGTAAAAAATTGGATGACGGCATGGGACACAGCGGTGTCCAGGAACTTTACTTCTTATCTTCCTACTACTTCTTTTTCTTTGATATTGTGTTATAGAGTAACTAAGAATATACAAAGAGGGCGGCCGCCTACTAACATATTGCAATATTTGTATTGTTGTCTTATACTGCATGAAGCGAATGTGTGAGTGATTGAGATAGGCAGATCCGATACATGGGCACTGACCTCTTGGACACATTAAGGACGAACCTTGGTGTGTGGGTTGTTTTCGGACAAGACCCTTGTTTGTGTACAATGTTCACAGGCCCTACTCGGAAAGGCAAGAAGGAGTCTTCGTGTATATAGCAAAGCACTGGTTCTGGTCAGGAACTTTTGCGATTCTGCTGTATATTTCAGTGGCCAAAGGCTCATTTTATGTTGTTTGTCTTTTAAATCAACATCAAGAACATAATTACTAACAATGGGAAATGCAAACTGTAAGGCATTCTTCTGTGAATGTCTCTGTTGTTATCAATGACAGGAAGTCCTTGAAGGAATGAAGAAGTACATGCACAAGTTAAATCTTAACTAGGTCAAATATTGTGACAAGTGGGAAAAAATATAGATTAAAAATAAATTAGAAGTCCTTAGTTATAAAGACTTATGTGATAAAATACAGACACAATCAGCTAAAGATCAACAGAAATACGGATTATCTGCTGCTGAAGCCTGGTTCAAAGAAGGCCCACACTGTCACCCATATAAAAAAATATGTCGTCACAGAGGCAGAAAAGTCTAATATTGCAAACTAGAAGCCCTTCACAGTTTAGACAAAATTAAAATAATATCTTTTTATTAGTTATACATAAAAACGTGTTAAACAGACACAGGGCACTTACACAAAAACCCCTGAGTTCTCAGAGGTATCCAAGTCTCATTGGAGACTTATTACCACTTGCATTCTATATTAGTTCCCTCTTCTTCAAAAGTTGTCAGGAGGGAACAACATATACCAATAGGTTATAGAGCAAAGTGGTATAAGTTGTCAAAAATTGATAAGAACTCGGATAAGGATAGATCAATTCCTTTCTTAAAGTCCCATTCCCATACTAGAAATTTTGAACTTGTGTCAGGATATTCTGATAGGCTGAATCAGCTCAATCCTGTATCACTTAGTATGTTTGACAATAAGGATAAGTCTTACATGAAGATTACTTCACTTATCCGTTTAGTCGTAAAGGGAATGGTATATGAGAGACTGTGAGTAGGTATTAAAGAGCAGACGATGTATAGTTGTACTGATACGTATTCTATTACCGCTGTCTAAGTACTCATAGTCTCTTATATTTTTTATTCGGAAAGAGGGGAGGATATGAGCCCAATAAAGTGATCAGTGGGCACACACCTGTTCCTTCCAAAGACAATTAGAAACTGTATAACAGTCAATAGACTCAGCATGTGGTACTTTGTAATTTCTTGTGATTAAAGTTTGAGCATTATCGTGCTCTTTCCTAAGTACTACGTAATCTCTTATAGTCTCTCTCAACGCGTTTCTCCACTAGTGAAAGCGGGTCATCAGGAGATAGTTGAGTTAGTACAGTCGGATGTAATTTACTATTTCCGAGTTCAATTTGAACCAAAGATGGTATAGTAATGTACAAATCACCCCAGTCGATAGTATTTTATCGGCTTGCTCTTAGCATAAGACTGATATAATTCAAATGAAGGATAACCTGCCATGTGTAGGCAGTATCCTATAGGATACCAATCTGGAAATTTTATAGAGATGTATACTTGGTCAGTTACTTAGAGAGTCATGAAAGGCCCTATTTGCGATCTTTCATGTTTGAATTAGTGAACCAGTACTATGATATACGTGTTGGTTTCACTAATGTTACTATTGCTAAGACTGCCTGTTTCTAAGGCTGCCTGTTTACAAGGCTGTCTATGTCTAAGGCTGCCTAGTACCTAGTCTGGAGTAAAAGTAGCAGCGCCTCTGGCCTTGGTGGTAGGTCAGGGCTATCTGTGCACTGGTTTGATGTCTGTCCTTATAAAGCAAGCTTTGCTCCTCCCTAAGGGCGCCCACCCACTGGCGTTTGCAATTTTCGTGCGTGAAAAACGCAGCGTTTTCCCCGCGTTTTCCGCGGCGTTTTTTGCCGCGTTTTCGCGGCTTTTCCATTAATTTCCATTGACTTTCATGGGTGCATTAGGAGAAAAATAAGGACACATATGCAACTGACAGTTCCTATGTTAAAAAACGCAACGCAACGCAAAAAAAAAACGCCAGTGGACAGGAGTACATTCAATTCTAATTGCTCTTGAGAACATAGTAACATAGTAACATAGTATGTAAGGCCGAATGAAGACATTGTCCATCTAGTCCAGCCTGTCTATCCTACTGTGTTGATCCAGAGGAAGGCAAAAAACCCCAAGGCCAGAAGTCAATTAGCCCTTTTGGGGAAAAAATTCCTTCCCGACTCCCTAATGGCAATCAGACTGTTCCCTGGATCAACCCCTAATAGTTCCTACCTACCTATATTCCAGGATTGACACTTAACCTAATATTTATATCCTGTAATATCCTTCTTCTCCAGAAAGACATCAAGTCCCCTTTTAAACTCCTCTATGGATTTTGCCATCACCACTTCCTCCGGTAGAGAGTTCCACAGTCTAACTGCTCTTACAGTAAAGAACCCCTTTCTGTGTTGGTGATGAAACCCACTTTCCTCTAATCGTAGCGGATGTCCTCTTGTTACCGTCGAGGTCCTGGGTGTAAACAGATCGCGGGAGAGATCCATGTGTTGTCCCCTCATGTACTTATACATGGTTATTTGGTCGCCTCTTAACCTTCTTTTTTCTAGAGTAAATAGTCCCAATTTGGATAGCCTCTCTGGGTATTCCAGTCCCGTCATTCCATGTATTAGTTTAGTCGCTCTTCTTTGAACCCCCTCAAGCACTGTGACATCTTTCCTGAGCACCGGTGTCCAGAATTGTACGCAGTATTCCATGTGAGGTCTGACAAGTGCCTTATATAGTGGGAGGATGATGTTCTCGTCCTTCGCCCCTATTCCTCTTTTGATGCACCCCAAGACTTTATTTGCCTTTGCAGCGGCTGACTGGCATTGGTTACTCCAGTTTAGTCTATTATCCACTAATACCCCCAGATCCTTTTCCATATCACTTTTCCCTAGTGGTACCCCATTAAGTGAATATTCGTGACATCCGTTCCTCTTGCCCATGTGCATAGTCTTACATTTTTCAACATTGAACTTCATTTGCCATTTTTCTGCCCAAGCCCCCAGCTTATCCAGGTCCGTTTGTAGCCACATATTGTCCTCCGTTGCATTAATTACATTGTATAATTTTGTGTCATCTGCAAATATTGATATTTTGCTGTGCAGCCCCTCTATCAAGTCATTAATAAATATGTTGAACAGAGTGGGGCCTAATACTGAACCCTGTGGCACCCCGCTAGCGACTGTGGTCCAATCAGAGTACGAACCATTTATTACCACCCTCTGCTTTCTATCGTTGAGCCAATTTTTTACCCACTTACACACGTTTTCGCACAGTCCGAGCTGCCACATTTTGTATATTAGCCTATTATGTGGCACGGTGTCAAAGGCTTTAGAGAAGTCCAGATATACAAGATCAATAGATTCTCCCTGGTCCAGCTTAGAGCTTACTTCATCGTAGAAACTGATCAGATTTGTCTGACATGAGCGACCCTTCATGAATCCATGCTGGTGAGGAGTTATTCCCTTAATCTCCTTGAGGTACTCATCGATGGCGTCTCTCAGAATCCCCTCGAAAATTTTTCCCGTTACTGAAGTGAGACTTACTGGCCTGTAGTTACCAGGCTCACTTTTGCTCCCTTTTTTGTAGATTGGTACCACGTTGGCAATGCGCCAGTCCAATGGTACTACTCCAGTCTTGATAGTGTCTAGAAATATAAGGTATAGCGGCCTAGCTATCTCGTCACTTAGTTCCTTTAGTATCCTTGGGTGTAATCCATCAGGGCCCGGTGATTTATCAATTTTAGTTTTCTTTAGACGCTTCCGCACCTCCTCCTGCGTTAGGTATGAGATAATTTGTGAGGGGTTCGTTTTATTCCTCTGCTCCTCGTGTGGCATTTCCTTTTCTTTGGTGAACACACTTGAGAAGAAACTGTTTATTAGATTTGCTTTCCCTTCGTCATCATCAATGATTTCTCCTGCATTGTTTTTTAAAGGGCCAGTGCTCTCCCTGCAAATCCTTTTGCTGTTTATGTAGTTGAAAAATAGCTTCGGGTTGTTTCTGCTCTCTTTTGCGATCCGTCTTTCCGCTTCCTCTTTGGCAGTTTTAATCGTATCTTTGCATATTTTGTTTTTTTCCCTGTATGATTTTAGCGCTTCTTCGCTGCCTTGTTGCTTTAGTAGTTTGAACGCTTTCTTCTTTTCGTTTATTGCCCCTCGTACCGTCTTGTCGAGCCACATTGGTTTCCTTTTAGCTGAGTTACTTTTATTTCTGAAGGGAATGAACTGCTCACATGAGGCGATTAGGATCCTTTTGAACGCAAAGAAAAAAAAATCGCCAGTGGGTGGGCGCCCTAAGTGGGTATGTCATGCCGTTCTGCCAATCATGTGAACTCCGGAGGGGGGAAGGTTGGTTGACTCTTTGTTGTCCATGGTATTATAGCGATCTTTATGGAGAGATATTGAGCATTAGTATGTTCTAGGCTAGTGTCTTCTATCATAGGATTACCCATATTGCTTACCGATATCATTAAAAAGGCCCTGATCCGCGCATTAAATGTTAAATGTCGAAAGTACGCTATCACCATTGGGCCTCCCTTAAGGGGCTGTACCAGCAAAACAGGCCGCCGATAGGTGAGGAGGAAGGCGTTGGCTGTGCCGTGCCGCTGCAACGTCACGACGTGGCGTACCATAGTGACGTCAGCACACATCGGCCGCCGGACGACAGTATGGGTGCGGTGAAGTTAGGTATCGTAGTGCTGGGCAACATCATGACGTCACCACGTTAGTAACGTCATGGCGACACCGCGAGTTAGTCACAGTAAAACAGAGTGAGCGCGGTGACGCTAGATTGCATAGTGACATCACCGCGCTCTGTAGCGTCACATGATTCGGGTTGCATGCATTCGTGGGATCAGAAGCGTCAAGGCACAGTATGATGACGCGCTAGGTATATTGGTAAGGTAGTTGTTCACCAGATGCTCACATGACCAGTATAAGAGGTCATGTGATAAGATGGACTACATTTGTCATACTAATATATCATTTTGTTTACACATTTATTTGCATATTAAATTGATCTATTCGTTACCATCCGTGTATACTAAGGAAATATACCCATCCTTTGTTAGAAGGACACACTTATCTTGCTAATAAAGTGATATAATTTATATATCTAATCGGTCTGTTTATTCTCGTGTGTACATGATAACAGGATACACGTCAACATGGACTGCATATCCTGATCCTTATGTTATTTGGCTTGAAAAAGACCTAATTATAGGTCAAAACGTTGCCTATCTTAACTTGGACGCAATAAACATGTTCCTTTGTATGACATTATTTTCTGCATCATTTTATGCTGCCACCTCCTCCACTCTTCTACTTTAGGTATTCACTCACTGCGCTGCTAACGGCGCTGATACCAGCCCCACTGTGACATCAGTGTGCAGCCGGGAATTTCCTGTCATGACATCTCCTACTTGGTTCGGTGAGAGCAGGGGAAGAAGTGTCCACCAGCCCACTGACGTCATAGTGTGCACCAGGATCATCGCCGAGCAGCAACGCTGAGCAGAAGAGGAGCAGAGCTTCTATGAGGAGGGAGTAAGTATGTGGGTCTCTTGATGGGGGGCCACTGTGGGATGTCACTATGACACTGGGGGCCACTGTGGGATGTCACTATGACACTGGGGGCCGCTGTGGGATGTCGCTATGACACTGAGGGTCTCTGTGGAATGTTACTGTTATACTGGGGGCCGCTGTGGGATGTCACTATTAGACTGGGGGCCGCTGTGGGATGTCACTATTATACTGGGAGCCGCTGTGGGGATGTCACTATGATACTGCGGGTGGCGGTGGGTGTCACTATGATACTGGGGACCGCTGTGGGGATGTCACTGTGATACTGGGGGCCGCTGTGGGGTGGCACTATGATACCGGGGGCCACTGTGGAGTGTCACCATTACTACTGGGGGCCGCTGTGGAGTGTCACCATTACCGCTAGGGGGTCACTATTACCGCTGGGGCCACTAGGCCCCCAGCATCATAGTGACACCCCACAGCGGCCCCATGTTTACATGTGGTGGAAATGTGCAGGGCTGTTTCAAAATAGGCAGTGTGTAGATTTTGACAGCTTTTTGGATGTGGAAATGCTGCAGAATTTTCCACAAAAAATTCTGCTGAGGACAATCTGCAGTATTTCCGCATCCAAAAAGCAGTCAAAATCTGCACACTGTCTATTTTTAAGCGTCCCTGTCCTTTTTGGAATGACGGAAGTAAAATCATACGTCGTGTTAAGCTCCGCCCCCTGACATATTGGCACTTTGCGATAAATAAGTGGGTTTTGGGTTTTGGGTTTAGGCACTCGGTCTCTAAAAGGTTTGCCATCACTGCCCTAGAGGTAGTCTACATACTACTGTATGTGGATGACATCCTGCTGGCAGTAGGCAGTGAGGAAATTGTAGGGAGAACACAATCACACTCTTGAGGTTTCTCTATGAGCAAAGCTATAAGGCAAACAGAAAGAAACTCCAATACTGCCAGCAAACGGTTAAATATTTGGGGTATAACCTGTTAGATGAAGGTAGGCATTTAGACGACATTAAGAAGCAAGCAATTCTGGAGGTTCCAAAACCACAAACAAATGATGTCCTTTTTGGGAATGGCAAACTTCTGCAGAGCCTGGATCCCAAATTATGCATCTCTGACAGCGCTTTTTACCAGACTCATCTATGATGGACCTCTGGCTGCAGCTGACAGGATCCAGTGGGATGCGCCCTCTGAGGAAGCCTTTGTCAGGTTAAAACAGACTCTGGTGGGCACATCAGTCTTGGGGGGGCTGCCGAACTACAACAAGCCCTTTGTTTAAACTGTTGACTCAAGGGAAGGATATATGACCTCTGTGTTAACTCAGGAACACTGTGGGAAGCAGACTGCTGGCATACTACTTTTCCAGACTAGATCCAGTGGGCTGAGCACTCCCACCCTGTGTACAAGCGGTAGCGGCAGCTGAAGCAGTCAGACCTTCTGCCACTATAGTGCTGCTCCCCCACTCACACTGAAAGTACTGCATGCAGTTAATTATACTCATATCTTAGTCCTTCCAGACATCTCTCCTGCATTACACTACTGCTCTCACAGCCACACCTGACAATTAGAGATGTACTACACTCTATCCATCCACCTTACTGCCTATTTCTTCAGATGGTACTCCATACAACTGTCTAGGAGAGATGGCATATAAGGTGTTACCCAGACCAGATCTACAGGATATCCCTCTTGTAGATGCTGTATACACTCTTTGTAGATGGGTCATCCAGGAAGAACTTCGATGGCACCAATGCCGTTGCATGCTGTGGTTACGCTAGAAGAGACCATAATAGTTGGGTCCTTGCCAAGGCACTACTCTGCACAGGCAGCAGAACTGGTAGCTCTGACAGGGGCCTGCAAGTGGGCACAGGGTAAAAAGATCACTATTTAGTTATGTAGCAGTATTGAGCCATGGCCTCTGCCATGTCTCAACAGAAGAGATATGGTTGCACTTGTATCTAAGGTATTCGCTACAGATGGCTTCTCAAATTACTAAAAAGGGGTATTTTCCAACACCTCAGTATCTACTATGTATCTAAATATTTGTATGAATTATATTGAATTAAACAAATGTGAAGGTAAAAATATTGTCTAGTTATTATAGATGCTTTAGCCAAGTGGATAGAAGTGTTTCCCACTGGTCAGTCAGATGCACCGACAGTGGCTAAAGCATTACTAAGGGAAACAATACCAGGTGATTTGGTCCTTATTAGAGACGAGCGAGCATGCTCGGTAAGGGCAGTTAAGAGAGAGAGCAACGCTATTTTGGAATAACTGCATACTTGTCTGAGAAAATTCAGGAGGGGGGATGCGCGGGGGTGAGCAGGGGGTTGCGGAGGGGAGCGGGGGAGGGCAGAGAGAGAGATCTATTTCACACTTTTTCTCCCCCCCCCCCCCCCCCCCGCCACCCGCGGCCCCTCCGAATTTTCTCAGATGAGCATGTAGTTACTTGAAAATAGCGTTGCTCTCTCGAGTAACTGCCCTTACCGAGCATGCTTACTCATCCTTTAAAGGACCACACGCTTACATCATGTGCACCAAAAAGGTTTTAATTTTATTTAGGCGGGTAAAAGTTTATATAAGGTTTCAAAGACAGGAAGTTGGGTCATTCAGGGTCCTGTTACAGCATTGTGTGTGCGGATAGGTCATTCTCATAGGGAGGTATTTGTGAGGTAGTTGTGAGATCATTCACAGGGGAGGAGCTTCCCTTGAGCATGCTCTATTCATTCTTGACTTGTCCAAAGGAGATACTTCCTGTTTCTCTCCAGCCATTTCCTGTCCTTTAACACAAAAACATTCCTTTTGGGCAAGCAGCTGTAACTTGAGCCCTGGAGATGTCTTCTGCTAGTCAAAACTGGTTTGACTTGGTTTTGAACACAATATACTGCTCCTTCAATTCTTGTGGGGAATGTTCCCTCCCCTCATCTTAACATCTTCACAGCTTACAACAGAAAATACATAAAATGGCGAACCTCTCATAGTCATTCTCCCACAAGGGGTTAAACTAAACCTTTTCTATATACCAGACAGCATTATGAGATAAGACAAACAGAAGATCAGATAGTCTCTCAGACCACTTCCCTTGCATTCCTTCTCACTGAAATCATAGTGGCTTCATTGTATATTATAGTTCTACCTTAAAAGGTGTAACTTATGTTAATCATTTTTAGTGGTAGCCTATCATGTATTGTAATTATTCTTGGAGGTAGATACTTTTCCTGTGATGTCATTTATGGTATATAAACCACATACACCTTTGAATAAATTAGAAATCATTTGATACCGCAACAGGCTGTTGTGATTTGTATTTCTCTAGGGGCCCTGACTTCTACACGAGATCTGAGATTGTCTTCTCCTTGGTAAACACATAAATTTTCCTTACAATTAATTAGGCTTAATTTTTTTATAGGGAAAAATTTATGCTAGAAAATGTAACCACAATGTATCATATTATTTCTATTCATTACAGAGGTATATATGACCCATTATATGCAGGCAGTTCATGCATCACATTTCACTCTCCCTCTTGATACTATATATAAAAAGAATATATAAACAAGTGAATCTATCGTATCACTTTTTATTCTATTACCAAGGCCCTCACAATCCACTATATACAGACAACCTATGAAATAAATTTTATTTAATTTTTTTTTTAAGTACATGTATTTTATTGAGCTGTACATTTTCAACTCATAAATTTGCTGTTGGTTCCGCTGTCCAGCTACCATGTATTCCTTACTTCCAACCCTATCGGCTGATTACCACACTCTTCCAATGTATTCAGAGACCTTCATCTGGTACATCTCTAGATACATCCTTACTATCCATAGGACCATTGCTCGTTAGCCTCCTCGCACCCAACTGTGCATGTGCACTCTTTTAAAAAAAATTCCCGCCATCACTGCTGGCAATATATCCCCACTCCCCCGGCAAACCAGTCCACACCAATCATTCTTCTTTCTAACAGTGTGGCTAGAACTCCATTCCTAAAGCCTCCGGTAAGTCTAATTTTCCCATTTTATTTTCTTTGCTATTGGCACAATACTCTTTCCAGCTGTTAGCGCCTCATCCAGAAGAACTACCCACATCCCTCCCTTTCCAGCTACTTCAGTAATTAGAGCTGCACCCACCATCTATCCGCAATGTTTCCCTTGCCTTTTCCCCATTGACACTTTAATCACCTTTCTCCTTCAATTCAGCAGTACTACCTTCTGGCATAAACATTTATACACTTACTGTTTCTAGTTCAGCTGTTAATCTGCTCCACCGCTGTGCCCCTTGCCGTTATATAGTTTTACATCTCTTACTAATAATAATCAGCAAACTAGCAGTATTTTCTCCCATAAAAAAATTCTTTTCTACCTCTAATTTACAGTTATAACCAATTGTGCACGATATTCCCCATGTTTATAATTACACTCATTATGCCTTGTTTTTAATTAACTTGGGTCAGATATCATGCATATTTTACATCGGTCTATTTGTTTATTTTTAATCGGTCCATACCATTTGTTTTTGCTACTGAAATCTAGAGAAATCTAGTCCCTTTAAGAAGGCCTGATATCTGTAAGACTTCAGGAAGGGTCACGCTGACCTTTGGAAAACTCTCAACTAATTATAACATAGTACAACTTCTTGGAATTGTAGAGACACATTTTGGCCTCCGTACGTTATTGTCACAAGAAAATCCTGCTTATAATTCATGGTATGTGGGAGATGGACATGTTTTAGGCAATACAATCCTCCTTCCTCTAATTATGATCCATACATAATATTAGTCTGTTTACCAAATCCCAATAACTATATAAACTAACAGATACAGCGATTCTTCACGAACCCCCGAGCACATAATCTGTTCGATACTTTGATATTTTTACTCTCCACCGATGATTTGTACTTTTTTGTGCATCTCTTCTAAGTTCTCTCATTTCTTTTACTCTATTTACTCTCCTATCTCAATTATTGTACTTAGCATTTTACCCAACTGTTTGGGAGGAAGGGGCTGTGTGCCTGAAATGCATCAATACTGCCTGTTTTAGTTAAATCAATAAAGAAGAATCAAGGTAATTCTGTGGTTTCAAAAATCTTCTTGGTGAAAAGAGTAACGCCGTAAGTCCACGAATATTAATTTTCTGCAAGTTAATTGTTGCCATAAGCATGCTTGGAATCTAGCAGTATTTCTTTGATTCTTGGCATATTAAGGGGGCTAATGCTTCCTCTCAGGGTAGCAATTGGCACAGAAAACCTTTCCTACATCTTACTGGATTATGGAGATGTGCTCCCGGGTTCTGATAGGCTGGAATTCTAAGTAAGATCTTATGTATTTCTGTTGGCAGTATCTTCAAGATTTATAAATGTTTGCACCCTGATATGGACTATTATGTCGCACCAGCTTTCCCAAGTTGTCACTTCTGTATAAAACTCTTGGTTCCCTTGAAATCTGGCGTGTTCAGAGCTCATCTGAGCGTGAAAAGCATAGTCTTTGTTTTATCGGGCTGTGTGCTCCATGCTTTATAGTCCTGTATGAATAAAGTCTGATATGTTACACTGAAGTTGTAGAACCTTTTCCTTGTGAACAGAGCTGTATATTACTGTGTATGACCCTATAGTGATGAGATGGGTCAGAGACACCCTTGCTGGGGTCAGTGGCGTAATACGGTTCTTAGGATCATCTATGAAATGATCATTTTCAAAACAAAAAATGTGCTAATAAACTCCACAAAGTCCGGGATCTGCAGTGATTCTCCCCTCCCTACTTATACACATAATGGGTACCAGCTCTCCCTCATCTCCATCAGTTCTGAGGAAACATCATCTAAAGGAAGAAGAAAGATCGGTCCAAATACAAACATGTAAGTTAGACAAGTAAACTTTTATGAACAGTTAGCCCCCTGCACACAGACAGAAATTACGCGGCGGGATTTCCTGCAGAATTTCTGCTCATGTCCGCCTGCATAGGATTGCATTACAAACCGCAATCCTATGCAGATGGCCGTGATTTGTCCACGTGAAGACACACAAGCAAAACAAATCACGGCATGTTCTATTTCTGTGCGGGTCTCGCAGAGGCCCGCACAGAAATGTCTGTGGGGATGGGCCGGCTCCACTCTGCGCATGCGCCAGCTGGCAATCAGCCGGCGCATAGAAGGAACAGAAGACGCAGAGAGCAGGTGAGCCGCAGGTCTCTGCAGCGGCACAGGTCCGCATCCTCCTGCGAGAATTCTCACAGCGGGATCCGACCTGGCCGTCTGCAGGCGGCCTTAGAAAAAAGTGCGAAATACTCTGTATACACGGGTGATATAAAGGTGGGTTATCTGGATATTATTTGTTTCTGGATTACAGATGTTTATTGGTAATGACATACAAGTCTTATTTATCACTTATTGTCTAAATTGCTTCCCTTTTTTGTGTATGACATGTCACTTTACTTTTTTTATTTTTACCTTTTTTGACAGTTTGATAAAACAGGTTTTAAAAAATCTGCTTCTCTCCGCTGTGAACTTTTTGATTTCTTAGTAAATCTGATTTGTGAGTAAAACATTTCCCACATTCTGTACAAGAAAACGGCTTCTCTCCTGTGTGAGTTTTCTGATGTTCTTTATGGACTAACTGAATAACCACATGATATCAACTCAATATATGCAAATGTTGATTTCAACATCACGTAGACCATCTTATAGAATCATAGACCATCTCAGCCTGGGAAGATTATTTTTCTGCCTAGAATGTATTTAGTAATATGCCTTGATTTTGTCATACTTGTGAGACAACCTATGTCTATGCATATCGTACCACTTTCTTTTACCCATCTATAAAAAATGATGAGGAGGCAGTTCATGGAAAGAGCTGATATTCCTTTGTCAAAATCAGAACACTCAGTCTCATCTGGTCACTTCTAAGGTGTGTGGTCATCTATGACTCTTATTTTAACTCTATCTAATCTGATGAATTTCTATAACAGTACTTATATAGTTTTTCCTGCCATTGTTATTATTATTTTAGCCAGTTCTGTATTCAGATTGTCTAGACTATTTATGTAGTTATCAATTATATTGGAGTAGAGTGAACTTAGGTTGCGTACTGTTACTCTTAACAAACCCTCCTTCCTTTATTCATGATTAGAGATGAGCGAACGTACTCGTCCGAGCTTGATACTCGTTCAAGTACTAGCGTGTTCGAGATGCTCGTTACTCGTAACGAGTACCACGCGATGTTCGGGTTACTTTCACTTTCCTCTCTGAGACGTTAGCGCGATTTTCTGGCCAATTGAAAGACAGGGAAGGCATTACAACTTCCCCCTGCGACGTTCAAGCCCTATACCACCCCCCTGCAGTGAGTGGCTGGGGAGATCAGGTGTCACCCGAGTATAAAAATCGGCCCCTCCCGCGGCTCGCCTCAGATGCGTTGTGACAGAGATCATGGACAGTGATATCGTGTTGGAGCTGCTGTAGGGAGAGTGTTAGGAGTTAGTGTAGGCTTCAAGAACCCCAACGGTCCTTCTTAGGGCCACATCTAACCGTGTGTAGTACTGTGGAGGCTGCTTTTAGCAGTGTTGCACTTTTTTTTTTTTTTGGTATATCTGCCGTGCAGAGCATTGCGCCCTGCAGTGATACTCCAGGGATAGAATTGTGTAGGCAGGGCCAGAAGACATATATTATAGATTGAATATACGCAGTGGTCCTTTTGAAAAAAATATTTGAAAAAAATCTATTTGGCCTGCCTGTCACTCTGCTCAGTGTTCTGGGTCCGTGTCTGCTGGGGGTAGTAGTTCTCCAAATAAATACGCAGCCAGCTAAGTGTTACAGCAGGCTTGCGCCAAATTATTTTCTGGCTCTGAAATCACCGGTCTGTTGCAGTTAATAACAGTGCAACACTGCAGTTCCGTGACACACACATCAGGGACAGAATTGTGTAGGCAGGGCCAGAAGACATATTATAGATTGTATATACGCAGTGGTCCTTTTGAAAAAAATATTTGGAAAAAATCTATTTGGCCTGCCTGTCACTCTGCTCAGTGTTCTGGGTCCGTGTCTGCTGGGGGTAGTATTTCTCCAAATAAATACGCAGCCAGCTAAGTGTTACAGCAGGCTTGCGCCTAATTATTTCCTGGGGTTCCATAAACGAAGTCAGCCTCCAACCACAGGTCAATAAGCGGCACATTTAATTACAGCGTTCTGTTTCTGCACTACTGGTAATACACCATGCTGAGGGGTAGGGGTAGGCCTATAGGACGTGGACGCCGCCGAGGACGCGGAGGCCCAAGTCAGGGTGTGGGCACAGGCCGAGCCAGTGCGGTGGCCAGGGGTAGAGGCAGGGCCAGACCGAATAATCCACCAACTGTTTCCCAAAGCGCCCGCTCGCGCCATGCCACCCTGCAGAAGCCGTGGAGCTCAAAGGTGTGGCAGTTTTTCACTGAGAGTGCAGACGACCGACGAACTGTGTTGTGCAAGGTTTGTCGTGCCAAGATCAGCCAGGGAGCCACCACCAGCAGCCTCACCACCACCAGCATGCGCAGACATATGATGGCCAAGCACCCCACAAGGTGGAATGAAGGCCGTTCACCGCCTACGATCTGCACCACTGCCTCTCCCCCTGTGCCCCAACCTGCCACTGAGATCCAACCCCCCTCTCAGGACACAGGCACGACCGTCTCCCAGCCTGCACCCACACTCTCACCTCCGCTGTCCTCGGCCCCATGCAGCAATGTCTCTCAGTGCAGCGTCCAGCCATCGCTAGCGCAGCTGTTTGAGCGCAAGCGCAAGTACGCCGCCACGGACCCGCACGCTCAAGCGTTAAACGTGCACATTGCCAAATTGATCAGCCTGGAGATGCTGCCGTATGGGCTTGTGGAAACGGAGGCTTTCAAAAACATGATGGCGGAGTGCGTCCTCCACTAAATCACCCTCCTCCTCCTCCTACGCAACCTCTGTCTCGCAATCAAGATGTGTCAGCAGCAGCAGCACGTCGCCAGCAGTCGGTGTGACGCGGCGTGGCAGCACAGCGGTGGGCAAGCGTCAGCAGGCCGTGCTGAAACTACTCAGCTTAGGAGAGAAGAGCCACACGGCCCACGAACTGTTGCAGGGTCTGACAGAGCAGACCGACCGCTGGCTTGCGCCGCTGAGCCTCCAACCGGGCATGGTCGTGTGTGACAACGGCCGTAACCTGCTGGCGGCTCTGCAGCTCGGCAGCCTCACGCACGTGCCATGCCTGGCCCATGTCTTTAATTTGGTGGTTCAGCGCTTTCTGAAAAGCTACCCCCACTTGTCATACCTGCTCGGAAAGGTGCGCCAGCTCTGCGCACATTTCCGCAAATCCCACACGCACGGTGCCACCCTGCGGACCCTGCAACATCGATTTAATCTGCCAGTGCACCGACTGCTGTGCGACGTGCCCACATGGTGGAACTCTACGCTCCACATGTTGGCCAGGCTCTAAGAGCAGCGTAGAGCTATAGTGGAATACCAACTCCAACTTGCGCGGCGCAGTGGGAGTCAGCCTCCTCAATTATTTACAGAAGAGTGGTCCTGGTTGGCAGCCATCTGCCAGGTCCTTGGAAAATTTGAGGAGTCTACCCAGATGGTGAGCGGGGATGCTGCAATCATTAGCGTCACCATTCCTCTGCTATGCCTCTTGAGAAGTTCCCTGCAAAGCTTAAAGGCAGACGCTTTGGAATCAGAAACGGAGGCGGGGGAAGACAGTATGTCGCTGGATAGTCAGAGCAACCTCATGTCTATATCTCAGTGCGTTGAGGAGGAGGGGGAGGAGCATGAGGAGGAGGGGGAAGAGACAGCTTGGCCCACTGCTGAGGGGACAGATGCTGCTTGCCTGGTCAGTAGAAATAGGAAAGTCCCGCAGCACACCTAACACATGCACTTCAGTGCAGAGGTTCCAGTCTGTATATGCCGAGCCACCTGTGGGGTCATGAACCAAACACCAAATAAATGCAATGGTATCCAAGGAGGCGGCAGCATCAACGGTGTAGAGATTGTAAAAAAAAAGGGTTTTATTGCTCCATAAAATGGCGACGTTTCGACTTAATCTAAGTCTTTTTCAAGCCTAATACATTGCCATGAACACACATCTTATATAGTGAGGACAGACAGGGAGGACACTCCTCCAACTCCTTAATCAGTAAGTAATACAACACACATGAAACAAAAAACAGACATGGACTATACAAAAGACAAGGTTCTCTACACATATACATTAAGGTAAAACCTGGACTGCATCCATGTGTTGGGCTGCTCCACACAGCGTTCCACTATGCCTCCATTCATGTGTTCAGCCGGATATACTGTCAGGTGAATCTTCCCGGCGCACCGCGCGTACGTGGATTGCGTCACAGCCAACCACAGTAACACTGCCGATCAGCGTCTCGACCCTCTGCTATATGGCGCTAACTCTAACAGGAACTAGTCATGCATAAGGGCACTTCTGGAATTAGAATAAGCACGGCCAACCACAAGATGGCGCCTCCGTAATAGAAAACAATGGAGCACGCCAACCAAGGGTGCCTATACATGAAGTATATTATATATAATAGCAAAAATTACTTTGGCACATAAGGGAATACTGCAAATTCACAAAAAGCTCACAAGGTGCCAGCAAAACATTAAAGTCACCTATACTAATAAGGCAAAACAGAAGAGAATAATTGTAAATAATAAAACCTATATCCAAAAAATAAAAAAATAAAAAATTTTGAGCAAAAAAATTTTTTAAGAAAATTAAAAAAAAAAAAATGAAATAAGTGTTGAAAATAAAAAAACATGATGTAGTATATGCGCATGTGTATAAAGAATAACTGTATAATGGTGAAAAAAATCTAAATAAATATACATAAGTTCACGAAAAAAAATTCACGAAAAAAATATTAAATATAAATAAAAACCAACATATAACTGGACAAAAAGTGGACAGAAAATAGCAAACCTAAATAGGTGTGAATAACTAGTCTTTCAAAAGTACGGTGCATAAGCAAGTAAACTTCAAAAAAATTATAAAGATGCATAAAATTTTTTTTTTAAAAACGCTAATTGAAAAAAAATTTGTTTGCTTTATTGATACGGAAAAAATTTTTTTTTTTTTTAGATAATGCATGACAATGTTACAAAGAAAATACAAATTGTCAACTGACAATATTAGACATAATAAGGACATAATTATAATAGTGAATAAATAGCCGGAAAAGACGCGAACTGTGGAGAAGACCAACACAGAGACCAGGAGAGAAATCTAGGGAAAAAAGAAAAGGATTAAAAACAGGCATCTAAAAACTATATACATCAGATGAGGATCCTTAAATATAAGGGGCAAAGACATACTCCATGTTTAAACCGAAAGGATGTAACGTATTGAGGGTGTGAATCCAGCGCAACTCTTTCTTTTTGAGAAGAGCCTCCCTGTCACCTCCTCTGGTCAACGGTGGAACATCATCAATAATCCTGAATTTAAATTGACTTATACTATGCTTTTTCTCATGGAAATGCTTGGGGATCGGCAGGTCCAAGCACTTGGTACGTATAGTACTCTTATGTTTAATCATACGACTACGCGCTTCAAGAATCGTTTCCCCCACGTATCCAAGTCCGCAGGGGCAGGTGACCAAATAGATGACATAAGAGGAGGTGCAGGAATATCTCTTCCTAATTTTGAATTTCTGGCCTGTATATGGATGATGAAAGCTATCACCCTTGACAAGATTGCCGCAGCAAACACAGCCAAGACAGGGAAAATTGCCTTTCTTGGCGGGTGCTAGTACTCGCTGTGTATGACTCACCTTCGGTACAATTGATTTCACTAACTTGTCACGTATGTTCGGGGGTCGTCTATAGGCCATCATCGGTTTTTCGTTAAATTCTGGTACCACACTTAAGCCTTTTGTCAGAAGGGACCAATGTTTGTTTATTATGGAAGAGACCTGCCCACTATGTCTACCAAAAGTGGAGATAAAAGGCACTCTTGCTGGTTTGGTGGTTTTACTTTTAGGTATCAACAAGGTGTCACGCTGCAGTTGTCGTACTCCGTCAACTGCCCTGTTGATAAGAGGTCTCGGATAACCTCTCTGCAAAAATTTATTTGCCATCTGCCCCAATCTCTTTTCAATGGCAGTATCATCAGTGATTCTACGCACCTTTCCTATTTCTACTGACACGGCATGGACCACCGGCGAGCACCCACTAGAGGTATGAATGCGCATACGGACTTAGAGGTCGGTGCCTCTACAAGCTCCTTGTTCTATTACACTGATGAGGATTCTGAGAGACTGCTTGCAGATATCTCTGATGGATCATTTTTGTGTACACCTACTATTGACATGATGATTAAAAAATGGGAGATGTTGAGTCGTCGGATTATATCCCACCAGCTGCATATGATCACGCTTAAAGAATATTTTAAGGCGAAACGTATACCGAGGGGTTTAAGACCACACACTCGCCCGACTCTGATGGCAAACAACCCTCTCTTTTGTCAGAAGTTTGAGGGAATTATTAATAAATTTGCTTTTGATATTATATTACTTAATATCGAGTTCTTACAGATTGAGATTCAACAGTATACCGAACAACGGACGAATGTTGAGCAGGAGCTCCTTGAGAAAATTTCTCAATCCGAATGGGACAAGAAACGTTCAAGGATTACCAACTCCCTACAACTTCACAAACAAGAGATTGAGGATGGCAAACACATGAAGTGGATACGAGATGAAAAGAACTACGCCTCGGGTATGGTATTCAGCTGGCAGTTCCAGAGAACTAGAGGCAACAGAGTGGACTCATTTGGACCCCCTAGGGGTAGGACTCAGAAAAGACAACGGAGACAAAGAAGAGGATATAGACGGTCATCGTCTTATTCAGACTCTACAGATGGCTCTGGGGGGTATTCCTCTATCTCTAATCCTCCTTTTTTAGGCCCTACACAGGCAAACAAGAGAAAGAAAAAAGACGGTCAAGACTTAGACGAGGAGGAATTAAACACAGGAGGACGGAGAAAAGACGGGATGAATATGATGCTACGTCACAATACCCAACGGCTACCACCGAGACGCCCGATGAACTGAGTACGTTGGTGGTAAATATATCTTCAAAAAATTTGACTGACTGTGAATTGAGTGTCCTGTCAAAGGGCCTATCCTTCTGCCCATGGACAGAAACTGACTGGTTCCAATTGGATCTTGACCTTAAACGCTTCTTTCGTAATTTACGTCTTAAGAATCAATTTGCTGTATGTCCCTCACCTGATGTGGCTTCTGTTCTGCAGTCTGGTGCCACTGAGCGCTTTTCCCTCAGGGGTGTCGGACTCCACAACAGAAGCCATTATCAACCTCTTCCCAATAACCATTGCTTGGAGACTTTTGTTTCGTTTGTGGAAAAAGATGTTAAAAGATTGAGATCTCACTCGAAGCATAAAATAGGTAATTACAATCTTAAAAGGGAGGAGCGCATGGCATTAAGAAACTTGGCACAAGATGGTGCGATAACAATAAAGCCAGCCGATAAGGGCGGCGCTATTGTTATCCTTGACACTGAAGGATACAACAATGAAGCATTCAGACAACTTAATGATACAGAAGTGTATGTCAAACTAAAAGGTGATCCCACTTTGAGGCTTCAGGTTCAGTTGAGGGTTATGTTAAATGATGCGGTCATAGAGGGAGTCATAGATTCCGAATTATCACGTTTCCTTGATGCATTATACCCTCGTGTTCCTGTACTATACCTGTTGCCAAAAATCCACAAGTCATTGAATAACCCCCCAGGGCGACCGATCGTCTCTGGACGTGATTCCATATTTGCTAATTCTGCAAAATTCCTGGACAAGGTGCTTCGCCCTTGGGCAGAGAATGCTTCCTCGTATATCAGAGATACGAGTGATTTTCTATGCAAATTAAAACAGATTGAAATCTCAGGTCCATGTGTTCTAGCCACATTCGATGTGGTTTCTCTTTATACGTCGATCCAACACCAGAAAGGGCTAGCTTCTGTAAGACACTACATGGTGGGGTGCGACTGGGCCCCAGGGTGTGAGGCATTTGCCCTGTCGCTGCTCGAATTCATCCTCACCAGGAATTATTTTTCTTTTGGGGGGATGTTCTTTGAGCAGTGGCAGGGCACCGCCATGGGGTCTAATGTCGCGCCCACCTATGCAAATCTGTATATGCGTCACTTTGAGGAAACGTTTATACATACATCTGAATTTTGGCCACGGGTTAAGGCCTGGTTTCGTTTCATAGATGACATATTTGTGGTATGGAGTGGCTCTCAGGATGAACTTAATTTGTTTCATCAGCAACTGAATTCACATTATCAGGAATTACAATTTACTTTAAGTTCATCCGAAGAGTCTATCCAGTTTCTGGATACAATGGTATGCTATGACGGTGAAAAATTCTTGACAGACCTCTATGTTAAACCGACTGATAGGAACTGTATCTTACACTATGACAGCTTTCATCCTAGACCAACAGTAAATTCCCTCCCGTGGAGTCAGCTCCTACGGGTGCGTAGAATCACTGATGATACTGCCATTGAAAAGAGATTGGGGCAGATGGCAAATAAATTTTTGCAGAGAGGTTATCCGAGACCTCTTATCAACAGGGCAGTTGACGGAGTACGACAACTGCAGCGTGACACCTTGTTGATACCTAAAAGTAAAACCACCAAACCAGCAAGAGTGCCTTTTATCTCCACTTTTGGTAGACATAGTGGGCAGGTCTCTTCCATAATAAACAAACATTGGTCCCTTCTGACAAAAGGCTTAAGTGTGGTACCAGAATTTAACGAAAAACCGATGATGGCCTATAGACGACCCCCGAACATACGTGACAAGTTAGTGAAATCAATTGTACCGAAGGTGAGTCATACACAGCGAGTACTAGCACCCGCCAAGAAAGGCAATTTTCCCTGTCTTGGCTGTGTTTGCTGCGGCAATCTTGTCAAGGGTGATAGCTTTCATCATCCATATACAGGCCAGAAATTCAAAATTAGGAAGAGATATTCCTGCACCTCCTCTTATGTCATCTATTTGGTCACCTGCCCCTGCGGACTTGGATACGTGGGGGAAACGATTCTTGAAGCGCGTAGTCGTATGATTAAACATAAGAGTACTATACGTACCAAGTGCTTGGACCTGCCGATCCCCAAGCATTTCCATGAGAAAAAGCATAGTATAAGTCAATTTAAATTCAGGATTATTGATGATGTTCCACCGTTGACCAGAGGAGGTGACAGGGAGTCTCTTCTCAAAAAGAAAGAGTTGCGCTGGATTCACACCCTCAATACGTTACATACTTTCGGTTTAAACATGGAGTATGTCTTTGCCCCTTATATTTAAGGATCCTCATGTAATGTATATAGTTTTTAGATGCCTGTTTTTAATCCTTTTCTTTTTTCTTTTTTCCCTAGATTTCTCTCCTGGTCTCTGTGTTGGTCTTCTCCACAGTTCGCGTCTTTTCCGGCTATTTATTCACTATTATAATTATGTCCTTATTATGTCTAATATTGTCAGTTGACAATTTGTATTTTCTTTGTAACATTGTCATGCATTATCTAAAAAAAAAAAATCAATAAATTTTTTTCCGTATCAATAAAGCAAAAAATTTTTTTTTCAATTAGCGTTTTAAAAAAAAAAATTTTATGCATCTTTATAATTTTTTTGAAGTTTACTTGCTTATGCACCGTACTTTTGAAAGACTAGTTATACACACCTATTTAGGTTTGCTATTTTCTGTCCACTTTTTGTCCAGTTATATGTTGGTTTTTATTTATATTTACTATTTTTTTCGTGAATTTTTTTTCGTGAACTTATGTATATTTATTTAGATTTTTTTCACCATTATACAGTTATTCTTTATACACATGCGCATATACTACATCATGTTTTTTTATTTTCAACACTTATTTCATTTTTTTTTTTAAATTTTCTTAAAAAAATTTTTTGCTCAAAATTTTTAATTTTTTTATTTTTGGATATAGGTTTTATTATTTACAATTATTCTCTTCTGTTTTGCCTTATTAGTATAGGTGACTTTAATGTTTTGCTGGCACCTTGTGAGCTTTTTGTGAATTTGCAGTATTCCCTTATGTGCCAAAGTAATTTTTGCTATTATATATAATATACTTTATGTATAGGCACCCTTGGTTGGCGTGCTCCATTGTTTTCTATTACGGAGGTGCCATCTTGTGGTTGGCCGTGCTTATTCTAATCCTAGAAGTGCCCTTATGCATGACTAGTTCCTGATAGAGTCAGCGCCATATAGTGGATGGTCGAGACGCTGATCGGCAGTGTTACTGTGGTTGGCTGTGACGCAATCCACGTACGCGCGGTGCGCCGGGAAGATTCACCTGACAGTATATCCGGCTGAACACATGAATGGAGGCATAGTGGAACGCTGTGTGGAGCAGCCCAACACATGGATGCAGTCCAGGTTTTACCTTAATGTATATGTGTAGAGAACCTTGTCTTTTGTATAGTCCATGTCTGTTTTTTGTTTCATGTGTGTTGTATTACTTACTGATTAAGGAGTTGGAGGAGTGTCCTCCCTGTCTGTCCTCACTATATAAGATGTGTGTTCATGGCAATGTATTAGGCTTGAAAAAGACTTAGATTAAGTCGAAACGTCGCCATTTTATGGAGCAATAAAACCCTTTTTTTTACAATCTCTACACCGTTGATGCTGCCGCCTCCTTGGATACCAGATGCTGCTTGCCTGTCATCCTTTCAGCGTGTATGGCCAGAGGAGGAGGAGGAGGAGGGGGAGGAGCATGAGGAGGAGGGGGAAGAGACAGCTTGGCCCACTGCTGAGGGTACAGATGCAGCTTGCCTGTCATCCTTTCAGCGTGTATGGCCAGAGGAGGAGGAGAAGGAGGAGGAGGAGGATCCTGAAAGTGATCTTCCGAGTGAGGACAGCCATGTGTTGCGTACAGGTACCCTGGCACACATGGCTGACTTCATGTTAGGATACCTTTCTCGTGACCCTCGCGTTACACGCATTCTGGCCACTACGGATTACTGGGTGTATACACTGCTCGATCCACGGTATAAGGAGAGCCTTTGCACTCTCATTCCCGAAGAGGAAAGGGGTTCGAGAATGATGCTATACCACAGGGCGCTGGTGGACAAACTGATGGTAAACTTCCCATCCGACAGCGCTAGTGGCCGAAGGCGCAGTTCTGAGGGGCAGGTAGCAGGGGAGGCGCGGAGATCAGGCAGCATGTACAGCACAGGCAGGTGAACACTCTCTAAGGCCCTTGACAGCTTTATGGCTCCCCAGCAAGACTGTGTCACCGCTCCCCAGTCAAGGCTGAGTCGGCGGGAGCACTGTAAAAGGATGGTGAGGGAGTACGTAGCCGATTGCAGCACCGTCCTCGGTGACGCCTCTGCCCCCTACAACTACTGGGTGTTGAAGCTGGACACGTGGCCTGAACTCGCGCTGTATGCCCTGGAGGTGCTTGCTTGTCCTGCGGCTAGCGTCTTGTCAGAGAGGGTGTTTAGTGTGGCTGGGGGAATCATCACGGATAAGCGTAGCCGCTTGTCAACCGACAGTGCCGACAGGCTAACACTCATCAAGATGAACAAAGGCTGGATTTCACCAGACTTCTCTTCTCCACCAGCGGACAGCAGCGATACCTAAGCAATACGTAGGCTGCACCCGCGGATGGAAGCATCGTTCTCTATCACCATCCAAAACGGGGACCTTTTTGCTTAATCTATCTGTGTATAATATTCCTCCTCCTCCTCCTGCTCCTCCTCCTGAAACCTCACATAATCACGCCGAACGGGCAATTTTTCTTAGGGCCACAAGGCTCAGTCATATAATTTTTGTAAACAATGTTTATACTTTTCAATGCTCATTAAAGCGTTGAAACTTTCACCTGAACCAATTTTTATTTTAACTGGGCTGCCTCCAGGCCTAGTTACAAATTAAGCCACATTAACCAAAGCGATTAATGGGTTTCACCTGCCCTCTTGGTTGGGCATGGGCAATTTTTCTGAGGTACATTAGTACTGTTGATACAGCAATTTTTGTGGGCCCTCGCCTACAGTGTAATCAAATTAATTTTTAGCCCACCTGCATTACAGCTGACGTTACATCAGCTGTGTTGGGCACTGCAATGGGATATATTTATGTACCGCCGCTGGCTTCCTGGCACCCACCCATGCTGTGGGTCGACAGGGAGTTGTAAATGCATCTGTTTCCACTTCTAAAGAACCCCGTCTGACTGGGGCATGCAGTGTGGGCCGAAGCCCACCTGCATTAAACATGACATTATTACCTCAGCTGTGATGGGCAATGCAATGGGATATTTTTATGTACCGCCGGTGGGTTCCAGGGAGCCACCCATGCTGTGGGTGCACACGGAATTCCCATTGCGGAGTTGTACCTGCCTGTGACTATTTATAAAAAAACGCGGTCTGACTGGGGCATGCAGACACCTTGACAGAATGAATAGTGCGTGGCACATAGGTTCCCCATTGCTATGCCCACGTGTGCAGCTCCAGATGGAGGTGGCACAGGATTGGATTTCTCATTGCTTCTGTACAGCATTGTGGGCTATCGCCCCGCCACTTTTAAAGAGGGTCGCTGCCTAGCCGTGCCAGCCCTCTGCAATGTGTGCCTGCTTTTCCTGTGGCAGGCGCACTTATAAATAGACATGAGGGTGGCGTGGCATGAGGGCAGCTGAAGGCTGGGCAAGGACAGTTTGGTGTGCGCTGTGGACACTGGGTCGTGGGGGGGGGTTGGGCAGCATGTAACCCAGGAGAAGTGGCAGCGGAGTGTCATGCAGGCAGTGATTGTGCTTTGTTAGAGGTAGTGTGGTGCTTAGCTAAGGTATGCATTGCTAATGAGGGCTTTTCAGATGTTAAAGTTGTTGGGGGGGGGCCACTCTTGCTGCTATTGTGGCTTAATAGTGGGACCTGGGAACTTGAGATGCAGCCCAACATGTAGCCCCTCGCCTGCCCTATCCGTTTCTGTGTCGTTCCCATCACTTTCTTGAATTGCCCCGATTTTCACAAATGAAAACCTTAGCGAGCATCGGCGATATACAAAAATGCTCGAGTCGCCCATTGACTTCAGTGGGGTTCGTTACTCGAAACGAACCCTCGAGCATCGCGAAAAATTCGTCTCGAGTAACGAGCACCCGAGCATTTTGGTGCTCGCTCATCTCTATTCATGATCCATACATAATACTAGTCTGCTAACTAAATCACACTAACTATATAAACTAACAGATACAGCGATTCTTCACGAACCCCCGAGCACATAATCTGTTCGATACTTTGATACTTTTACTCTCCACTGATAATTTGTACTTTTTTGTGCATCTCTTTTC
This sequence comes from Eleutherodactylus coqui, assembly GCF_035609145.1. Taxonomy (NCBI): domain Eukaryota; kingdom Metazoa; phylum Chordata; class Amphibia; order Anura; family Eleutherodactylidae; genus Eleutherodactylus; species Eleutherodactylus coqui. The sequence continues at coordinate 25,346,172 of NC_089841.1, forward strand.
CTTTCTCCCATTTCTTTTACTCTATTTACTCTCCTATCTTAATTATTGTACCTTACCCAACTGTTTCGGAGGAAGGGGCTGTGTCCCTGAAATGCATCATTACTGTCTGTTTTAGTTAAATCAATAAAGAAGAATCAAGGTAATTCTGTGGTTTCAAAAATGTTCTTGGTGAAAAGAGTAACGCCGTAAGTCCACAAATATTAATTTTCTGCAAGTTGTCACCATAAGCATGCTTGGGATCTAGCAGTATGTCTCTGTTTCCTGACACATTAAAGGGGTTAATCCTTCCTCTCAGGAAGGTGATTGGCACAGAAAACCTTTCCTACGTGACTATTACTGGATTATGGAGATGTGCGCCCGGGTTCTGTTAGGCTTGAAGTCTAAGTAAGATCTTATGTATTCCTGTTGGCAGTATCTACCAGATTTGTAAATGTTTGCACACTGATATGGGCTATTATGTCGCAGCAGCTGTCCCAAGTTGTCACTTATGTATAAAACTCTTGGCTCTTTTGAAATCTGGTGTGTAAATAGCTCATCTGAGCGTGAAACATGTGGAGGATTTGTTTTATCGGGCTGTGCGCCCCAAGTTGTATAGTCCTGTATAAATAAAGTCTGATATGTTACACTGAAGTTGTAGAACCTTTCCCATGTGATCACAGCTGTATATTACTGTGTGCGACTCTTCCTAGTATATGACCCTATAGTGATGAGATGGAGGGGAGACGCCCTTGCTGGGCTCATTGGTGGAAACATCATCTAAAGGAACAAGAAAGATCGGCCCAAATACAAACATGTAAGTTACACAAGTAAACTTTTATCAACAGTTAGAAACAAGTTTAGAGACGCAGTTATATGTATCAGTGTGAAATATTCTATGTACACGGCTGATATAAAGGTGGGTTATCTGGATTATATTTGTTTCTGACTAACAGCTCTTCATCGGTAAATACATACATTTCTTATTCATCACTTAGTGCTCTAAATTACTTCCCTTTTCTTGTATGACATGTGACTACTTTTTTTTTTACCTTTTTTTGTATGGTTTGACAAAACAGGCTTAAAAAGATGTCTTCCCTCCTGTGTGAGTTTTTCGATGTTGCAGTAAACATGATTTGCGAGTAAAACATTTCCCACATTCTGAACATCCAAACGGCTTCTCTCCAGTATGAGTTCGCTGGTGCCCAACAAGGTCTCTTTTCATTGTAAAACATTTCCCACATTCTGAACAAGAAAATGGCTTCTCTCCTGTGTGAATTCTCTGGTGTTTACCAAGGTCCGATTTTGCTGCAAAACATTTCCCACATTCTGAACAAGAAAATGGCTTCTCTCCTGTGTGAATTCTCATATGTGTAACAAGGGCTGATTTTCCTATAAAACATTTCCCACATTCTGAACATCCAAACGGCTTCTCTCCAGTATGAGTTCGCTGGTGTTTAACAAGGTCTTTTTTCATTGTAAAACATTTCCCACATTCTGAACAAGAAAATGGCTTCTCTCCTGTGTGAATTCTCTGGTGTTTACCAAGGTCCGATTTTGCTGCAAAATATTTTCCACATTCTGAACAAGAAAATGGCTTCTCTCCTGTGTGAATTCTCTGGTGTTTACCAAGGTCCGATTTTGCTGCAAAATATTTTCCACATTCTGAACAAGAAAATGGCTTCTCTCCTGTGTGAATTCTTTTATGTGTAACAAGGGCTGATTTCACTGTAAAACATTTCCCACATTCTGAACAAGAAAATGGCTTTTCTCCTGTGTGAATTCTCTTATGTGTAACAAGGGCTGATTTTTTTATAAAACATTTCCCACATTCTGGACAAGAAAATGGCTTTTCTCCTGTGTGAATTCTCTTATGTATAACAAGGGCTGATTTTGCTGCAAAACATTTCCCACATTCTGAACAAGAAAATGGCTTTTCTCCTGTGTGAATTCTTTTATGTGTAACAAGGGCTGATTTTGCTGCAAAAAATTTCTCACATTTTGAACATGAAAATGGCTTCTCTCCTGTGTGAAATTCTTGATGTCGCAGGAAATGTGTTTTATCAGCAAAACATTTCCCACATTCTGAACATGAATATGTCTTCTCCCCTGTGTGAGCTCCAGGATGTTCTCCCCTCCTGTGACATCTATTCTGCTCATCAGTCTGTGATGAATCAGAAGATGGGACCTGTATAAGAGGATCCGATGATGGATCTTTGCTGTGAAGGGCTGAGGAGATATCTGGGATAATGGCAGGTTCTTCATATGTATCTTGTGTGATACCGCAATCCTCTGCTTTACAATCTGCAGATATCAGACGTCTCTCTGAGCTCCCGATACCTTCATCTGCCAAGAATAAAGCCGATTATTCTTTAATACTATAGACTTTAAAAATGATGCTGATATTTTATAACATTTCTATACAAATAACAAGTCATGTAGAAAAAGGTAATCATCATCAATGGGTGCTTTTACACAGGCTGACAGCTGCTAGAGCTATCACTGAAGAGAGCCATTATGGATGACTGTCTGCCCATGTAAACACGGATCCTGACAGAGAAACTGAGTGAGAATCGCTCAACTTTCGAAGTCACTTGGTTTGCAGCTCACTTAAAGACCAAGTGATTGTCAGTGAAGAACAAATCATCAAAAACTACAGATGTGAATTGGGACTTAAAAGTAGCTAATTCTGGTTTCCATCAATATAGGGGATCTGGGGATCTGATAAGGGTCATGAAGAGTAATTTGCAGAGTCCTCCACAAGACCCGGGCTCCTGTCCTCGGTAGCTACAGGAATAGTATATTCCATACAGATGGAGTTCGGCCATTTCTGCACCAACATCAGTTTCTGTTTTTCCATAAAGAAATCTCCCATGAAGCCGGATGTCAGTAACACACGGTGTGCAGCAAATATAGAACTGCTCATCTGTAAAACAGCTTAGTGCATTCAATAATGCGATATGCTGTCACATCAGACCGGGGCAGGGAGGCATGTTCTTCCAGGCCAAGGTTTACGGTCACCATGTTTGCCGCTGCTCTCAAAGGTACGGGGACTCCTGCAAGTACTAGTGCTGACAGTCTTACTCACGGTACTGTCATGTCCCGCTCTCTCATAGGCTGACAGAGTGACCTCCCTCCCCGGCTCCAGCGTTCACTGTAGTTTGACTGACCGCACAGGGGGGAAAGAAGTGAGGTCACGTTGTGAGCCGGAGAGAGCGAGCGCACAATGGAGGATAATGGGGCAATGGAACATGGGGTCTGTTTGGGGGACATTGGAGGATGATGAAGCTGATACCTTTTGCTGTTTAAAGTTTATTCTGAGTCCCATAAGACTCTAGTTATGCCACTGATTGGGAGCATAGGAGGTCACAATACTAACTGAGGCCACAGAGTGGGGGTCATATTATTGATTGAAGCCTTAGAGCGAGTCACATTACTAATTGAGGCCATGGCAGGGGGCAATATTACATCAAGTAAGACCACAATAGGCATATTATTGGATGTAAAGGGAGGGGGAGGGGCACTGAACTATCAACTAGTGGTTGCAGCAGCAGCAGCTTAATGGGAAGAGGGAGGAGAAGTAAGTTTTGTTGCAAGAAAACAGGAAAAAAATAATATATTACATACTTTTTAATTTATTCCGGGGGGGGGGGGGGGGGTCTGAGATTTGCTCTAGGTCCCCAAGGGTTCTTTGTATGCCCCTGCTTCTTCCTGCAGCCTATACACTTCATAGTTCCCGGTCATGCCGCAAGTTCGGGTCTGTAGACCAGCAGTCAGGCTGCGATACATCTGTAAACTGTGCCCTTAATGCGCTCGTCTGAAACTGGTCATAAAGGGGAAATACAGTTCCTGGTTCTGTTTACATGTACACAGCTTGGCTCAGTTGCTGTATTTACGTACCAAGCTTGGTTCTGGTATTGTATGTATGTACATCACCAAGCTTGGTTTTGGTGTTGTAATTATGTTATGACCTTGGTTCTGGTATTGTATTTATGTATTAAGGTTGGTTCTGGGGCTCTGTTTCCTGTTAAAAAAATAAACATGGATGAAAGGACACATTGTGGCCGGTCACACACAACCAGACCGTGCCCACCGACTGCAGCCAGTCGCCATGTAATTATGCCAGGTTTTTGTGTGGCCAACTGCGCCGAGTGTTTCCACCCTGCGGGTTGCTTCACACGATAGTGTGTTTGTGCGCACATCAGTGCGTGACTATGTACGTGCAAAAACACTCGTGAATGCAGGTCCATGCATTGTTTTCAGTGGAGCTGCGACTGCTGCCGGCACCCCTGCATTCTTTTTCAGGGAAGGGCTTTACACATAAGCCCCTCCCTGAAAAAGAAAACCTTTAGTGTAAAAAAATAAGAAATATACCTACCTATCTGCGGCTGCCGTGACCCCCACAAGGATGAAGAACACATCTGCTGCATGCGGCAGATTTTTCCTTCATCCCTCTAGTAAAAATAATTCTCCGCTGCTACATCGTCCACATCTGTGACAGATGCAGCAGAGGAATTCTTCAATTCTCTACCGCAGCTGTCACACTTCATTCGGATTTTTAGGGAAGGGCTTATATTTAAAGCCCTTCCCTGAAATCAATTGACGGGGTGCCGGCAGCAGAATCTTCTAACGCAGCAGTCATGTGTAATCACTGACTTGGCGATCACTGACTTGGCTCAGGACATATTGATATCTTTATTGACAGGCAGGCAGCAGCCAGCGGTCAGCGGGGGCCTCTGTAACCATTTATCCTGCCCTGATGGCAGTCCGGCCATTAGACTCTTCCTGATTCTGAACAAACTCTTTGGAGCCGTTAGAGAACACATCTGTAAGCCGTTACTTTATCTCAAACCCCCTTATAATCGGCTCAGACGTTATATTAGGATGAAACTACTTGGAATCTGTTTCCCAATTGTGCCCATTTATGGCAACTGGAAGAGTATTACGGTGAGATCACACACTGCGGGATTGTATAATCTACAGTACAATGTAAGGGAGTGGGATTCTAAGAAACCGCATTCACTCACAGCTGAGAGATAAGATGTGACACCTGAAATATGATTTATCTGGTCAGCCATATTCAGATGGCTGAGTGCGAGTTGTGCTGAGAACTCGCATTGGACATCACATGGGCACATACGGACTGTGTGCTGCCCCCTGCTGGCAGGCAGTAGACATTGCATGTCTGATTCTGGTCCGTGAATCAAACCAGAATAGGACATGCTGTGAACCACATAAAAAACACATTCATGTTAATAGTCTAATTGGCTATAAAGGATCTAAGTGCGGTCTATGAAATAGATGGATAGAAGTCAGATGGGAAATAGTGGCTGTCTGCGTGGGATCTTCATGATGATCAGCACCTCTGTGTCTTCCTGCCAAGTCTCTGGTGAGCGACATCCCTGACACTCCAGCACTAGACTTACATCCTCTAAAGAATCCTCTGTTCTTTGGGTCTATGTCTCCACATTCTGGATTCTGTTATCGGGGTCTTTGCCTCCATCTTCAGTATTGTGTTAGCACACAGCAGCTTGATGAGTCTAATAGGAATTAATGGTTCCTTAAATCTCTTTTACATGGCCCAGACATCCCTGAGCGGACATACTAGTGACACTCGCTTTTCAGCTTTACCTCCCTCCATATTACCGAGGAGATGACCAGCCGGCCTATGTGCATCAGCCATCAGACTAAAGATCATTCGTTCTCATAGCAGCGATTCTTGGCCCATGTAAAACTAAAAGTAAACCAGCAGCGACTGACCTGCCTACCGATCAGCGCTGGTTACATCAGATCTAGAGTTGGTCAGTGTAAAAGGACCCTTAGTACCGGAGCTGGAAAACCATTTCTCCCTCATCAGTATAGACATCATATAATGAATAGTAGTTCCCGCTCACATAGGTGTGTTTTATGTCCGTGCCGTAAATGCCCATCATGTGTTATCACCTATAACGGTATCACATGTCATCCATATATAGTTTATACTCCAGCTGAATGGGAAGATACATCAGGCCTAATTCAATCACTCCCCTGAAGATCGGAGGCCGGAGGGGACTTGGAGCCTAGTGACGGGTCTGAAGCCGCAGCCTGGGTTTTTGCTGCCCAGCCAACCAGCCTAGAGGCCGTGTCCACGGCTTGTCCTGTGAGCCCACCGGACAAACGGCAAGCTCAGACACACCAGCAGAGGGCAGCACAGCACAGGTGGAGCTCAGCTGCAGTGTTCAATCACCATGCCTGAGGGGGTGAGTGTTGCCGATTCCCCACCGCTCCCACCTAAGCCCAACACAGAAATAAAGCAAAAGGATAGGGAGAAAAGAGCTGAAGAGAAGGAAAGGGGGGAAACTGACCTCAGAAGCAGTCAGCCCGTCCCCCGCTCCAGACCAAGGGGACTGTCAGACACATCACAATATCTCCTTCCAAGACACTGCTTTCATCTAGTGGCGAAACATGAAACTGCATCTCCATTCAACATCCCCCCATAGCACTGATGACATCTAGTGGCAGATCTCGATACTGCATTCACAAATCCTTTCTACCGGGATGCTGCCGCCACCTAGTGGCAAGCTCTGATAGTACATATATATTCTACAGTTCATGCACAGCGATTTTTGCAAAGAACCACAACCAGCGGAATCTGCTCAGGCCCCCGTACTGCTGGCCAATTCAATTTCCTATTTCTAGTTATATGCAGCAGACCCACTAGGACCCCCACTAAGCTGGAAGGCCACATACACGGGCACGATGTTTCTTCTTCACTCGTGACCTGTGCTCCACCCCCATCCTGGATATTTCATTGAGAGCCGGATTGAAGTCTGTCATTAAGACAAAGAAAAACAGCAAACAGAATAAATCATGACCTTTTACATCCCAGAGCATACTCCCAGAACTATTCTCAAGCCCCCGACCCAGCCCATCCGAACTGGAGAGGTCACAGGTTCAGACTCCACATATGGACAACCCAACATCTCCACCGCTAGGAGACCTATCTGTCCTCCCACTATCAACATCAGAAGACTCCGTTACGGCCAGTGATGAGCGAGCATACTCGCTAAGGGCAATTGCTCAAGCGAGCATTGCACTTAGCGAGTACCTGCCCGCTCGAGAGACAAGGTTCGGGTGCCGGCAGCGAGCAGGGAGCTGCGGGGGAGAGCGGGGAGGAACGGAGGGGAGATCTCTCTCTCCCCCCTGCCCCCCTTCCCCCCCCCCCCCCCCGCTGACTGCCGCAACTCACAGTTCCCGGCGCCTGCACCCGAACCTTTTCTCTCGAGCGGGGAGATACTCGCTAAGGGCAATGCTCGCTCGAGCAATTGCCCTTAGCGAGTATACTCGCTCATCTCTAGTTACAGCGCTTTTTCTTCGCATTCAACATCTCTTTAAAGCAGAATTACAATCTACACTATGCGATATCAACGGCCAGATACATGATCTAGGACAGCGTATTACGGATCTGAAACACAAGACAGATGACATAGTAGATGCCCTGGATGAGGAACGAGCTGGGGCGAAGATTACTCTGAGCAGATAGAAGCTTTAGAATTGAAATGTGAGGATCTGGAAGACTGAAGTAGATGGGCCAATATCCGAATCAGAGGTATGCCAGAGGCTATCACTAACATCCATGAAGCTGCAACTAATTTGTTATCTGCGCTGCTAACACAAGTCTCTTAAGAAAGCTTACGTATCATCCGTATCCACCGTGCCCTGACCACACTTAACAACCCAAATCTGCCAAGAGACATTGTCCTTAACTCCATTATGGCGAGATGAGCGACCAGATACCAGCAGCTGCAAAAAATCTGACTGAGCTTCTGGGGCTTCCGAGGTTTGTCCAGATCTATGCGGTAATTGCCCCAATCACTCTGGCTAAAAGAAGAAGTCTGAGTCCTCTCACTCAAGTTTTACAAAGAGCTAATATCCATTATATATGGAACTTCCCCTTCACATTGAACCTGAAGATCAACCAGCAAATATATCATTTCTGAATCCTGGAAGAAGGAAGATGTACTTTGGTGGAAGAAAGAATTCCCCTCGATTCTCCGAATGTCGTGACACCCAGAGCCCAGCAGCCAATGAGAACCTGGTCAATGACTGTATCTCCACGCCAAGATCGGACCTCCCAGTGATGTGGAGCTCCATTCAACTACGGGACTATACGGTACTCTTCCATATGTAACACAGCATCACCTGGGGTGGGGAATTACATGGAGGGGGCTGTAATTTTGGACTTTATTCATCTACTAGTCTTTACAAAGCATCTCTCTGACCCCCCAAGAGACATTTCAAGACATTCCTTATCACTGGGGGCCACCCTGGGCGATTAGCTGTTCAAGTGCTATTCTGAAAAGTCCCTGGACATGGTGGGTGTCTCACATATTATGGGGAACGCGCCTGACGTCTGGACCACTCTGCGTTTACAAGCCCAATACATTGTGGCTATGTTTCTGTTAGTTGTAAGTTTTCCCAGCTATGTGTTTTTATCTAAGGTAATATCCACATGTAAGCACTATGTCTATCTCCTCCGATATGTAGGATCTTCTAGACAAGCTCCCTGTGGAAGGGCTGTAATTCCTAGATCAGGGCCTTCTAGGCCTCGAATGGGTAGAAACCATGGAGACTCTCATCCAAGAACTGAGATATAATAATAAACAATCAGCAAAATGGTAGTTATCCTATCTCATAAAGTTAAGGGGTTTAATGTGCCTCTAAAAAGACGCAAAGCTCTGGCCCAATATTTGAAATTTAAACCAGACATTATTTGCCTACAGGAGACTCACTTCTCCTCCTCACCCCCAGTACTCTAAAATATATTCCTCAACAGCCCCTAAGAAACACCAGAGGGTTACTATCCTCATTATAACTTTCTCCTCCTGATCGTCACCCATATGGAAGCTGATCCACAGGGCAGATTCCTTATTCTGCAGGGCTCTCTCTATGATAATAAAGTAACGATAGTTAACTCCTACGCTCCTACCACAAATTCACATAAACTCTTTTCCATGGTAGCCAATAAACTCCGAAACATTCCAGATACCCACATTTATTGGATAGGAGATTTCAATATGGTGCGGTCCCTCTCTATGGATTGTTCTTACTCGGGTCTTGATAGACTAAGTCCAGCTCAGTGAGTCTCATTGAGGGCCGCACTGGTGGATTTGGCAATAGTGGATGTGTGGAGGGAGAATCATGGAGCAAGAAGGAATTACACCTTCTCTCTGCCCAAGCCTTACTCACGCATAGATTAGATCCTCGTATCCCCTTTGATTCTGCCGGCACTGGTTCAGGCCCGAAATATCCCATGTGTTTGGTCAGACCATGATATACTTATATTGCACTTCCTGGATAAACTTTCACACACTCACACTCTGTAAGATGGAGACTTAATGAACCTCTTTTAAAAAATCCAGTGTCTTATTCCTAAATTAATGACCAACTCAAAACCTACTTAGATACGAATGTCATCCCCAACTCACAACCGGTTTGGGTCTGGTTAGCACATAAAGAATACATGAGGGGACAGATCATTAATATCGCGTCACACATTAAGCTAGAGAGAGCTGGGAACATAGTAAACCTGGAGCGCGGTTGGGCATCCTGTAGCGAGCGAACCAACAGCTCTCCAGTTTAGCCCTGATTAAAGAAATAAGAGATGTTAAGCTTTAGTTGAATCTCCTCTACACAGACCAGGTTGAGAGGGCCCTCCAGTGGACAAAAGCCTGTTACTACTGACTGGCTAATAAACCCGATAAGCTGTTAGCCACAAAGCTTAGGCAAAGAGAGAGACTCACAGTTTACTCTATCCGATCCAACAACGGGAACTACACCTCAAATACCCACACAATTGCACAGACATTTCGAGATTTCTATAGCTCCGTCTATAAATATAAACCACAGAGGCACCCACTAGCATCACAGTCCTTCTTGGACGAGATCTCCCTACCGCAACTAGACCCAAATCAACAATTGATTTAATCCAAACCATTGGGGTGGAGGAGGTAGAAGAAACCATAAAAAAACCTAAAGCTAGGCAAAGCCCCAAGGCCTGATGGGCTGGCTGCCCTCTACTATAAAAAGTTTGCAGAGTCCCTTATCGACCCCCTGGTTCATCTGTACAATGACCTCTTATTAGGAAAACATATACCTGAGGAGTTCTTAGATGCTCATATAATAGTAATTCCTAAACCCAATAAGGACCACACCACCCCAAAGAATTACCACCCCATTTCCCTCTAAAACCTGGATTATAAAATTTTACTAGTATTTTTGCCAACTGGATAAATAAATATCTTCCCTCCGTGATCCACAAGGACCATGGTGGGTTTTATACCTGCACGACAAGCCCCTGATAATGTTAGAATAATTCTGAACCTAGTCCACATCGCACAATCCCAGAATTCACCACTGCTTCTTCTAGCACTCGATATAGAATAGGCATTGGATAGCCTGTCATGGGACTATCTATTTACTGATTTAGATAGGATGGGTGTGGGAGGTCACCTGAGGCTCGCCTCACACGCATGCTGCATTAGCTGAGGGACAGACCTGCTGCTATTCAGGGAAATGATTGTGTAGGGTAGAGGTTGTGATTAGGAAGGGATCCTTGCTCCAAGAACCCAACAGTCCTTTCTGGGACTACAACTCCTCTCATTGTGTGCATCAGCAGTTTGGCTGGCTGGGAGCAGCAGTGCGCACAAAGTATTCTCAAGCATCCCAGTTGTATACTGCATACTGTTACCGGTTTTATGCAGTATACTGCAAGTGGTGTACAGAGAGGAGATAGGAAGTAACAAAACTCCTATCATTTTTTTATTTTTGGGGGCCTTTAAGCATACGCTATATACCCCTGTGTGCGTCCTGTCAATCCACGCTATCTAACAACAGTATACTATTACCGTTTACGGTGTATATTTTGGTGTATAAGTGTACGCAAAATAACTCGCAGTTTGAGTTGCATTTTGACCAAGTGCATTGTACAACATGATAAAGACTAGGGCTAGGGGGCGAGGTCAAGGATGTGAGCGTTCGAATGAGGGTGTGGGCAGAGGCCGAGGTCCCGGGTGGGGTGAAACAGTGCCTGCTGCTGAAGGATTAGTAGAGCGCATCTATGCTTCATTTAACATTTTGCAGGTCTGCGTGGTAGATCATTATTAAAAGCACAACAGTGCGATCAGGTCATGACGTAAATAACGGATAACGCGTCCAGTAATAACACCCAGTTAGTTACATGCAGTCCACTCACGCTAGCCAAGGGACTGGACCTCTAAATCCTCAGGCTGATCCTCCTTCCTCCCAACCTGGTTACTCTGGGAAAAGGAGAGATTCAGAACAGTCATACTCCCAGGAACTGTTCTCGGGTCCCTGCCCTGAGTCGGAAAAGATGGTTCATCAGCCACCTGAGGAGTTTGTCGTGACCGATGCCCAAAATTTGGACCCTTCACAGACTCAGGATGATGAGGGTGGGGACTCCCAAGTAGTGTCTCAAGAGCCATTTGTGGATGATGATGATGAGACACAGTTGTCTGTCAGTAAGGTTGTTGTTAGGGCAGTAAGTCTGAGGAAGGAGCAGACTGAGGATTCAGAGGAAGAGCTTGTGGATGATGAAGTGACTGACCCCACCTGAGTTGGAAAGCCTACTGAAGACAGCGCTTCAGAGGGGGAGGCAAGTGCAGCACCAAAACAGGTTGGAAGAGGCAGTGGGGTGGCCAGAGGGAGAAGCAGGGCCACAGCAAGTAATCCCCCAACTGTTCCCCACAACACCTCCTCGTGGCAAGCTCCCGTGCAGAGGGCTAGGTGTTCGAAGGTCTGGAGGTTTTTCAATGAGAGCGCGGACAACAAACGAACAGTGGTGGGCAACCTGTGCTGCACCAAGATCAGCAGGGGAGCCACCACTACCAGCCTAACCACCACCAGCATGCGCAGGCATATAATGGCTAAGCACCCGATGAGGTGGAATGAAGGCCATTCACCGCCTGCGGGTCACACTGTAGGCCTCTTCCCCTATGTTACATCCTGCCACAGAGATGCAATCCCCCTCCCAGGACGCAGGCAAGAGCGTCTCCTGGCCTGCACCCACCCCTTCACCTCCACGGTCCTCCTCTGCCTCCACTAATGTGTTCCTTCGCAGCGTTCAGCTGTCCATATGTCCATAACCCAAGCATTAGAGCGCAAGCGGAAATATGCGGCCACCCACCCGCATGCACAATCGCTAAACGTGTATATCTCCAAACTACTGAGCCTGGAGATGCTGCCATATAGGCTGGTAGAAACGGAGGCTTTCCGCAACCTCATGGTGGCGGCCATCCCTCGCTAATCGGTCCCCAGTTACCAATATTTTTCCCGCTGCGCCGTCCCCGCCCTACACCAGCATTTGTCACAGAATATAAACCTCACCAACGCGGTTACTGGGAAGGACCACTTAACCACCAACACATGGACAAGTGCTGGCGGGCTGAGACATAACATCTCCCTGACAGCACATTGGGTTAACCTGGTGGGGGCTGGGACCGAGTCTGACGATGGGTCCACTCACGTGCTACCCACACCGAAGATTGCGGGTCCTACCTCGGTCATGGTTTCTCTGGCTTATTTTGCCACCTCCTCCATACCCCCTCTGCTCTGCTCCTCCTCCTCCACCTCTCCATCTGTCCCGTCTTCACCATCTGTGAGCACGTCTCCTTCAGTCGGTAGCTCGAGGCGCTGCAGCACTGCTATGGGGAAGCGTCAACAGGCCGTGCTGAAACTACTCAGCTTGGTGACAAGAGGCACACCTCCCAAGAGCTGTTACAGGGTTTGACCTAGCAGACAGATCTGTGGCTTTTGCCGTTGAACCTCCAACCAGGCATGGTCGTGTGTGATAATGGCCGTAACCTTGTGGTGGCTGTGCAGCTTGGCAGACTAACATATGTGCCTAGTCAGACCACCCGCATATCTGTTTCTCAGCACGTATTGGAGGAGGAGAAGTGGGAAGAGATTGCTGCCCACACTGCAGAGTGTACCCATGCTACTTCCTTCACATCTGTTCAGCGTGCATGGGCTGAAGAGGAGGAGGAGAAGGAGACTGAGAGTCATCCTCCTAGTGAAGAAAGCGATGTGTTGCATACTGGACTCACATGGCACACATGGCTGACTCCATGTTAAGCTGCCTTTCCCGTGACCCTCGCGTTAGACGCATTCTTGCCAACACAGATTACTGCTAACCCTTCCCGACCCATGGTATAAGGAGAACCTTTCCACTCTCATTCCCGAAGAGGAAAGGAGTACGAGAGTGATGCAATACCACAAGGCCCTGGTGGAAAAGCTGATACTAAAGTTCCCATCTGACAATGCTAGCGGTAGAGAACGTAGTTCATTGGGACAACAAGCAGGGAAGACGCAGGGATCAGGCAGCATGTCTAGCGCAGGCAGGGGGACACTCTTCAAGGCCTTTGTCAGTTTTATGGCTCCCCAGCCAGACTGTGTCACCATTCCCCAGTCTAGGCTGAGTAGGAGGGAACACTGTAAAAAGATGGTGTGGGAGTACAGAGCCGATCTTACCAACGTCCTCTGTAATCCCTCTGTTCCATACAACTATTGGGTGTCAAAGCTTGACACATGGCACAAACTTGCACTGTACGCATTGGAGGTGCTGGCCTGCCCTGCCGCTAGGGTCATATCACAGAGGGTGTGTAGTGCTGCTGGGGGAATTATCACGGATAAGCGTAGCCGCCTGTCAACTGACAGCACCGACAGGCCTACACTCATTAGGATGAACAAAGCCTGGATTTCCCCTGACCTTTCTTCTTCACCAGTGGAAAGCAGCATAATATAAAGTATCTTTAAGCTGGAACTGGAGAACCATGCACCCTCTATTCCTCCAAAAAAGGGAAGAAGTAGCTTGAACTATCCTTTTCTGATTTTCTCCCTCCTCCTCCTAAACCAGCATGTCAGCATGCTCTGTAAAAACTAATTTTTTACGGAGGGCTGCCTACAGGCTCAGTTAGCAAATTAAGCAAGTATGAACTCTATTTTAAAAAAAATTTTCAGGGTTTCACCTGCACTCTGGGTAAACAACTTTTTCAGAGGTACACCTATACTCTTAGTACACAAATTTTTCCGGGGTTCGCCTATACGCTTGGTACACAGATGTTTCAGGGGTTCACCTATACTCTTGGTAAAGCAATTGTTTCTGGGGTTCGCCTATAGTCTTGGTACACGTTTCAGGGGTTTGCCTATAGTCTTGGTAAACAATTACCCTGCACTCTCGCTCCACAGATCTTTCAGGTTCTCACCTGCAATGTTGGTAAAAAAAAATTCTTTTTAAAATGGGTTGCTTTCTTCATAAACAATGTAGAAGTACTTGCCTCTGAGTCCCCACTATGCTGGCTAATGAAATGCTGCGACCGAGGTGGCATGAGATAGCACTTACAATTATACATTAATTTGTCTGCGATTTGTCAGCTATAAAGCACAACTTTAAAAGGGTCACCCGGCGTACGGAAACGTATCCCAGCGCGGAAACCATCTTTGGCCACTAATTTCTTCACGGTTCATGTTGTCCTTCCCTGGGGCACTGGTTAACAAGCCCCTCGTGGAGATATATTTTTTTTCTATTTGCACCACTTCCTCAACTGGCAGAGGCGTCGTTGTGTGCCCGGACGCTTGGAGGAGGTGCCCACGTCGGACGGCCACCCGCCAGCTACCGCGGGCAGATCGGCAGAGTGGGGACCCAGGGACTCCGTGGCTCTGTCCCAAAGAAAGTCGTCAGCAGGGCGGCTACGGTGCATTGACTCCAGTGTGCGCATCCCCACTCCTTCTCGGCACTTTGAGAAAATAGGTCAAGACCACTAGCTCTCCGCCATTACTCCTGGACAAAGGCGGGTTGACCTGAACCCCCAGGACGAGAGGAAACGGCCGCTCCTCTTTCACATGCCGCTCCGTGCAGGGGCGGCATTGGACCGTCCTACGGCGTCGTGAAGCTCCCTTCGGCGAAGTACGCAAAGGGGTGCACCTTACCCTGTCTGGGATGTGGACAGATGGATGCAGCGCTGGGAAAAATTTTCAGTACGCTGTGGACGCATCCTCGTGCCTGCGTCTTGGTGGGGAGTGGACAGCAATGCCAGAATGTAACACAGGAGAAGAGGCAGTGGTGTCACCCGCAGGCAGTGATTGGCCTTCGTTGCACCTAGTGTGGTGCTTAGCTAAGGTGTGCCAGCATGTGTGCCTTGCTGATTATGGTCTGTCCCAACTAAATTGTTAGGGGGTTGACCGCCAGGCTCTTGCCCACAATTTGGCTTAATAGTGTGACCTGAGAGCCTCAGATGCATCCATACATGCTGCCCCTGCTGTTCCCTATGCCTTTCTGTTTCCATCACTTTCTGATGTTTTCAGGCGATTCGCACAACCTTCCCCATGAGGAGCATGGGTCACCTTCAAAAATGTTCGAGAGTCCCATTGACTTCAATGTGGTTCGTTATTTGAAACGAGCTCTTCAGCATTACGAAAAAGTTTGACTCGAGTAACGAGCACCCGAGCATTTTGGTGCTTGCTCATCTCTAATCATAACACCATATCGTACTTCATTCCATACACCTCCTAAATACCATACCAATATCCTACCAAGCATTATTATCACCAGTGCCACACTTTTTACATCCATACTTTCACAAAATTCTTTTTTTCTTTCCATCCACTCACCATCCCATTCTCAGGTCCTGACCTTAGTATCTAACAGTCCCTCTCCGTTCTCCTTTCCCATTATCCAGCACCCTCGTTTGACACATAGCAGCACTCATCGTTTGACTCATAGCAGCACACTGAAGGCATGCTGCACTGTGTAGCCACAACCTCTTACCGGTGATGCCGGATCCCTCCTCCTCCGGGCCTGCAAGCAGTAAATGCAAAGTGGAGGAGGGGCTGGTGGGGATAGTTTGGGGTTCGGGGGCAGCATGAGCCAAGGCACCTCTCCAGCCCTGCACCGCCGCCTGATACTGTAGCAGTAGGGCTGGTGGAGCAGAGATCTTCTGCAGCCGCATTCTCTAGCTAACGCTTGATACAGCAGCCGTCCGCCGGGCAGTCGCTGACTAGCATCACTGTAGGACCGGGATGCTTACATATCAGCGATTAAATGTGTATTGCTGATATGTAGGCCTACTGATTATACACTGACTTTAATCAACAACTGTGTAGTTAGTGGCTTCACTAATCCAACTAGCAGTGTCCTGCCTGCCCAGCACCTTCCTGCCTACAAGCACCAGGGGCACATGCCCCACTCCCCCCAGCTACAATCCAGCTAAATATATCCATTACCTGGTGATGGGAGCGGCTGGCGGGTCTCCATCATGGTGTCCTTGTACAGATCCTTGTGTCCTTCTAAATACTCCCACTCCTCCATGGAAAAATAGACAGCGACATCCTGACACCTTATAGGAACCTGACAACACAATATACAGTCATTACCCAGAAGCCTCCAGTGCTGTTACTGTATAATGTTACAGCATTTCCAGCAGCGTCACCTCTCCAGTCAGCAGCTCAATCATCTTGTTGGTAAGTTCAAGAATCTTCTGTACATTGATGTCCTCATGTATCGGGGGGTGAGGTGGGGGCCCCGTGATTGTGCTCAGGGGTCTTCCCCATCCATCACACACAGTGGCCCGACAGTCATCACTAGAGGTCTTCTTCACTACTGTGTAATCCTGTATATGGGGAGACATTAATAAATATCACTACAGACATTTCCAGAGTCCATCACCTCTACAGCGACATCATCTGTTATTACCATAGATAAGGATGATGTAATGTGACATCATCAGAATCTCTCCTCTCTCCAGTGACATCTGTTATTACTATAGATACGAATGATGTAATGTGACATCACCAGAATCTCTCCCCTCTCCAGTGACATCATCTGTTATTACCATAGATAAGTATGATGTAATGTGACATCACCAGAATCTCTCCCCTCTCCAGTGACATCATCTGTTATTACCATAGATAAGAATGATGTATTGTGACATCATCAGAATCTCTCACCTCCCCAGTAAGCTGGAAGAGTATTTCTAGGGTGAGATTTAATACACTTTCAGCCGTCTTGTTTCTGTCCTTCTCCATCTTTGATGAATCAGTCATGTAGGGTCCTGAATAGAAAGAATATAAAACAATGTAAAAAAAAAAAAACATTATAAATTTACTGGTGATAATAAGGGGAAACATTTGTGTTTTTTTCCATTGCTTAAAAATGCTTCACAACCCGTGTCCTTCCTGGTTGCTGCTGACCAGGACATGTGACTGCCGCAGCCAATCACTGGCTATAAAAGCTCTCCGCTGTAGCCAGTGATTGGCTGCAGCCAATCACATGTCCTGGTCAGCAGCAACCAGGAAGGACACAGGGGTAATGTAGCAATTCATGGAAAAAAACACCTTTAAGATGATATTAAAGAGAAGCTGTTTTGTGAGTTTTATGAACTACAGGCAACACAAAATCCCGACAGGGTTCTCCTCACCCGGATCAATTGGACTGATAACCGACCCAGGCAGGGAGAAGTCGGCAGCGACCGCCCCACTGACTCTTCTCCAAGTTCAGAGCTGCTTTTTACTGTGTTTTGACAGAATAGTGATAGGTGACATCAGATAGTGGTAGCAGTAGTGACAGAATAGTGACATCAGATAGTGGTGACAGTAGTGACAGAATAGTGACCGGTGACATAACATAGTGGTGACAGTAGTGACAGAATAGTTACATCAGATAGTGGTGACAGTAGTGACAGAATAGTGACCGGTGACATCACATAGTGGTGACAGTAGTGACAGAATAGTGATCGGTGACATCAGATAGTGGTGACGGTAGTGACAGAATAGTGACAGGTGACATCAGATAGTGGTGACAGTAGTGACAGAATAGTGACATCAGATAGTGGTGACAGTAGTGACAGAACAGTGATCGGTGACATCAGATAGTGGTGACAGTAGTGACAGAATAGTGACCGGTGACATCAGATAGTGGTGACAGTAGTGACAGAATAGTGATCGGTGACATCAGATAGTGGGGACAGTAGTGACAGAATAGTGACAGGTGACATCAAATAGTGGTGACAGTAGTGACAGAATAGTGACAGGTGACATCAGATACTGGTGACAGTAGTGACAGAATAGTGACATCAGATAGTGGTGACAGTAGTGACAGAACAGTGATCGGTGACATCAGATAGTGGTGACAGTAGAGACAGAATAGTGACCGGTGACATCAGATAGTGGTGACGGTAGTGACAGAATAGTGACCGGTGACATCAGATAGTCATGACGGTAGTGACAGAATAGTGACAGGTGACATCAGATAGTGGTGACGGTAGTGACAGCATAGTGACAGGTGACATCAGATAGTGGTGACAGTAGTGACAGAATAGTGACCGGTGACATCAGATAGTGGTGACAGTAGTGACATAATAGTGACCGGTGACATCAGATAGTGGTGACAGTAGTGACAGAATAGTGACCGGTGACATAAGATAGTGGTGACAGTGGTGACATAATAGTGACCGGTGACATCAGATAGTGGTGACAGTAGTGACAGAATAGTGACCGGTGACATCACATAGTAGTGACAGTAGTGACAGAATAGTGACCGGTGACATCAGATAGTGGTGACAGTAGTGACATAATAGTGACCGGTGACATCACACACGTCTTCTATGGTCCTGATGTCGGATAGAGTTATGTCGCTCACCGACGGATCCTCCATATTTCTTCCTACAATTTCTGCGTTCGCTCCGGACGTTCCGCAGGTTTTTCTCCTCTTCTACAACTTCTGACTTGCAGTGAATGTAATAAACAATGGCGCTGCTCTCCATAGACGGCGCTTCCCTGTGTGGAAGACTCACACCGACCTACAGATGACAACGTGCCGCCTTCTTCCTGTCACTGCAGAAAGCCCCTGAGCTGCCGTCTGTTGGAGATCCCTCAGTGGACCCCTTCCTCACAGCCCCTATAGGACTCAGTGGCCAGTGCAGGGTTACAGTTATTAACCCTTAAACTCCTAATTGTCCCCCCCCCCTGCTGTGTGAGGAGCACATGTCACCTCTCAGGCAGTGAAAGGGTTACAGCTGGTAACTTCCAGCAGCGACTCCCATCATCCACCAGGGGGCGCCGTCTCCTTCATGAGGACCCATCATACAACCTGCTGATGCCAGAAGGTCTCATAACACTACCATACCTCCACTTGGGGTAGATGCTGGAATGGAAGGGCTCCTAGGAGGTCTGAGGACAGGAAGTCACATGGTCTGAGGTCACATGACTGTAAGGGGAGGGGTTTACTAATAATGCGTTCTGTGGAGATAGGAGAAGAGGAGGCTGCTGGGAGGGCTGTGCGTAAAATGCAGGAAGACTTGGTCTTGTTGGCCCCAGGATTCCTCTTTCTCTGTGTGGGGATGCTGCCCCCTCCTGGTCAGATCATCTGGTTCTTAAACGCCCACGATTCCTCTTCCTCTGTGTCGATGCTGCCCCCTCCTGGTCACAGGCTCCAAGTCCTTCACCCACCAGGATTTCTCTTCCTCTGTGTGAGAATGCTGCCCCCTCCTGGTCTTACGGTTACGGTCCTTCATCCCTCGAGGATTTCTTTTCCTCTGTGTTAATGCTGCCCTCTCCTGGTCGGAGGGTCCCGGTACTTCACCCCCAGGATTTCTCTTCCTCTGTGTGAGGATGCTGCCCGCTCCTGGTCGAAGGTCCTGTTCCATAACCCCCCAGGATTTCTCTTCCCCTGTGGTGGGATACTGCCCTCTCCTGGTCAGAGGGTCCTGGTCCTTCACCACCCAGGATTCCTCTTCCTCTATGTGAGAATGCTGCCCCCTCCTGGTTGGAGGGTCCCGGTCCTTCACCCCAGAGGATTTCCCTCCCTCTGTGTGAGAATGCTTCCCTCTTCTGGTCGGAAGGTCCTGGTCCATAACCCCCCAGGATTTCTCTTCCCCTGTGTGGGGATGCTGCCATCTCCTTGTCATACGGTGCCAATCTGTCAACCCCCAGGATTCCTCTTCCTCTGTGTGAGGATTCTGCCCTGTTCTGGTTAGAGGGGTCCGGTCCTTCGCGCCCCAGGATTTCTCCTTCTCAGTGTGAGGATGCTGCCCTCTCCTGGTTAGAGGGTCCCGGTCCTTCACCGCCCAGGATTCATCTTCCTTTGTGTGAGGATGCTGCCACCTCCTGGTTGGAGGGTCCCGTTTCGTAACCCCCTGATTTTCTCCTCCTCTGTGTGAGTATGCTCCTCTCTTCTGATCAGAGGGTCCCAGTTCTTCATCCTTCTAGAATTTCTCTTCCTCTGTGTCGATGCTGCGCCCTACTGGTCAGTGGGTCCCGGTTCTTCACCCTCCAGGATTTCTCCTCGGTGTGATGATACTACCCCCTCGTTGTCAGAGGATTCCAGTCCTTCACCCCACAGGATTTCTCCTTCTCAGTGTGAAGGTGTTGCTCTCTCCTGGTCAGAGGGTCCTGGTCCTTCACCCCCCAGGATTCCTCTTTTTCTGTGTGAGGATGCTGCCCCCTCCTGGTCAGATCATCTGGTTCTTAACCGCCCACGATTCCTCTTCCTCTGTGTGAGGATGCTGCCCCCTCTTGGTCAGAAGGTCCTGGTCCTTCACCCCTCGGGATTTCTCCTTCTAAGTGTGAGGGTGCTGCCCCCTCCTGGTCAGAGGATCCCGGTCCTTCACCCAACAGGATTTCTCCTCAGTGTGAGGATGCTGCCCCCTTCTGGTCAGAGGATCCCAGTCCTTCACCCAACAGCATTTCTCCTTCTCAGTGTGAGGAAGCTGCCCCCTCCTGGTCAGAGGGTCCCAGTCCTTCATCCCACAGGATTTCTCCTCTGTGTGAGGATGCTGCGTCTCCTGGTCAAAGGGTCCTGGTCCTTCACCCCCCAAGATTTCCCTTCCCCTTTTTGGGGATGCTGCCCCCTCCTGATTGGGGGGTCCTGGTTCTTCACCCCCCTGGATTTCTTTTCCTCTGTGTGAGGATGCTGCCCTCTTCTGGTCAGAGCATCCTGGTCCTTCACTCCTCAGGATTCCTCTTTCTCTGTGTGAGGATGCTGCCCGCTCCTGGTCAGAGGGTCCCTGTCCTTCATCCCCAAGGATCTCTCTTCCTGTGTGTGAGGGTGCTGCCCCCTCCTGGTCGGAGGGTCCCGGTCCTTCACCCCCAGGATTCCTCTTTCTCTGTGTGAGGATGCTGCCCGCTCCTGGTCAGAGGGTCCCTGTCCTTCACCCCCAAGGATCTCTCTTCCTGTGTGTGAGGGTGCTGCCCCCTCCTGGTCGGAGGGTCCCGGTCCTTCACCCCCCTGGATTTAGTATCCTCCTGTGTCCTCAGTGTAGACCCGGCTGCAGTAAAGGACTCTTATCTAAAGGCCTTTTATACCGGCAGATACATCGCTGGTCGTTCAACCAGAAATAATTCAGAATCGTTCTGTCTTTTACATTCGCCGTATAAGTGACTGAGATGGAGCGAACGAGCGCCAATTAACCCTTAATACCTGCAGGAAATGAGCGAAAAGCGAACAATTTTCTTGTTCTTCGTTCTGTCGTCTGGCAGTCACACTGAATGATTATCGCTCACTTTCACTCATTTGAACAATGATTGTTCCGTTTACAATCACCCTTAGACCTCGTTAATCACGGTATAACGCTATAATTCATTAAGTCAATGGCTCCTCATAGACATGCGTTTGATCACAGCGATGGGCGGTGCTTTCCAGACCCATAATTGAGTGCTGTCTGATCATTATCACCCATCGCAATGATTGGGAGTGCTAAAATGTGCCATTAGACACAGGAAGCTGCAACCAAAAGTAAAGTTGCAGCAAAGCGCTGTGTTTGAAATTGCGGGATGCTTTGCCGCCTTAGGGTGGTTTTGCATGGGCAGTCTCCATGGAAGTCTATGGGAAGTGCGCAAATGTGCAAGAGAATGCAGGAAACACTCTGCAATTCTGCTAGGAAAAGAGCACACCTGCGGATCATTAGGCTAAATAGCCCTTTAACTTAGGATGTGAAAATGCACAGTAAAGTGCGCAGACGGGCGCAAAAGTGCTTCCATACCCAAATCCGCCCGTGTGAGGCCCCAGTAGTCTACAGAAACTCTATGAGACTTTCAGGCTTTAATTCTTCTGGTGATCAGTTTTACCAGTTTCTATAACCGGCAGCTGAGAGGCGGATATCATGTTTCATCAAATTTTGGCTTTCTTCATGTAACGTTTTCTGCGGTGTCTTTATTAGTCCAAGTCCTTCACCCCCCAGGATCTCTTCCCCTGTGGTGGGATACTGCCCTCTCCTGGTCAGAGGGTCCTGGTCCTTCACCCCCCAGGATTTCTTTTCCTCTGTGTGAGGATGCTGCCCCCTCCTGGTCGGAGGGTCCCAGTCCTTCACCCCGCCAGAATTAATTTCCTATGTGTGAGAATGCTGCCCGACTGTGGTCGGAGGTTCCCGGTCCTTCACCCCCCAGGATTCAGGATTCTTCTGTGTACTCAGTGTAGATCCTGTTGCAGTAAAGGTCGCTTATCCTAGTCTACAGAAGTTCCATGAGATTTTCGGGCTCTGATTCTTCTGGCGATGAGTTTTACCAGTTTCTATAACCAACATTGGGGAGGCGCAGATCAAGTTTCATCAGATTTCCTTCATGTAAAGTTTTCTGTGGGGTGTTGGTCCGGATGTCTTCAGACTATAAGATTTGTGCATTGTGAGACACCCGTGTCTCGTAGAAATATGAAACCGTCGTTGTGCATGGGGTCAGTAACATCAGTGATGCTTCCCTGCATGGTGATGCACTGTGATGCTGTGCAGGAATAAAATCACAGCATGTCCTAACTTTCTGCGATATCGCTCATTGCTTTTAATGAGGCTGCCAACAGTAGTGCCGGCCCCATTGAAAGCGATGGGTAAACTCCGCGATCCTCTGCCGCAGTGGGAATTTCTTCATCCCCGCAGTGATGCGAGGCTGTTTCCACGTGAAAACACATCCCATCCAGAAATTACACATAGATGGCAACGGTGATGTGGCACCAACATTCACGGCCCGCTATTGCCCTCGTCAGTGTGAAGGATCCCTTATCTTGTAAAAGTCATTAATTTCATCCAGATTTTTACGCTCTATTTTATTTCAAATAGAGAAATCTTTGGGAAAATGCATTAAAACACCAAGCAGATGCGGTACTTTGCCTGGAAAAATGCTAGTCAGAATGCTGGACGGACCCCATTATAATCAGTAGGGTCCATTTGGCACCATTTGGGTCCTGTGTGTGCCAGATCGGTGGCCCTGGGCTCCCTGACCAGTAGAGTCCAGCTTGCTCTATATAAGAATGCTAGCTCTAGTGAGCCAAAGGACCCCATCCCCCTGACCAGTAGAGTCTAGCTGCCTCTATATAAGAATGCCTACTCTAGTGGGCCAAAGTACCCGGTCCCCCTGACCAGTAGAGTCCAGCTTTCACTATATAAGAATGCTATCTCTAGTGAGCCAAATGACTCGGTCCCCCTGACCAGTAGAGTCTAGTTTTCTTTGTATTAGAATGATAGCTTTAGTGGACCAATAAACCCGGACCCCATGACCAGTAGAGTCTAACTTCCGCTATATAAGAGTGCTAGATCTAGTGGACCAAAGGACCCGGTCCCCCTGACCAGTAGAGTCTAGCTTCCTTTGCATAAGAATGCTAGCTCTAGTGGGCCAAAGGACCCCGTCCCCCTGACCAGCAGCCTAGCTTCCTCTATATAAGAATTCTTGCCCTAGTGGGCCAAAGGACCCAGTTCCCCTGACCAGTAGAGTTTAGTTTCATCTATATTAGAATGCTAGCTCTAGTGGACCAAAGGACCCGGTCTCCCTGACCAGTAGAGTCTAGCTTTCTCTATATAAGAATGCTAGCTCTTTGCTGTTTAAAGATAAGATGGTGCAGTCTAGAGATGAGCGAGTATACTCGCTAAGGCACATTACTCGAGCGAGTAGTGCCTTTACCGAGTATCTCCCCGCTCATATCTAAAGATGCGGGGGCAGGGAGCGGCGGGGGAGAGCGGGGAGGAACGGAGGAGAAATCTCTCTCCCCCCCCACTCCCCGTGGCAACTCACCTGTCACCCACGCCGGCCCCCGGATCTTTAGAGATGAGCGGGGAGATACTCGGCTAAGGCACTACTCTCTCGAGTAATGTGCCTTAGCGAGTATACTCGCTCATCTCTAGTGCAGTCATTTTTTGAGACCTGGGAAATTCTTACACAGAGAAAAAGAAAGAAACTGAGGGATTGTTTCTAGCACACATATTGGTATCAGGAACAGATGGTATTGGGGCATCCTCCTCTCTAGAATGTCCCAGTTGTCGTGCCGGTGCCGTGGGGGGGAGGGGCTTTAAGACTTTTATCAGCTCTTCACCGTATGAATCAGGGACTTGTCTCAGATACCTGGATGCACTGGGAACAGGTCCTGAAAACAGATACATAACGTCCATAGAATATTGAGTAGAAGGGAGAGGTGGCATACAACTCTGATGTCCTGACAGGTCTGAGTTTGTTTTTGTGTGTTATTTTTAATTAATGTATATTGAGATTATATCTGTACATATCTGCCAATAAGACAGCCATAATATGTTCCAGAATTATAATTTGATCCAGACCGTGGATTCCAGAAATGTCAAGAAAGACAAATTAACTGATGTGGAATGTATATAAAATTGAATGTATGTCTGTATGCGTGCGTGCATGCGTGTCTGTCCGTCTGTCTGTTTGTCCTTTATGCGCTACTACACCATTCATCCGATCGCCATGAAACTTTGGGAAGTTGTTGAGTACACTCCTGGGAAGATTATAGGCATAGTACAACTATCCTACGATAAATGGCGCGCGCGCGAGCGTCGTCGCAAATACCCACCCCCCACGTAGATCGAATAAGTAAGCCACCTGCTATTGTGATGTCATCACTGATGTCATCAACATCGGATGCCCTTGAACATGCCCCAACATGTTCTATAAAGCTGCATTGTGATGTCATTAAGGTTCTATTATGACACGTACAGCTTGGAACCACTAGAGCACGCCAGCCAATTACCATTGGAGTTGGAAGTGGGTAAACAAGTACTAGGATATCTTCCTAAGAAGCCACAGCAGCCGGATAAATTGTATGTTCCACCCAACGGCTATTTTATTCAGCCCGCAAGGGGGAAGCAGCGGCCTACAAAATCTCATTCAGGTAGGTAGGTTCAGTTCTTGGAGGTTGGGGAATGCTTATGGGCAAGGCCTTATGTCTCATCCCAACTCGATTATTCAATTCTAAGCGCAAAAGAATTAGCGTCCAAATTTTTTGTACGGAATTTAATTCTCTCACTTCCCAATGTCATAGAAACTTGAAATTTGGCACGAGCATCGATTATGTCATAAATAGGAAACGTTAATGGGTCCCAACTCGATTATTCAATTCAAAGCGCCAAAGAATTAGCGTTCAAATTTTACGTACGGAATCTAATTCTCTCATTTCCTGATGTCATAGATAGATAGATAGATAGACTGTATGCAATAACCCTGATAGATAGATAGATAGATAGATAGACTGTATGCAATGACACGTACAGCTTGGAACCATAAATACTAGAGCACGCCAGCCATTTACAGTCAGTCTCCATTGGAGTTGGAAGTGGGCAAACATGTACTAGGCTATCTTCCCAAGAAGCCACAGCAGCCGGATAAATTGGATGTTCCACACAACGGCTATTTTATTCAGCCTGCAAGGGGGAAGCAGCGGCCTACAAAATCTCATTGGTCGCTGCTGCCGTCATCTAGATATATAAAAACGAATGTATGTATGTATGTCTGTCTTCGCAGCAATGCACGACGGGTAAGCTAGTTGTTTAATAAAAACATTTATTTAAAAAATGCTTGCTCTAGTGAGTCAAAGGACCCGGTCCCCCTGACCAGTAGAGTCCAGCTGGCTTCCAACCTCAACACTCGACAGAAACTGCCCTTACCAGAGTATTCAATGACCTACTGACAGCCAAATCGAGGGGCGATTACTCCCTACTGATTCTCCTCGACCTTTCCGCAGCATTTGACACCGTTGACCACAAACTCCTCCTCAGTAAGCTTCGCTTCATTGGCCTAAAGGACACTGCTCTCTCCTGGTTCTCCTCCTACCTATCTGACCGCTCTTTCAGCATCTCCTTTGCTGGCTCTACCTCCCCTGCTCTTCCTCTTGCTGTTGGGGTCCCCCAAGGCTCAGTCCTCGGCCCCCTTCTTTTCTCTATCTACACAGCCCCTATTGGACAAACCATCAGGAGATTTGGCCTCCAATACCACCTGTATGCTGACGCACCCAGATATACACCTCTTCCCGTGACATCTCTGCACCTTTCCTCCAAAACATCACCGACTGTCTGTCCGCTGTCTCTAACACTATGTCCTCTCTCTACCTAAAACTAAACCTCTCTAAAACTGACTTACTGGTATTTCCACCCTCCTCTAACCTACCTCATCCTGACATTTTCAACTCAGTGTGTGGCACCACCATAACTCCTAGACAACATGCTCGCTGCCTTGGAGTCATATTCGTCTCTGATCTCTCTTTTACCCCCTACATCCAATCTCTCGCCCGAACATGTCAGCTGTACCTCAAGAACATCGCAAGAATCCGCTCTTTTCTCACACAGGACACTTACAACGCTTACTGTTGCCCTCATCCACTCCTGGCTTGATTATTGCAACTCGTTGCTGATTGGCCTCCCCTGCACCAGACTCTACCCTCTCCAATCCCTCCTGAATGTGGCAGCTAGGCTCATCTTCCTGTCCAGCCGCTACTCGGACGCCTCTGCCTTGTGCTGGTCAAAGAATACAGAATTCAATTTAAACTCGCTACCTTCATCCACAAAGCCCTCCACAGTGCAGCGCTGCCCTATATTGCCTCCCTCATCTCAATCCATCACCCAACCCGGGCTCTCCGCTCTGCTAACGAAACCAAACTGAGCGCCCCTTTAATTCGAACTTCTCATTCCCGCCTCCAAGACTTCTCCAGAGCAGCATTGGTCCTCTGGAACACACTACCAAAGGCTACCCAAGCAATCCAGGACTCACAGAACTTCAGGCGTGCTCTAAAAACGCACTTCTTCAGGGAGGCATACCGCATTCCCCAAACAAACCCCTCTGTACTCCACCTGATACCATGCTCCCTGACCTATTGACTGCAATCCCTGCTAACCATCATAAATCTCTCCTGCAGTCATAACCTTTCTGCCGTCACGCGACTAAATGTCTGACCATTGTCTATGTGTATAGCATCCCTCACTCTCCACCTGACCATACCGTGCACATCTCCAGCCCCTTTACCTTCTGTATCACCCCTCTATTTGTAGTATGTAAGCTCGTTGGAGCACGACCCTCACCCCTATTGTTTCCATCAACTGATTACTATGTAACCGTGGTTCTGTAATTTTTGTATTTTTTGTTTTTTTGTATTTTGGTACTGGTGTTTATCTGGTGTTCACACGGAAAATCTTATGAAGTCGTGGTTACTTTAGAGCTACCAGGAAAAACATATGTTCCCCATTTTGCATAGTTCTCTGCGTTACCCAGGAAACACCACGTGGAGGTAACCATGCGACGTTTCCTTTATATAAAATGACATCAGGAAGTGAGAGAATTAGATTCCGTACGTAAAATTTGGACGCTAATTCTTTTGTGCTGTGAATTGAATAATCGAGTTGGGACCCATTAGCTTTTCATATTTATGAATCTCAAGTTTCTATTACACCAAGAAGTGAGAGAATTAGATTGCGAACGTAAAATCTGGATGCTACTTCTTTTGCGCTAGAATTAAATAATCGAGTTGGGACCTCTTTACTTAATGCTCCTGATGATCCACGCAAATTTAAGTGGTGAAACGCGTCGAGCAGTAAATCAACGAGCAATAATATAAGAAAAAAGGGAATTTGAATCTTTTGGGTTGAGTATCCCTGAAACGACCCTCACGAATAAAGGGGAGGTTGCTTTATTTCCTTGGGAGGCTCCCTCATGGAGGTTTTTATGACACATCTTTAGAAACCTCGTGGGATGCTCCTTTTGGTTAATACCAATTCCGACTCTCTATTTATAGGAATCGGCTGAGTATTTCCAATCCTCCTCATGAAAAATTGTGAAGAAACGTGTATATGAGTCACTAAAATTGAACCTATTCATAGGGTGTGGGCTACATAATATCAAGAATTAGCAACCGTGAATAATTCAATCCTCCACATCCCGAGTGCTAATACATAATCAAGTCTCTGCTCCATGTCCAACTGACAATAAGCAAGACAAGAAACCCTGTGGTCGTTGGTGACCAGGCATTATAAACACCCACATACACAATTGTGTGATTGGACACTTACTTTTAGTGACGGTGTGGTTGGATGGTTTACACCACGCCCTTTATATACCTTTTTTTGTTTTGTTTTATGTGTTGTGCCCCTACGTGTATATTTTAATAATCTATATATATAAAATTGAATGTATGTCTGTCTGCGTGCGTGCGTGTCTGCGTGCGTGTTTGTCCTTTATGCATTACTACACCATTCATCCGATCGCCATGAAACTTTGGGAAGTTGTTGAGTACACTCCTGGGAAGATTATAGGCATAGTACAAATATCCTACGATAAATGGCGCGCGAGCGCCGTCGAAAGTTACGCCCCCCCCACGTAGATCGAATAAGTAAGCCACCTGCTATTGTGATGTCATCACTGATGTCATCAACATCGGATGCCCTTGAACATGCCCCAACATGTTCTATAAAGCTGCATTGTGATGTCATTAAGGTTCTATTATGACACGTACAGCTTGGAGCCACTAGAGCACGCCAGCCAATTACCATTGGAGTTGGAAGTGGGTAAACAAGTACTAGGATATCTTCCTAAGAAGCCACAGCAGCCGGATAAATTGTATGTTCCACCCAACGGCTATTTTATTCAGCCCGCAAGGGGGAAGCAGCGGCCTACAAAATCTCATTCAGGTAGGTAGGTTCAGTTCTTGGAGGTTGGGGAATGCTTATGGGCAAGGCCTTATGTCTCATCCCAACTCGATTATTCAATTCTAAGCGCAAAAGAATTAGCGTCCAAATTTTTTGTACGGAATTTAATTCTCTCACTTCCCAATGTCATAGAAACTTGAAATTTGGCACGAGCATCGATTATGTCATAAATAGGAAACGTTAATGGGTCCCAACTCGATTATTCAATTCAAAGCGCCAAAGAATTAGCGTTCAAATTTTATGTACGGAATCTAATTCTCTCATTTCCTGATGTCATAGATAGATAGATAGATAGATAGATAGATAGACTGTATGCAATAACCCAGATAGATAGATAGATAGATAGATAGATAGATAGATAGATAGATAGATAGATAGACTGTATGCAATGACACGTACAGCTTGGAACCATAAATACTAGAGCACGCCAGCCATTTACAGTCAGTCTCCATTGGAGTTGGAAGTGGGCAAACATGTACTAGGCTATCTTCCCAAGAAGCCACAGCAGCCGGATAAATTGGATGTTCCACACAACGGCTATTTTATTCAGCCTGCAAGGGGGAAGCAGCGGCCTACAAAATCTCATTGGTCGCTGCTGCCGTCATCTAGATATATAAAAATGAATGTATGTATGTATGTCTGTCTTCGCAGCAATGCACGACGGGTAAGCTAGTTGTTTAATAAAAACATTTATTAAAAAAATGCTTGCTCTAGTGAGTCAAAGGACCCGGTCCCCCTGACCAGTAGAGTCCAGCTGGCTTCCAACCTCAACACTCGATAGAAACTGCCCTTACCAGAGTATTCAATGACCTACTGACAGCCAAATCGAGGGGCGATTACTCCCTACTGATTCTCCTCGACCTTTCCGCAGCATTTGACACCGTTGACCACAAACTCCTCCTCAGTAAGCTTCGCTTCATTGGCCTAAAGGACACTGCTCTCTCCTGGTTCTCCTCCTACCTATCTGACCGCTCTTTCAGCATCTCCTTTGCTGGCTCTACCTCCCCTGCTCTTCCTCTTGCTGTTGGGGTCCCCCAAGGCTCGGTCCTCGGCCCCCTTCTTTTCTCTATCTACACAGCCCCTATTGGACAAACCATCAGGAGATTTGGCCTCCAATACCACCTGTATGCTGACGCACCCAGATATACACCTCTTCCCGTGACATCTCTGCACCTTTCCTCCAAAACATCACCGACTGTCTGTCCGCTGTCTCTAACACTATGTCCTCTCTCTACCTAAAACTAAACCTCTCTAAAACTGACTTACTGGTATTTCCACCCTCCTCTAACCTACCTCATCCTGACATTTTCAACTCAGTGTGTGGCACCACCATAACTCCTAGACAACATGCTCGCTGCCTTGGAGTCATATTCGTCTCTGATCTCTCTTTTACCCCCTACATCCAATCTCTCGCCCGAACATGTCAGCTGTACCTCAAGAACATCGCAAGAATCCGCTCTTTTCTCACACAGGACACTTACAACGCTTACTGTTGCCCTCATCCACTCCTGGCTTGATTATTGCAACTCGTTGCTGATTGGCCTCCCCTGCACCAGACTCTACCCTCTCCAATCCCTCCTGAATGTGGCAGCTAGGCTCATCTTCCTGTCCAGCCGCTACTCGGACGCCTCTGCCTTGTGCTGGTCAAAGAATACAGAATTCAATTTAAACTCGCTACCTTCATCCACAAAGCCCTCCACAGTGCAGCGCTGCCCTATATTGCCTCCCTCATCTCAATCCATCACCCAACCCGGGCTCTCCGCTCTGCTAACGAAACCAAACTGAGCGCCCCTTTAATTCGAACTTCTCATTCCCGCCTCCAAGACTTCTCCAGAGCAGCATTGGTCCTCTGGAACACACTACCAAAGGCTACCCAAGCAATCCAGGACTCACAGAACTTCAGGCGTGCTCTAAAAACGCACTTCTTCAGGGAGGCATACCGCATTCCCCAAACAAACCCCTCTGTACTCCACCTGATACCATGCTCCCTGACCTATTGACTGCAATCCCTGCTAACCATCATAAATCTCTCCTGCAGTCATAACCTTTCTGCCGTCACGCGACTAAATGTCTGACCATTGTCTATGTGTATAGCATCCCTCACTCTCCACCTGACCATACCGTGCACATCTCCAGCCCCTTTACCTTCTGTATCACCCCTCTATTTGTAGTATGTAAGCTCGTTGGAGCACGACCCTCACCCCTATTGTTTCCATCAACTGATTACTATGTAACCGTGGTTCTGTAATTTTTGTATTTTTTGTTTTTTTGTATTTTGGTACTGGTGTTTATCTGGTGTTCACACGGAAAATCTTATGAAGTCGTGGTTACTTTAGAGCTACCAGGAAAAAAATATGTTCACCATTTTGCATAGTTCTTTGCGTTACCCAGGAAACACCACGTGGAGGTAACCATGCGACGTTTCCTTTATATAAAATGACATCAGGAAGTGAGAGAATTAGATTCCGTACGTAAAATTTGGACGCTAATTCTTTTGTGCTGTGAATTGAATAATCGAGTTGGGACCCATTAGCTTTTCATATTTATGAATCTCAAGTTTCTATTACACCAAGAAGTGAGAGAATTAGATTGCGAACGTAAAATCTGGATGCTACTTCTTTTGCGCTAGAATTAAATAATCGAGTTGGGACCTCTTTACTTAATGCTCCTGATGATCCACGCAAATTTAAGTGGTGAAACGCGTCGAGCAGTAAATCAACGAGCAATAATATAAGAAAAAAGGGAATTTGAATCTTTTGGGTTGAGTATCCCTGAAACGACCCTCACGAATAAAGGGGAGGTTGCTTTATTTCCTTGGGAGGCTCCCTCATGGAGGTTTTTATGACACATCTTTAGAAACCTCGTGGGATGCTCCTTTTGGTTAATACCAATTCCGACTCTCTATTTATAGGAATCGGCTGAGTATTTCCAATCCTCCTCATGAAAAATTGTGAAGAAACGTGTATATGAGTCACTAAAATTGAACCTATTCATAGGGTGTGGGCTACATAATATCAAGAATTAGCAACCGTGAATAATTCAATCCTCCACATCCCGAGTGCTAATACATAATCAAGTCTCTGCTCCATGTCCAACTGACAATAAGCAAGACAAGAAACCCTGTGGTCGTTGGTGACCAGGCATTATAAACACCCACATACACAATTGTGTGATTGGACACTTACTTTTAGTGACGGTGTGGTTGGATGGTTTACACCACGCCCTTTATATACCTTTTTTTGTTTTGTTTTATGTGTTGTGCCCCTACGTGTATATTTTAATAATCTATATATATAAAATTGAATGTATGTCTGTCTGCGTGCGTGCGTGTCTGCGTGCGTGTTTGTCCTTTATGCGCTACTACACCATTCATCCGATCGCCATGAAACTTTGGGAAGTTGTTGAGTACACTCCTGGGAAGATTATAAGCATAGTACAAATATCCTACGATAAATGGCGCGCGAGCGTCGTCGAAAGTTACGCCCCCCCCACGTAGATCGAATAAGTAAGCCACCTGCTATTGTGATGTCATCACTGATGTCATCAACATCGGACGCCCTTGAACATGCCCCAACATGTTCTATAAAGCTGCATTGTGATGTCATTAAGGCTCTATTATGACACGTACAGCTTGGAACCACTAGAGCACGCCAGCCAATTACCATTGGAGTTGGAAGTGGGTAAACAAGTACTAGGATATCTTCCTAAGAAGCCACAGCAGCCGGATAAATTGTATGTTCCACCCAACGGCTATTTTATTCAGCCCGCAAGGGGGAAGCAGCGGCCTACAAAATCTCATTCAGGTAGGTAGGTTCAGTTCTTGGAGGTTGGGGAATGCTTATGGGCAAGGCCTTATGTCTCATCCCAACTCGATTATTCAATTCTAAGCGCAAAAGAATTAGCGTCCAAATTTTATGTACGGAATTTAATTCTCTCATTTCCCAATGTCATAGAAACTTGAAATTTGGCTCGAGCATTGATTATGTCATAAATAGGAAAAGTTAATGGGTCCCAACTCGATTATTCAATTCAAAGCGCCAAAGAATTAGCGTTCAAATTTTACGTACGGAATCTAATTCTCTCATTTCCTGATGTCATAGATAGATAGATAGATAGATGGACAGATAGATAGATAGATAGATAGATAGATAGACTGTATGCAATAACCCTGATAGATAGATAGATAGATAGATAGATAGATAGATAGATAGATAGATAGATAGATAGATAGATAGATAGATAGATAGACTGTATGCAATGACACGTACAGCTTGGAACCATAAATACTAGAGCACGCCAGCCATTTACAGTCAGTCTCCATTGGAGTTGGAAGTGGGCAAACATGTACTAGGCTATCTTCCCAAGAAGCCACAGCAGCCGGATAAATTGGATGTTCCACACAACGGCTATTTTATTCAGCCTGCAAGGGGGAAGCAGCGGCCTACAAAACCTCAGTGGTCGCTGCTGCCGTCATCTAGATATATAAAAACGAATGTATGTATGTCTGTCTGTCTTCGCAGCAACGCGCGACGGGTACGCTAGTTTTCTAATAAAAATTGAATCTTTTACTCTAAGTCACCACTGTGAAAGGGCAACTTCTAGTGAAATTTGGAGACTTCTTACTCTGCCTCCTCTGTGAAACACCATCTCAAGAACGAAAGCAAAAGGCATTACGAGCAACGGGATGAGTGTTCAACTACAAAATGATGCATCCGCCGAACGTATCACAAGACAATTGCTGGATATTGAGAATGCTGAGGTAAAATGAAAGCTGTGCTGTGATTGGTTGCTATTTCTTATACTGCTGAGGTAACATGAAAGCTGTGCTGTGATTGGTGGCTACTTCTTATACTACTGAGGTTGCATGAAAGCTGTGCTGCGATTCGTTGTTATATATTATACCACTAAGCTAACATGAAAGCTGCGCTGTGATTGGTTGCTATTTTTTATATTGCTGAGGCAGAATAAAAGTTGCGCTGTGATTGATTGTTATTTCTCTTACTGCTCAGGTAACATGAAAGCTGCGCTGTGATTGGTTGTTATATTTTATACTGCTAAGGTAACATGAAAGCTGCGCTGTGATTGGTTGTTATATTTTATACTGCTAAGGTAACATGAAAGCTGCGCTGTGATTGGTTGTTATATTTTATACTGCTAAGGTAACATGAAAGCTGCGCTGTGATTGGTTGTTATATATTATACCACTGAGGTAACATGAAAGCTGCGCTGTGATTGGTTGTTATCTAGATATATAAAAACGAATGAATGTATGTCTTCCTGATGTCATATATATATATATATACTAGCGTACCCGTCGCGCGTTGCTGCGAAGACAGACATACATACATACATTCGTTTTTATATATCTAGATGACGGCAGCAGCGACCAATGAGATTTTGTAGGCCGCTGCTTCCCCCTTGCAGGCTGAATAAAATAGCCGTTGTGTGGAACATCCAATTTATCCGGCTGCTGTGGCTTCTTGGGAAGATAGCCTAGTACATGTTTGCCCACTTCCAACTCCAATGGAGACTGACTGTAAATGGCTGGCGTGCTCTAGTATTTATGGTTCCAAGCTGTACGTGTCATTGCATACAGTCTGTCTGTCTATCTATCTATCTATCTATCTATCTATCTATGACATCAGGAAATGAGAGAATTAGATTCCGTACGTAAAATTTGAACGCTAATTCTTTGGCGCTTTGAATTGAATAATCGAGTTGGGACCCATTAACTTTTCCTATTTATGACATAATCAATGCTCGAGCCAAATTTCAAGTTTCTATGACATTGGGAAGTGAGAAAATTAAATTCCGTACATAAAATTTGGACGCTAATTCTTTTGCGCTTAGAATTGAATAATCGAGTTGGGATGAGACATAAGGCCTTGCCCATAAGCATTCCCCAACCTCCAAGAACTGAACCTACCTACCTGAATGAGATTTTGTAGGCCGCTGCTTCCCCCTTGCGGGCTGAATAAAATAGCCGTTGGGTGGAACATACAATTTATCCGGCTGCTGTGGCTTCTTAGGAAGATATCCTAGTACTTGTTTACCCACTTCCAACTCCAATGGTAATTGGCTGGCGTGCTCTAGTGGCTCCAAGCTGTACGTGTCATAATAGAACCTTAATGACATCACAATGCAGCTTTATAGAACATGTTGGGGCATGTTCAAGGGCGTCCGATGTTGATGACATCAGTGATGACATCACAATAGCAGGTGGCTTACTTATTCGATCTACGTGGGGGGGGGCGTAACTTTCGACGACGCTCGCGCGCGCGCCATTTATCGTAGGATATTTGTACTATGCCTATAATCTTCCCAGGAGTGTACTCAACAACTTCCCAAAGTTTCATGGCGATCGGATGAATGGTGTAGTAGCGCATAAAGGACAAACACGCACGCAGACACGCACGCACGCAGACAGACATACATTCAATTTTATATATATAGATGAACTAGCGTACCCGTCGCGCGTTGCTGCGAAGACAGACATACATACATACATTCGTTTTTATATATCTAGATAACAACCAATCACAGCGCAGCTTTCAAGTTACCTCAGCAGTATAATATATAGCAACCAATCACAGCGCTGCTTTCATGTTACCTCAGTGGTATAATATATAACAACCAATCACAGCACAGCTTTCATGTTACCTCAGCAGTATAAGAAATAGCAACCAATCACAGCACAGCTTCCATTTTACCTCAGGATTCTCAATATCCAGCAATTGTCTTGCGAAACGTTCGGCGGATGCATCATTTTGTAGTTGAACACGCCTCCCGTTGCTCGTAATGCCTTTTGCTTTCGTGCTTGAGATGGAAATCAAACAATCTTTGTCTGGGGGGAAAACTGTCGACGATGCTTGCCGCGCGTGCCACCTATCGTAGGATAGATGTACTATGCCAGTAATCTTTGGAGGAGTGTACTCAACAACTTCCCAAAGTTTTGTGGCGATTATATGAATGGTGTAGTAATGCATAAAGAACAGACAGACAGTCATTCATATTTATATATATATATATATATATGACATCAGGAAGACATACATTCATTCGTTTTTATATATCTAGATAACAACCAATCACAGCGCAGCTTTCATGTTACCTCAGTGGTATAATATATAACAACCAATCACAGCGCAGCTTTCATGTTACCTTAGCAGTATAAAATATAACAACCAATCACAGCGCAGCTTTCATGTTACCTGAGCAGTAAGAGAAATAACAACCAATCACAGCGCAACTTTTATTCTGCCTCAGCAATATAAAAAATAGCAACCAATCACAGCGCAGCTTTCATGTTACCTTAGTGGTATAATATATAACAACGAATCGCAGCACAGCTTTCATGCAACCTCAGTAGTATAAGAAGTAGCCACCAATTACAGGACAGCTTTCATGTTACCTCAGCAGTATAAGAAATAGCAACCAATCACAGCACAGCTTTCATTTTACCTCAGCATTCTCAATATCCAGCAATTGTCTTGCGAAACGTTCCACGGATGCATCATTTTCTGGTTGAACACTCATCCCGTTGCTCGTAATGCCTTTTGCTTTCGTTCTTGAGATGGAAATCAAATGATCTTTGTCTGGGGGGGCATAACTGTCGACGACGCTCGCATGCGCACCATTTATCGTAGGATAGTTGTACTATGCCTATAATCTTCCCAGGAGTGTACTCAACAACTTCCCAAAGTCTCATGGCAATTGGATAAATGGTGCAGTAATGCATAAAGGACAGATTTATATATCAGGAAGTGAGAAAATTAGATTCCGTACGTAAAATTTGGATGGTAATTGTTTTGCGCTTAGAATTGAATAATCGACTTGGGACCCATTAACTTTTCCTATTTATGGCATAATCAATGCCCGTGCCAAATTTCAAGTTTCTATGTGAGAAAATGACATTCCGCACGTAAAATTTGGACACTAATTCTTTGGCGCATAGAATTGAATAATGGAGTTGGGGCCCATTAGCTTTTCCTATTTATGACATATTCAATGCCCGTGCCAAATTTCAAGTTTCTATGTGAGAAAATTACATTCCGTACGTAAAATTTGGACGCTAATTCTTTTGCGCATAGAATTGAATAATCGAGTTGGGACCCATTAGCTTTTCCTATTTATGACATAATCAATGCTCGTGCCAAATTTCACCTTCCTATTACATTGGGAAGCGAGAGAATTCGATTCCGTACGTAAAATTTGGACGCTAATTCTTTGGCGCTTAGAATTGAATAATCGAGTTGGGACCCATTAGCTTTTCCAATTTATGACATAATCAATGCTCGTGCCAAATTTCAAGTTTCTATGTGAGAAAATTACATTTCGTACGTAAAATTTGGACGCTAATTCTTTTGCGCATAGAATTGAATAATGGAGTTGGGACCCATTAGCTTTTCCTATTTATGACATAATCAATGCCCGTGCCAAATTTCAAGTTTCTATGTGAGAAAATTACATTTCGTACGTAAAATTTGGACGCTAATTCTTTTGCGCATAGAATTGAATAATGGAGTTGGGACCCATTAGCTTTTCCTATTTATGACATAATCAATGCTCGTGCCAAATTTCACCTTTCTATTACATTGGGAAGCGAGAGAATTCGATTCCGTACGTAAAATTTGGACGCTAATTCTTTGGCGCTTAGAATTGAATAATCGAGTTGGGACCCATTAGCATTTCCTATTTATGACATAATCAATGCTCGTGCCAAATTTCACGTTTCTATGACATTGGGAAGCAAGAAAATTAGATTCTGTACGTAAAATTTGGACGCTAATTCTTTGGTGCTTACAATTGAATAATCGAGTTGGGACCCATTACCTTTTCCTATTTATGACATAATCAATGCTCGTGCCAAATTTCATGTTTCTACGACATTGGGAAGTGAGAGAATTAGTGGCAGTGATGGAAATCGAACGATCTACGGGGGGGGGGGCGTAACTGTCGACGACGCTCGCACGCGCGCCATTTATCGTAGGATAGTTGTACTATGCCTATGATCTTCCCAGGAGTGTACTCAGCAACTTCCCAAAGTCTCATGGCGATCGGATGAATGGTGTAGTAATGCATAAAGGACAAACAGACAGACAGATACACACACACACAGGCAGACATACATTCAATTTTATATATATAGAAGATGACTGTCTGTCTGTCTGTTTGTCCTTTATGCATTACTACACCATTCATATAATCGCCACGAAACTTTGGGAAGTTGTTGAGTACACTCCTGGGAAGATTACTGGCATAGTACATCTATCCTACGATAGGTGGCGCGCGTGCGAGCGTCGTCGA
Source organism: Eleutherodactylus coqui (assembly GCF_035609145.1). NCBI lineage: Eukaryota > Metazoa > Chordata > Amphibia > Anura > Eleutherodactylidae > Eleutherodactylus > Eleutherodactylus coqui. Next base: position 25,384,409 of record NC_089841.1, read on the forward strand.
CAGTTTTCCCCCCAGACAAAGATCGTTTGATTTCCATCTCAAGCACGAAAGCAAAAGGCATTACGAGCAATGGGATGAGTGTTCAACTACAAAATGATGCATCCGCCGAACGTATCACAAGACAATTGCTGGATATTGAGAATGCTGAGGTAAAATAAAAGCTGTGCTGTGATTGGTTACTATATATTATACCGCTGAGGTATAATGAATGCTGTGCTGTGATTGGTTGCTATATATTATACTGCTGAGGTAACTTGAAAGCTGCGCTGTGATTGGTTGTTATCTAGATATATAAAAACGAATGTATGTATGTATGTCTGTCTTCGCAGCAACGCGCGACGGGTCAGCTAGTATCTATATATATAAAATTGAATGTATGCGTGTGTCTGTCTGTGTATTTGTCCTTTATGCGCTACTCCACCATTCATCCGATCGCCATCAAACTTTGGGAAGTTGCTGAGTACACTCCTGGGAAGATTATAGGCATAGTACATCTATCCTACGATAAATGGCGCGCGTGCCATGACTTTAGCAGTTCGGGCTACCGTCCTCTTAGGGCCAGACTTAAGCCTAGGTCTGGTAGTTCCTCCCCAGCACTGAAGGAGCAGGCTTCCATTCTACCCAGCAACCATACTGAAGTCATGGAACTCGGGTATATGTCACCTTCAGATCGTAAAGCATTCCGCCTAAAGAATGGGCTGTGCTTCTACTGCTTGGATCCTGGTCATCGGGTCACCACCTGTAACAAGAAACAGCTGCAGGAAAACTTCCACTCCTAGGCGATGTCCAGAGGGATCGCCTAGGAGTTCAGGCACTTCCGGGTATTTCTAAGTTGCTTCTTCCTTGTTCCATTTTGTTTGGTTCCTGTCTAAATTACGGTCATGCATTTATTGACTCAGGGGCGGCTGCCAATTTTGTAAATTTGGAGTTTGTTAAGCCATTTGCATCTGAATTGCGGGATTTAAGCTCTCCCATACAGGTTTCTGGAATCGACTCCACCCCGTTGACTGCGGGGCAAGTTAAGAAGATTACACCCGAACTAACGTTCTCTGTAGGAGCATTACGTACAGAGACCTGTACATTCCTAGCCATGGAGAATTTATCCATCGATATTGTGTTGGGGTTACCATGGTTACGTCTTCACAACCCCGTTATTGATTGGGCAGCCTCTGAGTTGATACAGTGGGGAGCGGGCTGTGGAGATCATTTAACATCTGTTCAACTGCATTTGTCCAGTCGTGAGATTCCTGGCCTGCCTAAGTACTGAGAGGAGTTTGCTGATGTATTTTCTAAGCAACTTTCAGAAGTTTTGCCCCCCCATAGTGAATGGGATTGCAAAATCGATCTTGTTTCTGGGGGTAAGATTCCCGAGGGGGGAATTTACAATGTTACAGTCCCTGAACTGGAGGCAATGAAGGAGTATGTAACTGAGAGTTTAGCCAAGGGGCATATTCATCCTTCTGAGTCTCCTGCGGGGGCTGGGCTCTTCTTTGTGGAAAAAAAGGATGGCAGTCTCCAGCCTTGTACTGATTATCGAGCATTGAACAAGATTACTGTGAAGAATCAATACTCACTTCCGCTGATCCCCGATCTCCTTAATCAGGTTATAGGTACCAGAAGGTTCTCCAAACTCGATCTCAGGGGAGCATACAAACTAATTAGGATTAGAGAAGGGGATGAATGGAAGACCGCATTTAATACTCCTTTCGGGCATTTCGAGTGTTTAGTGATGCCGTTTGGTTTATGCCTCAGCCATTTTTCAGGGCTTCATGAATGCCATCTTTCATGATATTCTGGGTATTTTTGTGGTAGTGTATTTGGATGATATTTTGATTTTTTTCGTCCGATTGGGAGACGCATCTGAGTCATTTACATATTGTGCTCTCTCGTCTTCGAGAGCATCAATTGTTCGCTAAGCTGGAGAAATGCCAATTTTGGGTCCAAGAGATGTCTTTTTTGGGGTATGTCATAACGCCTTCTGCTATTCAGATGGATTCAGACAAGGTCCGGGCCATAACTGAATGGTGTCAACCAAATAATTTAGAAGTGTTGCAACGCTTTTTAGGTTTTGTAAATTTTTACCGTAAATTCATTAGGAATTTTTCAGTTATGGCCGAACCTTTGACGGACCCCACTAAGAAGGGCGCTGAGGTAAACATCTGGTCACATGAGGCAAAGGAAGCCTTTGCTCACCTTAAGGAGGCATTTTCTACTGCCCCGGTTTTGGTACAACCTAATCTCAATTGTCCATTTGTTGTGGAGGTGGATGCTTCTGAGCATGGTGTGGGTGCTGTCCTATCCCAGGGAACTGCCTCTCTCTCCAATCTGCAGCCATGTGCCTTTTTCTCTAGGAAGTTTAGTCCGGCGGAACAGAATTATGATATTGGCAATAGAGAATTGCTGGCTATCAAATGGGCATTTGAAGAGTGGAGACTAGGGATGAGCGAGCGTACTCGGAAAAGCACTACTAATTTCGAGTAATTTGCTTTATCCGAGTATCGCTGTTCTCGTCCCTGAAGATTCGGGTGCCGGCACGGAGCGGGGAGCTGCAGGGGAGAGCGGGGAGGAACGGAAGTAAGATCTTTCTCTCCCTCTCTCCCGCCCGCTCTCCCCTGCTCCCCGCTGCGACTCACCTGTCAGCCGCAGCGGCACCCGAATCTTCAGGGACGAGCACAGCGATACTCGGATAAAGCACATTACTCGAGCGAGTAGTGCTTTTCCGAGTATGCTCGCTCATCCCTAGTGGAGACTTTTCCTGGAGGGGGCCAGACAACAGATTACTGTATTCACAAGAATTTGATTTATCTACATTCTGCCAAGTGCCTAAATGCTCGACAAGCTCGGTGGGCTTTATTTTTCTCTCATTTCAATTTTGTAGTTACGTATGTACCAGGCTCAAAGAATGTCAAGGCAGATGCTTTATCCCGCAGTTTTGGGGCGCCTGAACAAGAGGATGCTCAACCCGAGAGTATTCTATTGTTACCATGCGGCGGCTGCTGGGGCCGCGGGTGGTTGGTCGGTGCGGTGCGCGTGTTCGTGGGTCCGGGCGGCGGTGTGCGCATGGGCGTCTGTAAGTGCAGCTCTGTTCAGGAGTCACTGTTATGGAATTCTGCTGGGAGGTGTCGCCTCCCCTTCTCCGCCCCTGGGCGGAGGCTTCTGTTTATAAGGCTGGCAGTGAGGTCCATTCACTGCCAGTTATTGGTTTCTGTTCAGTGTGCTAGCTTCCTGCCTCTGTCATTCTCCTGTGTTTCAGCTTGTGTGCTTTATGTGCCAGGTTATCCATCTGCCTCGGTCTGCCTGTATTTCCTGTTGGTTTTCTTCATCTGCCCTTCCTGTCGGTATTCTACCCTGTTGCATCTTGGTACGCCAGCGTCCCTCCTCGGTCCCTAGCGAGTGTAGGGACCGCCGCCCAGTTGCCCGCCTGGGGTTAGCCAGGAGTGAAAGCAAGTAGGCAGGGACAGGGGTTGGGGATAAATTCTAGGGCAACCCAGGCTGGCGTATCATCGGGTAGGATACCGTAACATAATAACTGGCCCTTAAAATTTACCCACGGGTTTTTGTTTGCTCTCCAATGGAGACTTTGAGCATCCTTGCTAATCAGTTGCAGGAGTTAGTGGGCGTGATCCAAGACCTGTCCGGTCCTATGGTGGCCCAGGAGCAGCGGATGTTGGCGCAGGTTCCTGCCGCCCCATCTATTCCTGAGCCCAAGTTTCCTCTCCCTGAGGTGTCTTCTGGGGAGAGAAGCAAGTATTTTGTTTTTCAGCAGGCATGTAGACTATATTTCCGGATGTGGCCCGGATCCTCCGGCTCTGAGTCCCAGAAGGTGGGATTGATTCTGTCCTTGCTGCGGGGTCCCCCCCAGACATGGGCCTACTCCTCACCTCAGAGTTCTGCTTGCCTGCAGTCTGTTGATGCATTTTTTCAGGAACTAGGAGGTATTTTTGATGACCCGGACTGGGTGGGGTTAGCCGTATCTCACCTCATGGTTTTGCGTCAGGGGCAGCAGTGTGTTGAAGACTATTGCTCTAGGTTTAGACAGTATGCCGGGGAAACCCCCTGGAATGATGGCGCCCTCAAAGAGGTGTTTTTGTTGGGTCTTTCTGATGCTGTCAAGGATCTAATTATTTCCCATCCCGCTCCCCTAACACTTAATGAGGCGATGGTATTGGCAGTAAAGGCTGACAGGAGACTGAGATCTAGAGAAAAGGAACGCCAGGCCTGTAAAACTAGGGAGTCCTGTAGATCCATTCCCATTTCTCCCATGCCAGCTCCTGGGGCCGAGCCTATGGAAGTGGACCAGCTAAGTCCCCGGGAACGGCGACGGTTCCTGATGACTCACCATCTTTGCCTCTACTGTGGGGAAGCCGGACATCGAGTAGCAACCTGTCCACAGAAGCAACGGCAACATCAGTCTGAAGCGGCGGAAAAACTACCGATCCTGGGCGATTCTCGGAAGGGTCGCCTAGGATCACAGGTACTCCCTAGGTTGTTGGTGCCTTGTCAGGTTGGCTTCCGGAATTTCATTCGGTCCGGTCAAGCCTATATTGATTCGGGTGCTGCCGTCAATCTGATTAATTTAAATTTTGTCAGACCTCTGGTAACCGAATTTTCCATGCTGAAGCCCCCCATGCGCTTCATTGGTATTGATTCGACCCCTCTCTCCGCAGGTGTTGTTAAATGGAGCACTCCCATTCTGCAGTTCACTGTGGGTGTTCTCCATTCTGAGAATCTGTCTTTTCTCGTTATGGAAAAGATGTCTGTTGATGTGGTGCTTGGTATGCCCTGGTTGGCACTACACAATCCCCAATTTGATTGGTGCACCCTGGAATTGACTCATTGGGGGTCATCCTGTCATAATCACCTAACTACTATAGCCATGTACTCCGCAGATACTGTGCTTATTCCGGAGTATTTGTCAGATTTTCAGGACGTATTCTCCAAAAAACTGTCTGAGGCTTTGCCTCCCCATAGGGAGTGGGACTGTGGTATTGATCTGATTCCCGACAGTCCCATCCCTAAGGGAGCCATTTTCAATTTGTCAGGGCGTGAGCATGAGTCCCTCAAGTCCTATATCTCAGAGGATCTGGCCAAACGACATATCCGGACGTCCAGGTCCCCTGCCAGAGCAGGTCTCTTCTTTGTTGAGAAGAAAGATGGGACATTGAGGCCTTGTGTGGATTATCGGGTCTTGAATAAAATCACAGTGAAGAACCAGTGCTCTTTGTCCCTGATTCCAGACTTGCTGAATCAGGTGGTAGGGGCCCACTGGTTCTCCAAACTGGACTTAAGGGGGGCCTACAATTTAATTCGCATTCGAGAGGGAGATGAATGGAAGACGGCATTCAACACCCCGTTAGGACATTTTGAATGTCTGGTCATGCCTTTCGGATTCTGTAACGCCCCCGCTGTGTTTCAGGGTTTTATGAACGCGGTCTTTCACGACTTCCTGGGGGTATTTCTGGTCATATATCTTGATGACATTCTGGTGTATTCTCCTGACTGGGATTCACATGTGCGGCACCTGAGGTTGGTTCTGACCTGTTTGCGTGAGTATCAACTTTTTGTCAAGTTGGAGAAATATACATTTGGTTCTAAACAAGTATCTTTCCTTGGTTATGTGATTTCACCCACGGAGATTCAGATGGAGTCTGATAAAGTAGCAACAATCTCCCAATGGGTCAGACCAGACAGCCTTAAGGCTCTCCAGCGGTTCTTAGGTTTCGCAAATTTTTACCACAAATTCATTAAGAATTACTTGGTAATTGCTCAACCCTTGACCGATCTGACTAAGAAGGGGGCCGACTTGGTAAAATGGTCGCCTGCAGCCCTAGAGGCCTTTAGTCATCTAAAAAGGGCATTTACGACTGCCCCGGTGCTAATACAGCCGGACGCGCGCCTACCCTTTTTCATTGAGGTAGATGCGTCTGAGGTGGGGACAGGAGCAGTATTGTCGCAGGAAGTCAGTGGGATATCTGGGTATAGCCCATGTGCGTTCTTTTCGCGGAAGTTTAGTTCAGCAGAACGCAACTACGACGTGGGTAACCGTGAGTTACTGGCGATCAAATGGGCTTTAGAAGAGTGGCGACACCATCTTGAGGGTGCTAGACACCCTATTACCGTGTATACTCATCACAAGAATTTGGTATATCTCGCCAATGCTAAAAGACTCACAGCTCGTCAAGCCAGGTGGGTGTTGTTTTTCGCCAGGTTTAATTTCGTCGTGACGTATATCCCAGGAGAGAAGAACGTAAAGGCGGACGCCCTGTCACGGAATTTCGGGGTGCCGGAAAGTGAGACCATGACTCCCGAGAATATCTTGGTACCTGGCATGATGGTGGCAGCTATAGAATCTAACTTCGTCTCTCAACTACAGAATGCTCAGCAGGACGCTCCTTCGGGGGTGCCGGAGGGCAGATGGTTTGTGCCAGAGACCTTACGTCTTAGAGTCATGGATGAATCTCACTTGTCGGTTCTCGCAGGTCATCTGGGGTTCCAGGGAACCCTGGATCTTTGTTCTAGACACTTCTGGTGGCCAGGCATGTCTCAGGAGATCCGCAACTTTGTTAAGGGATGAGCTGTCTGTGCTCGCAATAAGAGTCAACGGCGTCCTCCAGAGGGTCCTCTGAGACCGTTGCCGGTACCTTCTAGTCCGTGGTCGCAGTTATCGGTAGATTTTATCACTGATCTACCGGAATCCCAGAAGCGCACCACTATCTTAGTGGTTATCGACCGGTTCTCAAAGATGGCACATTTTGTGGCGTTAAAGAAGCTACCTTCGGCAAAAGAATTTGCCAAGATTTTCGTAAAAGAAATAATTCGCCTACATGGGGTTCCCCAAAACATTGTATCTGATTGCGGTGTTCAGTTTGTGTCACAGTTTTGGCGTGCCTTTTGCAGAAACTTGGGAACGTCCCTTTCCTTCTCCTCAGCATTCCACCCACAAACTAATGGTCAGACTGAGCGGAAGAACCAAGATTTAGTGCAATATTTACGGTTGTTTGCTGGCAAAAAGGCTCATCAGTGGGTAGAGTTCCTGCCGTTGGCAGAGTTTGCACTAAACAACCGCACTTGTTCTTCCACTGGGGTATAACCATTCTTTTGTGTATACGGTCAGCATCCTCGCTTCCTTACAGCAATCCCTACTCCATCTGTCTGTCCTGCAGCTGATGTCGCCACAGATACGGTGCAGGGAGTATGGAAAGAGGTACAGAAAAACTTGGAAGCAATGGGGGCTCGTATGCAGTTGCGTAGTGAGAAGAGTCTGTCTGTATCTGAACCTTACAGGGTGGGACAGAAAGTATACCTGTCTTCTAAAAATCTCAAATTAAGGGTCCCATCCTTGAAGCTGGCGCCGCGTTACGTGGGTCCCTTTGTCATCACACGTGTGGTGAACCCGCTCGCCTACGAACTGGGTTTGCCAGCTACATGGAGGGTTCACAGGGTGTTCCATAAGTCTTTATTGAAACCTCTTGTCTCTTCAGTGAGGCCCACCCTGGTCCGGGATGAAGTTGAATACGAGGTCCAGGAGATCCTGGATTCTCGCCTGTGTCGGGGAACCTTACAATATTTGGTGGCCTGGAAGGGCTTTGGACCAGAAGATCATTCCTGGGTGGCCGCACATGATGTTCATGCTCCAGTTTTGGTGTGGCAATGCCACCGTCTGTTTCCAGATAGGCCTGCATATGGTGGCAGTGTCCCGGAGGTCCCCCGTCAGAGGGGGGGTAATGTTACCATGCGGCGGCTGCTGGGGCCGCGGGTGGTTGGTCGGCGCGGTGCGTGTGCTCATGGGTCCGGTCGGCGGCGTGCGCGCGGTCGTCTATGATTGCAGCTCTATGCACGAGTCCCTGTTATGGAATTCTGCTGGGAGGTGTCGCCTCCCCTTCTCCGTCCCTGGGCGGAGGCTTCTGTTTATAAGGCTGGCAGTGAGGTCCATTCACTGCCAGTTATTGGTTTCTGTTCAGTGTGCTAGCTTCCTGCCTCTGTCAGTCTCCTGTGTTTTAGCTTGTGTGCTTTATCTGCCAGGTTATCCATCTGCCTCGGTCTGCCTGTATTTCCTGTTGGTTTTCTTCATCTGCCCTTCCTGTCGGTATTCTACCCTGTTCCATCTTGGTACGCCAGCGTCCCTCCTCGGTCCCTAGCGAGTGTAGGGACCGCCGCCCAGTTGCCCGCCTGGGGTTAGCCAGGAGTGGAGGCAAGTAGGCAGGGACAGGGGTTGCGGGTAAGTTCTAGGGCAACCCAGGCTGCCGTATCATCGGGTAGGATACCATAACATCTATCTCCTGGGGTGGTGGTGGCAGCGTTGTCGTCCGACATCTCCGACCAGGTTCTTGCTGCTCAATCGGGTGCTCCGAGTGTCCTTCCTGAAGGGAGGTTGTTTGTACCCAGTGCCTTACGCTTACTTGTTTTAGAGAAAGTTCATTAATTTGTCTTGGCAGGCTACCCGCGTGTTCGTGGCACGTTGGAATTGTGCAGACGTCTCTACTGGTTGCCGCAGATGGCCCGGGATGTCAGACGTTTTGTCGAGTCTTGTTCAGTTTGCGCTCAAGGGAAGAATGTCAGGAGACGGCCCGAGGGCCCTATTCTGGCACTCCTGATGCCATCCAGACCATGGTTGCACTTATTCATGGATTTTGTCATGGATCTTCCGGTTTCTCAGGGACACTCGGTCATATGTGGATGTCAAGACAGATGATGTATTAAGGAAGACTCCTACAAATTAAGGAAGGCTTCTAGGGATTGGTTCTGTCTTTCACTGCCTCTTCCTGCAGTTTATGTTCCATGACAAATGATGTGTTTGTGATGTGAGTATATTGCTATGTCAGGTGAATGATTCATGTATAACACTTGGAGGATCTCTTGGTAATTTCTACTTTGCCTGAGATAGTTCTCCAGGTGATTGGGCGGATGATTACTTTCCTGGTGGACTCAGGAACCACCAGGACATTAATACATCCCAATATGTACCCAATATAAAAATGTAGTAACAGTCATATCATGGTAAGAGGGGGTTAATGGCCAGACCCACAGGGAACCCCTCTCTGAACCAGTTATAACAGACCTAAAGACAAATAAGCCTGTGAAATGTCAGATTATATTGTCTTGAATATGTCCAGTAAATTTGTTGACATGAGATGTTATGACAAAATTAGGTATACCTTCACCAAACGTTCATTGCCGAGCAGCAACGCTGAGCAGAAGAGGAGCAGAGCTGCCACGAGGAGTGAGTAAATATGTGGGTCTCAGGATGGGTGGGCCACTGTGGGATGTCACTATGACACTGGGGGCCACTGTGGGATGTCACTATGACACTGAGGGTCACTGTGGGATGTTACTATTATACTGGGGGCCGCTGTGGGATGTCACTATTAGACTGGGGGGAGCTGTGGGATGTCACTATTAGACTGGGGGCAGCTGTGGGATGTCGCTATTATACTGGGGGCCGCTGTGGGGATGTCACTATGATACTGGGGGCCGCTGAGGGTGTCACTATGATACTGGGGGCCGCTGTGGGGTGTTACTATTATACTGGGGGCCGCTGTGGGATGTCACTATTAGACTGGGGGGAGCTGTGGGATGTCACTATGATACTGGGGGCCGCTGTGGGGATGTCACTATGATACTGGGGGCCGCTGAGGGTGTCACTATGATACTGGGGGTCGCTGTGGGATGTTACTATTATACTGGGGGCCGCTGTGGGGATGTCACTATGATACTGGGGGCCGCTGAGGGATGTCACTATGATACTGGGGGCCGCTGAGGGATGTCACTATGATACTGGGGGCCGCTGTGGGGATGTCACTATGATACTGGGGACCGCTGTGGGGTGTCACTATGATACTGGGGGCCGCTGTGGAGTGTCACCATTACTACTGGGGGTCGCTGTGGAGTGTCACCATTACCACTAGAGGGGTCACTATTACCGCTGGGGCCGCTGTGGAGTGTCACCATTACCACTAGGGGGTCACTATTATCACTGGGGCCGCTGGAGGGGGTCACTATTATCGCTGGGTAGTCACTATTATCGCTGGGGCCACAGCGGCCCCCAGTATCATAGTGACACCCCACAGCGGTCCACCATGTTTACATGTGGTGGAAATGTGCAAAATTGCTTCAAAATGGACAATGTGCAGATTTTGACAGCTTTTTGGATGTGGAAATGCTGCAGAATTTTCCACAGAAATTTCCGCTGAGGACATTCTGCAGTATTTCCGCATCCAAAAAGCAGTCAAAATCTGCACACTGTCTATTTTTAAGTGTTCCTGTCCTTTTTAGAATGACGGAAGTAAAATCATATGTTGTGATAAGCTCTGCCCCCTGACATGTTGGCACTTTGCGATAAATAAGTGGGTTTTGGGTTGCAGTTTAGGCACTCGGCCTCTAAAAGGTTCGCCATCACTGTCCTAGAGGTAGTCTACATACTACTGTATGTGGATGACATCCTGCTATCAGCAGGCAGTGAGGAAAATTGTAGGGGGGAGAAACAATCACACTCTTGAGGTTTCTCTATGAGCAAGGCCATAAAGCAAACAGAAAGAAACTCCAATACTGTCACCAAACGGTTAAATATTTGGGGTATAACCTGTCAGATGAAGTTAGAAATTTAGAAAAAATTAGGAAGCAAGCAATTCTGGAGGTCCCAAAGCCACAAACAAATTATTTCCTTTTTTGAGAATGACAAACGTCTGGAGAGCCTGGATCCCAAATTCTGCATCTCTGACAGCGCTTACCAGACTCATCTATAATGAACCCCTGGCTGCAGCTGACAGGATCCAGTGGGATGCGCCCTCTAAGGAAGCTTTTGTCAGGTTAAAGCAGACTCTGGTGGGCACGTGAGTCTTGGGGGCTGCCGCACTACAGCAAGCCCTTTGTGCTAACTGTTGACTCAAGGGAAGGATATATGACCTCTGTGTTAACTCAGAAACACTGTGGGAAACAGATCATTGGCATACTACTCTTCCAGACTGCATCCAGTGGCCGAGTACTCCCACCAGGGGCGTAACTACAGAGGATGCAGGGGATGCGGTTGTACCTGGGCCCAGGAGCCTTGGGGGCCCATAAGGCCTCTCTTCTCCATATAGGAAGCCCAGTAATATGAATAAAGCATTATAGTTGGGGGCCCCATTCCAGGTTTTGCATTGGGACCCAGGAGCTTCAAGTTACGCCTCTGACTCCCACCCTGCATACTAGCTGTAGTAGCGGCAGCTGAAGCAGTCAGACCTTCTGCCACTATAGTGCTGTTCACCCACTCACACTGAAAGTACTGCATGCAGTTAATTATACTCATATCTTAGTCCTTCCAGACATCTCTCCTGCATTACACTACTGCTCTCACAGCCACACCTGACAATTAGAGATGTACTACACTCCATTAATCTACCTTACTGCCTATTTCTTTAGACGGTACTCCATACAACTGTCTAGGAGAGATGGCACATAAGGTGTTACCCAGACCAGGATATATCTCTTGTAGATGCTGTATACACTATTTGTAGATGGGTAATTCAATAAGAACTTCAATGGCACGGATGCCACTGCATGCTGTGGTTACACTAGAAGAGACCATAATAGCTTGGTCCTTGCTAAGGCACTACTCTGCACTAAGATGGGAGGAGTAAGGCATAGAGTCCCAAATCAAAGAAAATTCCCATCATCAAAGCCACCGATGCATTATTGATAAACTGCTCCAGTATTACCTAATAGCAATGCACATAGCCTTGATGTCCGATCGCTGTGACAAGGCGATCATGAGCTGGATTTGTAGTTAGTACGAGTGCCGCCAGAGGAGCGATCGCGGATGCGCGCGTCGCGCCGTGATGTAAAGGCGTCCGTCACATGATAGTGACGTGGCGCTGAATGATGTGGAGCTCTGCGTCATGTGGTCCGGTGTCATTCATAAATACGTAAGTAAGTGGCGTGATGCCGGTTGTCATGGAGATGCCGGTCACATGATTAGGAGAAGTCCGATCATGTGACTGCTTAATAGGAAGGATAGATATCAAATTACTGACGTATTTGAGAGGGCGGCACTAGGTAAAAGTAGCGCTGAATCCTGGGAAATATAACATCCCAATATAGAGTAAATTAATCAGTGTTGATAATAACAGACTATTGGTAGGATCGTCACACTAATTGGGACAGTTATTTGATGAAAGAACTGCACAATGTAATAGTAATTGGTATAGAATAATATCAAATTATGCATAAAAGTCATCATTTGACTAAAGGGTGCTGTGTGGTTAAAAACATACTGTTACCATGCAGGGCGGCGCTGGGGCCCGCGGTCGGCGCGCGCCGCTCCGATGTCGGCTCCGGCGTCCCGGAGCTCTGCAGTCGGGGCTCTCCTGGTGGCGTAGGGCAGCCAGCGTGTGGCGGCGTGGGCGTGTCCGCCCGTAGGGTGCCGCCCGCTCTCCCCCACCTTCCATATGCAACAGTGGGAGAGTCGGCTCCTCCCACTCTCTGCCCCTGGGCGGAGGCTTGAAGTTAAAAGGCTGGCAGTGACCTGAGCTCACTGCCAGTTATTGGTTCTGTTAGCTTCTAGTCAGGTCTGTCTCAGTCTGCTCTAGTTGCTAGTCAGTGTCCTTCCAGTTTGCCTGTGAGCTCCATCTCCAGCCGTGCTCTGCTTGTAAGTTCTGTTGGTCTGTTCCACCTGCCTCTTCTGTCAGCAACTCTGTCCCCCGTTAGTTAGTTCCATCTAGGTAGTCGCCAGGTCCCTAGCGAGTGCAGGGACCGCCGCCCAGTTGTCCGCCTGGGGTTAGCCAGGGCCGAGGCAAGTAGGCAGGGACAGGGGGATGCGGGAAGTTCAGGGCACCCCACCTGGCGCTCGAGGGGCAGAGTGCCGTAACACATACGCGATGAGTTGATGGCATGATGACCAGTGATGCAGAATTATGCGTCACTGTGTTAATAGAGCAGGAGGCTCAAAGCACCTGGATGGTAGTATTTGTATGTATAGATTTCAATTGTAAGTTATTGCATAGCACCCTACTGATGAAAAAAGCAGAATATGATAGAATATAACCCTATTACTTATGGCACAATTACAGCTTGGTTAACAGAGAGGCTTCTATATATATAAAGTAGGCGGGGTTTTTTTGCATGGGAAACATTGGTCAGTTGGGCACATATCTGGGGACAGCAGATTAACAGTAGACCCAGACACACTCAGGGTCCAGTTACAGCATTGTGTGAGCTGATAGGTCATTCTCATAGGGAGGTATTTGTGAGGTAGCTGTGATATCATTCACCGTGTAGGAGCTTCCCTTGAGCATGCTCTATTAATTCTTGACTTGTTGTCCAAACACAAAGACATTCCTTTTGGCCATGCAGCTGTAACTTGAGGCCTGAAGATGTCTTTTGCTAGTCAAATCTGGTTTGACCTGGTTTTGGACACAATATACTGCTCCTTCAATTCTTGCGGGGAATGTTCCCTTCCCCTCATCTTAACATCTTCACAGCTTACAACAGAAAATACACAAAATGGCGAACCTCTCATAGTCATTCTCCCACAAGGAGTTAAATGAAACCTTTTCTATATACCAGAGAGTAGTATGAGATAAGACAAACAGAAGATAAGATGGTCTCTCAGACCACTTCCCTTGCATTTCTTCTCACTGAAATCATAGAGGCTTCATTGTATATTTATAGTTACACCTTAAAAGGTGTAACTTATGTTAATCCTTTTTAGTGGTAGCCTATCATGTATTGTAATTATTCTTGGAGGTAGATCCTTTCCTGTGATGTCATTTATGGTATATAAACCACATACACCTTGGAATAAATTAGAAATCATTTGATACCGCAACAGGCTGGTGTTATAGTGAATTATAATTGATAGCAAGTGTTAGTTAGACACCATCGGGATACTGATTTATGTCAATTATGATATAACCTCTGCTAATCTTTTTGTCAATTCACTCCCTGCACGGTATGCAATATAATGAGGTTGCTGGATAAATGATTGGACTATTATTAGACTACATACTCTAATTTGTGCATAAATCCCTATTGGTAATATTTGCTTTGGGTCTTTTCTCTACAATTGGAGTTCCTCCATAGGATAAAAGTAAATAAATGTAAATACTTCAAATGTAATCAGATGTGAAAATAGTGGTTTGGATTATACAATTACTCCATTGTTATCATGAACGGGACTATTTTATAATATTATTATCGCGCTGTGGGAGAGTATATATCCTGTGGTTTCAGTCTTCTCCATTGCATTGCTGGTATGCCGGGCTATCCGTATATATGCGGCGCCCTGGCAATCGCGGCAGCGGGTTGCCATTAAGACGTGTTGCTCCTACGTCACGGGCATATGTGTCCGGATGTACGTGGCTTGCGGTGTCCCTGTGTGCCCGTGCGCATGCGTCTCTCGCCCAACACTCACGAGACCTCGTTACTATGGAGGCTTTGTTACCGGATGCTTATTGGAGCAAACAGGATGAGCCCTAAGAAGAGGTAGGTGAAAAAACGAATATAAAAGCCCAGATCCGCACCATACTTACCATCTCTGTCCATTTGATATGTGACAGCCATACGGGCTGGTCTATATGTGCATCATAGGTCTCCATCCTGATGAAACAACCACATTATCTGGGTTGTGGAAACGCGTAGATGGGGGTGAAGGAGTTAGAATAATCTACCTGGCTCCTCTGTATTATTCTCTGGCAGTGTAGGATGAATCATCAATAAATGCCTTATTCCAATTAGAGATAGAGGTCTGAAGTGACATTGAAAATTGGACTATCATAAATATCATACATAATATTAGCCATCTGTCTATCTCCATTAAGACCTGGATATTTCCAGGCCCACCCAGATGTCCTAACGTATATACATGCAAACTAGCTGTGAATTCATGATCTTGGATACACCAGTCAGCATATTTACCAATAAGTCCTGGGGGGGCTATATGAGTATAACATCTACTATGTTAACATACACAATTATTTGCATGTTGCTTCATTAAAAAACCCCTGGGACACCAGGAGTAACTCTCATTGGCATTTTGTAAACTCTCCATCTCCACGTGGGTTGCTCTAACAATATAGCTACCATAGTGGAGTCAATTTGTAGTATTGGTTTACAACTAGAGATGAGCGAGCACCAAAATGCTCGGTTGCTCGTTACTCGGGACGAAAATTTTGCGATGCTCGAGGGTTCGTTTCGAGTAACGAACCCTATTGAAGTCAATGGGCGACTCGAGCATTTTTGTACTTCGCCGATGCTCGCTAAGGTTTCCACTTGTGAAAATCTGGGCAATTCAAGAAAGTGATGGGAACGACACAGCAACGGATAGGGCAGGCGAGGGGCTACATGTTGGGCTGCATCTCAAGTTCCCAGGTCCCACTATTAAGCCACAATAGCGGCAAGAGTGCCCCCCCCCCTCCCAACAATTTTTACTTCTGAAAAGCCCTCATTAGCAATGCATACCTTAGCTAAGCACCACACTACCTCCAACAAAGCACAATCACTGCCTGCAAGACACTCTGCTGCCACTTCTCCTGGGTTACATGCTGCCCAACCCCCCCCCCCCCCCCCGCACGACCCAGTGTCCACAGCGCACACCAAAGTGTCCCTGCGCAGCCTTCAGCTGCCCTCATGCCACACCACCCTCATGTCTATTTATTAGTGCGTCTGCCATGAGGAGGAACCGCAGGCACACACTGCAGAGGGTTGGCACCGCTAGGCAGCGACCCCCTTTAAAAAGGGGGGGGGGGATAGCCCACAATGCTGTACAGAAGCAATAAGAAATATAATCCTGTGCCACCGCCATCAGGAGCTGCACACGTGGGCATAGCAATGGGAAACCTTTGTGCCACACACTATTCATTCTGTCAAGGTGTCTGCATGCCCCAGTCAGACCGCGTTTTTTTATAAATAGTCACAGGCAGGTACAACTCCGCAATGGGAATTCCGTGTGCACCCACAGCATGGGTGGCTCCCTGTAACCCACCGGCTGTACATAAATGTATCCCATTGCAGTGCCCTGGACAGCAGAGCTAATGTCAGATTAAATGCAGGTGGGCTTGGGCCCACACTGCATGCCCCAGTCAGACTGGGGTTCTTTAGAAGTGGACACATGCAGTTACAACTCCGTGTGGACCGACAGCATGGGTGGGTCCCAGGAAGCCACCGGCGGAACATAAATATATCCCATTGCAGTGCCCAGCACAGCTGAGGTAATGTCAGGTTTAATGCAGGTGGGCTTCGGCACACACTGCATCCCCCAGTCAGACTGGGGTTCTTTAGAAGTGGACACATGCAGTTACAACTCCGTGTGGACCGACAGCATGGGTGGCTCCCTGGAACCCACCAGCGGTACATAAATATATCCCATTGCAGTGCCCAGCACAGATGAGGTAATGTCAGGTTTAATGCAGGTGGGCTAAAAATTAATAGGATTACACTGTAGACGAGGGCCCCAAAAAATTGGTGTACCAACAGTACAAATGTACCTCAGAAAAATTGCCCATGCCCAACCAAGAGGGCAGGTGAAACCCATTAATTGCTTTGGTTAATGTTGCTTAATTTGTAACTAGGCCTGGAGGCAACCCAGTTAAAATAAAAATTGGTTCAGGTGCAAGTTTCAACGCTTTAATGAGCATTGAAACGTATAAAAATTGTTTACAAAAATTATATGACTGAGCCTTGTGGGCCTAAGAAAAATTGCCCGTTCGGCGTGATTGCGTGAGGTTTCAGGAGGAGGAGGATGAATATAATACACAGATTGATGAAGCTAAAAGGTCCCCGTTTTTGATGGTGATGGAGAACGATGCTTCCATCCGCGGGTACAGCCTATGTATTGCTTAGGTATCGTTGATGTCCGCTGGTGGAGAAGAGAAGTCTGGGGAAATCCAAGCTTTGTTCATCTTGATGAGTGTAAGCCTGTCGGCACTGTCGGTTGACAGGCGGGTAGGCTTATCTGTGATGATTCCCCCAGCCGCACTAAACACCCTATTTGACAAGACGCTAGCCGCAGGACAAGCAAGCACCTCCAGGGCATACAGCACGAGTTCAGGCCACGTGTCCAGCTTCGACACGCAATAGTTGTAGGGGGCAGAGGCGTCATGGAGGACGGTCGTGCAATCGGCTACGTACTCCCTCACCATCCTTTTACAGTGCTCCCGCCTACTCAGCCTTGACTGGGGAGCGGTGACACAGTCTTGCTGGGGAGCCAGAAAGCTGTCAAAGGCCTTAGAGAGTGTTCCCCTGCCTGTGCTGTACATGCTACCTGATCTCCGCGCCTCCCCTGCTACCTGGCCCTCGGAACTGCGCCTTCTGCCACTAGCGCTGTCGGATGGGAATTTTACCATTAACTTGTCCGCCAGGGTCCTGTGGTATAGCATCACTCTCGAACCCCTTTCCTCTTCGGGTATGAGAGTGGAAAGGTTCTCCTTATACCGTGAGTCGAGCAGTGTGTACACCCAGTAATCCGTAGTGGCCAGAATGCGTGTAACGCGAGGGTCACGAGAAAGGCATCCTAACATGAAGTCAGCCATCTGTGCCAGGGTACCTGTACGCAACACATGGCTGTCCTCACTAGGAAGATCACTTTCAGGATCCTCCTCCTCCTCCTCCTCCTCAGGCCATACACGCTGAAAGGATGACAGGCAAGCAGCATGGGTACCTTCAGCAGTGGGCCAAGCTGTCTCTTCCCCCTCCTCCTCATGCTCCTCCACCTCAACGCGCTGAGATATAGACATGAGGGTGCTCTGACTATCCAGCAACATACTGTCTTCCCCCGCCTCCGTTTCCGAGCGCAAAGCGTCTGCCTTTATGCTTTGCAGGGAACTTCTCAAGAGGCATAGCAGAGGAATAGTGATGCTAATGATTGCAGCATCCCCGCTCACTATCTGGGTAGACTCCTCAAAGTTTCCAAGAACCTGGCAGATGTCTGCCAACCAGGCCCACTCTTCTGTAAAGAATTGAGGAGGCTGACTCCCACTACGCCACCCATGTTGGAGTTGGTATTCCACTATAGCTCTACGCTGCTCATAGAGCCTGGCCAACATGTGGAGCATAGAGTTTCACCGTGTGGGCACGTCGCACAGCAGTCGGTGCACTGGCAGATTAAACCGATGTTGCAGGGTGCGCAGGGTGGCAGCGTCCGTGTGGGACTTGCGGAAATGTGCATTGAGCCGGCGCACCTTTCCGAGCAGGTCTGACAAGCGTGGGTAGCTTTTCAGAAAGCGCTGAACCACCAAATTAAAGACGTGGGCCAGGCATGGCACGTGCATGAGGCTGCCGAGCTGCAGAGCCGCCACCAGGTTACGGCCGTTGTCACACACGACCATGCCCGGTTGGAGGCTCAGCGGCGAAAGCCAGCGGTCGGTCTGCTCTGTCAGACCCTGCAGCAGTTCGTGGGCCGTGTGCCTCTTCTCTCCTAAGCTGAGTAGTTTCAACACGGCCTGCTGACGCTTGCCCACCACTGTGCTTCCACGCCGCGCGGCACCGACGGCTGGCGACGTGCTGCTGCTGCTGACACATCTTGATTGTGAGACAGAGGTTGCGTTGGAGGAGGAGGGTGGTTTAGTGGAGGAAGCATACACCGCCGCAGATACCAGCACCGAGCTGGGTCCCGCAATTCTGGGGGTGGGTAGGACGTGAGCGGTCCCAGCCTCCACTAAATTTACCCAATGTGCCGTCAGGGAGATATAGTGGCCCTGCCCGCCTGTGCTTGTCCACGTGTCCGTTGTTAAGTGGACCTTGGCAGTAACCGCATTGGTGAGGGCGCGTACAATGTTGCGGGAGACGTGGTCGTGCAGGGCTGGGACGGCACATCGGGAAAAGTAGTGGCGACTGGGAACCGAGTAGCGTGGGGCCGCCGCCGCCATCATGCTTTTGAAAGCCTCCGTTTCCACAAGCCTATACGGCAGCATCTCCAGGCTGATCAATTTGGCTATGTGCACGTTTAACGCTTGAGCATGCGGGTGCGTGGCGGCGTACTTGCGCTCAAACACTTGCGCTAGCGACGGCTGGACGGTGCACTGAGAGACATTGGTGGATGGGGCCAAGGACAGCGGAGGTGAGGGTGAGGGTGCAGGCCAGGAGACGGTAGTGCCTGTGTCCTGAGAGGGGGGTTGGATCTCAGTGGCAGGTTGGGGCACAGGGGAAGAGGCAGTGGTGCAAACCGGAGGCGCTGAACGGCCTTCGTCCCACCTTGTGGGGTGCTTGGCCATCATATGTCTGCGCATGCTGGTGATGGTGAGGCTGGTGGTGGTGGCTCCCTGGCTGATCTTGGCGCGACAAAGGTTGCACACCACTGTTCGTCGGTCGTCTGCACTCTCAGTGAAAAACTGCCAGACCTTTGAGCACCTCGGCCTCTGCAGGGTGGCATGGCGCGAGGGGGCGCTTTGGGAAACAGTTGGTGGATTATTCGGTCTGGCCCTGCCTCTACCCCTGGCCACCGCGCTGCCTCTTCCAACCTGCCCTGCTGCTGCACTTGCCTCCCCCTCTGAAGACCTGTCCTCAGTAGGCTTAGCAAACCAGGTGGGGCCAGTCACCTCATCGTCCAGCTGCTCTTCCTCCGAATCCTCTGTGCGCTCCTCCCTCGGACTTACTCCAATTGCTACTACCTGAGTGATAGAGAACTGTGTCTCATCGTCATCGTCCTCCTCACCCACTGAAAGCTCGAGACAGTTGCCGGAAGTCCCCAGCCTCATCCCCCGGACCCTGGGAACTTTCCAAAGGTTGGGCATCGGTCACGACAAACCCCTCCGGTGGGAGAGGAACCATTGCTGCCCATTCTGGGCAGGGGCCCGAGAACAGTTCCGGGGAGTCTGCCTGCTCCTCAGAATGTGTCATTGTAATGGAGTGAGTAGGCTGGGAGGAAGGAGCAGCAGCAGCCAGAGGATTCAGAGTTGCAGCAGTGGACGGCGTAGAACTATGGGTGGTCGATACATTGCTGGATGCACTTTCTGCCATCCACGACAGGACCTGCTCACAGTGCTCATTTTCTAATAAAGGTCTGCCGCGTGGACCCATTAATTGTGAGATGAATCTGGAGACGCCAGAAACTTGCCTCTCTCCTAATCCCGCAGCAGTTGGCTGCGATACACCTGGATCAGGAGCTCGGCCTGTGCCCACACCCTGACTTGGGCCTCCGCGTCCTCGCCCATGTCCAGGCCTACCCCTACCCCTCAGCATGGTGTATTACCAGTAGTGCAGAAACAGAACGCTGTAATTAAATGTGCCGCTTATTGGCCTGTGGTTGGAGGCTGACTTTGCTTACGGAACGCACAGCAGAGCCAGGAAATAATTTTGCGCAAGCCTGTAGTGAGACCTAGGTGCGTATGATTGAGCTAGTGGAATTCACAGCGCAGAAGCAGTCAAGTGTCCAAAGGCCACTAGTAGGCCTTAAGTATTTTGCTTCTATTTTTTGAATGGCAGAGCTGAGACAGTAGACAGATACTGTAGGCAGCGTATATATGTATACTGTTTCAATGTGGACAGGATGACGGCGGTGATGTAACGGGCACCGCAGAGCCAGGAAACACTTTTGCGCACGCCTGTAGTGAGACGTAGGTGCGTAGGACTGAGATAGTGGACTTCACAGCGCAGAAGCAGTCAAGTGGCCAGATGCCACTAGTAGGCCTTAAAGGGGTTGTCTCACGGAAAGCATCAAAATTTAACCTTACCCCATTCCCCCTGTCACCCCCCTGGCATAAAATAGCAAATTAAAGCGGTTTTTAAACCGCTTTCTACTCACCGATCCGACGAAATAAGGACTTTAAAAGATCTTCTCCTCAAGATGGCCGCCGGTCCTTTCCCAGGGATGCACTGCGGTTTTCTCCCATGGTGCACTGCGGGGCTTCTCCCATGGTGCACCATGGGCTCTGTGCGTTCCATTGCCGATTCCAGCCTCCTGATTGGCAGGAATCGGCACACGTGACGGGGCGGAGCTACGCGATGATGCGTAGAAGGGGGAGGAACCAAAACGCAGCTCGTGCCTGGACCAAGCAGAAGGGGAGAAGACCGCACAGCGCAAGCGCGTCTAAAAAAGCAGGAAGACATCAGAATTAGACGGATCCATGGCGACGGGGACGCTAGCAACGGAGCAGGTAAGTGAATAACTTCTGTATGGCTCATATTTAATGCACGATGTATATTACAAAGTGCATTAATATGGCCATACAGAAGTGTATAACCCCACTTGATTTCACGAGACAACCCCTTTAAGTATTTTGCTTCTATTTTTTGAACGGCAGAGCTGAGACAGTAGACAGATACTGTAGGCAGCGTATATATGTATACTGTTTCAATGTGGACAGGATGACGACGGTGATGTAACGGGCACCGCAGAGCTAGGAAACACTTTTGCGCAAGCCTGCTGTAACGCTTAGCTGCGCATTAATTAGGACTACTACCCCCAGCAGACACGCAGTACACTGAGGACGGTCACAGGCAGCCCAAATATAGTTTTTTTCCCCAAAATTTGTTTGAAAAAGCCCACTGCCTATATAGACAGTATATCTCTTTTACCTTTCCCACTGTCCCTGCCTCACCAGTACTGGCCCTATACTATGTACAATGACTGCAGACTGAGGACGCAATGGTCTGCACGGCCGATATACAAAAAAAAAAAAAAAAGTGCAACGCTGCTAAAAGCAGCCTCAACAGTACTGCACACGGTCAGATGTGGACCCTAAGAAGGACCGTTGGGGTTCTTGAAGCCTAAAATAACTCCTAACACTCTCCCTATAGCAGCCCCGGCATCAGCAGCACTTTCCCTGATCTCTGTCAGAATGCATCTGTGGCGAGCCGCGGGAGGGGCCGATTTTTATACTCGGGTGACACCTGATCTCGCCAGCCACTCACTGCAGGGGGGTGGTATAGGGCTTGAACGTCGCAGGGGGAAGTTGTAATGCCTTCCCTGTCTTTCTATTGGGCAGAAAAGCGCGATAATGTCTCAGAGATGAAAGTGAAAGTAACTCGAACATCGCGTGGTGCTCGTTTCGAATAACGAGCATCTCGAACACGCTAATACTCGAACGAGTATCAAGCTCGGACGAGTACGTTCGCTCATCTCTATTTACAACTTATATATGTCAATATTTATTATTGCGGCTGTTTTATATCTAGAACTGCCACGCAGGAGCTAATTCATATTATAGGCTAATTAGTCTCAAAAGTATCAATAATTATTTTTGTTATGATCCCGTAAAAAATATATAGGATCCAATAGGATTTTCTCCTGAATGGGCTCCTATTGATGTCACATGAACTAATAGGTTAATGATATAATTGTTTTGGGATATTATTATCTATCCAATGTATTATACTCAGGTGTAGAGCAGGACATTGATATCATTTGATATTAGTTGAGAGGTTAAATCAACAAATTGTATACTGCTCAATAGGCAAAAACTACAAAATCACCTCTAACATTTTTAATTAGTGTGTGACTACAGTCACATAAAAGATTTATTACATGGATACGCCATTTTTAATAAGTTATAATAAAAGTTACATTTTATAATTAGTGGTCCTTCAGTGACATTTGCACCCTGATATGGACTATTATGCCACACCAGCTTTCCCAAGTTATCACTTATGTATAAAACTCTTGGCTCTCCTGAAATCTGGAGTGTTCAGAGCTCATCTGAGTGTGAAACATGTAGGGTTTTGTTTTATCGGGCTGTGCGCCCCAAGTTGTATAGTCCTGTATAAGTAAAGTCTGATATGTTACACTGAAGTTGTAGAACCTTTCCCATGTGATCACAGCTGTATATTACTGTGTGCGACTCTTCCTAGTATATGACCCCATAGTGATGAGATGGAGGGGAGACGCCCTTGCTGGGCTCAGTGGTGAAAACATCATCTAAAGGAAGAGTAAAGATTGGCAAGTAAACTTTTATGAACAGTTAGAAACAAGTTTAGAGACGCAGTTATATGTATCAGTGTGAAATATTCTATGTACACGGGTGATAATAAAGGTGGGTTATCTGGGTGCTAATTTGTTTCTGACTAACAGCTCTTCATCGGTAAATACATACATTTCTTATTCATCACTTAGTGCTCTAAATTGCTTCCCTTTTCTTGTACCTTTCTTTTTCTTTACCTTTTTTGCATGGTTTGACAAAACAGGTTTAAAAAAATATCTTCCCTTCTGTGTGAGCTTTTTGATGTCGCAGTAACTGTGATTTGCGAGTAAAACATTTCCCACATTCTGAACAAGAAAATGGCTTTTATCCTGTGTGAATTCCCTGATGTTGAACAAGGGCTGATTTTGCTCTAAAACATTTCCCACATTCTGAACAAGAAAATGGCTTTTCTCCTGTGTGAGTTCTCTTATGTATAACAAGGGCTGATTTTGCTATAAAACATTTCCCACATTCTGAACAAGAAAATGGCCTTTCTCCTGTGTGAGTTCTCTTGTGTGTAACAAGGGCTGATTGTGCTTTAAAACATTTCCCACATTCTGAACAAGAAAATGGCCTTTCTCCTGTGTGAGTTCTCTTATGTGTAACAAGGGCTGATTGTGCTTTAAAACATTTCCCACATTCTGAACAAGAAAATGGCTTTTCTCCTGTGTGACTTCTCTTATGTATAACAAGGGCTGATTGTGCTCTAAAACATTTCCCACATTCTGAACAAGAAAATGGCTTTTCTCCTGTGTGAATTCTCTGATGTTGAACAAGGGCTGATTTTGCTATAAAACATTTCCCACACTCAGAACAAGAAAATGGCTTTTCTCCTGTGTGAATTCTCTTATGTACAACAAGGCTTTGTTGTGCTCTAAAACATTTCCCACACTCAGAACAAGAAAATGGCTTCTCTCCTGTGTGAATTCTCTTATGTATAACAAGGGCTGATTTTGCTATAAAACATTTCCCACACTCAGAACATAGAGATGGGTTCTCTGCCATGTGAATTGTTCGATGTTTGACAAGGTCTGATTTCACAATAAAACATTTCCCACATTCTGAACAAGAAAACGGCTTCTCTCCTGTGTGAATTCTCCAATGTGTAACAAGCTGTGATTTATATCTAAAACATTTCCCACATTCTAAGCAAGAAATCGGATTCTCTCCTGTGTGAATTCTCTGATGTGTAACAAGGTTTGTTTTATATCTAAAACATTTCCCACATTGTGAACAAGAAAATGGCTTCTCTCCTGTGTGCAATTCTTGATGTTGCAGTAAATTTCTTTTGTGAGCAAAACATTTCCCACATTCTGAACATGAAAATGCCTTCTCTACTGGGTGAATTTTCTGATGTGTAATAAGGTTTGATTTATATCTAAAACACTTTCCACATTGTGAACAAGAAAATGGCTTCTCTCCTGTGTGAAGTTCTTGATGTCGCAGTAAATTTGTTTTGTGAGAAAAACATTTCCCACATTCTGAACATGAAAATGGCTTCTCTCCTGTATGAATTCTCTGATGTGTAACAAGCTGTGATTTCCATGCAAAACATTTCCCACATTCTGAACAAGAAAACGGCATTTCTCCAGTGTGAATTCTCTGATGGCTAACCAGGGGTGCTTTACGACTGAAACATTTCCCACATTTTGGGCAAGAAAATGACTTCTCTCCTGTGTGAATTCTCTGATGTGTAACAAGCACTGATTTCGCTACAAAACATTTGCCACATTCTGAACAAGCAAACGGCTTCTCTCCTGTGTGAGCTCCTTGATCTTCTCCCCTCCTGTGACATCTATTCTGCTCATCAGTCTGTGATGAATCAGAAGATGGGACCTGTATAAGAGGATCAGATGATGTATCTTTGCTGAGAAGGGCCGAGGGGATATCTGAGATAATGGCAGGTTTTTCAAATGTATCTTGTCTGACACCACGATCCTCTGCTTTAGTGTCTGCCGGTATCAGATCTCCCTCTGGGCTCCCGCTACCGTCACCTGCCAAGAATAAAGCCGATTATTCTTTAATACTATAGACTTTAAGAATGATTCTGATATTTTATAAAATTTCTATACAGATAACAAGTCATGTAGCAAAATGTAATCATTATCAATGGGTGCTTTTACATAGGCTGACAGCCACTAGCGCAATCACTGAAGAGAGCCATTATGGATGAATGTCTACCCATGTAAACACGGATCCTGACAGAGCAAGTGAATGAGAATCGCTCAACTTTCAAAGTCGCTTGTGATTGTCAGGGCAGAAAAAAATCATCAAAAACTACAGATGTAAATCAGAACTTATAAGTAACTAATTCTGGTTTCCATCAATAACATGGGGGTCCTGGGGGCTCTAAAAAAGGATCATGAAGAGTAACTTGCAGCAGAGTCCTCCACAAGCCTAAGGTTGCTGTCCCAACAGATATCAGAGCCCAAGCTACAGAAAGAGTATATTCCATACAGATGGAGTTCGGCCATTTCTGCACCAACATTAGTTTCTGGTTTTCCATAAAGAACTCATATAAAATCTCCCATGAAGCCGGATGTCAGTAACACACGGTGTGCAGCAAATATAGAACTGCTCATGTATAAAGACTGCTTAGTGCATACAGTAATTCTATATTCTGTCACCTCAGACCAGGACTAGGCTGGGGGCAAGGAGGCATGTTCCTTCCAGGCGGGGGTTTACGGTCACCATGTTTGCTACTGCTCTCAAAGGTACGGGGGCTCCTGCCACTACTAGTGCTGACAGTCTTACTGTACTACCGTGTCCCGCTCTTTCATAGGCTGACAGAGAGACCTCACTCCTCCCTCTCTCGCGCCCATCATTCATTCGGCGAGAGCTGCCTGTGATTGGCTGAGCATGTCGGACAATCACAAACAGCTCTTTTAAATCCCCACCTGCTGATAGCTCAGCACTAGAGAGACGGGGACAATGAGGAGAATATGGGGCTAGCCCCGGCAGCTGAAGGAAGGCAAGTATGTTTTTAAAACCACTTTTACTGGATTTTCAGGGAAGGGCTTATATTTAAAATCAATCCCACAGCAAACTCCCAGAACTATTCTCAAGCTCCCAACCCAGCCCATCCGAACTGGAGAGGTCACAGGTTCAGACTCCACATATGGACAACCCAACATCTCCACTGCTAGGAGACCAATCTGTCCTCCCACCATCAGCATCAGAAGACTCCTCACTCTGCCTCCGATATGCCACTTTTTCTTCGTATTCAACATCTCTTTAAAGCAGAACTGCAATCTACACTATGCGGAATCAACGGCCAGATACATGATCTAGGACAACGTACTACGGACCTGAAACACAAGACAGATGACATAGTAGACGCCCTGGATGAGGAACGAGCTGGGGTGAAGATTACTCTGAGCGGATAGAAGCTCTAGAATGGAAATGTGAGGATCTGGAAGACAGAAGTAGACGGGCCAATAACCGAATCAGAGGTATGCCAGAGGCTATCACTAACATCCATGAAGCTGCAACTAATTTGTTATCTGCGCTGCTAACACAAGTCTCTCAAGAAAGCTTACGTATCATCCGTATCCACCGTGCCCTGGCCACACTTAACAACCCAAATCTGCCAAGACTCTGCAAAACTCCATTATGGTGAGATGAGCGACGAGATACCAGCAGCCGCAAAAAATCTGACCGATCTATGCGGATATTGCCCCAATCACTCTGGCTAAAAGAAGAAGTCTGAGTCCTCTCACTCAAGCTTTACAAAGAGCTAATATCCATTATAGATGGAACTTCCCCTTTACATTGAACGTGAAGATCAACCAGCAAATATATCATTTCTGAACCCTGGAAGAAGGAAGATGTGCTTTGGTGGAAGAAAGAATTCCCCTCGATTCTCCAAATGTCGTGACACCCAGAGCCCAGCGGCCAAGGAGAACATGGTCAATGACTGTATCTCCACGCCGAGATTGGCCCTTCCAGTGATGTGGAGTTCCATTCAACTACTGGACTATATGGTACTCTTCCATATGTAACACAGCATCACCTGGGGTGGGAAATTACAGGGAGGGGGCTGTAATGGTGGACTTTATTCATCTACAAGTCTTTACAACGCATCTCTCTGACCCCCCAAGCAAAAGAGACATTTTAAGACATTCCTTATCACTGGGGGCCACCCTGGGCGATTAGCTGTTCAAGTGCTGAAAAGTCCAGTGTGCCTTCCTTTTTGGGTTGGGTTGCTCTCGGTACCTGCGAAACAAACAGTCTGACCATCAATGACTATGGTTAATGTTTAGAGTATGAGATTTTGATCTGTTTTTTTTTCACCCTTTCTTCTCTAGCTAGCGCAATCACTGAAGAGAGCCATTATGGATGAATGTCTACCCATGTAAACACGGATCCTGACAGAGCAAGTGAATGAGAATCGCTCAACTTTCAAAGTCGCTTGTGATTGTCAGGGCAGAAAAAAATCATCAAAAACTACAGATGTAAATCAGAACTTATAAGTAACTAATTCTGGTTTCCATCAATAACATGGGGGTCCTGGGGGCTCTAAAAAAGGATCATGAAGAGTAACTTGCAGCAGAGTCCTCCACAAGCCTAAGGTTGCTGTCCCAACAGATATCAGAGCCCAAGCTACAGAAAGAGTATATTCCATACAGATGGAGTTCGGCCATTTCTGCACCAACATTAGTTTCTGGTTTTCCATAAAGAACTCATATAAAATCTCCCATGAAGCCGGATGTCAGTAACACACGGTGTGCAGCAAATATAGAACTGCTCATGTATAAAGACTGCTTAGTGCATACAGTAATTCTATATTCTGTCACCTCAGACCAGGACTAGGCTGGGGGCAAGGAGGCATGTTCCTTCCAGGCGGGGGTTTACGGTCACCATGTTTGCTACTGCTCTCAAAGGTACGGGGGCTCCTGCCACTACTAGTGCTGACAGTCTTACTGTACTACCGTGTCCCGCTCTTTCATAGGCTGACAGAGAGACCTCACTCCTCCCTCTCTCGCGCCCATCATTCATTCGGCGAGAGCTGCCTGTGATTGGCTGAGCATGTCGGACAATCACAAACAGCTCTTTTAAATCCCCACCTGCTGATAGCTCAGCACTAGAGAGACGGGGACAATGAGGAGAATATGGGGCTAGCCCCGGCAGCTGAAGGAAGGCAAGTATGTTTTTAAAACCACTTTTACTGGATTTTCAGGGAAGGGCTTATATTTAAAATCAATCCCACAGCAAACTCCCAGAACTATTCTCAAGCTCCCAACCCAGCCCATCCGAACTGGAGAGGTCACAGGTTCAGACTCCACATATGGACAACCCAACATCTCCACTGCTAGGAGACCAATCTGTCCTCCCACCATCAGCATCAGAAGACTCCTCACTCTGCCTCCGATATGCCACTTTTTCTTCGTATTCAACATCTCTTTAAAGCAGAACTGCAATCTACACTATGCGGAATCAACGGCCAGATACATGATCTAGGACAACGTACTACGGACCTGAAACACAAGACAGATGACATAGTAGACGCCCTGGATGAGGAACGAGCTGGGGTGAAGATTACTCTGAGCGGATAGAAGCTCTAGAATGGAAATGTGAGGATCTGGAAGACAGAAGTAGACGGGCCAATAACCGAATCAGAGGTATGCCAGAGGCTATCACTAACATCCATGAAGCTGCAACTAATTTGTTATCTGCGCTGCTAACACAAGTCTCTCAAGAAAGCTTACGTATCATCCGTATCCACCGTGCCCTGGCCACACTTAACAACCCAAATCTGCCAAGACTCTGCAAAACTCCATTATGGTGAGATGAGCGACGAGATACCAGCAGCCGCAAAAAATCTGACCGATCTATGCGGATATTGCCCCAATCACTCTGGCTAAAAGAAGAAGTCTGAGTCCTCTCACTCAAGCTTTACAAAGAGCTAATATCCATTATAGATGGAACTTCCCCTTTACATTGAACGTGAAGATCAACCAGCAAATATATCATTTCTGAACCCTGGAAGAAGGAAGATGTGCTTTGGTGGAAGAAAGAATTCCCCTCGATTCTCCAAATGTCGTGACACCCAGAGCCCAGCGGCCAAGGAGAACATGGTCAATGACTGTATCTCCACGCCGAGATTGGCCCTTCCAGTGATGTGGAGTTCCATTCAACTACTGGACTATATGGTACTCTTCCATATGTAACACAGCATCACCTGGGGTGGGAAATTACAGGGAGGGGGCTGTAATGGTGGACTTTATTCATCTACAAGTCTTTACAACGCATCTCTCTGACCCCCCAAGCAAAAGAGACATTTTAAGACATTCCTTATCACTGGGGGCCACCCTGGGCGATTAGCTGTTCAAGTGCTGAAAAGTCCAGTGTGCCTTCCTTTTTGGGTTGGGTTGCTCTCGGTACCTGCGAAACAAACAGTCTGACCATCAATGACTATGGTTAATGTTTAGAGTATGAGATTTTGATCTGTTTTTTTTTCACCCTTTCTTCTCTAGCTAGCTTTAGCTCCAGGACGGTTTGGAGCTATTTGTTGCCCTTTCCGCCCTGGACCTGGTGGGTGTCTCACATATTATGGGAAACGCTCCCAATATCTGGACCACTCTGGGTTTACAAGCCCAATACATTGTTGTTATGTTTCTGTTAGTTGTAAGTTTTCCCAGCTATGTGTTTTTATCTAAGGTAATATCCACATGTAAGCACTATGTCTATCTGCTCCGATATGTAGGATCTTCTAGCCCTGTGGGAGGGCTGTAGTTCCTAGATCAGGGCCTTCTGGGCCTCGAACAGGTAGAAACCATGGAGACTCTCATCCAAGAACTGAGATATAATAATAAATAGAGATGAGCGAGCACCAAAATGCTCGGGTGCTCGTTGCTCGAGTCGAACTTTCTGCGATGCTTGAGAGTTCGTTTCGAGTAACGAACCCCATTGAAGTAAATGTATATGACCCATGCTCCGCTAAGGTTTTCATTTGTGAAAATCTGGAAAACCCAAGAAAGTGATTGAAACGACACAGAAACGGATAGGGCAGGCGAGGGGCAACATGTTGGGCTGCATCTCAGGTTCCCAGGTCCCACTATTAAGCCACAATAGCGGCAAGAGTGGGCCCTCCCCCCCTAACAATTTTTACTTCGGAAAAACCCTCATTGGTAAAGCACACCTTAACTAAGCACCACACTACCTCCAACCAAGCACAATCACTGCCTGCAGGACACACCACTGCCTCTTCTCCTGAGTTACATGCTGCCCACCCCTCACCCCCCACACACGACCTTGCGTCCGCAGTGCACACAAAAGTGTCCCTGCGCAGCCTTCAGCTGTCCTCATGCCACACGCTCACTTCATAGCCACACCACCCTCATGTCTATTTATAAGTGCGTCTGCGATGAGGAGGAACCGGAGGCACACACTGCAGAGGGTTGGCAGGGCCAGGTAGCGACCTTCTTTAAAAGGGGCGGGGCGATACCCTACAATGCAGTTGAGAATCAATGAGAAAATGACGTTCGATCTTCATTCCAATAAAGTGTCAACCTCCGTCAGGAGCTGCAAACGTGGGCATGAGTTAAATAGCTATGGGGAATCCATGATGCACATTGCTGATCCCCTGACCCCAAGCAGGAGGAGGAGGTGGCCTTACAAGGCCAAGAAACCATGACCAGGGCCCGCTGTAGCCTGTGTGGAAAGGATGTGAGCAGGCCCTTGGCCAGGCTCGGTCCCAGCAATCACCTTGTGGGACCCAAGGTGCCGCGACTGACATAGCAATGGAAAGTCCATGTGTCCACACACTACTTATTCTGTTTGGGTGTCGGATACCTCATCAACAACGCAAGGAGTAAACCATCTGCACTCTGCACCCTACCCGAGTCTGTCAGTCTTTTGAGGACAGACAGGTAAAACACCTCTATGGGAACTCTGTGTGCACCCACAGCATGGGTGGGCCCAAGGAACATAAAGAAATCAGAGTGCCCAAACATGGCAGACTTTCACTGCGCCCAGGACATAGGCCTCTGCACAAACCCTCAGCAATCGTGGGCATAGAGCGGACTCCGATGCTAGCGTAGCTGTGTACGTCTCATTAGCGCTGTATCGCTCCTCTTGTTTGTCCCAATGCAGTGCCCCGGATAGCTGTGGTAACGTGAGAGAAAATGCATGTTGGCTTTGGCCCACACTCCATGCCATAGTCAGTCTGTTTTTTTTTTTTAAAGTGCCAGGCAGGTACAACTCCGCTATGGGAAGTCTGTGTGCACCCACAGCATGGGTGGGTCCCAGGAACCCAGAGAAGGTACATAAAGAAATCCCATTGCAGTGCCCCGGATATCTGTGGTAACGTGAGAGAAAATACATGTTGGCTTCGGCCCACACTTCATGCCCTAGTCAGTCAGTGTTTTTTTGGGGGCCAGATAGGTAGAACACCGCGATGGGTAAACTTAGTGCACCCATAGTATGTACAGACCCCTATAATATTCCTGTAGCAAAGGTATAAGCTGACCCCAGTAACAGTTATGTTGCAGAAGTCTAGGGAGACCCCAGTAACATTTCAGTAGTGTGGGAGATATCCTATATGTTCACCATTTTGTATGTATTTTCTGTTGTCAACTGTGTATACTGTATTTTGTCCATAATGGTCTGAACCTCTGGAGGAAGGGAACATCACTTTCCTCCCCCCCCCCCCCCCCCCCCCCCCCACAAGAATTGGAGGAGCTCAAGAACTGGAAAAACCAGTTCTAACTGGCCAAACCTTTTTAGGAGTGCTTTGTCTTGGACAGCAGAGAGGAGAAACACAGGATGTTCTTCTCATGAAGCCTAATTCAAGAATGAACTGAGCGTGCTCACTGAAGTTCCTCCCAGATGGATGACATCACAAGCTACCTCACAAATACCTCCCTCGGAGAATGACCAATCGGCTCCCTAAATACTGTAACTGTAAATTACTTCATTTCCTGTGTTAAGATTATTTAAGTTTACGCGCGCTGAATAAAGACAGACTCTTTGGGGAACACATGATGTAGGCTTGTGGTCTTTGAAGGCTCTCCAGGCCTGTACACATATTATTTAATTTGGAACACATGGTATATCTATAATAGCGAATTTTGCGCTAACAGTAGTAACAGTATAGACAGACCCCAGTAACATTTCTGTAGTAACAGTATAGGCAGACCCCAGTAACTTTTGTGTAGCAGCAGTATAGGCAGACCCCTGTAACATTTGTTTAGCAGCAGTATAGGCAGACCCCTGTAACATTTCTGCAGCTGAAGTATAGGCAGCCCCCGGTAACATTTCTGCAGCTGAAGTATAGGCAGACCCCTGTAATATTAATGCAGTTACGCTCCTCTCCTTTGGCCCAAACAAGTTTCTCAGATAACTGTGGTAACACGAGAGAAAATACATGATTCGCATTGCTGATCACCTGACCCCAAGCAGGAGGAGGAGGTGGCCTTACAAGGCCAAGAAACCATGACCAGGACCCGCTGTAGCCTGTGTTGAAAGGATGTGAGCGGGCCCTTGGCCAGGCTTGGTCCCAGCAAATACCTTTTGAGACCCAAGGTGCTGCGACTGACATAGCAATGGGCAGTCCATGTGCCCACACAGTATTCATTCTGTGTAGGTGTCGGATAGCTGTAGCGACACTGCAAGGGGAAAGGCATCTGCACTATGCACCCTACCCAAGTCAGTCAGTCACTTTGTGCAGGACAGGGAAATCACCGCTATGGGAAGTCTGTGTGCACCCACAGCATAGGCGAGTCGAAGGAACCCAAAGATAGCATTAAATATGAAGGAATCAGACTGCCCAAACATGGCAGACTTAAAGTGCGCCGAGGCCATAGGCCTCTGCCCACACCCTTAGCAATCGCGGGCATAGAGTGGACTCCGATGCTAGTACAGCAGTGAACGTCTCATTAATGGAGTTACACTCCTCTCCTTTGGCCCAAATGAGTTTCTCAGATAACTGTGGTAACACGAGAGAAAATTCATGATGCGCATTGCTGATCCCCTGACCCCAAGCAGGAGAAGGAGGTGGCCTTACAAGGCCAAGAAACCATGACCAGGGCCCACTGTAGCCTGTGTGGGAAGGATGTGAGTGGGCCCTTGGCCAGGCTCGGTCCCAGCAAACACCTTGTGAGACCCAAGGTGCCGCGACTGACATAGCAATGGGAAGTCCATGTGCCCACATAGTATTCATTCTGTCTAGGTGTCGGATAGCTCTATCGACACCGCAAGGGGAAAGCCATCTGCACTATGCACCCTACCCAAGTCAGTCAGTGACTTTGTGCCGGACAGGTAAATCACCTCTATGGGACGTCTTTGTGCACCCACAGCATAGGCGAGCCGAAGGAACCCAAAGACAGTAATAAACATGAAGAAATGATAGTGCCCAAACATGCCAGACTTTCACTGTGCCGAGTACATAGGCCTCTGCACACACCCTCAGAAATCGTGGGCATAGAGCAGACTCCGATGCTAGTACAGCTGTAAAGGTCTCATCAATGCAGTAACGCTCCTCTTCTTTGGCCCAAACCAGTGTCTCAGATAACTGTGGTAACACGGGAGAAAATACATGATGCCCAGTGCTGATCCCCTGACCCCAAGCAGGAGGAGGAGGTGGCATTACAAGCCCAAGATACCATGACCAGGACCCGCAATAGTCTGTGTGGGAAGCATGTTAGCAGGCCCAGGGGCAGGCTCGGTTCCAAGCCTCCACCTTTGTGACCCAAGGTGCCCTGAGTTACACAGCAACGGGAAATCCATGTGTCGCAACATAGATAGCTCAACACTGGAAGGGGCAGTCTTTGAGTTCCTTGGCCTAGCCTATGCTGTAAGTGCACAAAGATGGTATTACACAGGAAGAAATCGGAGTGCCCAACCATGGGAGAGTTCCGCCCCGCCATGCAACTTGGCCTCGGCCAGCAATTCTGGCCTAGTCAGTCACTGTATTATTTGTGCCACATAGGTAAAACACCACGATGGGAAGACTTAGTGTACCCATAGTATAGACAGACCGTTGTAACATTCCTGTAGCAAAGGTATAAACAGACCCCAGGAACATTTCTGTAGCAGCAGTATAGGCAGAGCCCTGTAACATTTTTGTAGCTGCAGTATAGGCAGACCACAGTACCATTTCTGTAGTGGAAGTATAGGCAGACCCCAGTAAGATTTCTCTAACAGCAGCATACGCAGACCCCTGTAACATTTCTGTAGCAGCAGTATCAGCAGGCCCCTGTAACATTTATGTAGAAGAAGCATATGCAGACCCCAGTACCATTTTTGTAGCAGCAGTATAGGCTGTGAGGAAGGAGGAGCAGCAGCCAGAGGATTCAGAGTTTCAGCAGTGGACTGAGTAGAAGACTGGGTGCCCGATACATTGCTGGATGCATTTTCTGCCATCCACGACAGGACCTGCTCACACTGCTCTGTTTGCAATAAAGGTCTACCACGTGGACCCATAAATTGTGATATGAAGCAGGGGACCCCAGAAACGTACCTCTCTCCTAATCCCGCAGCAGCCGGCTGGGATACACCTGGACCAGGAACTCGGCCTGTGCCCACACCCTCACTTGGAACTCCGCATCCTCGCCTGCATCCACATCCTCGACCCCTACCCCTACCCATCATCATGGTGGATTACGAATAGAGCAGACACAGACCGCTGTAAATAATTATAGAATTATATGCGTACACTTTCACACAGAGAGCGGAATCGTAACACTAACTACAGGCAGAAAAAAATGGAAGGAAGGCCGCAAACAGGCCTAGCAATGCAATAGTGATGCACCAAAACTCCCACCAGGCACCCAGTAAAATGCAGACGGTCAGAGGTAGCCGAACGAAGGAGCTTTTTGGGGGTTTTTTTTAAAAGAAGACAGGCTATATACTGTGTATATGACTTTCCCTCTATAAGTACCTGTGTTGGCCGTACGCTGAGCGTCAAATTCACTGCAGACACAGGCCGGTGTAAATAATCTTGGAATTATGTGCGTAGACTTTGTCGCTGAGAGCGGTATTGTAAGGCAAACTCCAGGCAGAAAAAAATAGTCAGTAAGGCTGCAAACAGACCTAAGTGCAATAGTGATGGACTACAACTCCCATCAGACACCAGTGAAATTTAAACAGTCAAAGCTAGCCCAACTGAGGAGCTTTTTGTTTTTTTTGGTCAAAGAATACAGGCTATATAGTGTGTATATCACTTTCCCTCTATCAGTCGCTGTGGCCGTATGCTGTGCATCTCTAATTCACTGCAGACACAAGCCGGTGTACATAATCTTGGAATTATGTGCGTAGACTTTGTCGCTGAGAGCAGTCTAGTAAGGCAAACTCCAGACAGAAAAAAATAGTCAGGAAGGTCGCAAACAGGCCTAAGTGCAATAGTGATGGACTACAACTCCCATCAGACACCCAGTGAAATTTAACCCCTTAACGACTGCCCCATCGGGAAACTACGTCCTCAGCAAGTGGGCTTTAATCCTAGAGGACGTAGTTTTATGCGTCCTCTTAGGATTAATGCCCACTTGCCTGAGGACGTAACAGCTCCATGCTGTCGGTGCCCGCAGGTAGCCGACAGCATGGAGCTGTCATCCCAGGATGCGGGCAGTCCCCCCCGGCTTTGCGATCGGTGCTATCCAATGGATAGCTCCGATCGCAATAAAGTAAATAAAAATGTGTAAAAAGTTAGATATTCAGCTGCCCTGATGGATCGTATCCATCAGGGCAGCTGAAAATGCTCACCCGGCTTGTCCGCGGTGTCCCCCGAAGATCGGGTCCTCCCGGACCCGCCGCCGGCCTTCTGCGCATGCGCGCCAGACAATGACGTCACGCGCATGCGCAGAAGCCCAGGAGCCCCCGGGAAATTTGAAATCTCCTGGCTCCCGGCTCCTGAAGGTAGCCGGGAACCAGGAGGTGTTACCGGGGACCGCTGTGAGCGGTCCCCGGGCCCGCGATCGCTGCTATCCAATGGATAGCGGCGATCGCGAAAAAGTTACAAAAGTTAAAAAAAAAGTCAAGTTTCACCTCCCCTCATGGATCGGAAAAGTGTAAAAAGTAAAAAAAAAAGTTAAAAAAGCTTGCGTTTCATCTCCCCCCACGGATCATATCTGTGAGGGAGGATGAAATGACGTACCTAAGGCCCGCGGATTTATCCGCGAACCTTACCCCAGCTTCTGCGCACGTGCCTGTCGCCAAAATGGCAGGCGCATGCGCAAAAGCTGTGGTAATTTAAAATCTCCCTGCTCCTGGCTACAAAACTTAGGCGAGAGCCTGGAGATTCCACGGGGGGCCGCGGTGAGCGGTTCCTGGTCACGTCTTCGCCGTTATACAATGGATAATGGCGATCACGTAAAAGTAAAAAAAGGTGAAGGCTCATCTCCCCTCACCGATGCGATCGGTGAGAGGAGATGAAACTTTTTACCGGAGGCCTCCATATTCGCACTCCGTCGCGATCCTCCTCCGTGAACTTTCCCGGATTCTGCACATGCGACCACCGGCAAAACACCGGACACATGCGCAGGAGGCGGGGAGCCCAGGAAACTTAAAATCTCCTTACTCCCAGCGACCAACGGTCGCTGAGAGCCTGGAGCAGTGACGGGTGGCCTTGTTGAGCGGTCCCCGGTCACGTGATAAAAAGGTAGCGATCTACCTTTGGCCGGTCTCACATAACCGGATAGGAATTACGGATTCTGCATGCGTCTGATCCACGGTAATACGCAGATCAATCGCATTGGATTACACAATTCCGCTCACATTAGCGGGTCGGAATTGTGTGATCCACTCGCAGAAAAGAGAACGCAGCATGTTCTATTTTACCGCGGATATCCGCAACATAGAGCCCATTGTGCTCCATGGTCGCGGATATACCCGCTGCCCATACACAACTACATTGTATACGGGCTGCGGGTACCCATGTCATCGCTAAGCGACGGTGCGGGAAATGCAAACAACAACAAAAAAATATACTGCGCATGACCGCCTGTGTGAATATGCAGTTATGCACAGTACATTACATGGCTGTACGTAGGGTCACAGCCGGGATCCGTTGCGGGCCTCCGCAAGCGGATTCCACCTATGGCTGCGTGAGCCCGGCGTTATTCAGACCGCTACCTGTAATCCGTAATTTACAAGAAGCCCCGGGAACGTTCGCCTTCATGCAGTTCCAGGAGCAGCTTGTTGAGCGCCTTCTGTGTGAGACCGCCGCACCTTAGCAAGATTACAGAGACTCACAGAGCGCCACTTTTTACACCCCATACCCGCTACTGAGGTCACAAAATACCCCCCAAAAAGCATGAGAGATGGGGGGATACCCGGTTTTATTGCCCCATGTACCCATCCAACCAGCCTCCATAATTACCCCTGTCTTCGGAAATACTACACAGTTCACATTATTACTTTTATCTAAGATTTGGGGAACGCCGAAAAGGGTGCGGAGGGGAAGGGGGGGGGGGTATTTTTTTAAGGTGTCAATTTTTATTCCGTACAAGTGGGCCTGGAAACTTATTCAGTTGTGCCCTGTAATCCAACGGGTGTTCCCTCCATTATAGGCCTTGCCATGTGTCCTGTAAGTAGATTAAGGCCACAATGGGTATGTTTTTGAACACGGAACAAACGGGGTATCCATTTTGGGGTGAACGCCTTCATTCCTATGTACACTGTACAAAAAAAACAATTTTTAAATTGACGAAATTGCCAAAAAAATGAATATCGTAATTTTTTCCTTCTGCTTTGCTTAGATTTATTCAAATACTGTGGGGTCAAACTAGGCAGTGCACCCCTAGATGAATTCGTTAAGGGGTCTAGTTTGTAAAATGGGGTCATTTGTTGGGGTTCTTTATCGTTTTGGATGCTCAATGGCTCTATAAGTGGGCGATGGGGCCTGGAATTTATTCCGTTGTGTCCTGAAATCCAACGGGTGCTCCTTCTATTATAGGCCTAGCCATGTGTCCTTTAAGTAGATTAGGGCCACAAGGGGTATGGTTTTGAACACGGGACAAACAGGGGTATTCATTTTGGGGTGAAAGTCTTCATCCCTATGTGTGCTGTACAAAAAAACCCTGTTTTTAAATTGATACAACTGCCAAAAAAATGAAAATTGCAATTTTTTCCTACTGCTTTGTTTAGATTTATTCAAAAAGTGTAGTGTAAACATACACAGTACACCCATAGATAAATTCATTAAGGGGTCTAGTTTTCAAAATGGGGTCATTTGTGGGCGTTCTCTGTCGTTTTGGCCGCTCAAGGTCTCTACAAGTGGGCAATGGGGCCTAAATCACCTTCATGCTAAATTTCAGTTCTGAAAGCCACCGATTACTCCTTTCATTCTGGGCCCCGTTGTGCATCCAGACAAAAGATTAGGGCCACAATGGGTATCTCTCTGAACACAGGACAAACAGGGGTATCTATTTTGGGGTGCAAGTCTTCATTCATGTGTGTGCTGTACAAAAAAAAGCAGTTTTTAAAATAACAGAATTGCCAAAAAAGCTTTTTGTTTTTTTGGTCAAAGAATACAGGCTATATACTGTGTATATCATTTTCCCTCTATCAGCCGCTGTGGCTGTATGCTGTGCGTCTCTAATTCACTTCAGACACAGACACAGCCCGGTGTAAATAATCTTGGAATTATGTGCGTAGACTTTGTCGCTGAGAGCAGTAGAGTAAGGCAAACTCCAGGCAGAAAAAAATAGTCAGGAAGGCCGCAAACAGGCCTAAGTGCAATAGTGATGGACTACAACTCCCATCAGACAACCTGTAAAATGCACATGGTCACAGGTAGCCCTAAGAAGGACTGTTGGGGTTCTTGTACACAGGATCTTACACTACCACTCTCCCTATCTCAGCAACGCTGTCCCTATACTATGTAGTACAGACTGCAGCCTGAGAACGCTATAGCTGTAATGGGGCTGCACGCCCGATATACAAAAAAAAAAAAATTTGCAAAACTGCTACCAGCAGCCACAACAGTAATGCACACGGTCAGATGTGGCCCTAAGAAGGACCGTTGGGGTTCTTGTACACAGGATCCTACACTAACACTTTCCCTATAGCAGCACCAGCACTGTCCCTGATCTCTCCCAGTGTGTGACTGTGGCGAGCCGCGGGCGACCCCACTTAAAATACTCGGCGGTCACTTGATCTCGCCAGCCACTCACTGCAGGGGGGTGGGATAGGGCTAGAACGTCACAGAAGGAAGTTGTAATACCTTCCCTGCGTTTCTATTGGCCAGTAAATGGCACAAAACTTTCAGGGAAGGCAATGGAATTGACTTGAACATCGCGTGGTGCTCGCCTCGAGTAACGAGCATCTCGAGTACCCTAATACTTGAACGAGCATCAAGCTCGGACGAGTACGCTCGCTCATCTCTAATAATAAACAATCAGCAAAATGGTAGTTATCCTATCTCATAAAGTTAAGGGATTTAATGTGCCTCTAAAAAGACGCAAAGCTCTGGCCCAATATTTGAAACTTAAACCAGACATTATTTGCCTACAGGAGACTCACTTCTCCTCCTCACCAAAGTTTTG
Source organism: Eleutherodactylus coqui (assembly GCF_035609145.1). NCBI lineage: Eukaryota > Metazoa > Chordata > Amphibia > Anura > Eleutherodactylidae > Eleutherodactylus > Eleutherodactylus coqui. The sequence goes on from NC_089841.1 coordinate 25,423,758, forward strand.
TCACCCCCAGTACTCTAAAATATATTCCTCAACAGCCCCTAAGAAACACCAGAGGGTTACTATCCTGATTATAACTTTCTCCTCCTGATCGTCACCCATATGGAAGCTGATCCACAGGGCAGATTCCTTATTCTGCAGGGCTCTCTCTATGATAATAAAGTAACGATAGTTAACTCCTACGCTCCTACCACAAATCCACGTAAACTCTTTTCCATGGTGGCCAATAAACTCTGAAACATTCCAGATACCCACATTTATTGGATAGGAGATTTCAACATGGTGCGGTCCCCCTCTATGGATTGCTCTTACTCGGGTCTTGATAGACTAAGTCCAGCTCAGTGAGTCTCATTGAGGGTCGCACTGGTGGATTTGGCAATAGCGGATGTGTGGAGGAAGAATCATGGAGCAAGAAGGGGTTACACCTCCTTCTCTCTGCCCAAGTCTTACTCGCGCATAAATTGGATCCTTGTATCCCCTTTGATTCTGCTGGTACTGGTTCAGGCCAGAAATATCCCATGTGCCTGGTCGGACCATGATATAGTTATGTTGCACTTTCTGGATAAACTTTCACACACTCACACTCTGTAAGATGGAGACTTAATGAAGCTCTTCTCAAAAATCCAGTGTCTCATTCCTAAATTAATGACCAACTCAAAACCTACTTAGATACGAATGTCATCCCCAACTCACAACCGGTTTGGGTCTGGTTAGCACATAAAGAATATATGAGGGGACAGATCATTAAAATCACGTCACACATTAAGCTAGAGAGAGCTGGAAACATAGTAAACCTGGAGCGCGGTTGGGCATCCTGGAGCGAGCGAACCAACAGCTCTCCAGTTTAGCCCAGATTAAAGAAATAAGAGATGTTAAGCTTTAGTTGAATCTCCTCTACACATCCCAGGCCGAGAGGGCCCTCCAGTGGACGAAAGCCTGTTACTACTGACTGGCTAAAAAAAACCCCGATAAGCTGTTAGCCACAAAGCTTAGGCAAAGAGAGAGATTCACAGTTTACTCTATCCGATCCAACAACGGGAACTGCACCTCAAATACCCACACAATTGCGCAGACATTTCGAGATTTCTATAGCTCCGTCTATAAATATAAACCACAGAGGCACCCACTAGCATCACAGTCCTTCTTGGACGAGATGTCCCTACCGCAACTAGACCCAAATCAACAATTGATTTAATCCAAACCATTGGGGTGGAGGAGGTAGAAGAAACCATAAAAAACCTAAAGCTAGGCAAAGCCCCAAGGCCTGATGGGCTGGCTGCCCTCTACTATAAAAAGTTTGCAGAGTCCCTTATCGACCCCCTGGTTCATCTGTACAATGACCTCTTATTAGGAAAACATATACCTGAGGAGTTCTTAGATGCTCAAATAATAGTAATTCCTAAACCCAATAAGGACCACACCACCCCAAAGAATTACCACCCCATTTCCCTCTAAAACCTGGATTATAAAATTTTACTAGTATTTTTGCCAACTGGATAAATAAATATCTTCCCTCCGTGATCCACAAGGACCATGGTGGGTTTTATACCTGCACGACAAGCCCCTGATAATGTTAGAATAATTCTGAACCTTGTCCACATCGCACAATCCCAGAATTCACCACTGCTTCTTCTAGCACTCGATATAGAATAGGCATTGGATAGCCTGTCATGGGACTATCTATTTACTGATTTAGATAGGATAGGTGTGGGAGGTCACCTGAGGCTCGCCTAACACGCATGCTGCATTAGCTGAGGGACAGACCTGCTGGAATTCAGGGAAAATGATAGTGTAGGGTAGAGGTTGCGATTAGGCAGGGATCCTTGCTCCAAGAACCCAACAGTCCTTTCTGGGACTACAACTCCTCTCATTGTGTGCATCAGCAGTTTGGCTGGCTGGGAGCCGTAGTGCGCACAAAGTATTCTCAAGCATCCCGGCTGTATACTGTTACCGGTTTTATGCAGTATACTGCTAGTGGTGTACAGAGAGTAGATAGGAAGTAACAAAACTCCTATCATTTGTTTATTTTTGGGGGGCTTTAAGCATACGCTATATACCCCTGTGTGCGTCCTGTCAATCCACGCTATCTAACAACAGTATACTATTACCGTTTACGGTGTATATTTTGGTCTATAAGCGTACGCAAAATAACTCGCAGTTTGCATTGCATTTTGACCAAGTGCATTGTACAATATGATAAAGACTAGGGCTAGGGGGCGAGGTCAAGGATGTGAGCGTTCGAATGAGGGTGTGGGCAGAGGCCGAGGTCCCGGGTGGGGTTAAACAGTGCCTGCTGCTGAAGGATTAGTAGAGCGCATCTATGCTTCATCTCACATTTTGCAGGTCCGTGTGGTAGACCATTATTAAAAGCACAACAGTGCGATCAGGTCATGACGTAAATAGCGGATAACGCGTCCAGTAATTTATCCAAACCCAGTTACATGCAGTCCACTCACGCTAGCCAAGGGACTGGACCTCTAAATCCTCAGGCTGATCCTCCTTCCTCCCAACCTGGTTACACTGGGAAAAGGAGAGATTCAGAACAAATGGTTGGAAAAAATGGTTCATCAGCCACCTGAGGAGTTTGTCGTGACCGATGCCCAAAATTTGGACCCTTCATAGACTCAGGATGATGAGGGTGGGGACTCCCAAGTAGTGTCTCAAGAGCTATTTGTGGCTGATGATGATGATGAAACCCAGTTGTCTGTCAGTGAGGTTGTTGTTAGGGCAGTAAATCTGAGGAAGGAGCAGACTGAGGATTCAGAGGAAGAGCTTGTGGATGATGAAGTGACTGACCCCACCTGAGTTGGAAAGCCTACTGAAGACAGCGCTTCAGAGGGGGAGGCAAGTGCAGCACCAAAACAGGTTGGAAGAGGCAGTGGGGTGGCCAGAGGGAGAAGCAGGGCCACAGCAAGTAATCCCCCAACTGTTCCCCACAACACCTCCTTGTGGCAAGCTCCCGTGCAGAGGGCTAGGTGTTCGAAGGTCTGGAGGTTTTTCAATGAGAGCGCAGACAACCGACGAACAGTGGTGGGCAACCTGTGCTGCACCAAGATCAGCAGGGGAGCCACCACTACCAGCCTGACCACCACCAGCATGTGCAGGCATATAATGGCTAAGCACCCGACGAGGTGGAATGAAGGCCATTCACCGCCTGCAGGTCACACTGTAGGCCTCTTCCCCTATGTTACATCCTGCCACAGAGATGCAATCCCCCTCCCAGGACGCAGACATGAGCGTCTCCCGGCCTGCACCCACCCCTTCACCTCCACAGTCCTCCGCCGCCTCCTCTAATGTGTTCCTTCGCAGCGTTCAGCTGTCCATATGTCCATAACCCAAGCATTAGAGCGCAAGCGGAAATATGTGGCCACCCACCCGCATGCACAATCGCTAAACGTGTATATCTCCAAACTACTGAGCCTGGAGATGCTGCCATATAGGCTGGTAGAAACGGAGGCTTTCCGCAACCTCATGGTGACGGCCATCCCTCGCTGCTTGGTCCCCAGTTACCAATATTTTTCCCGCTGCGCCGTCCCTGCCCTACACCAGCATTTGTCACGGAATATAAACCGTGTCCTCACCAACGCGGTTACTGGGAAGCACCACTTAACCACCAACACATGGACAAGTGCTGGCGGGCTGGGACATTACATCTCCCTGAAGGCACATTGGGTTAACCTGGTGGGGGCTGGGACCAAGTCTGACGATGGGTCCGCTCACGTGCTACCCACACCGAAGATTGCGGGTCCTACCTCAGTCATGGTTTCTCTGGCTTATTTTGCCACCTCCTCCATACCCCTTCTGCTCCTCCTCCTCCGCCTCTCCATCTGTCCCGTCTTCACCATCTGTGAGCATGTCTCCTTCAGTCTGTAGCTCGAGGCGCTGCAGCACTGCTATGGGGAAGCGTCAGCAGGTCGTGCTGAAACTACTCAGCTTGGTGACAAGAGGCACACCTCCCAAGAGCTGTTACAGGGTTTGACCTAGCAGACAGATCTGTGGCTTTCGCCGTTGAACCTCCAACCAGGCATGGTCGTGTGTGATAATGGCCGTAACCTTGTGGTGGCTGTGCAGCTTGGCAGACTAACATATGTGCCATGCCTGGCGCACATGTTCAATCGGGTGATATGAGGGTGGTCTAGTCAGACCACCCGCATATCTGTTTCTCAGCACGTATTGGAGGAGGAGAAGTGGGAAGCGATTGCTGCCCACACTGCAGAGTGTACCCATGCTACTTCCTTCACATCTGTTCAGCGTGTATGGGCTGAAGAGGAGGAGGAGAAGGAGACTGAGAGTCATCCTCCTAGTGAAGAAAGCGATGTGTTGCATACTGGACTCACATGGCACACATGGCTGACTCCATGTTAAGCTGCCTTTCCCGTGACCCTCGCGTTAGACGCATTCTTGCCAACACAGATTACTGCTAACCCTTCTCGACCCATGGTATAAGGAGAACCTTTCCACTCTCATTCCCGAAGAGGAAAGGAGTACGAGATTGATGCAATACCACAAGGCCCTGGTGGAAAAGCTGATACTAAAGTTCCCATCAGACAATGCTAGCGGTAGAGAATGTAGTTCAGTGGGACAACTAGCAGGGAAGATGCAGGAATCAGGCAGCATGTCTAGCGCAGGCAGGGGGACACTCTCCAAGGCCTTTGTCAGTTTTATGGCTCCCCAGCCAGACTGTGTCACCATTCCCCAGTCTAGGCTGAGTAGGAGGGAACACTGTCAAAAGATGGTGTGGGAGTACATAGCCGACCTTACCAACGTCCTCTGTGATCCCTCTGTTCCATACAACTATTGTGTGTCAAAGTTTGACACATGGCACAAACTTGCACTGTACGCATTGGAGGTGCTGGCCTGCCCTGCCGCTACCGTCTTATCACAGAGGGTGTGTAGTGCTGCTGGGGGAATTATCACGGATAAGCGTAGCCGCCTGTCAACTGACAGCACCGACAGGCCTACACTCATTAGGATGAACAAAGCCTGGATTTCCCCTGACCTTTCTTCTCCACCGGTGGAAAGCAGCATAACATAAAGTATCTTTAAGCTGGAACTGGAGAACCATGCACCCTCTATCACTCCAAAAAAGGGAAGAAGTAGCTTGAACTATCCTTTTCTGATTTTCCTCCTCCTCCTCCTAAACCAGCATGTCAGCATTCTCTGTTAAATCTAATTTTTTACGGAGGGCTGCCTACAGGCTCTGTTAGCAAATTAAGCAAGTACGAACTCTATTTTTTTTTTAAATTTTCAGGGTTTCACCTGCACTCTGGGTAAAAAAAATTTTCAGAGGTACACCTATATTCTTGGTACACAAATTTTTCGCCTATACTCTTAGTAAAGCAATTGTTTCTGGGGTTCGCCTATACTCTTGGTAAAGCAATTGTTTCTGGGTTTCGCCTATACTCTTGGTACACAAATGTTTCAGGGGTTCGCCTATAGTCGTGGTACACATTTCAGGGGTTCGCCTATAGTCTTGGTACACATGTTTTAGGGGTTCGACTATAGTCTTGGGACACGTTTCAGGGGTTTGCCTATAGTCTTGGTACACAAATCATTCAGGGGTTCACCTATACTCTTGCTCAACAAATGTTTCAGGGGTTTGCCTTTACTCTTGGTAAACTAATGTTTCAGGGGTTCACCTATACTCCTGGTAAACAATTACCCTGCACTCTCGCTCCACAGATCTTTCAGGTTCTCACCTGCAATGTTGGTAAAAAAAAAATTCTTTTTAAAATGGGTTGCTTTCTTCATAAACAATGTAGAAGTACTGGCCTCTGAGTCCCCACTATGCTGGCGTTTGTGGCTAATGAAATGCTGCGACGGAGGTGGCATGAGATAGCACTTACAATTATACATTAATTTGTCTGCGATTTGTCAGCTATAAAGCACAACTTTAAAAGGGTCACCCGGCGTACGGAAACGTATCCCAGCGCGGTAACCATCTTTGGCCACTAATTTCTTCATGGTTCATGTTGTCCTTCCCCGGGGCACTGGTTAACAAGCCCCCCGTGGAGATATATTTTTTTTTCTATTTGCACGCTTCCTCAACTGGCAGAGGCGTCGCTGTGTGCCTGGACGCTTGGAGGAGGTGCCCACGTCAGACGGTCACCCGCCAGCTACCGCGGGTGGATCGGCAGAGTGGGGACTCAGGGACTCCGTGGCTCTGTCCCAAAGAGAGGCGACAGAGGGGCGGCTACGGTGCATTGACTCCAGTGTGCGCATCCCCACTCCTTCTCGGCACTTTGAGACAATAGGTCAAGACCACTCCTGGACAAAGGCGGGTTGACCTTAACCCCCAGGACGAGAGGAAAGGGCCGCTCCTCTTTCACATGCCGCTCCGTGCAAGGGCGGCTTCGGATCGTCCTACGGCGTTGTAAAGCTCCCGTCGGCGAAGTACGCGAAGGGGTGCACCTTACCCTGTCTGGGATGTGGATAGATGGATGCAGCGCTGAGAAAAATTTTCAGTACACTGTGGAGGCAGGCTCGTGCCTTCGTCTTGGTGGGGAGTGGACAGCAATGCCAGAATGTAACACAGGAGAAGAGGCAGTGGTGTCACCCGCAGGCAGTGATTGGCCTTCGTTGCACCTAGTGTGGTGCTTAGCTAAGGTGTGCCAGCATGTGTGCCTTGCTGATTATGGTCTGTCCCAACTAAATTGTTAGAGGGTTGACCGCCAGGCTCTTGCCCACAATTTGGCTTAATAGTGTGACCTGAGAGCCTCAGATGCATCCATACATGCTGCCCCTGCTGTTCCCTATGCCTTTCTGTGGTGTTTCCATCACTTTCTGATGTCTTCAGGTGATTCGCACAGCTTTCCCCATGAGGAGCATGGGTCACCTTCAAAAATGTTCGAGTGTCCCAATGACTTCAATGTGGTTCATTATTTGAAACGAGCCCTTGAGCATTACGAAAAAGTTTGACTCGAGTAACGAGCACCCGAGCATTTTGGTGCTTGCTCATCTCTAATCATAACACCACATCATACTTCATTCCATACACCTCCTAAATACCATACCAATATCCTACCAAGCATTATTATCAGCAGTGCCACACTTTTTACATCCATACTTTCACAAAATTAATTTCTTTTCCATTCCCTCACCATCCCATTCTCAGATCCTGACCTTAGTATCTAACAGTCCCTCTCCGTTCTCCTTTCCCATTATCCAGCACCCTCGTTTAACACATCCTTATAGGTCTTCATAGCAGCACAATGAAGACATGCTGCACTCTGTAGCCACAACCTCTTACCGGTGATGCCGGATCCCTCCCTGCAAACACTAAATGCAAAGTGGAGGAGGGGCTGGTGGGGATAGTTTGGGGTTCGGGGGCAGCATGAGCCAAGGCACCTCTCCAGCCCTGCACCGCCACCTGATACTGTAGCAGTAGGGCTGGTGGAGCAGAGATCTTCTGCAGCCGCATTCTCTTGCTAACGCTTGATACAGCAGCCGTCCGCCGTGCAGTCGCTGACTAGCATCACTGTATGACCGGAATGCTTACATGTCAGCTATTAGTAATTGAGTATTGCTGATCTGTAGGCCTTCTGATTATACACTGACTTTACTCAACAACTGTGAAGTGAGTGGCTCTACTAATACAACTAGCACAGTTTTCTGTCTGCCCAGCACCTTCCTCCCTCCCAGCTACAATCCTGCTAAATACATCCATTACCTGGTGATGGGAGCGGCTGGCGGGTCTCCATCATGGCGTCCTTATACAGATCCTTGTGGCCTTCTAAATACTCCCACTCCTCCATGGAGAAATAGACAGCGACATCTTGACACCTTATAGGAACCTGACAACACAATATACAGTCATCACCCAGAAGCCTCCAGTGCTGTTACTGTATAATGTCCCAGCATTCCCTGCATCGTCACCTCTCCAGTCAGCAGCTCAATCATCTTGTTGGTGAGTTCTAGAATCTTCTGTACATTGATCTCCTCATGTATCAGGGGGTGAAGTGAGGGCCTCATGTTTGGGCTCAGGGGTCTCCCCCATCTATCACACACAGGGGCCCGACAGTTATCACTAGAGGTCTTCTTCTTCACTACTGTGTAATCCTGTATATGGGAAGACATTAATAAATATCACTGCAGACATTTCCAGAGTCCATCACCTCTCCAGTGACATCATCTGTTATTACCATAGATAAGAATGATGTAATGTGACATCATCAGAATCTCTCACCTCCCCAGTAAGCTGGAAGAGTATCTCTAGGGTGAGATTTAATACACTTTTTTCCATCTTGTTTCTGTCCTTCTCCATTTTTGATGAATCAGTCATGTAGGGTCCTAAATGGAAAGAATATGAACCGGTGTAAAAAAAAAAAAAATCACAAAAAAGACATTATAACTGTCTTTTGAGATAATAAGAGGAAACATTTAAAAGTATTTCCGTATTACTTATAATTGCTTCACAACCCCTGTGTCTTTCCTGGTTGCTGCTGACCAGGACATATGACTACTGCAGCCAATCACTGGCTATAAAAGGTCTCTGCTGTGGGCAGTGATTGGCTGCAGCAGTCACATGTCCTGGTAAGCAGCAACCAGGAAAGAGGTTGTGAAGTAACCTGAATGGTCTCCCCCTTCCCTGTCCCACGTACAGCCAAGCGCAGAACAGTGATAACTTGTCCCCCCCCTCATAGACCCCAGCGGAGAGCTGTCACTCTGAGTAACCCTTGAGTGCCTGATCCTAGCCCCCCGCAGGTACTGCCTGCACACGTCTCTCCATCCTTCCTATTCCTCTTTCCTCAGTCTGCTGAATCCTGTCTCCATACCCGGCACACAGGCAATCTGCGATACTGAGACGAGGCTGAGCTTATAGACAGGGCATACAAGTCATGGGAGGAGGCCATGCTGTGTAATAATGTGCAGTTATTGGAGCTGAAGCATTACTGGGGAGGGGGCTACCACTGAGAGATGATGTACAAGTGAATGCAGAGTAAGTAGACAGAGGACATCACTGCTACAATAGGTCAGGAATGCAGGTGTCCAGTGTCACAGTGAACTCCCAGTGCACAGAGATGGCAGGAGTGAGCGTACAAGTGTGCAGGAGGATATATACCAGTTTGTGGTCCTCCAGCATCACTGAAGATAAAAACAAGCATTTATTAGAACTTCTGGCTACAAACATAGGACCGCCATCCAAAGAGAAGGTCCATGTGGGCACTTCATCAGTGCTGGAGGACTACATGCGGCTCATTCCGACAGGCGTTCTGTCGTTCCCCTCCCATCACCTTTATTATTGTAGATTATAATACTATTATAATAAAATATTAACCCCCTGTCTACCCTACAACACCAAACCCTGACACTACTCTGGAGAAGTTCGTGTCATTAGTATAAAACATTTTTTTCCTATTTTCTTTTGTCTGAGGCCGGGGTGTATACTATAGTCAAGTGTGTCTAATAGTCTAAAAATATGGTAAATACCAGAGGCGTAGCTGGGTTTCCTGCACCCAGGGTAAAAGCGTTGTGCAGCCCCACATCTGAATCTTGCTTGCTGAGCCTCTCCCACTAGTAATTAATAATGGATGGTAACTCATTATGTTGCTTACATTTTTCAGTAAGTCACAGCAAATAATAATGCTGGTAAATCACTAAATGTAGCAGTAAAACATAATTTTATTAATATGCCCTATAGAGTAAAATACAAGCACTAAATGAGGGTAATAATACCAAAAACTGCATAATAGACCCCCCTGGTGCATCCAGTACTACCATGTATAATTGGAGCAGCTGCCCCAAAAAGAGAAAATATAACCCCCTTCCTTCCCCCTGTATTAGTAATAATATAATAGTACAGTATGAAGTACTGCTCATTGAAAGAAAGGGTGGGGGAAGGAAAGACAATCAAGCACAAGATCTTCCTATAGGACAATCTTCTCACTCCTGACGCAGCGTCCCTTTCTCTCCCCCCCCCCTCCTTCCCGCACCTACCTGTCATCACCCTAGCTCTCTCTCACTGCGCTGGACAGTCCCACTACCCCCACTACACATGCTTCACAATGAAGGCATGCTGCACTCTGTAGATACAACCTAGCAGCTCTTACCGGTGATGCCGGATCCCTCCTCCGGGCCTGAAAGCAGTAAATGCAAAGAAAGAGCTGGTGGTGATAGTTTGGGGGTCTAGGACAGCATGGGCCAAGGCACCTCTCCAGCCCTGCACCGCCGTCACCTACTGTAGCAGTCGGGCTGGTGGAGCAGAGATCTTCTGTAGCCACATTCTCTTGCTACTGCTTGATACAGCAGCCGTCCACCGTGCAGTCGCTGACTAGCATCACTGTAGGACCGGGATGCTTACATATCAGCGATTAAATGTGTATTGCTGATATGTAGGCCTACTGATTATACACTGACTTTAATCAACAACTGTGTAGTTAGTGGCTTCACTAATCCAACTAGCACAGTGTCCTGCCTGCCCAGCACCTTCCTCCCTACAAGCACCAGGGGCACATGCCCCACTCCCCCCAGCTACAATCCAGCTAAATATATCCATTACCTGGTGATGGGAGCGGCTGGCGGGTCTCCATCATGGCCTCCTTGTACAGATCCTTGTGTCCTTCTAAATACTCCCGTTCCTCCATGGAGAAATAGACAGCGACATCCTGACACCTAATAGGAACCTGACAACACAATATACAGTCATTACCCAGAAGCCTCCAGTGCTGTTACTGTATAATGTCCCAGCATTCCCTGCAGCGTCACCTCTCCAGTCAGCAGCTCAATCATCTTGTTGGCGAGTTCTAGAATCTTCTGTACATTGATGTCCTCATGTATCGGGGGGTGAGGTGTGGGAGCCATAATTGGGCTCAGGGATCTTCCCAATCCATTACACGCAGGGGCCCGACAGCCATCACTAGAGGTCTTCCTCACTACTGTGTAATCCTATATATGGGGAGACATTAATAAATATCACTACAGACAATTACAGAGTCCATCACCTCTCCAATGACATCATCTGTTATTACCATAGATAAGAATGATGTAATCAGGCATCATCAGAATCTCTCACCTCCCCAGTGACATCATCTGTTATTACCATAGATAAGAATGATGTGACATCATCAGAATCTCTCCCCCCTCTATTGACATCATCTGTAATTACCACAGATAAGAATGATGTATTGTGACATCATCAGAATCTCTCACCTCCCCAGTAAGCTGGAAGAGTATCTCTAGGGTGAGATTTAATACACTTTCAGCCATCTTGTTTCTGTCCTTCTCCATCTTTGATGAATCAGTCATGTAGGGTCCTAAATGGTAAGAATATAAAACAATGTAAAAAAAAACCATTATAAATTTACTAGTGATAATAAGGGGAAACATTTAAATGTGTTTTCCCATTGCTTAAAAATGCTTCACAACCCGTGTCCCTCCTGGTAGCTGGATAAAAGCTCTCCGCTGTAGCCAGTGATTGGCTGCAGCAGTCACATGTCCTGGTCAGCAGCAACCAGGAAGGACACAGGGGTAATGAAGCAATTCATGGGAAAACACCTTTAAGATGATATTAAAGAGAAGCTGTTTTGTGAGTTTCATGAACTAGAGGCAACACAAAACCCCGACAGAGTTCTCCTCACCCGGATCAATTGGACTGATCAGCGACCCAGGCAGGGAGAAGTCGGCAGCGACCGTCCCACTGACTCTTCTCCAAGTTCAGAGCTGCTTTTTACTGTGTTTTTTCTGAAGCGCTGCAGTGTTTTAGAGCACAATATAGATGTCTGCAATGTACATGCAAGTTTTCTTGTCTATTTCTGCATTTGAAAAAAAAAAAATTCTGAAAAAACATCTCTGTATAAAAAAGCCACCAAAATAACTTGTAAAGAAACATATGAAGTTTATGGCTTAGGGAAGGACTTGGGGAATTTAGATAACTGTAAACGTAACTAGAGCAACAAGTGTCAGGCAGCTGCTGTCAAGGCAAATAGGATAATGGGGTGCATCAAAATAGGTCTACGGACACATGAGGAGAGGATTGTTCTTCCTCTTTACAAGTCGCTCAAGCTCTGACATGTCCTTCTTGAGTCAATACTATAGACTATATTCACACATGGAATATAGTCTATAGTATTGACTCAAGAAGGATAGGACAGAGCTTGAGCGGGTTTAACAACGGGCAAGTAAAATAATAATTGGGGGGGGGCAGTGACTGATGTTGGAGGATGCTTAGCTCTTCTCTGCCAGACCTAACAGCATGTAATCAGCACTACAGGCAGTGGAAACCTGGGATTCACACAACAGGACCTGCCTAACATCTCCTGACATCGCTGGCACCAGTTGTGATGGTCAGAGGTAAGAAGAAGAGCCCTCTGAAGTTCACAAAGTTCTTCCCTGCCAGCAGGGAAATCCAACATGGCGCCGGCAGACAGAGAGCAGACAGGGAAACAGCCTCCTCTAGTAAACTCCACAGAATTGTAGGCTGTGAGGGATTCCCCTCTGCTGGAGGATTCCCTCCTGCGCTGCCATCATCATCCAGCAGTCCACCATCTACAGCAGCTCTCTCAGAGCCTGTAATGGGCGCTGCTGAGGAGGAAAAGGCTGAGGGGAGCGCTGAGAGGAAATCTCAGCATTAACCCCTTCACTGCCTGCCACTCCATACTCTGCAGAGAATTACAGTGAAACCCCTTCTAACACAACCCCAGTAAAACATAAGACCTATTACAGGTACCAGATACGATCGCATTATAGACCGGGCGCACAGGCTTCTGAGCCTTAATCACTGCCCAGGTCCACAACAAGGGAGGTCATCACACGTATCCATGTTCATCACATTAAAGAGTAAATAACGTCTGTCGCCAGGTGATCCCCTACAGTCCCCGATCACTTTCACAATATTTTACTGTTTGCTGACCTCTGCACCCACTTTTCTACGTCGGAGGGCATTCAGACCTTTTTCTGTAAAACTCATTATCAATAAAAACTGTGCTAAAATTATGCACAAACAAGAAGCGCTTGAGCTCTGCAGGAATCGGGACCTTACACCACATAATAATATGGTTGTGTAACAAAGCTCTCTGGCCTTCTATGGACACATCCACCACCAAACCCCAATCTGCCCTTGTATTTTATATTTGGTCTTTGCAACACCCGATGGTTGGAGTAGTCCTGGTGCAGTTGGCTGTTGGTCGGCGACACTGGTGAAACGCACCACGAAACAGGACAAAGCGCAGAGTCTAGATATGGACCTTATGTCGGAGAAGGCGGTATATAATCAAAATCCGGGTTACAAGTCAAAGGATCAAGGCAGGCAAGTCCTGCAAACAGGTTCAAGGGTCGGTACACAGTAACTCAAGATCAGAATAGCTAGCTGAGAACAGGAAACAAACACCACTGATTTTCTGGCAAGGAGCAAGTTTCCCAGCTCAGGTTAAATAGCCCTGCAGCTTGGCTGAGAGCATGGAGAAGGGTTAACTCAGGCAATACTGGTGGAAAGCACACAGCACTGCAGAGGAGTAACTTCAGCAGTGCTGATAGAAAGTAAAAGAGCAGTTCATGCAGAAGAGACAGTGTGATGCCCGCATCTGCCCGCAACAGCAGGGGGGGGGGGGGGGGGGCGGCAGACCCAGGCAGACCCCTTCTCCTCCTGCCAGTTCTTAGTAAAAAATTTTGTAGAAGGGGAGCACTGATATTTTCTAAAGGCTCCCAAGAACCGTGTCTCTTCCAGTCCACCAAAAAATAGGTCTTGTTCCTGATCTACTACATATCTAGAATATTCTTGAACTCGCAAACGTTTTTTGGAGTTAACTTGGGCCACAGCAGATTTGGACTTTTTAGAACATTTATTGAGAACCAGGAGGTTTGAAAAGTGAGATATAGAAGGAATTAGGTATCCGCAGGGAGCCGTAACTTGTAGCATATAGGGTTCACCTTTTTGGATATCTCGAATGGGCCCAAAAATCGAGGTGCTAATTTATAAAGTATGGAGGAAAGCCATACTTTATCACTGGAAACCAACTGCGGAGGGGATCAAAGCTTGCAATCGGTGAACTTCTACATCTGGTTGGTTGCTCTTTCTAGTTTAGTCTTGTCTTCTGACAGATTCTGGGAAAATTCTCCAGTGATGAAACTGCTGCCGCAACTTCAGATGTGGAAGAAGTAGGCAGAGGAATCCTGGGTTAATAACCATACACTATGAGAAAGGGAGATTTATTAGTGGACTCACTGGCATGATGGTTATGGGAAAACTCGTCCCAGTTAAACAGGCTGGACCAATCGGCATGATGTACATTGGTAACGTGATGGAGGTAATTGGTCAGGATCTGGTTGGTATGTTTAACCTGCCCATTAGACTGTGGATGGTAAGGAGAAGTCCAGGGATGCATCTATAAGCTTACAAAGAGCCCTCCAACATCTTGAAGTAAACTGGACGTTCCTATCAGACACCATGTGCAGAAGAAAACCATGTAGCCAAAAGATGTGGTCAATGAACTTTCAGAGGGATGAAGTAAGCCAGCTTGGAAAAACGATTGAAGACCACCCAGATGATTGTGCACTCATTGGATGAGGGCAAATCCGTAATAAATTCTGTGGCTATGTGCTGCCATGGGATCTCTGGAATGGGTAGAGGGCAAAGAAGACCAGCAGGTTTTTGTTTTGAGGACTTGTTTTGAAACAAAAGATCTGGATATCCTTCACCATAGCTAACTAACGGTAATGACGACAAATTACCTCCATATTTTTAAGTTGAACTGGGTGTCCACCTACCTTAGAACAGTGTCCCCAGGATAAAACTAGTTTTCTTTTAGGTACATATGTCTTTCCAGGAGGAATATTCTTTATTTGAACAGGAGCCACGGTTACTAAACTGGCAGGGTCTACGATGTATTGTGGCTTCTCCTTAAGATCACTGGAATCTAAGGATCTTAACGGTGTGTCCGCTTTGACATTCCTATTGGTGGGCTGGAATTGCAAAATAAAATCAAATCGAGCAAAGAATAAGGACCACCAGGCTTGTTGAGGGTTGAGTTGCTGTGCGGTGGGTAATTGCTAGAGTACTACACGGAATGGTCTACAGTGTGAGTGGATATCTGGTGAGAAGATCAGAATATCATCGAGGTACACGACAACACACTCATAGAAAAGGTCCCTGAAGGCGTCATTCACAAACTTCTAAAATATGGGTGGGGCATTAACCAGACAGAAAGGCATAACCAAATACTCAATAATGCCCAATCCAAGGGTTTTCCACTCGTCACCCTGTTTTGCCAACTGGAAAACCACAAGTTTGGATAAGGCTTTAAAGAAGTGGGTTTTGGATAACTAAGCCTACACCAAACAGGTTTAAAGTCCACATGAGTATTCATAGCATTTCACATTTAAGATACAAAATGGATGGATAAAAAAATCATAAATAGCCATTTATATAGGCTTCCATTACAAGAAGATATGAAATGGAGGGCTACAAATAGGCAACTATATTTGCACCACACACCCTCACGAATGTGGAGGAGATTAAAAGTTCCACGTACATCAAGATTCGTAAAGATACGAGCTCAGTGCAAGCAAACAGTTCATGGATTAAGGGTCACGGATATTTGTGGCAATAGCATTCAAGCCCCGATATTCTATGCAAGGCCGGAGTGACCCATCCTTCTTTCTAACAAAGTAGAATATGCTCCAGCAGGAGAGAAGACTTGTAGATGAATCTCATGGCGAGATTATCTGATATATTTTGCAGTAGGTTGGAACTCAGAAAGGGACAGAGGCTATACCCTCCCTCAAGGATATGCAGAACCTGGCACCAGATCAATAGGACAGTCATGGGAACAATGTGGTGGCAGACATTCTGCCTCTTTCTTCTCGAACACATCAGTAAAACCGTACTAAGCTGTTGCTGGCCCTGGAGGTTCAGGGGTACCGGAGAGCAACAAACAGACTATATTTGAAACAGACACATAGAATGGCAGGATAACCCCAACATAACACCTCCTTAGACATTCAATCCGAGCTGGGATTATGCTGACAAAGCCAAGGAAGACCCAACAGCAGGGAACTGATAGACCTCAAAAGGACCGGCAAGGAAATCTTCTACACTCCACAAGATGTATAGCAGGATCGATTTTATGCTGGTGAATGGGGGTCTTAATAGTAGGGTCATGTCTACCACTATAGGCAGCATGGTGTGGTCTGACCACGCACCCATAACTATGTTCATTCAGGAACAATTCAACCACCCAACTATTAAAGTTTGGAGTCTTTACAACTATATTCTAAAACACCCAAAGTATGCCCCTAATTCACTAAAAATGTTTTGAACTCAAATAATCTACTCTATGGTGCACCCAAAAGGCATTTATGGGATATCATTTCCTAAAACTGGCCTCATGTGACAAAAAAACAGAGAAATGCCTTACTATATCACTACGATCTAGACTGCACAGGCTTGATGAGTTTTCTTATTCACCACAACGAACTAAAGAAATATCCACTGAAACCAACAGCTCCGAGAATTGTGTCCTTTAGAATACTGAAAATAACCTATTATTGGCAGGGCAACAAACCAAGTGCTATATTAGCACGACAAGTAAAGGCCCGTTCAACCTGATCTCGTATTCTATTTATTAATGACCCCCAGGACAAGGCTTTTGACCTTCAAGGAATTGTGAATACATGGGCAGGCAATAATAAACCATTGTATAACCTAACTAACAATGATTCCACAAGCCAACCTACACAAAACTATATAACCAGTTTTCTGAGCAGGATGAAGCCTCCTTCTCTGACCCCAGAGGTATTGGGCACCATCACAACCATTTAGTATGACTGAAGTACTCAACATCATTAATTGCATAAAAATGAGCAAATCCCCGGGACCAGACAGTCTTATGGGGGATTATTACAAGGCCCACAAAATCACCCTAGCCTTATATCTGGCCAAGGTGTTCAATGAAACAATGACAAAAGGTGAAGTCCCACCGAAGATGCTGAAGGCACTTATTACCACCTTGCCTCTGGCTGGTAAAAGCCCCGATCCCTCCGCTTATGTTACACCAAAATCCCCGTTAAATACAGATATAAAAATTATATGTGAAATATTAACCAACAGACTCTCTGGGGTTCCACCAAATGTTGTTGATAAGGACCAAGAGGGATTTATTAACCCCTTAGTGACGGCGCTATCGTAAAACTACGTCCTGCTGTTGCAGGACGTGTATGGAGGGAGGTAGCGCCGCTATCTCCCTCCATACAGCGCGGGCGTCAGCTGTTTATTACAGCTGACACCTGCGGGCAATAGCCGATCCGCGGCTATTAACCCTTTAAATGCCGCTGTCAATTCTAACAGCGGCATTTAAATCCCCCGAACGCTGTTCGGGGGTCCCGCACGGCCCCCCCGCTGTGAGATCGGGGGAGCCGTGCAGGTGTCATGGCAGCCGGGTACCTAATGAATGGCCCCAGGACTGCCTTAACAGACTGCCTATCAAGCCATCCACACAGGGTGGCTTGACAGACTGCCTGTCAAAAAGCAGTATGACGTAATGCTATAGCATTACGTCATACTGCAGGAGCGATCAAAGCATCACATCTTAAAGTCCCGCAGGGGGACTTCAAAGTAAAGTAAAAAAAAAAAATCAATAAAGTTTTTTTTTTTGTTTTTTTTAAAAAGTTATAAAAGTTTAAATCACCCCCCTTTTGCCATATCTTTTATTAAAAAATCTAAATCATAAAATAAAAATATGTATTTGGTATCGCCGCGTCCGTAAAAGTCCGATCTATCAAAGTAGTGCATTATTTTTTCTGCACGGTGAACGTCGTCCGAAAAAAAAAATAAAGAACGCCAGAAATACACTTTTTTAGTTACCCTGTCTCCCAGAAAAAATGAAATAAAAAGCGATCAAAAAGTCGTATGTATTCCAAAACGGTACTATCAGAAACTAGAGGACATCCCGCAAAAAATGAGCCCTCGCTAAACTACATCGACGGAAAAATAAAAAAGTTATCGCGCGCACAAAATGACCGCAGAAAATAATTGAAAAAAATTAAATATCTTTAAAAAAAAATACAAGTACTACAGCAAAAACAATACTATATAAGTTTGGTATCGTAGTAATCGTACTGACCCATAGAATAAAAATATCAGGTCGTTTTTGTTGCAGTTTGTGCGCCGTAGAAACAGGACGCACCGAAAGATGGTGGAATGTTGTTTTTTTTCCATTTCTCTCCGCTTAGAATTTTTAAAAAGTTTTGCAGTAAATTATATGGTACAATAAATAGTGCCATTGAAAAATACAACTCGTCCCGCAAAAAACAACAAGCCCTCATACAGCGACGTCGATGGATAAATAAAGGAACTACGATTTTTTAAAAGGGAGTAAGAAAAAATAAAAATGGAAAAAAGCAAAAAAGCTCCGTCACTAAGGGGTTAAGGGACAGCAGACAGTAGATGGTACAACGCTACATCAGTTATTGTGGTGGTGTGGGCTCGGGGTACGCCTTCTTTGTTTCCAGCTTTTGATGTGGAGAAGGCATTCAACAGAGTTTGTTGAGATATCAACATATTTGGTGCTTGTGCGAACCTCTCCAAAACCTCTGGGACCAAATCCAACCTGCACGGTGCTCCATGTCACACATTACAGAACAGTGGGGACCAGCGGTGGCAGAGAAGACGACTCCTCAGAGGATGTTCTTATAATCTTCCGTAGCAAAAAAATGGAAAAGTACTAGTATACCACTGAAATATCCAGGTGGTTCATCACATCTGCTTAATGGGGCATATAATGGCATCCAGACTAGACAGGCGGAGGGGTTCAAGGACAAGCGGGCCGAGTGGTTCAAATTCTCAGGAAATACTTGTTGAATACCCTGAAGGACGGCAGTCATTAGTAGAGATGAGCGAACACCAAAATGTTCGGGTGTTCGTTATTCGGAACGAACTTCCCGTGATGCTCGAGGGTTCGTTTCGAACAACGAACCCCATTGAAGTCAATGGGCGACCAGAACATTTTTGTATATCGCCGATGCTCGCTAAGGTTTTCATGTGTGAAAATCTGGGCAATTCAGGAAAGTGATGGGAATGACACAGCAACGGATAGGGCAGGCGAGGGGCTACATGGTGGGCTGCATCTCAAGTTCACAGGTCCCACTATTAAGCCACAATAGCGGCAAGAGTGCCCCCCCCCCCACTGTCAGCATAAAGATCGTTCTCCTCTGCCACAGCTGTAACAGCTGTAGCAGAGAAGAACGATGTTTGCCCATTGAATTCAATGGAGCCAGCAAAACAACAGGTTCCACTGAATGCAATGGGCTGCCCGCGATCGCAGGATGAATGGTCGGAAAGGGGTTAAATATATAACCCCTTTCCTGCAATTCATCCAGAAATGTGTTACACTAAAAATATATACCGGCGTATAAGGCGACCGGGCGTATAAGACGACCCCCCAACTGTCACCTTATACGCCGGTAATACAGTGGAGCAAAGAATAAAAAGCATTACTCACTTTTTCAGATGATCTGCGGCGCTCCTGCAGGCTGTCGCTCCCTCCTAATCCACGGCAGAGTATTCCTTTCTCCACGAAAGGCTTTAAATCCCTGCCTCCAGAAACACATGTGCCTTCAGCCAATCACAGCCAATGACAATGATGTCATTGAATGGCTGTGATTGGCTGTGTTTCTGGAGGCGGGGATTTCAAGCCAATCACAGCCATTCAATGACATCATTGTCATTGGCTGTGATTGGCTGTGTTTCTGGAGGCGGGGATTTCAAGCCTTTCGTGCAGAAAGGAATACTCTGCCGTGGATTAGGAGGGAGCGACAGCCTGCAGGAGCGCCGCAGATCATCTGAAAAAGTGAGTAATGCTTTTTATTCTTTGCTCCACTGTATTACCGGTGTATAAGGTGACAGTTGGGGGGTCGTCTTATACGCCCGGTCGCCTTATACGCCGGTATATATTTTTAGTGTAACACATTTCTGGATGAATTGCAGGAAAGGGGTTATATATTTAACCCCTTTCCGACCATTCATCCTGCGATCGCCGGCAGCCCATTGCATTCAGTGGAACATGCTGTATTGCTGGCTCCATTGAATTCAATGGGCAAACATCGTTCTTCTCTGCTACAGCTGTTACAGCTGTGCCAGAGAAGAAGGATTTCTCTTCTATATGTTCTCAATGGGGTCAGCGCTGCTGCCGCCGGCCCCATTGAGCGCATATAGAGAAGATTTATGGCCCTAAGAAGGACCGTTGGGGTTCTTGACACCTAAAATACTCCTAACACTCTCCCTATAGCAGCTCCAACACGATAGCGCTTTCCCTAAACTCATGTCAGAATGCATCCATAGCGAGCCGCGGGAGGGGCAGATTTCAATACTCGGGTGACACATTATCTCCCCAGCCACTCACAGCAGGGGGGTGGTATAGGGCTTAAACGTTGCAGGGGGAAGTTGTAATGCCTTCCCTGTCTTTATATTGGCCAAAAAAAAGCGCTAACGTCTCAGGGAAGAAAGTTAAATTAACCAGAACACCGCATGGTATTCGTTACGAATAACGAACATCCCGAACACCCTAATATTCGCACGAATATCAAGCTCGGACGAACGCGTTCGCTCATCTCTAGTCATTAGGTTTTTGAAATATGTGAGGCATGAGGCGGTCCTTGGTCTAACACTGGGCAACTAAAAGGGGTTAAAGAGAACCTATACCCCTCGCCTCATGCATCTGTGAGACACGAGTTCAAAGCATCACATTGTGGACCGAGACCACGATTTATTTCTCTAAATATTTTGTGTTTCCTTTTACCCTACTTATTGGCCATTACTCCGTGTTCAGAGCTTCACATTCTTTCATCTTCCTCCTATATTGTACAACTATTGCTATAAATGGCCTGTGAAATGTTATGTACCTAAAATAGCTGGCAAAACGATAAAAAATGTGGAGTTAAAGTAATAAATGAAATGGGCGGACTATAATACCCAGAGAGAGAGTGACCGGTGGCATCAGATAGTGGTGACAGAATAGTGACCGGTGACATCAGATAGTGGTGACAGTAGTGACAGAATAGTGACCGGTGACATCAGATAGTGGTGACAGTAGTAACAGAATAGTGACCGGTGACATCCGATAGTGGTGACAGTAGTGACAGAATAGTGACCGGTGACATCAGATAGTGGTGACGGTAGTGACATAATAGTGACAGGTGACATCAGATAGTGGTGACGGTAGTGACAGAATAGTGACAGGTGACATCAGATAGTGGTGACGGTAGTGACAGAATAGTGACAGGTGACATCAGATAGTGGTGACAGTAGTGACAGAATAGTGACCGGTGACATCAGATAGTGGTGACAGTAGTGACAGAATAGTGACCGGTGACATCAGATACTGGTGACAGAATAGTGACCGGTGACATCAGATAGTGGTGACAGTAGTGACATAATAGTGACCGGTGACATCAGATAGTGGTGACAGTAGTGACAGAATAGTGACAGGTGACATCAGATAGTGGTGACAGTAGTGACAGAATAGTGACCGGTGACATCAGATAGTGGTGACAGTAGTGACAGAATAGTGACCGGTGACATCAGATAGTGGTGACAGTAGTGACAGAATAGTGACAGGTGACATCAGATAGTTGTGACAGTAGTGACAGAATAGTGACCGGTGACATCAGATAGTGGTGACAGTAGTGACAGAATAGTGACCGGTGACATCAGATACTGGTGACAGAATAGTGACCGGTGACATCAGATAGTGGTGACAGTAGTGACATAATAGTGACCGGTGACATCAGATAGTGGTGACAGTAGTGACAGAATAGTGACCGGTGACATCAGATAGTGGTGACAGTAGTGACAGAATAGTGACCGGTGACATCAGATAGTGGTGACGGTAGTGACAGAATAGTGACCGGTGACATCAGATAGTGGTGACGGTAGTGACAGAATAGTGACCGGTGACATCAGATAGTGGTGACAGTAGTGACATAATAGTGACAGGTGACATCAGATAGTGGTGACAGTAGTGACAGAATAGTGACCGGTGACATCAGATAGTGGTGACAGAATAGTGACCGGTGACATCAGATAGTGGTGACAGTAGTGACAGAATAGTGACAGGTGACATAATATAGTGGTGACAGTAGTGACAGAATAGTGACAGGTGACATCAGATAGTGGTGACAGTAGTGACAGAATAGTGACCGGTGACATCAGATAGTGGTGACAGTAGTGACAGAATAGTGACCGGTGACATCAGACAGTGGTGACAGTAGTGACAGAATAGTGACCGGTGACATCAGATAGTGGTGACAGTAGTGACAGAATAGTGACAGGTGACATCAGATAGTAGTGACAGTAGTGACAGAATAGTGACCGGTGACATCAGATAGTGGTGACGGTAGTGACAGAATAGTGACAGAATAGTGACATCAGATAGTGGTGACAGTAGTGACAGAATAGTGACCGGTGACATCAGATAGTGGTGACAGTAGTGACAGAATAGTGACCGGTGACATCAGATAGTGGTGACAGTAGTGACAGAATAGTGACCGGTGACATCAAATAGTGGTGACAGTAGTGACAGAATAGTGACCGGTGACATCAGATAGTGGTGACAGAATAGTGACCGGTGACATCAGATAGTGGAGACAGTAGTGACAGAATAGTGACAGGTGACATCAGATAGTGGTGACGGTAGTGACAGAATAATGACCGGTGACATCAGATAGTGGTGACAGTTGTGACAGAATAGTGACAGGTGACATAAGATAGTGGTGACAGTAGTGACAGAATAGTGACTGGTGACATCAGATAGTGGTGACAGTAGTGACAGAATAGTGGCAGGTGACATCAGATAGTGGTGACAGTAGTGACAGAATAGTGACTGGTGACATCAGATAGTGGTGACAGTAGTGACAGAATAGTGACAAGTGACATCAGATAGTGGTGACAGTAGTGACAGAATAGTGACCGGTGACATCAGATAATGGTGACGGTAGTGACATAATAGTGACCGGTGACATCAGATAATGGTGATGGTAGTGACAGAATAGCGACAGGTGACATCAGATAGTGGTGACAGTAGTGACATAATAGTGGCCGGTGACATCAGATAGTGGTGACAGTAGTGACAGAATAGTGTCCGGTGACATCAGATAGTGGTGACAGTAGTGACAGAATAGTGACCGGTGACATCAGATAGTGGTGAGAGTAGTGACAGAATAGTGACCGGTGACATCAGATAGTGGTGACAGTAGTGACAGAATAGTGACCGGTGACATCAGATAGTGGTGACAGTAGTGACAGAATAGTGACCGGTGACATCAGATAGTGGTGACAGTAGTGACAGAATAGTGACCGGTGACATCAGATAGTGGTGACAGTAGTGACATAATAGTGACCGGTGACATCACATAGTGGTGACAGTAGTGACCGGTGACATCAGACACGTCTTCTATGGTCCTGATGGTGGATAGAGTTATGTCGCTCACCGACGGATCCTCCGTGTTTCTCCCTACAATTTCTGCGTTCGCTCCGGACGTTCCGCAGGTTTTTCTCCTCTTCTACAACTTCTGACTTGCAGTGAATGTAATAAACAATGGCGCTGCTCTCCATAGACGGCGCTTCCCTGTGTGGGAGACTCACACCGACCTACAGATGACAACGTGCCGCCTTCTTCCTGTCACTGCAGAAAGCCCCTGAGCTGCCGTCTGAGATCCCTCAGTGGGCCCCTTCCTCACAGCCCCTATAGGTCTCAGTGGCCAGTGCAGGGTTACAGTAATTAACCCTTAAACTCCTAATTGTCCCCCCTGCTGTGTGAGGAGCACATGTCACCTCTCAGGCAGTGAAAGGGTTACAGCTGGTAACTTCCAGCAGCGACTCCCATCATCCACCAGGGGGCGCCGGCTCCTTCATGAGGACCCATCATACAACCTGCTGATGCCAGGTCGTCTCACAACCCTACCGTACCTCCACCGGGGGTAGATGCTGAAATGGAGGGGCTCATGGGTGCTCTGAAGACAGGAAGTCACATGGTCTGAGGTCACATGACTGTAAGGGGAGGGGTTTACTAATAATGCGTTCTGTGGAGAGAGGAGAAGAGGAGGCTGCTGGGAGGGCTGTACGTAAAATGCAGGAAGACTTGGTCTTGTTGCCCCAGGATTCCTTTTTCTCTGTGTGAGGATGCTGCTCCCTCCTGGTCAGAGGGTCCCAGTCCTTTACCCCCCAGGATTCCTGTTCCTCTGTGTGAGGATGCTGCCCCCTCCTGGTCAGAGGGTCCCAGTCCTTTACCCCCCTGGATTCCTCTTTCTCTGTGTGAGGATGCTGCCCCCTCCTGGTCAGATCATCTGGTTCTTAAAGGGGTTGTCCCGCGGCAGCAAGTGGGTCTATACACTTCTGTATGGCCATATTAATGCACTTTGTAATATACATTGTGCATTAATTATGAGCCATACAGAAGTTATCAAAAGTTTTATACTTACCTGCTCCGTTGCTAGTGTCCTCGTCTCCATGGTGCCGACTAATTTTCGGCCTCTAATGGCCAAATTAGCCGCGCTTGCGCAGTCCGGGTCTTCTGCTGTCTTCAATGGGGCCGCTCGTGCAGAATGCCGTCTCCGTGTAGCTCCGCCCCGTCACGTGCCGATTCCAGCCAATCAGGAGGCTGGAATCGGCAATGGACCGCACAGAAGCCCTGCGGTCCACAGAGAGAGAGGATCCCGGCGGCCATCTTCAGCAGGTGAGTATGAAGACGCCGGACCGCCGGGATTCGGGTAAGTACTACCCGGTTTGTTTTTTTAACCCCTGCATCGGGGTTGTCTTGCGCCGAACGCGGGGGGGGGGGGGGGGGGTGTTAAAAAAAACAAACAAACCTGTTTCGGCGCGGGACAACCCCTTTAAACGCCCATGATTCCTCTTCCTCTGTGTCGATGCTGCCCCCTCTTGGTCAGAGGGTCCTGGTCCTTCACCCCTCGAGGATTTCTCCTCAGTGTGAGGATGCTGCCCCCTCTTGGTCGGAGGGTCCCGGTCCTTCACCCCCCAGGATTTCTCTTTCTCTGTGTGAGGATGCTGCCGCCTCCTGGTCGGAGGGTCCTGTTTCTTAACCCCCTGGATTTCTCCTCCTCTGTGTGAGTATGCTCCTCTCTTCTGATCAGAGGGTCCCAGTCCTTCATCCTTCTAGAATTTCTCTTCCTCTGTGTCGATGCTGCGCCCTACTGGTCGGTGGGTCCCGGTTCTTCACCCTCCAGGATTTCTCCTCTGTGTGATGATACTGCCCCCTCCTGGTCAGAGGATTCCAGTCCTTCACCCCACAGGATTTCTCCTTCTCAGTGTGAAGGTGTTGCTCTCTCCTGGTCAGAGGGTCCTGGTCCTTCACCCCCCAGGATTCCTCTTCCTCTGTGTGAGGATGCTGCCCCCTCTTGGTCCGAGGGTCCTGGTCCTTCACCCAACAGGATTTCTCCTCAGTGTGAGGATGCTGCCCCCTTCTGGTCAGAGGATCCCAGTCCTTCACCCAATAGGATTTCTCCTCAGTGTGAGGAAGCTGCCCCCTCCTGGTCAGAGGGTCCCGGTCCTTCACCCTCCAGGATTCCTCTTCCCCGGTGTGGGGATGCTGCCCCCTCCTGGTCAGAGGGTCCCAGTCCTTCATCCCACAGGATTTCTCTCTCTCTGTGTGAGGATGCTGCCCCCTCCTGGTCAGAGGGTCCCTGTCCTACACCCCCAAGGATTTCTCTTCCTCTGTGTGAGATTGCTGTCTGCACCTGGTCGAAGGGTCCTGGTCCTTCACCCCCCTGGATTCCTCTTCCTCTGTGTGAGGATGCTGCCCCCTCCTGGTCAGATGGTCCTGGTCCTTCACCCCCCAGGATTCCTCTTCCTCTGTGTGAGGATGCTGCCCCCTCCTGGTCGGAGGGTCCTGGTCCTTCACCCCCCTGGATTTAGTATCCTCCTGTATCCTCAGTGTAGATCCGGCTGCAGTAAAGGACTCTTATCTAAGGGCCTTTTATACCAGCAGATACATCGCTGGACGTTCAACCAGAAATCCTTCAGAATCGTTCCGTCTTTTACATTCACCGTATAAGTGACTGAGACGGAGCGACCGAGCGCTGATTAACCCTTTATACCTGCAGGAAATGAGCGAAAAGCGAACAATTTTCTTGTTCTCCGTTCTGTCGTCTGGCAGTCACACTGAATGATTATCGCTCACTTTCACTCATTTGAACAATGATTGTTCCGTTTACAATCACCCTTAGACCTCGTTAATCACGGTATAACGCTCCCATTCATTAAGTCAATGGCTCCTCGTAGACCTGCGTTCGATCACAGCGATGGGCGGCGCTTTCCAGACCCATAATTGAGTGCTGTCTGCTCATTATCACCCATCGCAATGATTGGGAGTGCTAAAATGTGCCATTAGACACAGGAAGCTGCAACCAAAAGTAAAGTTGCAGCAAAGCGCTGAGTTTGAAATTGCAGGATGCTTTGCCACCTTAGGGTGGTTTCGCATGGGCGGTCTCCATGGAAGTCTATGGGAAGTGCACAAATGTTCAAGAGAATGCAGGAAACACTCTGCAATTCTGCTAGGAAAAGAGCACACCTGCGGATCATTAGGCTAAATAGCCCTTTAACTTAGGATGTGAAAATGCACAGTAAAGTGCGCAGACGGGCGCAAAAGTGCTTCCATACCCAAATCCGCCCGTGTGAGGCCCCAGTAGTCTACAGAAACTCTATGAGACTTTCAGGCTTTAATTCTTCTGGTGATCATTTTTACCGGTTTCTATAACCAGCAGCTAAGAGGCGGATATCACGTTTCATCATATTTTGGCTTCCTTCATGTAACGTTTTCTGTGGTGACTTTATTAGTCCCAGTCCTTCACCCCCCAGGATTTCTTTTCCTCTGTGTGAGGATGCTGCCCCCTCCTGGTCGGAGGGTCCCAGTCCTTCACCCCCCCCCCCCCCCCCCAGCATTCATTTCCTATGTGTGAGAATGCTGCCCCACTGTGGTCAGAGGTTCCCGGTCCTTCACCCCCAGGATTCAGGATTCTTCTGTGTCCTCAGTGTAGATCCTGTTGCAGTAAAGGTCGCTTATCCTAGTCTACAGAAGTTCCATGAGATTTTCGGGCTCTGATTCTTCTGGCGATGAGTTTTACCAGTTTCTATAACCGGCATTGGGGAGGCAAAGATCAAGTTTCATCAGATTTCCTTCATGTAAATTTTTCTGTGGGGTGTTGGTCCGGATGCCTTCAGGCTAGAAGATTTGTGCATTGTGAGACACCCGTGTCTCGTAGAAATATGAAACCGTCGTTTTGCATGGGGTCAGTAACATCAGTGATGCTTCCCTGCATGGTGATGCACTGTGATGCTGTGCAGGAATAAAATCACAGCATGTCCTAACTTTCTGCGATATCGCTCATTGCTTTTAATGAGGCTGCCAACAGTAGTGCCGGCCCCATTGAAAGCGATTGGTAAACTCTGCGATCCTGTGCCGCAGTGGGAATTCCTTCATCCCCGCAGTGATGCGAGGCTGTTTCCACGTGAAAACACATCACATCCCGAAATTACACATAGATGGCAACGGTGATGTGGCACCAACATTCACGGCCCGCTATTGCCCTCGTCAGTGTGAAGGATCCCTTATCTTGTAAAAGTCATTAATGTCATCCAGATTTTTAAGCTCTATTTTATTTCAAATAGAGAAATCTTTGGGAAAATACATTAAAACACCAAGCAGATGCGCTACTTTGCCTGGAAAAATGCTAGTCAGAATGCTGTACAGACCCCATTATAATCAGTAGGGTCCATTTGGCACCATTTGGGTCCTGTATGTGCCAGATCGGTGGCCCTGGGCCCCCTGACCAGTAGAGTCCAGCTTGCTCTATATAAGAATGCTAGCTCTAGTGAGCCAAAGGACCCCATCCCCCTGACCAGTAGAGTCTAGCTGCCTCTATATAAGAATGCCTACTCTAGTGGGCCAAAGTACCCGGTCCCCTTGACCAGTAGGGTCTAGCTTTCTCTATATAAGAATGCTATCTCTAGTGAGCCAAACGACCCGGTCCCCCTGACCAGTGCAGTCTAGTTTCCTTTGTATTAGAATGCTAGCTTTAGTGGACCAATGAACCCGGACCCCCTGACCAGTAGAGTCTAGCTTCCGCTATATAAGAGTGCTAGATCTAGTGGACCAAAGGACCCGGTCCCCCTGACCAGTAGAGTCTAGCTTCCTTTGTATAAGAATTCTTGCCCTAGTGGGCCAAAGGACCCAGTTCCCCTCACCAGTAGAGTTTAGTTTCATCTATATTAGAATGCTAGCTCTAGTGGACCAAAGGACCCGGCCTCCCTGACCAGTAGAGTCTAGCTTCCTCTATATAAGAATGCTAGCTCTTCGCTGTTTAAATAAAAGATGGTGCAGTCTAGAGATGAGCGAGTATACTCGCTAAGGCACATTACTCGAGCGAGTAGTGCCTTAGCTGAGTATCTCCCCGCTCGTCTCTAAAGATGCGCGGGGCGGGGAGCGGCGGGGGAGAGCGGGGAGGAACGGAGGAGAAATCTTCCCCCCCCCCCCCCCCGCTCCCCGCCGCAACTCACCTGTTACCCGCGCCGACCCCCGAATATTTAGAGACGAGCGGGGAGATACTAGGCTAAGGCACTACTCCCTCGAGTAATGTGCCTTAGCGAGTATACTCGCTCATCTCTAGTGCAGTCGTTTTTTGAGACCTGGGAAATTCTTACACAGAGAAAAAGGAAGAAGCTGAGGGATTGTTTCTAGCACACGTATTGGTATCAGGAACAGATGGTATTGGGGCATCCTCCTCTCTAGAATGTCACAGTTGTCGTGCCGGTGCCGCTGCCGTGGGGGGGCTTTAAGACTTTTATCAGCTCTTCACCGTATGAATCAGGGACTTGTCTCAGATACCTGGATGCACTGGGAACAGGCCCTGAAAACAGATACATAACGTCCATAGAATATTGAGTAGAAGGGAGAGGTGGCATACAACTCTGATGTCGTGACAGGTCTGAGTTTGTTTTTTTGTTATTTTTAATTAATGTATATTGAGATTATATCTGTACATATCTGCCAATAAGACAGTCATAATATGTTCCAGAATTATAATTTGATCCAGACCGTCGATTCCAGAAATGTCAAGAATGACAAATTAACTGATGTAATGTGGAATGTATATCTCAATTGTTTATTAAAAACATTTATGAAGAAAATGCTAGCTCTAGTGAGCCAAAGGACCCGGTCCCCCTGACCAGTAGAGTCCAGCTGGCTTCCGACCTCAACACTCGACAGAAACTGCCGTTACCAGAGTATTCAATGACCTACTGACAGCCAAATCGAGGGGCGATTACTCCCTACTGATTCTCCTCGACCTTTCCGCAGCATTTGACACTTGACCACAAACTCCTCCTCAGTAAGCTTCGCTTCATTGGCCTAAAGGACACTGCTCTCTCCTGGTTCTCCTCCTACCTATCTGACCGCTCTTTCAGCGTCTCCTTTGCTGGCTCTACCTCCCCTCCTCTTCCTCTTGCTCTTGGGGTCCCCCAAGGCTCGGTCCTCGGCCCCCTTCTTTTCTCTATCTACACAGCCCCTATTGGACAAACCATCAGGAGATTTGGCCTCCAATACCACCTGTATGCTGATGACACCCAGCTATACACCTCTTCCCGTGACATCTATGCACCTTTCCTCCAAAACATCACCGACTGTCTGTCCGCTGTCTCTAACACTATGTCCTCTCTCTACCTAAAACTAAACCTCTCTAAAACTGACTTACTGGTATTTCCACCATCCACTAACCGACCTCATCTTGACATTTCCATCTCAGTGTGCGGCGCCACCATAACTCCTAGACAACATGCCCGCTGCCTTGGGGTCATATTCGTCTCTGATCTCTCTTTTTGCCCCTACATCCAATCTCCCACCCAAACATGTCAGCTGCACCTCAAGAACATCGCAAGAATCCACTCTTTTCTCACAGTGGACACTTACAACACTTACTGTTGCCCTCATGCACTCCTGGCTCGATTATTGCAACTCGTTGCTGATTTGCCTCCCCTGCACCAGACTCTACCCTCTCCAATCCCTCCTGAATGCTGCAGCCAGGCTCATCTTCCTGTCCAGCCGCTACTCGGACGCCTCTGCCTTGTGCTGGTCAAAGAATACAGAATTCAATTTAAACTCGCTACCTTCATCCACAAAGCCCTCCATAGTGCAGCGCCCCCCTATATTGCCTTCCTCATCTCAATCCATCAACCAGCCCGGGATCTCCGTTCTGCTAACGAAACCAAACTGAGCTCCCCTTTAATTCGAACTTCTCTTTGCCACCTCCAAGACTTCTCCAGAGCAACACCGGTCCTCTGGAACACACTATCAAAGGCTACCCAAACAATCCAGGACTCAGAACTTCAGGCGTGCTCTAAAAATGCACCTCTTCAGGGAGGCATACCGCATTCCCTAAACAAACCCCTCTGTACTCCGCCTGCTACCATGCTCCCTGACCTATTGACTGCAATCCCTGCTAACCATCATAAATCGCTCCTGCAGTCATACAATTTCTGCCGTCACGCGGCTAAATGTCTGACCATTGTCTATGTGTATAGCATCCCTCACTCTCCACCTGACCATACCGTGCACATCTCCAGCCCCTTTACCTTCTGTATCACCCCACTATTTGTAGTATGTAAGCTCGTTGGAGCACGACTCTCACCCCTATTGTTTCCATCAACTGATTACTATGTAACCGTGGTTCTGTAATGTTTGTACTTTTTGTCTTTCTGTATTCCCCCTGTCTATGTAAGCGCTGCGGAATATGTTGGCGCTATACAAATAAAGTTTATTATTATTTATTATATAAGAATGATATCTCTAGTGGGCCAAAGGACCCGGTCTCACATCCCACTAATCAGTAGAGTCTAGCTTCCTCTATATAAGAATGCAAGCTCTAGTAGGCCATAGGACCCGATCCCCCTGACCAGTAGGGTCTAGCTTCCACTATATAAGAATGCTAGCTCTAGCGGGCCAAAGGACCTGGTCCTCCTGACCAGTAGAGTCTAGCTTCTTCTACATAAGAATGCTAGCGCTAGTGGGCCAAAGGACCCAGACCCCTGACCAGTAGCGTTTAGCTTCTTCTGTATAAAAATGCTAGCTCTAGTGGACCAAAGGACCCAGACCCCTGACCTGTGGAGTCTAGCTTCTTCTATATAAGAATGCTAGCGCTAGTGGGCCAAAGGATTCGGTCCCCCTTACCTGTGGAGTCTAGCGACCGCTGATATATTATCGCATAGTGTTTAGGTTGTCCCTCGGCTGTCGTTTTTCATTTACTGTATATAATAATACTAGCTGATATACCCGGCTTTGCCCGAGTTAATTTGGTACTGGTGTTTATCTGGTGTTCACACGGAAAATCTTATGAAGTCGTTGTTACTTTAGAGATACCGGAAAAAAAATATGTTCACCATTTTGCATGGTTCTTTGTGTTACCCAGGAAACACCACGTGGAGGCAACCGTGCGACGTTTCCTTTATATAAAATGACATCAGGAAGTGAGAGAATTAGATTACGTACATAAAATTTGGACACTAATTCTTTTGCACTTAGAATTAAATAATCGAGTTGGGACTAGAGATGAGTGAACGTACTCGTCCGAGCTTGATACTCGTTCGAGTATTAGCGTGTTTGAGATGCTCGTTACTCGTAACGAGTACCACGCGATGTTCGGGTTACTTTCACTTTCATCTCTGAGACGTTAGCGCGCTTTTCTGGCCAATAGAAAGACAGGGAAGGCATTACAACTTCCCCCTGCGACGTTCAAGCCCTATACCACCCCCCTGCAGTGAGTGGCTGGCGAGATCAGGTGTCACCCGAGTATAAAAATCGGCCCCTCCCGCGGCTCGCCACAGATGCGTTCTGACATAGCTGAGGGAAAGTGCTATCGTGTTGGAGCTGCTATAGGGAGAGTGTTAGGAGTTATTGTAGGCTTCAAGAACCCCAACGGTCCTTCTTAGGGCCACATCTAACCGTGTGCAGTACTGTGGAGGCTGCTTTTTGCAGTGTTGCACATTTTTTTTTTTTTGGTATATCGGCCGTGCAGAGCATTGCGCCCTGCAGTAATGCTCCAGGGACAGAAGTGCTTAGGCAGGGAGAGCGTTAGGAGTATTGTAGGCTTCAAGAACCCCAACGGTCCTTCTTAGGGCCACATCTAACCGTGTGCAGTACTGTGGAGGCTGCTTTTTGCAGTGTTGCACATTTTTTTTTTTTTTGGTATATCGGCCGTGCAGAGCATTGCGCCCTGCAGTAATACTCCAGGGACAGAAGTGCTTAGGCAGGGACAGAAGACATATTATTGATTGAATATAGGCAGTGGGCCTTTGCTAAAAAATTTGGGGCAAAAAATCTATTTGGCCTGCCTGTCACTGTGCTCAGTGTTCTGGGTCTGTCTGTGCTGGGTGTAGTAGTTCTACAAATTCATATGCAGCCAGCTAAGTGTTACAGCAGGCTTGCGCAAAATTATTTCCTGGCGTTCCGTAAGCGAAGCCTCCGACCACAGGCCAATAAGCGGCACATTTAATTACAGCGTTCTGTTTCTGCACTACTGGTAATACACCATGCTGAGGGGTAGGGGTAGGCCTAGAGGACGTGGACACGGGCGAGGACGCGGAGGCCCAAGTCAGGGTGTGGGCACAGGCCGAGCCAGTGCGGTGGCCAGGGGTAGAGGCAGGGCCAGACCGAATAATCCACCAACTGTTTCCCAAAGCGCCCCCTCGCGCCATGCCACCCTGCAGAGGTCAAGGTGCTCTACGGTGTGGCAGTTTTTCACTGAGACGCCTGACGACCGACGAACAGTGGTGTGCAAGGTTTCTCGCGCCAAGATCAGCTGAGGAGGCACCACCACCAGCATGCGCAGGCATATGATGGCCAAGCACCCCACAAGGTGGGACGATGCCCGTTCACCGCCTCCGGTTTGCACCACTGCCTCTCCCCCTGTGCCCCAACCTGCCACTAAGATCCAACCCCCCTCTGAGGACACAGGCACTACCGTCTCCTGGCCTGCACCCACACCCTCACCTCCGCTGTCCTCGGCCCCATCCAGCAATGTCTCTCAGCGCAGCGTCCAAACACGTTGACGTGTAGCGCCACTGTTTGAGCGCAAGCGCAAGTACGCCGCCACGCACCCGCACGCTCAAGTGTTAAACCTGCACATTGCCAAATTGATCAGCCTGGAGATGCTGCCGTATAGGCTTGTGGAAACGGAGGCTTTCAAAAGCATGATGGCGGCGGCGGCCCAGCGCTACTCGGTTCCCAGTCGCCACTACTTTTCCCGATGTGCCGTCCCAGGCCTGCACGACCACGTCTCCTGCAACATTGTACGCACCCTCACCAATGCGGTTACTGCCAAGGTCCACTTAACAACAGACACGTGGACAAGCACAGGCGGGCAGGGCCACTATATTTCCCTGACGGTACATTGGGTGAATTTAGTGGAGGCTGGGACAGAGTCAGAGCCTGGGACCGCTCACGCCCTACCCACCCCCCGAATTGCGTGCCCCAGGTCGGTGGTGGTATCTGCGGTGGTGTATGCTTCCTCCACTAAACCACCCCCCTCCTCCTCCTCCTACGCAACCTCTGTCTCGCAATCAAGATGTGTCAGCAGCAGCACGTCACCAGCAGTCGGTGTCACGCGGGGTGGCAGCACAGCGGTGGGCAAGCGTCAGCAGGCCGTGCTGAAACTACTCAGCTTAGGAGAGAAGAGGCACACGGCCCACGAACTGCTGCAGGGTCTGACAGAGCAGACCGACCGCTGGCTTGCGCCGCTGAGCCTCCAACCGGGCATGGTCATGTGTGACAACGGCCGTAACCTGGTGGCGGCTCTGCAGCTCGGCAGCCTCACGCACCTGCCATGCCTGGCCCATGTCTTTAATTTGGTGGTTCAGCGCTTTCTGAAAAGCTACCCACACTTGTCATACCTGCTCGGAAAGGTGTGCCAGCTCTGCGCACATTTCCGCAAGTCCCACACGCACGCTGCCACCCTGTGGACACTGCAACATCGGTTTAATCTGCCAGTGCACCGACTGCTGTGCGACGTGCCCACACAGTGGAACTCTACGCTCCACATGTTGGCCAGGCTCTATGAGCAGCGTAGAGCTATTGCGGAATACCAACTCAAACATGGGCGGCGTAGTGGGAGTCAGCCTCCTCAATTATTTACAGAAGAGTGGGCCTGGTTGGCAGCCATCTGCCAGGTCCTTGTAAACTTTGAGGAGTCTACCCAGATGCTGAGCGGGGATGCTGCAATCATTAGCGTCACCATTCCTCTGCTATGCCTCTTGAGAAGTTCCCTGCAAAGCATAAAGGCAGACGCTTTGGAATCGGAAACGGAGGCGGGGGAAGACAGTATGTCGCTGGATAGTCAGAGCAACCTCATGTCTATATCTCAGCGCGTTGAGGAGGAGGGGGAGGAGCATGAGGAGGAGGGGGAAAAGACAGCTTGGCCCACTGCTGAGGGGACAGATGCTGCTTGCCTGTCATCCTTTCAGCGTGTATGGCCAGAGGAGGAGGAGGAGGAGGATCCTGAAAGTGATCTTCCGAGTGAGGACAGCCATGTGTTGCGTACAGGTACCCTGGCACACATGGCTGACTTCATGTTAGGATGCCTTTCTCGTGACCCTCGCGTTACACGCATTCTGGCCACTACGGATTACTGGGTGTACACACTGCTCGACCCACGGTATAAGGAGAGCCTTTCCACTCTCATTCCCGAAGAGGAAAGGGGTTCGAGAATGATGCTATACCACAGGGCGCTGGTGGACAAACTGATGGTAAACTTCCCATCCGACAGCGCTAGTAGCCGAAGGCGCATTTCCGCGGCCCAGGTAGCAGGGGAGGCGCAGAGATCGGGCAGCATGTACAGTGCAGGCAGGGGAACATTATCCAAGGCCTTTGCCAGCTTTATGGCTCCCCAGCAAGACTGTGTCACCGGTCCCCAGTCAAGGCTGAGTTGGTGGGAGCACTGTAAAAGGATGGTGAGGGAGTACGTAGCCGATCGCACGACCATCCTCGGTGACGCCTCTGCCCCCTACAACTACTGGGTGTCGAAGCTGGACACGTGGCCTGAACTCGCGCTGTATGCCCTGGTGGTGCTTGCTTGTCCTGCGGCTAGCGTCTTGTCAGAGAGTGTGTTTAGTGTGGCTGGGGGAATCATCACGGATAAGCGTACCCGCCTGTCAACCGACAGTGCTGACAGGCTTACACTCATCAAGATGAACAAAGCCTGGATTTCCCCAGACTTCTCTTCTCCACCAGCAGACAGCAGCGATACCTAAACAATACGTAGGCTGCACCCGCGGATGGAAGCATCGTTCTCTATCACCATCCAAAACGGGGACCTTTTTGCTTCATCTATCTGTGTATAATATTCCTCCTCCTCCTCCTGCTCCTCCTCCTGAAACCTGACGTAATCACGCCGAACGGGCAATTTTTCTTAGGCCCACAAGGCTCAGTCATATAATTTTTCTAAACAATTTTTATACGTTTCAATGCTCATTAAAGCGTTGAAACTTTAACCTGAACCAATTTTTATTTTTACTGGGCTGCCTCCGGGCCTAGTTACCAATTAAGCCACCTTAACCAAAGCGATTAATGGGTTTCATCTGCCCTCTTG
Organism: Eleutherodactylus coqui; assembly: GCF_035609145.1. Taxonomy (NCBI): domain Eukaryota; kingdom Metazoa; phylum Chordata; class Amphibia; order Anura; family Eleutherodactylidae; genus Eleutherodactylus; species Eleutherodactylus coqui. The sequence goes on from NC_089841.1 coordinate 25,459,326, forward strand.
GTTGGGCATGGGCAATTTTTCTCAGGTACATTAATTTTTTGCCCACCTGCATTACAGCTGACGTAACATCAGCTGTGTTGGGCACTGCAATGGGAAATATTTATGTACCACCGGTGGGTTCCAGGGAGCCACCCATGCTGTGGGTCCACAGGGAGTTGTAAATGCATCTGTCCACTTCTAAAGAACCCCGGTCTGACTGGGGCATGCAGTGTGGGCCGAAGCCCACCTGCATTAAACATGACATTATTACCTCAGCTGTGATGGGCAATGCAATGGGATATATTTATGTACCGCCAGTGGGTTCCAGGGAGCCACCCATGCTGTGGGTCCACAGGGAGTTGTAACTGCATGTGTCCACTTCTAAAGAACCCCAGTCTGACTGGGGCATGCAGTGTGGGCCGAAGCCCACCTGCATTAAACATGAATTTATTACCTCAGCTGTGATGGGCAATGCAATGGGATATATTTATGTACCGCCGGTGGCTTCCTGGCACCCACCCATGCTGTCGGTCCACAGGGACTTCACAATAGGGAGTTGTACCTGCCTGTGTCTATGAATTACAAACCCTGCTCCGGTTGGGGCATGCAGTGTGGGCCGAAGCCCACCTGCATTTAATCTGACGTTAGCTCTGCTGTCCAGGGCACTGCAATGGAATACATTTATGTACAGGGAGCCACCCATGCTGTGGATGCACACGGAATTCCCATTGCGGAGTTGTACCTGCCTGTGACTATTTATAAAAAACCACGGTCTGACTGGGGCATGCAGACACCTTGACAGAATGAATAGTTTGTGGCACATAGGTTCCCCATTGCTATGCCCACATGTGCAGCTCCAGATGGAGGTGGCACAGGATTGGATTTCTCATTGCTTCTGTACAGCATTGTGGAATATTGCCCCGCCCCTTTTAAAGAGGGTTGCTGCCTAGCCGTGCCAACCCTCTGCAGTGTGTGCCTGCTTTTCCTCTGGCAGACGCACTTATAAATAGACATGAGGGTGGCGTGACATGAGGGCAGCTGAAGGCTGGGCAGGGACAGTTTGGTGTGCGCTGTGGACACTGGGTCGTGGGGGGGAGGTTTGGGCAGCATGTAACCCAGGAGAAGTGGCAGCGGAGTGTCATGCAGGCAGTGATTGTGCTTTGTTGGAGGTAGTGTGGTGCTTAGCTAAGGTATGCATTGCTAATGAGGGCTTTTCAGAAGTAAAAGTTGGTGGGAGGGGGGGGGGGCACTCTTGCCGCTATTGTGGCTTAATAGTGGGACCTGGGAACTTGAGATGCAGCCCAACATGTAGCCCCTCGCCTGCCCTATCTGTTGCTGTGTCGTTCCCATCCCTTTCTTCAATTGCCCAGATTTTCACAAACGAAAACCTTAGCGAGCATCGGCGATATACAAAAATGCTCAGGTCGCCCATTGACTTCAATGGGGTTCGTTACTCGAAACGAACCCTCGAGCATCGCGAAAAGTTCGTCTCGAGTAACGAGCACCCGAGCATTTTGGTGCTCGCTCATCTCTAGTTGGGACCCATTAGCTTTTCCTATTTATGATATAATCAATGCCCGTGCAAAATTTCACGTTTCTATGACATTAGGAAGTGAGAGAATTAGATTCCGTACGTAGAATTTGGACGCTAATTCTTTTGCGCTTAGAATTGAATAATCCAGTTGGGACCCAATAGCTTTTCCTATTTATGACACAATCAATGCCCGTGCCAAATTTCAAGTTTCTATTACACCAAGAAGTGAGAGAATTAGATTTCGTACGTAAAATCTGGACACTAATTGTTTTGCACTTAGAATTGAACAATCGAGTTGGGACCCATTAGCTTTTCGTATTTTTGATATAATCAATGCCCGTGCCAAATTTATAAGTTTTTATTACATCGGGAAGTGAGAGAATTAGATTACGTACGTAAAATTTGGACGCTAATTCTTTTACGAATAGAATTTAATAATCAAGTTGGGAGCTATTAACTTTTCCAATTTATGACATAATCAATGCCTGTACAAATTTCAAGTTTCTATGACACCGGGAAGTGAAAGAATTAGATTCCGTACGTAAAATTTCGACGCTAATTGTTTTGCGCTTAAAATTGAATATTCGAGTTGGGGCCCATTAGTTTTTCCTATTTATGATATTATCAATGCCCGTACAAAATTTCACGTTTCTATGACACCGGAAAGTGAAAGAATTACATTCCATAGGTAAAATTTGGATGCTAATTCCTTTGCACTTAGAATTGAATAATCGAGTTGGGACCCATTAGCTTTTCGTATTTATGACATAATCAATGCCCGCGCCAAATTTCACGTTTCTATAACACGGGAAAGTGAGAGAATTACATTCCGTACGTAAAATTTGGACACTAATTCTTTTGCGCTGTCAATTAAATAATTGAGTTGGGACCCATTAACTTTTCCTATTTATGACATAATCGATGCTCGTGCCAAATTTTAAGTTTCTATGACATTGGGAAGTGAGAGATTTAGATTATGTACATAAAATTTCGACTCTAATTCTTTTGCTCTAGAATTAAATAATCTTTCCTTTTTCTATTTTGGACATTATCTATGCTCTTACCAAATTTCATGTTTCTACGACATGGGGAAGTTGGAGAATTAGTGGTGAGTCAGTCAGTGAATGAGTGAGTGAGTCAGTGAGGGCTTTCGTCTTTATATATATAGATGGAGTACAACCTGGGTATATCCTGTGTATCTATATATATAAAGCTGAAAGCCCTCACTGACTGACTCACTGACTGACTCACTGACTGACTCACTGACTGACTCACTGACTGACTCACTGACTGACTCACTGACTGACTCACTGACTGACTGACTCGCCAAAAGTCCTCCAACTTCCCGATATCATAGAAACATGAATTTTGGCGCGAGCATAGATTATCTCCAAAATAGGAAAATTAATTGGGTCCCAACTTGATTATTCAATTCTAGCGCAAAACAATTGGTGTCAACATTTTACGTACATAATCTAAATCTGTCACTTCCCAATGCCTTAGAAACTTAAAATTTGGCACGAGCATTGATTTTGACATAAATAGGAAAAGCTAATGGGTCCCAACTCGATTATTCAATTCTATGCGCAAAAGAATTAGCGTCCAAATTTTACGTACGGAATCTAATTTTCTCACTTTCCGGTGTCATAGAAACGGGAAATTTGGCACGAGCATTGATTATGTCATAAATAGGAAAAGTTCATAGGTCCCAACTCGATTATTCAATTCTATGCGCAAAAGAATTGGCGTCAACATTTTACGTACGGAATGTAATTTTTTCACTTTCCGGTGTCATAGAAAGGGAAATTTGGCACGAGCATTGATTATGTCATAAATAGAAAAAGGTAATGGGTCCCAACTTCATTATTCAATTCTAGCGCAAAAGAATTGGCGTCGAAATTTTACGTGCAGAAGGTAATTTTTTCACTTTCCGGTGTCACAGAAACAGGTAATTTGGCACGAGCATTGATTATGTCATAAATAGGAAAAGCTAATGGGTCCCAACTCCATTATTCAATTCTATGCGCAAAAGAATTAGCGTCGAAATTTTACGTACGGAATGTAATTTCTTCCCTTTCCGGTGTCATAGAAACGTGAAATTTGGCACGAGCATTGATTATGTCATAAATAAGAAAAGCTAATGGGTCCCAACTCCATTATTCAATTCTATGCGCAAAAGAATTAGCGTCCAAATTTTACGAACGGAATGTAATTTTTTCACTTTCCGGTGTCCTAGAAACGGGAAATTTGGCACGAGCATTGATTGTCATACATAGGAAAAGCTAATGGGTCCCAACTTGATTATTCAATTCTAGCGCAAAAGAATTGGCGTCGAAATTTTACGTACGGAAGGTAATTTTTTCACTTTCCGTTGTCATAGAAACGTGAAATTTGGCACGAGCATTGATTATGTCATAAATAGGAAACGCTAATGGGTCCCAACTCGATTATTCAATTCGAGCGCAAAAGAATTGGCGTCGAAATTTTACGTACGGAATGTAAATTTTTCACTTTGCGCTGTCATAGAAACGGGAAATTTGACACGAGCATTGATTATGTCATACATAGGAAAAGCTAATGGGTCCCAACTTCATTAGTCAATTCTATGCGCAAAAGAATTAGCGTCCAAATATTGCGTGCGGAATGTAATTTTTTCACTTTCCGGTGTCATAGAAACGGGAAATTTGGCACGAACACTGATTATGTCATACATAGGAAAAGCTAATGGGTCCCAACTCGATTATTCAATCCTAAGCGCAAAAGAATTGGCGTCGAAATTTTATGTGCGGAGTGTAATTTTTTCACCTTCCGGTGTCATAGAAACAGGAGATTTGGCACGAGCATTGATTATGTCATAAATAGGAAAAGCTAATGGGTCCCAACTCCATTATTCAATTCTATGCGCAAAAGAATTAGCGTCCAAATTTTACGTGCGGAATGTAATTTTTTCACTTTCCGGTGTCATAGAAACAGGAGATTTGGCACGAGCATTGATTATGTCATTAATAGGAAACGCTAATGGGTCCCAACTCGATTGTTCAATTCTAGCGCAAAAGAATTGGCGTCAAAATTTTACGTGCGGAATGTAATTTTTTCACTTTCCGGTGTCATAGAAACGGGAAATTTGGCACGAGCATTGATTATGTCATAAATAGGAAAAGCTAATGGGTCCCAACTCGATTATTCAATTCTAAGCGCAAAGAATTAGTGTCCAAATTTTATGTATGTAATCTAATTCTCTCACTTCCTGATGTCATTTTATATAAAGGAAACGTCGCATGGTTACCTCCCCGTGGTGTTTCCTGGGTAACGCAGAGAACTATGCAAAATGGTGAACATATTTTTCTCCTCAGTATCTCTAAAGTAACCACGACTTCATAAGCTTTTCCGTGTGAACACCAGATAAACACCAGTACCAAATTAACTCGGGCAAAGCCGGGTATATCAGCTAGTAATTATATATGTACAGCTGCTATAAGTTATACATCTCCCTGTATATATGGTAGTGATATAGACCATGCTGGTGTTAGGGAAATTCAATTGTTCCATCAATATGCTGCGAGGCTCCAAATTAGAGGTGGTTATGGCGGCCGCCGTGAGAAAGCAATGGACACAGACATCATGACCGTGTCTAAAAACAATCTATCTTTATTACAAAACATCTTTTTGCATATAGTATTTTTAAAGGAGAGTGGTCTATTGTCTATATGTGTACATTTCAGCCAGTCATGTGCTTTTACATGGATAGCAGTTAAACATTAAGGCATTGTCTTTACTGGACACTATTGCACACTGACCTTTGAACAGTGTAACAGAAGATAAGGAAGAATGTAAGATATATTCTAAGTGCTATTCTCTATTTCTAATTCCTGTAACAATGCAATCTTGTCATGCAAACAACACATAAATATCAAAGATGTTCATAGGAGACAGGATGAAATATATATATATATATGTGTGTGTATGTGTGTATATATATATATATATCTATATATATAAAATTGAATGTATGTCTGTCTGCGTGCGTGCGTGCGTGCGTGCGTGTTTGTCCTTTATGCGCTACTACACCATTCATCCGATCGCCATGAAACTTTGGGAAGTTGTTAAGTACACTCCTGGGAAGATTATAGGCATAGTACAAATATCCTACGATAAATGGCGCGCGAGCGTCGTCGAAAGTTACGCCCCCCCCCCCACGTAGATCGAATAAGTAAGCCACCTGCTATTGTGATGTCATCACTGATGTCATCAACATCGGACGCCCTTGAACATGCCCCAACATGTTCTATAAAGCTGCATTGTGATGTCATTAAGGCTCTATTATGACACGTACAGCTTGGAACCACTAGAGCACGCCAGCCAATTACCATTGGAGTTGGAAGTGGGTAAACAAGTACTAGGATATCTTCCTAAGAAGCCACAGCAGCCGGATAAATTGTATGTTCCACCCAACGGCTATTTTATTCAGCCCGCAAGGGGGAAGCAGCGGCCTACAAAATCTAATTAGATAGATAGATAGATAGATAGATAGATAGATAGACTGTATGCAATAACCCTGATAGATAGATAGATAGATAGATAGATAGATAGATAGATAGATAGATAGATAGATAGATAGACTGTATGCAATAACCCTGATAGATAGATAGATAGACTGTATGCAATGACACGTACAGCTTGGAACCATAAATACTAGAGCACGCCAGCCATTTACAGTCAGTCTCCATTGGAGTTGGAAGTGGGCAAACATGTACTAGGCCAGTGATGGCGAACCTTTTAGGGACCGAGTGCCCAAACTACAACCCAAAACCCACTTATGTATCGCAAAGTGCCAACACGTCAGGGGGCGGGGCTTATCACAACGTATGATTTTACCCCCGTCGTTCTAAAAAGGACAAGGCTGTTTCAGAATAGACCGGGTGCAGATTCTGACTGCTTTTTGGACGCGGAAATACTGCAGAATGTGCTCAGCGGAGATTTCTGTGGAAAATTCTGCAGCATTTCCGCATCTAAAAAGCAGTCAAAATCTGCACCCGGTCTATTCTGAAAGAGCCCTGCCCATTTCTGCCACATGTACACATACCCCAGCGGTAATAGTGACACCTTCACCCCAGCGATAATAGTGACATCCCACAGCAGTAATAATAGTGACACTCCCCCCATTAGTAATAAGAGTGACATACCCCAGCGGTAAACCTCAGTGGTCGCTGCTGCCGTCATCTAGATATATAAAAACGTAGTATGTATGTATGTCTGTCTTCGCAGCAACGCGCGAACATGCCCCAACATGTTCTCATAAGCTGCATTGTGATGTCATTAAGGCTCTATTATGACACGTACAGCTTGGAACCACTAGAGCACGCCAGCCAATTACCATTGGAGTTGGAAGTGGGTAAACAAGTACTAGGATATCTTCCTAAGAAGCCACAGCAGCCGGATAAATTGTATGTTCCACCCAACGGCTATTTTATTCAGCCCGCAAGGGGGAAGCAGCGGCCTACAAAATCTCATTCAGGTAGGTAGGTTCAGTTCTTGGAGGTTGGGGAATGCTTATGGGCAAGGCCTTATGTCTCATCCCAACTCGATTATTCAATTCTAAGCGCAAAAGAATTAGCGTCCAAATTTTATGTACGGAATTTAATTCTCTCACTTCCCAATGTCATAGAAACTTGAAATTTGGCTCGAGCATTGATTATGTCATAAATAGGAAAAGTTAATGGGTCCCAACTCGATTATTCAATTCAAAGCGCCAAAGAATTAGCGTTCAAATTTTACGTACGGAATCTAATTCTCTCATTTCCTGATGTCATAGATAGATAGATAGATAGATAGATAGATAGATAGATAGATAGATAGATAGATAGATAGATAGATAGATAGATAGATAGATAGACTGTATGCAATGACACGTACAGCTTGGAACCATAAATACTAGAGCACGCCAGCCATTTACAGTCAGTCTCCATTGGAGTTGGAAGTGGGCAAACATGTACTAGGCTATCTTCCCAAGAAGCCACAGCAGCCGGATAAATTGGATGTTCCACACAACGGCTATTTTATTCAGCCTGCAAGGGGGAAGCAGCGGCCTACAAAACCTCAGTGGTCGCTGCTGCCGTCATCTAGATATATAAAAACGAATGTATGTATGTCTGTCTGTCTTCGCAGCAACGCGCGACGGGTACGCTAGTATATATATATAAAATTGAATGTATGCGTGTCTGTGTGTGTGTGTGTCTGTCTGTCTGTCTCTGTGTGTGTTTGTCCTTTATGCATTACTACACCATTCATCCGATCGCCATGAAACTTTGGGAAGTTGTTGAGTACACTCCTGGGAAGATTATAGGCATAGTACAACTATCCTACGATAAATAGGGCGCGTGCGAGCGTCGTAGACAGTTACGCCCCCCACGTAGATCGTTCGATTTCCATCACTGCCACTAATTCTCTCACTTCCCAATGTCGTAGAATCATGAAATTTGGCACGAGCATTGATTATGTCATAAATAGGAAAAGCTAATGGGTCCCAACTCGATTATTTAATTCTATGCGCAAAAGAATTAGCGTCCAAATTTTACGTACGGAATCGAATTCTCTCGCTTCCTAATGTAATAGAAACGTGAAATTTGGCACGAGCATTGATTATGTCATAAATAGGAAAAGCTAATGGGTCCCAACTCCATTATTCAATTCTATGCGCCAAAGAATTAGCGTCCAAATTTTACGTACGGAATCTAATTTTCTCGCTTCCCAATGTCATAGAAACTTAAAGTTTGGCACGAGCATTGATTATGTCATAAATAGGAAAATCTAATGGGTCCCAACTCGATTATTCAATTCAGTTAGCGTCCAAATTTTGCGTACGGAATGTAATTTTCTCACATAGAAACTTGAAATTTGGCACGGGCATTGAATATGTCACAAATAGGAAACGCTAATGGGACCCAACTCGATTATTCAATTCTATGCGCAAAAGAATTAGCATCCAAATTTTACGTATGGAATCTAATTTTCTCGCTTCCCAATGTCATAGAAACTTGAAATTTGGCACGAGCATTGATTATGTCATAAATAGGAAAAGCTAATGGGTACCAACTCCATTATTCAATTCTATGCGCCAAAGAATTAGCGTCCAAATTTTACGTACGGAATCTAATTTTCTCGCTTCCCGATGTCATAGAAACTTGAAATTTGGCACGGGCATTGATTATGTCATAAATAGGAAAAGCTAATGGGTCCCAACTCGATTATTCAATGGGAAGTTGTTGAGTACACTCCTGGGAAGATTACTGGCATAGTACAACTATCCTACGATAGGTGGCGCACGTGCGAGCGTCGTCGACAGTTATGCCCCCCCAGACAAAGATCGTTTGATTTCCATCTCAAGCACAAAAGCAAAAGGCATTACGAGCAACGGGATGAGTGTTCAACTACAAAATGATGCATCCGCCGAACGTATCACAAGACAATTCCTGGATATTGAGAATGCTGAGGTAAAATAAAAGCTGTGCTGTGATTGGTTGCTATATATTATACCTCTGAGGTAAAATGAATGCTGCGCTGTGATTCGCTGCTATTTTTTATATTGCTGAGGCAGAATAAAAGTTGCGCTGTGATTGGTTGTTATTTCTCTTACTACTGACGTAACATGAAAGCTGTGCTGTGATTGGTTGTTATATATTATACCGCTGAGGTAACATGAAAGCTGCACTGTGATTGGTTGTTATATTTTATACTGCTGAGGTAACATATAAGCTGTGCTGTGATTGGGTGTTATATATTATAAAGCTGAGGTAACATGAAAGCTGCGCTGTGATTGGTTGTTATATATTATACCACTGAGGTAACCTAAAAAAGCTGCGCTGTGATTGGTTGTTATATAGATATATAAAAACAAATGTATGTCTGTCTTCGCAGCAACGCGCGACGGGTAAGCTAGTATATATATAAAATGTGTTTTAGGCTCATAGTCTTCACACCGGTATAATCTTGATACCACCTGTATAAAGATATATATGTTCAGCTATATGTTATGCAGTATAACTTACATCATCTATACACATATATATTATATATTTTGTGAGATGCACAGATTATATATTTTGTGATGGCGGTATTGAGCCCATGGGATCGCCATCTTTCCTTCACCTAGATATGGGGTAACACCTCATAATACGGCACAGTACACATGTACATATCGACACATCCCTGACCATCTGACTACTAACTAACAGACCGCATTTGCTCTCTCTAACGTAGGCCTGGTGCTTGAAACAGGGAGCAAAAGTCCATCAGCTTTATCCAACCAGGTTGCTGAAAATGCCCATTCATTTCAATGGGAGACACACAGCTGAAAATGGTCAAGAATAGAACATGGAGCGGGTTGGAAACGCTGCGTTTTAAGCCTTGTGTGAGCTGCGCCATTGAAATTAATGGGAGCGTTGTACAGCGTTTAGCGCAGCGCTAAACGCTGTACAAAAAACGCCCGTGTGAGGGAGGCCTTAGAGAACTGGTGATGAGGCAGTCAGTCACACTTATATATCCACACCGTAATATTATAAATGTGAAAGTAACTGTCTGACTGTTTGTTACCTTTTCACAGCTAAACTGCTGATGCGATTTTAATGACATTTGGCAGGGAGATAAATTGCATCCTGAGGAAGGACATAGGCTATGTTTTATCCTGAAAGGGAGCGTGACAAGGCAGATTTATTTTGTGATGCACTGTGCGATGAGGCGGAGGGTAAGGTGGTGCACATCATATGCTAGGCCTCCCCAAACAGTCAGACACGTAACGGCAGGCGTCGTTGCCGCACATATGCGATTATCAAGCTAGCGGTCATTATTTTTTAATAACCTAACATAAGAAAGATAAGGAAACAGTGTAATAAATGTGACATTAGTTATTTGGTTATATAATGTTATGTATTATATGTAAAACATTCCGGAAGTTGCTAGTAGAATTTGGATATAGAATCATATGTAAAAAGGTATATTCAAGCGTTTATTTGAATATTGATTTTAGAATACTAAATGTATGATTAATTAGATTTTATTCAGCTATCTTACTGAATACCAACTTACCAACTTTGTGCTGACTCCCGAGTAGGTGGCTGAACCAGTTTTGTCTATGTGTAAACTAGAAACAATGTCCCCTCTTTTGATGTGCAAATTGTTGATGGATCTTTAAGATTACATTCTGATTAAGTAGGTACTCAGCCAGCCAGGAGACAACCTTTATTATCACATGTAATTGTTTTATGTATAGTTCAAACAGCTTTGTTGATACCTTTTGTTTAAAAGGCTTTTGATTTACAGCCCTATTGTAATCTGTTGGAATGAGGGTTTGGTCAGCAAAAGTAGAATGAAACTAGGTATTGGAAACGCCTTCTTTACAACTTGCATATAAACTAGCAATGTACAACAATAAACAGAATTCATTCTGATCACTAGACGGTCTTATGTGTAGTGATTTATTATGGTTCTCTATGAGTACTCTATATAATATTTCCTCTTAATTTGGATACAGGCAACATTCGCATTTCGGTCTGCGTTCCAGACCCCCCACAGTTTATTTGGCGCCCAACGTGGGGCAGAAGCTAACTCCTTACCTGCAGCCGATACCTGACTACACTACCTGCCGACCAGCCGGACCAGAGGCCACGGGACCCCAGATCTACAAAACACCGGTATACGGTAAGCTCTTGACTTGCCACTCAAGCTCTGGGCTCTCCTGACTTCAGTCTCGTGTCGACAGGGGGTGAGTTGCTGCATGTTATATAGGACGCTTCTGCCTGTTATTTACGGTGTTCTTAGTGACCGTGCTAGACGGAAGAACCCTTGTGTGTATATTGCCATGTTGCCTGTAGTAATTGTTGAAATCTGTACGTTGATTGTCTGTGTCATGTTAGCCATAATTTGCTTTTACTGAGTCTGTTATATCACCAGAAGTCCCCTAAACCCCCCCCTTAAGGAGTCCGTAAAACTATTCCAGGACCAGGGACCAGGGGTCCTTAGTTTACTATGTGATATCAGGTCCTGTTTTACTTGGTGATGAATAGTGGGAAATAGAGGTCTGTGTGAGAAATAATTGTCCTGCCAGCTGCGAGCTTGGTAAGAAGGGACCGCCAGATTTATCTGAGGAAAGCCGTATGCATCCTCAATGCTGTGTAACAGTGGTAAATCAAGAGGTAAGTCCATAAGAGAAAGGGAAGGGGGAGACGTACGCAGACAAACGTATAAAATATATAGACAGATAGGACTTAGAAAAGCGGGAACCTTTAACTATGGGTTCTGGCAATAGTACGGGAAAAAGCATATGAAAGATATCAGAGACGCCGGTTTAGATAAAGGAACAGACAATATGGGAAACGTACAGGGCAAGCTGTATGCCTATATGGAAATCAGCTAGAGAAATAGTAAAAGACAAAGAAGGCACGTTAGCTGTGGGAAGAAGAATGTAGTAAGGTGTTTAGAATTTTGGGAGTCTTAGACCAGCAAGTTTGGGGAAAAGATTCAGAGATAGTCAAAAGGTTGTATAAAAATATGTTAGACAGATGGATTAAGGCAAGTATAGATACGGCAGTAAGGGGTTATCAGAGAAAGGGAATCCTCTTATAGTTTGTGTCCCTCTGGGACATAAAGTAAGTTCATGCAAAATCTGTGGACAATTATGTGACAAATAACCACTATTGTTTGTCTTGTAAGTCTTGATGTTATGTAAACTAATCTTTGTTGTACGTCTTAGTCTTTTTCATGTAAGTGTAAGAAAGTTATACCCCACTCACATCTGTGGGGGTTCAAAAGAACAATGAAGTATATATACTGTGTGGTTTTTTCCTGAGTGTAAAGTTGATGTAAGCAATTTTAGCTGAAGGTTATAGTAAAGAAAAAAGCAAGTCAATGAGTTAAGGAAAGGTAGAAGGTTTAACAATGCACGGTAATAATAGTTGCTATCTGGAGTGGTGAATATAAGTATCTAGGTGGAAATGGGCATAAGTTGTATTATGTTTGTCATTGGATAGCCTATTCTGAACAAAATATGTAAAAACCGCGGTACATAAGCGTTTTTCTTATATATATATATATACTTTGTTCAATATGGGAAGTTCTATGAACAGTAAATACAGTCCCAGTTTCTACTTCACATGAGATACTTATCGGTCTGTATATGAGTGAATGAAAACTCCAGTGAGTGTGAATTTGTGTATTAATGAAGGGCCCGTATGAGAGTTAGATTGTGTTATATGGTATATACTGTCCGGTGGCTAGAAACTAAATGAGGCAAGAAAGACCAAACGCTGAGCCAGACCACAGGGGTGGAGCTAGGTGATGTAAGGAGATGGGAGGGAAGAACAATAGGAAGAGGTCTTGCTCCACCCTCAACACAGACCAGCCTAGGTGAGAAGTATATGTCTTGTAATTACTAATAATTAATGCTGTTTAAAGTCTGAATGTTTTAGTTGCTTATTAAAGGGGTTGTCCCGCGCCGAAACGGGTTTTTTTTTTTTTTAAACCCCCCCCCCCCCGTTCGGCGCGAGACAACCCCGATGCAGGGGTTAAAAAAACCACCCGCACAGCGCTTACCTGAATCCCGGCGGTCCGGCGTCTTCATACTCACCTGCTGAAGATGGCCGCCGGGATCCTCTGTCTTCATGGACCGCAGGGCTTCTGTGCGGTCCATTGCCGATTCCAGCCTCCTGATTGGCTGGAATCGGCACGTGACGGGGCGGAGCTACACGGAGCTACACGGAGCCCCATTCAGAAAAGAAGAAGACCCGGACTGCGCAAGCGCGGCTAATTTGGCCATCGGAGGGCGAAAATTAGTCGGCACCATGGAGACGAGGACGCCAGCAACGGAGCAGGTAAGTATAAAACTTTTTATAACTTCTGTATGGCTCATAATTAATGCACAATGTACATTACAAAGTGCATTATTATGGCCATGCAGAAGTGTATAGACCCACTTGCTGCCTCGGGACAACCCCTTTAATATCTTAGCTATTGTTCTGTTTCATAGAGATAAAATTCAGTGTCATAGAAAGGAAGACAGACGCTGATGAAATAAGAAACTTGTAATGAATTATGTGAATTATACGGTCTTAAAAATAGAGAACATAGGGATTTTAAGATATATATATATATTTTTTTGCTTTTTGGGTAAATGTCAGTTCTGTGATTGGTTGGACGTCTATATCACTGCTAAATGCTGTTAGTACTGCACTGTCTCTGAGAGAATGTTCTGAAGGAGAGACATGCAGACGACCAGCATCAAGGGGTGGAGTTAGATAATGTAAAAGTAGGTAATGTTTCATCCTTCTTTTGTCTACAAAGGGAGGGGGTGAGGAGCTTGGGCAGTTAGGAAAAGTTTTTTTTTTCTCTTCTCAAATTTGATTGAGACATTGCAGGCAGGATCAGATTAATAATGAATTTGCTTAAGGAATATCATATTTCAATGTGGCTAGATGTTTGTGGATTATTCTGCCTTGTTGTAATTTATGTCTCTGTTATTTGTACTGATATCTTACAAGCCTTATCTGCATCCATCAAATTTTCACGGGATGGATCGGTACGGGTTGAGACCTCAAGTGACAGTTCAGAGGAGGTTTTGTAAACTAACTGCTCTCTTGGTAGATCCGGCTCATGTATTTGTCTTGCTAGCTACTGCAGAAACTCAGCTTTCCGCAGGTCCTGACAAATAGTAAGCCACCTCCAAGACAAACTCCAATTCCTGAGTCATTGCTTAGCCCAAGGAACTGGACATCTGACATAGGTGATCCAGGTATTGCAGGTCAGCAATTTCTAAATTTTTAATTTTTAATTTTTTTTTTGCAACAAGGTTCTGATCTATTTGTCTAGCAGTAATTGGTGCAAGGGGTTTCAGGAGTGCCAATTCAGCTGGCAGAAACTGAACCGCTAGAGGTAATGTTTAAAGGGTCACGATGCCTCATGCGCTTCCTTGTGCTGGAAAGTCCTGAAAGCATATTGGGAACCGAAATGATGGGACCCTTGGGATCTTGTATCGAATTTCACCCGTCCGGTGAGACTCGTATACACCCCAGGTCTGAAAGTCACCCGACCTTCGGTCGGATGGCAGCAGACCTAGCGACACCTCTACCTGTCTTCACTTTTACGCACGCAGAGAAACAAGTTCTTAGTGTCGTTCCTTCGAGCCTTTGGGCTACCAGTCAGACGGACCTCGACAGACTGTCTGTATTTGTTTGTATTTAATTTCAGAGGAAAGCAGTACTGTTGGATAGTGCTGCCACAAGGGGCACAGAATAGCCCAAAACCAGTTCACCAGATTCATGAAGTTGGTATTAGACACCTGGCCAATTCCCGAGGGCACCGCCCTCTTGTAATATGTTGATGATTAATTTTTCTTTTCTTTTATGTACTGCTGACACAAATAGTTACCTCAATGCATCACTAAGCCTTTTGTGTTTCCTCCATCAGAGTAGAATGGCTGCAAAGCCAGCAAAGAGAAACTTCAGTTCTGCAAGTCTCACGTAGTGTTCCTGGGCCACTGCCTAGGTCCAGGTACTAAGCACCTGACGCCAGAACGCACGAAGGTGGTAAGTGACATGCAACTTCCCACCTCCCATGCCCAGTTGCGTACCTTCTTGGGACTGGTTTCATACTATTGGCAATGGACGCTCTGCCTCCATGACCATGCAGCCTCTGTACGACTGTTTGGGTTCACGGCCATTTGCCCTGACCCCGCAGGCCGAGTCAGCCTTCTATCAGCTGAAAGTACAGGTAACCGGGTGCACTGGGGCTGCCAGACTATGACAACCCTTTCCAAATGTACGTCACTGAGATGGAGGGACACGCCACCGCTGTACTGACACAAAAAGCGACCTGTAGCATACTACAGTGCCCATCTTGACGCGGTGGCTAGAGGGTCTCCATCCTGCGTCCGAGCGGTTCTAGCAGTTCAGGCACTAATGGACAAAAGTTCTGACGTTGTCCTAGATCACACCATGGTGATCTACACCCCACATGACATACATGGTATCCTGACACAGGTAAGCCGTAGACATCTGTCTCTTGCTAGACAGATCAAAATGGAACTTGCAATTACGCTCTTCATCCAATGTCTCATTTCAACGTTGCACCACTTTGAATCCGGCCACCTTATTACCATTAGGTGACACTGATTCAAATGGGGGAGTAAGTACAGAGGACCAGCTTTTGGCAAATTCTCTGACTGATGAAGAGGAGGCCTTTGACGCAGAACACCAGCATGATTGTGACAGCTGGGTTCGCACATGTCACTGGCAAACCCCTCCTAAACCCCCACCTTGAAATGTTTGTGGATGGATCTAGATACCTGAATGACGAAGGAAGGTTTGTAACAGGTTTTGAAGTAGTCACACTGAATGAGATGCTTGTACAAAAGCCACTGCCGCCATACATGTCAGCGCAGGAACTGAGGCCTGTACGATTGAAAAAGGTACCACTGCTAATATCTACACTGATTCCAGGTACGCCTTTGGTACTGCACACGATTATGGACCCATCTGGCGGTCCAGGAGCTTTCTCACGGCACAAGGCAAGCCCATTAAGCTATCATGTTGCCAGGACAGGTGGCCATAATAAAGGTTAAAGCACACACGCAGGGGCAGTCACCAGAGAGCAAGGGATAGGGCAGCCAAGGCTGCAGCCCTCCTGGACAGGACGCAAGACCCCTTGTGCTGTAAGTTGGATCTTGGTCCCACCACTCTTGTTGATTTGGGATTTGGCGTCCTACGAGACGTAGATGATGTACCAGCTGCTGCCTACACCCACCTCACCGTCCTAGCTCACGGGAAAGTGCATTCCTCTCGGGAATGCCATGGTTTCTGTTGTGGACAAGGTATAGTATGCTCCAGGGTTCGACAGGTTGGCGAAGGCATATGTGAAGGCATGTGAAGTGCACACCCAGACCACTGTATCCTATTCAGAGATTACAAATTGATTACATCCAGCTTCCCAAATCAGGCAGGTATGAGTACGTCCTTGTGTGCGTGGACCTGTTCAAAGCCACCACACAATGTACAGTGACTAAACTTGTGTCAGAACTTGTATGTAGATTTGGGGTACCAGAGACAATTGAGAGTGACGGAGGTACACAATTTACAGGTGAAGTGATGCGAGAGGTGATGTCAGCCCTTGGAGTGGAACAAGCGTTTCACACTCCATACCACCCGCAGAGTTATGATATGCTTAAGTTAAAAGAAGTGTTGTTTGGCTCTATGCCAAGATTAGGCCTGTACCATCCACAGGCCCTACAGCAGGGGTGTGATAAGGTTATTGAATATGTACAAGAATTATGTCATAAACTGAAAATAACACCCGATCTAGTGTTTTCCCCAATTCCAGACCCTGACAACCTAGAGGGGACTCATTTCTTGCAGCCTGGAGATTGGGTGGTCGCAAAAAGACACGTAATAAAGGCCTTGGACCCAAGGTTTGACGACCATACCAAGTTCTGTTGTCAACACCTACTTCTGTAAAAGTGGATACATGCCTCCCACTGCAAGAAAGTTCCCGAGCCAGAGGAAAAGTGATGGGTGGGATCCCGGCGTTGTTTGGGTGGGGGAGGTAATGGACATTTTGACTTTGACATCTACATTTTGACTTTTGCATTTGTCTTATTGGACTGTCTTCTTATTGGGAAACACCACTACGAACGATCCACATGGAGAAGCGATGGACTGGATGGGCAAATATTTCCCACACGTGTATGCCCAACCTCAGGAGTGGAGAGGACATTTTGCGGACTTGTCTATTATCTGTCCCCACTCCTGTAGAGACTCTTCGAGACATACCCAAAAATACACCCCTTTAAGTGTCTAATATGACGATGACGATATTGATGTTGATAAATCTAAGATTACTGTATTGTAAACTTGATTGACTTGCAATATTTGATATTATGTCTTCATATCTTGATGGACATAGAGTGCACCATTCCTACCTCATAATACGGCACAGTACACATGTACATATCGACACATCCCTGACCATCTGACTACTAACTAACAGACTGCATTTGCTCTCTCTAACATAGGCCTGGTGCTTGAAACAGAGAGCAAAAGTCCATCAGCTTTATCCATCCAGGTTGCTGAAAACGCCCATTTATTTCAATGGGAGACACACAGCTGAAAATGGCCAAGAATAGAACATGGAGCGGGTTGGAAACGCTGCGTTTTAAGCCTTGTGTGAGCTGCGCCATTGAAATTAATGGGAGCGTTGTACAGCGTTTAGCGCAGCGCTAAACGCTGTACAAAAAACGCCCGTGTGAGGGAGGCCTTAGAGAACTGGTGATGAGGCAGTCAGTCACACTTATATATCCACACCGTAATATTATAAATGTGAAAGTAACTGTCTGACTGTTTGTTACCTTTTCACGGCTAAACTGCTGATGCGATTTTAATGACATTTGGCAGGAAGATAAATTGCATCCTGAGGAAGGACATAGGCTATGTTTTATCCTGAAAGGGAGCGTGACAAGGCAGATTTATTTTGTGATGCACTGTGCGATGAGGCGGAGGGTAAGGTGGTGCACATCATATGCTAGGCCTCCCCAAACAGTCAGACACGTAACGGCAGGCGTCGTTGCCGCACATATGCGATTATCAAGCTAGCGGTCATTATTTTTTAATAACCTAACATAAGAAAGATAAGGAAACAGTGTAATAAATGTGACATTAGTTATTTGGTTATATAATGTTATGTATTATATGTAAAACATTCCGGAAGTTGCTAGTAGAATTTGGATATAGAATCATATGTAAAAAGGTATATTCAAGCGTTTATTTGAATATTGATTTTAGAATACTAAATGTATGATTAATTAGATTTTATTCAGCTATCTTACTGAATACCAACTTACCAACTTTGTGCTGACTCCCGAGTAGGTGGCTGAACCAGTTTTGTCTATGTGTAAACTAGAAACAATGTCCCCTCTTTTGATGTGCAAATTGTTGATGGATCTTTAAGATTACATTCTGATTAAGTAGGTACTCAGCCAGCCAGGAGACAACCTTTATTATCACATGTAATTGTTTTATGTATAGTTCAAACAGCTTTGTTGATACCTTTTGTTTAAAAGGCTTTTGATTTACAGCCCTATTGTAATCTGTTGGAATGAGGGTTTGGTCAGCAAAAGTAGAATGAAACTAGGTATTGGAAACGCCTTCTTTACAACTTGCATATAAACTAGCAATGTACAACAATAAACAGAATTCATTCTGATCACTAGACGGTCTTATGTGTAGTGATTTATTATGGTTCTCTATGAGTGCTCTATATAATATTTCCTCTTAATTTGGATACAGGCAACATTCGCATTTCGGTCTGCGTTCCAGACCCCCCACACGGTGCCTGGAATTAAAACATGAATGAAAGACACATTAACATGGATTGAGATTTTTAAAAAATGTGTGCTGCCCATAGCAACCAATCACAGTGCAGCTTTTATTTTACCTCTGCAGTATAAGAAACACCAACCAATCACAGCGCAACCTTTAGCGAAATATTCCAAGAGCCTTTATTATGACTGGAATAGCAAAAGCAAAAAGTGTTTTAATTTCACGCATTCGATAATACGAGCGGATTTGCCTTTTTAATTCAAAAGGCTCCTATTCTCTCTAAAAATTGCATTTGCAATGATGAGCAATAAGGCTCAAGGGCAAACAGTTAGGCCTCATGTCCACGGGCGGGGCGGGTTCCATAGGCGGGAGCCCACCCTGCCCGTGGCATGAGGGCATTACTTACCAGTCCGGATGCGTGTGGGTCATCCATCTTCTCCTCCTTGCATGTGGGTTGGCACACCAGCATGGGGCCATGCCCACCGGCTTACCCCTGCACATGCGCAGTGGAGATTTTTTTTTTAAATCTCCTGCTTTCCCACGGGACCCGGAGCACACCCAGAATGACAGTTCCGGGTGTGCTGCAGATCGGACGGCTTCCATTGACTTAAATGGAAGCCATCCCTGCGGGATCCGCGGTAAAACGCAGCATGCTGCGATTTGTTTTCTGGACCAGACGGTCCACAAAACAAATCCGCATGTTTTAATAAAGCTACAGATGCCCATGATTTTCTATGGGTGGCTTGAACTCTGGATCATCTGCGCAGGTGCCCCACACGGATCCTGGAATTTAAACCCACCAGTGGACTTGAGCCCTTAAGGTAGGAGGTCTACATTTAGAAGAACATGTTTTTCTTATGGGCAACTTATGTGGCATGTATACAGCCCACAAAACCTTTATATCCTAGCAAAAGATGACAAGACCAAAAACACGTACAAAACTTATTGGATAATTAAAACACACACCCACTGTGGACTACACCTGAGATCAGCTATATAAGGAGACTGCGTTCAGCAACTCAGGATATGCCAGCTGTCCACCATCAGGGTGGCTGGTCTTTTATCATTTATATTCTCCGTTTTATTTATTTTGTATAGTGAGATAGCCTCTAGGTCAGGAACTATTAGCCTCTGCCACCATCATCCAGTGAGCTAGGGCTGGGAAATTACCACACTTGTCAGCTCCTTCTCAATATATTCTTTGAGACAGCTAGGGTCTGTAGGGAGTTGGATATCAGCAGACTTTGAAAGCTGGATAACTGAGAACTAGGTGATAGCTATACTGGGAATGGAAATTCTACCGCAGCCTTGCAGTTATATTTTTTCACCCATGCAGCTGCAGTGTAGGGTGAGACAAATAATGATCTCTATAATGTTCACCACAGCTTTATTATTACATATAATGCATCTTATAAAAGAAATGTTGGAAAAACAGTGGGGCTTAATACTCCAAGACCCCTTCTACACTAGAACTTCCCACAAAAACCAAGAATCACTTTTAGAAGGGCACGCGCACTTAAAAATATTTTTGCCCCAAGCAAACTTAGAAACCTAAAACCAACCTATCAGCAAATCCGATTTTTCCCAACACAACAGTCTGCTATAAATGTGGTAAGGGCAAATGTTGTGGCAATATAAAGAATAAGGTGGTTGAATTTAGAAGCAACCAGACTGATGAGACTTTTCCAATTAAATCTTTTATCAATTCTTCCAACAAATATGTCATTTATCTGCTAGAATGTTTATGCAGATTACAATATAAAGGGCGACCCACACAGTGCTTACGTACAAGAACCAATAAACATATGTTAGGAGGAGGTTCACCACTGGGGGCGTTGGTCCTCAGCGTGGGCGTGCTGGCTGTCCCAGTGCCGTCGGCGGTCATGTGGGCATCGCTGCTTGGGGTTCCCCCGTGCTGGTTGTCGCTCGGGCTCGTCGGCGGTGCGGGTCCCGCTGCGTGGGCAGGCACGTCCGTGCTGGTTGGGCTCGGGCTTCTCCTGTTAGGAGGTGTGGTTGGAGAGAGGCCGGAGTTATAGCATCACCGGCTGGCGCATCATCACGCTCCGCGCCACTGTAGGCAGGGACTCCTCTATTCAGCTCGGCTTCCAGCTAACACCCGCTACTTCTGTCTGTCTCCAGTTGTCTGACTCAGCTATTCCTTGACTCTGAGCTTGTCTCTCCCTCGGTTTGACTTTCCCGTTTGGCTCGACCAGGCTTTTCCTGACTCTGAGGTTTTGTGTTTGTTAGTTGATTTTGTTGTTAGTTGGTCTTCTCTGTCCCTACTGTCACGGGGTTCTCCTTAGTGCAGAGTAGGGACCGCCGCCCAGTTGTCGCCCTGGGGTTTAGCCCAGGGGGGCAAGTAGGCAGGGACAGGGGAGAGGGCTGGTGTAGGGACTTTCGTGCCCCCTGGTTCTTAACTAGTTCTGACAGAAACACTGGCCATACAATTTTTCGAGTTTGTATTCTCTGGCCTTTAGTATTCCCGGCTATGGAGGCTGTGTCTGCAGTGGTTAACAAGGTTCAAAGTTTGACCGAGGTGGGACAGGATTTGTCAGCCCGCCTTCAGCCCCAAGATCAAGTGGTAGCTGATGCTCCAGCAATGGTTTCCCGTGATCCTCTTCTGGGTCGGATTACCAGAGGGTGGGTAGTGTTATACCTCGATTAAGTGGTGATCCACAAAATTGGGCCTTTTCATTGCCACCTGATTCACCCTCTTGTCAGTCTGTGGATGCTTTCTTTGCAGCCTCAGGTCAGATATATGATGAACCAGACCGAGCAGGCTATGGGGTGTCTAAATTGTTAAGTCTTCTGCAGGGCGAGAGTGCAGCCGAGGATTTTTGTTCTCAGTTCCGACAGTTCTGTGTTGATTCTGGGTGGAATGACCGGGCCTTAAAGGATTTATTTCTCGCCGGGTTGTGTGAGGCAGTAAAGGATCTGCTGTTGTCTCATCCTGAGCATGCCATGACTTTAGCAGTTCGGGCTGACCGTCGTCTTAGGGCCAGACTTAAGCCTAGGTCTGGTAGTTCCTCCCCAGCACTGAAGGAGCAGACTTCCATTCTAGCCAGCAACCATACTGAAGTCATGGAACTCGGGTATATGTCACCTTCAGATCGTAAAGCATTCCGCCTAAAGAATGGGCTGTGCTTCTACTGCTTGGATCCTGGACATCGGGTCGCCACCTGTAACAAGAAACAGCTTCAGGAAAACTTCCACTCCTAGGCGATGTGCAGAGGGATTGCCTAGGAGCTCAGGTACTTCTGGGTATTTCTAAGTTGCTTCTTCCTTGTTCCATTTTGTTTGGTTCCTGTCTAAATTATTATCATGCATTTATTGACTCAGGGGCGGCTGACAATTTTGTAAATTTGGAGTTTGTTAAGCCATTTGCATCTGAATTGCGGAATTTAAGCTCTCCCATACAGGTTTCTGGAATCGACTCCACCCCGTTGACTGCGGGGCAAGTTAAGAAGATTACACCCGAACTAACGTTCTCTGTGGTAGCATTACGTACAGAGACCTGTACGTTCCTAGCCATGGAAAATTTATCCATCGATATTGTGTTGGTGTTACCATGGTTACGTCTTCACAACCCCGTTATTGATTGGGCAGCCTCTGAGTTGATACAGTGGGGGGCGGGCTGTGGAGATCATTTAACATCTGTTTAACTGCATTTGTCCAGTTGTGAGATTCCTGGCCTGCCTAAGTACTTAGAGGAGTTTGCTGATGTATTATCTAAGCAACTTTCAGAAGTTTTGCCCCCCCATAGTGAATGGGATTGCAAAATCAATCTTGTTTCTGGGGGTAAGATTCCCGAGGGGGGAATTTACAATGTTACTGTCCCTGAACTGGAGGCGATGGAGTATGTAACTGAGAGTTTAGCCAAGGGGCATATTCGTCCTTCTGAGTCTCCTGCAGGGGCTGGGCTTTTCTTTGTGGAAAAGAAGGATGGTAGTCTCCAGTCTTGTACTGATTATCGAGCATTGAACAAGATTACTGTGAAGAATCAATACTCACTTCCGCTGATCCCTGATCTCCTTAATCAGGTTATAGCTGCCAGAAGGTTCTCCAATCTTGATCTCAGGGGAGCATACAACCTAATTAGGATTGGAGAAGGGGATGAATGGAGGACCGCATTTAATACTCCTTTCAGGCATTTTGAGTGTTTAGTGATGCCATTTGGTTTATGCCCCGGCCGTTTTTCAGGGCTTCATGAATGCCATATTTCATGATATTATGGGTATTTTTGTGGTAGTGTATTTGGATGATATTTTGATTTTTTTTCCTCCGATTGGGAGACGCATCTGAGTCATTTACGTATTGTGCTCTCTCGTCTTCGAGAGCATCAATTGTTCGCTAAGCTGGAGAAATGCCAATTTGGCGTCCAAGAGATCTCTTTTTTGGGGTATGTCATAACGCCTTCTGCTATTCAGATGAATTCAGACAAGGTCCGGGCCATAACTAAATGGTGTCAACCAACTAATTTAAAAGCGTTGCAACGCTTTTTAGGTTTTGCAAATTTTTACCATAAATTCATTAGGAATTTTTCAGTTATGGCCAAACCTTTGATGGACCCCACTAAGAAGGGCGCTGAGGTAAACATCTGGTCACGTGAGGCAAAGGAAGCCTTTGCTCACCTTAAGGAGGCATTTTCTACTGCCCCGGCTTTCGTACAACCTAATCTCAATTGTGCATTTGTTGTGGAGGTGGATGCTTCTGAGCATGGTGTGGGTGCTGTCCTATCCCAGGGAACTGCCTCTCTCTCCAATCTGCAGCCATGTGCCTTTTTCTGTAGGAAGTTTAGTCCGGCGGAACTGAATTATGATATTGGCAATAGAGAATTTCTGGATATCAAATGGGCATTTGAAGAGTGGAGACACTTCCTGGAGGGGGCCAGACGTTAGATTACTGTATTCACTGATCACAAGAATTTGATTTATCTACAGTCTGCCAAGCGCCTAAACGCTCGACAAGCTCAGTGGGCTTTATTTTTCTCTCATTTTAATTTTGCAGTTACTTATGTACCAGGGTCAAAGAACGTCAAGGCAGATGCTTTATCCCGCAGTTTTGGGGCGCCTAAACAAGAGGGTGCTCAACCCGAGAGTATTCTATCTCCTGGGATGGTGGTGGCAGCGTTGTTGTCCAACATCTCCGACCAGGTTCTTGCTGCTCAATCGGGTGCTCTGAGTGGTCCTTGCCAAGGGAGGTTGTTTGTACCCAGTGCCTTACGCTTACTTGTTTTAGAGAAAGCTCATGCATCTATCTTGGCAGGCCACTCACGTATTCATGGCACGTTGGAATTGCGTAGATGTCTCTACTGGTGGACGCAGATGGCCTGGGATGTCAGACGTTTTGTCGAGTCCTGTTCAGTTTGCACTTGAGGGAAGAATGTCAGGAGACGACCCGAGGGCCCTATTCTGCCACTCCTGGTGCCATCCAGACCATGGTTGCACTTATCCATGGATTTTGTCACGGATCTTCCGGTTTCTCGGGGACGCTAGGTCATACGGACGGTAGTTGACCGTTTTTCTAAGATGGCACATTTTGGCCCTCTCAAGAAGTTACGGCTTCCGAATTAGCTTCCACTTTCATCAAGGAAGTAGTGCATTTACATGGCATCCGTGAAAATATGGTGTCGGATCGAAGGGTACAGTTTGTTGCCCAGTTTTGCATGGTTATTGTAAAAGCATCAGAGTTGGGTTGTCGTTTTCCACGGCTTTTCACCCGGAATCCAATGGGCAGACTTAGCACATGAACCAAGAACTTATTCAGTACCTCAGGTTATATGTCAGCGATCGTCAGGATCAGTGGGCAGATTTTTTGTCGTTGGCAGAGTTTTCCATTAATAATTATTGTAATTCTGCTTCTGGAACTTTGCTATTTTTCTGCAATGCTGTCTATCATCCCAGGTGTTCCTTTTCTGTGTCACCGGCGTCCGAGAATCCTTCGGCGGATTCTATGGTCAAGAGGCTTAAGGAGATTTGGGGTGAGGTACGTCGTAACTTGGAGCATTCTCGGAGGGTCATGCTAAGGAATAACGTTAACAGACACACTATCTCTGGCTCTTTTTCGGTTGGTCAGTTGGCTTATTTATCTTCCAAGAATTTGAAATTAAAGTTCCTGCATTGAAACTGGCTCCGTGATTTGTGGGACCCTTTTCGATTATCAGAATTGTCAATCCTAAGGCTTACGAACTGGCATTACTGGATTCTTGAAAGATTCATAAAGTTTTTCATAAAGCTCTGTTGAAAAGATACGTCCCTCCAATGCAACAGGTACCAGTGGATGCGGAAAATAGATGTGATACCTTGAAAAACGTGAGCTGTAATGGATTTATAGATTAAACACATTATTCCCACTGGGTTTAAATGAAAGTCTTGAAAACCTCCATGATTAATGTTAAGAAAATTGTAGACCAATGTGTCAGTTACTTGTTCTGCTATTAGATTGTAGACGAGGAAGATATAGCATCCTGCTAGTATAAGCAGCGAAGGGGTTTAACAAAACCTTTTTCTAAATGGCCACCTGCTGACGGCCGGGTCGGATCCTGCTGCGAGAATTCTCGCAGCGGGACCTGACCCGAGCCCCTGCAGGGACCAGTGCGGCGCTCACCTCTCCCGCGGCCCCGGCTCTTTGATGTGACGGCTGCCGGCCAGCCGGCGCATGCGCAGAGCGGAGCCGGGGCGCTGGGAGAGACATTTCTGTGCGGGCCTCTGCGACACCCGCACAGAAATAAAGCATGCTGCGATTTGTTTTCTGTGTCTATTTTCACACGGACAAATCGCAGCCGTCTGCATAGGATTGCGTTTTCCAATGCAATCCTATGCAGGCGTCCAGGGGAGGAAATTTTGCTGGAAATCCCGCCGCAAAATTTCCGCCCGTGTGCAGGGGGCCTATACTAGAGAGTAATATGAGATAAGAAAAACGGAAGATAAGATGGTCTCTCAGACCACTTCCCTTGCATTCCTTCTCACTGAAATCATAGTGGCTTCATTGTATATTATAGTTACACCTTAAAAGGTGTAACTTATGTTAATCATTTTTAGTGGTAGCCTATCATGTATTGTAATTATTCTTGGAGGTAGATACTTTTCCTTCTACACGAGATCTGAGATTGTCTTTTCCTTGGTAAACACATAAATTCTCCTTACATTTTTGGTCCTTCAAGCGGGAAAAATTCACTGCAGAGGGAAAGGACAGTCTGGCTGTGAAAAGGTGGGTCTGAAGTACTCTCTGATCATTAAAAGACCTCCGTCTTGCTTAGACATTATTAGAGGCCAGTCGGGCATCCTGTCCGAAACAGTGACATTTTTCCAAACTAGCCTGAGAATTTAAAAGCCTTCCAGATAATGTGTAGTAAGTATAGCAATGGTTAAACTTTTCTTCTCTCTTCTTCTTCTGTATACTTTAGTGTTAGTAGAATTTACAATGTGTATTATAAATGAGGCAAGTATAGACAAATTGGTTGTCAAGGGGCAATAGCAGTAGTCTATGTGAGACCATAGCCATTGTGAGAAGGCTACAGGAAAGAATTACTCCGCATGGCGCGTAAAAAAGTGGATGACGTCATGGGACACAGGGGTGTCCAGGAGCTTTACTTCTTATCTTCCTACTACTTCTTTTTCTTTGATATTGTGTTATAGAGTAACTAAGAATATACAAAGAGGGCGGCCGCCTACTAACATATTGTAATATTTGTATTGTTGTCTTATACTGCATGAAGCGAATGTGTGAGTGATTGAGATAGGCAGATCCGATACATGGGCACTGACCTCTTGGACACATTAAGGACCAACCTTGGTGTGTGGGTTGTTTTCGGACAAGACCCTTGATTGTGTTCAATGTTCACAGGCCCTACTCGGAAAGGCAAGAAGGAGTCTTCGTGTATATAGCAAAGCACTTATTCTGGTCAGGAACTTTTGCGATTCTGCTGTATATTTCAGCGGCCAAAGGCTCTTTTTATCTTGTTTGTCTTTTAAATCAACGTCAAGAACATAATTACTAACAATGGGAAATGCAAACTGTAAGGCATTCTTCTGTGAATGTCTCTGTTATCAATGACAGGAAGTCCTTGAAGGAATGAAGAAGTACATGCACAAGTTAAATCTTGACTGTGTCAAATATTGTGACAAGTGGGAAAAAATATAGATTAAAAATAAATTAGAAGTCCTTAGTTATAAAGACTTATGTGATAAAATACAGACAAAATCAGCTAAAGATCAACAGAAATACGGATTATCTGCTGCTGAAGCCTGGTTCAAAGAAGGCCCACACTGTCACCCATATAAAAAATATGTTGTCACAGAGGCAGAAAAGTCTAATATTGCAAACTAGAAGCCCTTCACAGTTTAGACAAAATTAAAATAATATCTTTTTATTAATTATACATAAAAACGTGTTAAACAGACACAGGGCACTTACACAAAACCCCCTGAGTTCTCAGAGGTATCCAAGTCTCATTGGAGACTTATTACCACTTGCATTCTATATTAGTTCCCTCTTCTTCAAAAGTTGTCAGGAGGGAACAACATATACCAATAGGTTATAGAGCAAAGTGGTATAAGTTGTCAAAAATTGATAAGAACTCGGATAAGGATAGATCAATTCCTTTCTTAAAGTCCCATTCCCATACTAGAAATTTTGAACTTGTGTCAGGATATTCTGATAGGCTGAATCAGCTCAATCCTGTATCACTTATTATGTTTGACATTAAGGATAAGTCTTACATGAAGATTTTATCCATTTATCCGTTTAGTCGTAAAGGGAATGGTATATGAGAGACTGTGAGTGGGTATTAAAGAGCAGACGATGTATAGTTGTACTGATACGTATTCTATTACCGCTGTCTAAGTACTCATAGTCTCTTATATTTTTTATTCGGAAAGAGGGGAGGATATGAGCCCATTAAAGTGATCAGTGGGCACACACCTGTTCCTTCCAAAGACAATTAGAAACTGTATAACAGTCAATAGACTCAGCATGTGGTACTTTGTAATTTCTTGTGATTAAAGTTTGAGCATTATCGTGCTCTTTCCTAAGTACTATGTAATCTCTTATAGTCTCTCTCAACGCGTTTCTCCACTAGTGAAAGCGGGTCATCAGGAGATAGTTGAGTTAGTACAGTCGGATGTAATTTACTATTTCCGAGTTCAATTTGAACCAAAGATGGTATAGTAATGTACAAATCACCCCAGTCGATAGTATTTTATCGGCTCGCTCTTAGCATAAGACTGGTATACTTCAAATGAAGGATAACCTGCCATGTGTAGGCAGTATCCTATAGGATACCAATCTAGAAATTTTATAGAGATGTATACTTGGTCAGTTACTTAGAGAGTCATGAAAGGCCCTATTTGCGATCTTTCATGTTTGAATTAGTGAACCAGTACTATGCTATACGTGTTGGTATCACTAATGTTACTATTGGTAAGACTGCCTGTTTCTAAGGCTGCCTGTTTACAAGGCTGTCTATGTCTAAGGCTGCCTAGTACCTAGTCTGGAGTAAAAGTAGCAGCGCCTCTGGCCTTGGTGGTAGGTCAGGGCTATTTGTGCACTGGTTTGATGTCTGTCCTTATAAAGCAAGCTTTGCTCCTCCCTAAGTGGGTATGTCATGCCATTCAGCCAATCATGTGAACTCAGGGAGGGGGAAGGTTGGTTGACTCTTTGTTGTCCATGGTATTATAGCGATCTTTTTGGAGAGATATTGAGCATTAGTATGTTCTAGGCTAGTGTCTTCTATCATAGGATTACCCATATTGCTTACCGATCTCATTAAAAAGGCCCTGATCCGCGCATTAAATGTTAAATGTCGAAAGTACGCTATCACCATTGGGCCTCCCATAAGGGGCTGTACTAGCAAAACAGGCCGCCGATAGGTGAGGAGGAAGGCGTTGGCTGCGCCGTGCCGCTGCAACGTCACGACGTGGCGTACCATAGTGACGTCAGCACACATCGGCCGCCGGACGACAGTATGGGTGCGGTGAAGTTAGGTATCGTAGTGCTGGGCAACGTCATGACGTCACCACGTTAGTAACGTTATGGCGACACCGCGAGTTAGTCACAGTAAAACAGAGTGAGCGCGGTGACGCTAGATTGCGTAGTGACATCACCACGCTCTGTAGTGTCACATGATTTGGGTTGCATGCATTCGTGGGATCAGAAGCGTCAAGGCACAGTATGATGACACGCTAAGTATATTGGTAAGGTAGTTGTTCACCAGATGCTCACATGACCAGTATAAGAGGTCATGTGATAAGATGGACTACATTTGTCATACTAATAGATGACTTTGTTTACACATTTATTTGCATATTAAATTGATCTATTCGTTACCATCCGTGTATAATAAGGAAATATACCCATCCTTTGTTAGAAGGACACACTTATCATGCTAATAAAGTGCTATGATTTATATATCTAATCGGTCTGTTTATTCTCGTGTGTACATGATAACAGGATACAGGTCAACATGGACTGCATATCCTGATCCTTATGTTATTTGGCTTGAAAAAAGACCTAATTATAGGTCGAAACGTTGCCTATCTTAAAGGAGATGTCTCGAGGAAGCAGTGAATTTTTTTTTTTTGCCCAGTCCCCCCCATTAAGTACACATTACTAAGCCCCCCTGTAAATGACATTTCTAGCTGGTTCGTACTTACCGTTCCAGCGTTTCAGCAACTTATAAAAGTTTCCCCAAGATGGCCGCCGGCTCTTTTCCCGTCGCTCGCTGCAGCCCGACGTGCGCGCTCCCGAGACGCTGCCAGCTGTGTCTCCATGGCAACCAGACGCCCCGCAGCCGCCGACCGGACCCACCGCAGCCGCCGACCAGTCACCCACTGCCAGGCAGCAGGTAACCGGCGCACCCCCCCCCAACCCCCCCCCCATCACAGCGGCAGCCCCCCGGCGCAGCGACAGCCCCCCCGGCCCAGCGCTAGTTCCCCCGGCGCAGCGACAGCCCCCCCCCGGCCCAGCGCTACTTCCCCCGGCGCAGCGACAGCCCCCCCCCGGCCCAGCGCTACTTCCCCCGGCGCAGCGACAGCCCCCCCCGGCGCAGCGACAGCCCCCCCCATCGCAGCGACAGCCCGGCGCAGCGGCAGCCCCCCCCCGGCCCATCACTTACCAGGACAGCTGGACGGCGGGACAGCTGGGCGGCTTCTCCGGACAGCTCGGCAGCTCTGCACCTTCCTCTAACAGAGGAAGGTAAAGAATGGCCGCTCCAGCGCGCTCCCGAGCAGTGACAGCTCGTCTGCGCATGCGCAGAAGAGCTGTAGCGGGGAGCACACTGAAGCGGCTCGTGCTGAATGGAGAAGACCGGACTGCGCAAGCGCGTCTGAAAAAGCAAGCTGCCGGCGAATTTAGACGGAACCATGGAGACGAGGACGCTAGCAACGGAGCAGGTAAGTGGAATAACTTCTGTATGGCTCATATTTAATGCACAATGTATATTACAAAGTGCATTAATATGGCCATACGGAAGTGTGTAACCCCACTTTGTTTCGCGAGACCACCCCTTTAACTTGGACGCAATAAACATGTTCCTTTGTATGACATAATTTTCTGCATCATTTTATGCTGCTACCTCCTCCACTCTTCTACTTTGGGTATTCACTCACTGCGCTGCTAACAGCGCTGATACCAGCCCCACTGTGACATCAGTGTGCAGCTGGGAATCCTCTCATGACATCTCCTACTTGGTTCGGTGAGAGCAGGGGAAGAAGTGTCCACCAGCACACTGACGTCATAGTGTGCACCAGGATCATCACCGAGCAGCAACGCTGAGCAGAAGTGACATCCCACAGTGGGGGCCACTGTGGGATGTCACTATGACACTGGGGGCCGCTGTGGGATGTCACTATGACACTGGGGGCCGCTGTGGGATGTCACTATGACACTGAGGGTCTCTGTGGAATGTTACTCTTATACTGGGGGCCACTGTGGGATGTCACTATTAGACTGGGGGCAGCTGTGGGATGTCACTATTATACTGGGAGCCGCTGTGGGGATGTCACTATGATACTGCGGGTGGCTGTGGGGTGTCACTATGATACTGGGGGCTGCTGTGGGTGTCACTGTGATACTGGGGGCCGCTGTGGGGTGGCACTATGATACTGGGGCCACTGTGGAGTGTCACCATTACTACTGGGGGCCGCTGTGGAGTGTCACCATTACTGCTAGGGGGTCACTATTACCGCTGGGGCCACTAGGCCCCCAGCATCATAGTGACACCCCCCAGCGGCCCCATGTTTACATGTGGTGGAAATGTGCAGGGCTGTTTCAAAATAGACAGTGTGCAGATTTTGACAGCTTTTTGGATGTAGAAATGCTGCAGAATTTTCCACAGATATTTCCGCTGAGGACATTCTGCAGTAGTTCCGCATCCAAAAAGCAGTCAAAATCTGCACACTGTCTATTTTTAAGTGCCCCTGTCCTTTTTGGAATGACGGAAGTAAAATCATACGTCGTGATAAGCTCCGCCCCCTAACATCTTGGCACTTTGCGATAAATAAGTGGGTTTTGGGTTGCAGTTTAGGCACTCGGTCTCTAAAAGGTTTGCCATCACTGTCCTAGAGGTAGTCTACATACTACTGTATGTGGATGACATCCTGCTGGCAGCAGGTAGTGAGGAAAATTGTAGGGAGAACACAATCACACTCTTGAGGTTTCTCTATGAGCAACGCTATAAGGCAAACAGAAAGAAACTCCAATACTGCCAGCAAACGGTTAAATATTTGGGGTATAACCTGTTAGATGAAGGTAGGCATATAGACGACATTGGGAAGCAAGCAATTATGGAGGTTCCAAAACCACAAACAAATGATGTCCTTTTTGGGAATGGCAAACTTCTGCAGAGCCTGGATCCCAAATTATGCATCTCTGACAGCACTTTTTACCAGACTCATCTATGATGAACACCTGGCTGCAGCTAACAGGATCTAGTGGGATTGGCCCTCTAAGGAAGCCTTTGTCAGGTTAAAACAGACTCTGGTGGGCACATCAGTCTTGGGGGCTGCCGAACTACAACAAGCCCTTTGTTTAAACTTTTGACTCAAGGGAAGGATATATGAACACTGTGGGAAACAGACCGCTGGCATACTACTCTTCCAGACTAGATCCAGTGGGCTGAGCACTCCCACCCTGCGTACAAGCGGTAGCGGCAGCTGAAGCAGTCAGACCTTCTGCCACTATAGTGCTGTTCACCCACTCACACTGAAAGTACTGCATGCAGTTAATTATACTCATATCTTAGTCCTTCCAGACATCTCTCCTGCATGACACTACTGCTCTCACAGCCACACCTGACAATTAGAGATGTACTACACTCCATCCATCCACCTTACTGCCTATTTCTTCAGATGGTCCTCCATACAACTGTCTAGGAGAGATGGCACATAAGGTGTTACCCAGACCAGATCTACAGGATATACCTCTTGTAGATGCTGTATACACTCTTTGTAGATGGGTCGTCCAGGAAGAACTTCGATGGCACCAATGCCGTTGCATGCTGTGGTTACGCTAAAAGAGACCATAATAGCTGGGTCCTTGCCAAGGCACTACTCTGCACAGGCAGCAGAACTGGTAGCTCTGACAGGGGCCTGCAAGTGTGCACAGGGTAAAAAGATCACTATTTAGTTATGTAGCAGTATTGAGCCATGGCCTCTGCCTGTCTCAACAGAAGGGATATGGTTGCACTCGTATCTAAGGTATTCGCTACAGATGGCTTCTCAAATTACTAAAAAGGGGTATTTTCCAACACCTCAGTATCTACTATGTATCTAAATATTTGTATGAATTATATTGAATTAAACAAATGTGAAGGTAAAAATATTGTCCAGTTATTATAGATGCTTTAGCCAAGTGGATAGAAGTGTTTCCCACTGGTCAGTCAGATGCACCGACAGTGGCTAAAGCATTACTAAGGGAAACAATACCAGGTGATTTGGTCCTTATTAGAGACGAGCGAGCATGCTCGGTAAGGGCAGTTACGAGAGAGAGCAACGCTATTTTGGAATAACTGCATACTTGTCTGAGAAAATTCAGGAGGGGGGATGCGCGGGGGTGAGCAGGGGGTTGCGGAGGGGAGCGGGGGAGGGCAGAGAGAGAGATCTATTTCACTCCCCCCCCCCCTGCCGCCCCCTGCCATCCGCGGCCCCTCCGAATTTTCTCAGATGAGCATGTAGTTACTTGAAAATAGCGTTGCTCTCTCGAATAACTGCCCTTACCGAGCATGCTCACTCATCTCTAGTCCTTATCAAAGTGATAAAGAAAAAGAACAGGAAGACTCCTAAGTGGGAAGGACCTTACCAGGTATTCCTGACCACTCCTACTGCAATAAAGATTGCTGAAAGGCAGACCTAGATTCACCAATCTCACTGTAAAAAGGTAACACAGGCAGAGCAGGGACAGTGTGCTGATGGGTTCCAGTTCAGTCTGCAAAAAAAGCGGGGTCCACATTAGGTGGTCTCTATCTCAAGTCGGTGAAGAAATTCACACCCCTTTTCCCTGGACTGCTCAGTAAGGACAAAATGACAGGAATAGCATTTCTTTTCAGAGTATTGGTGAATCTGGGGAACGCTATTGATGACAGCACTGAATTTGTCAGTGTTAGGGTTGGCCAGGGCAGAAGGACAGTGACTCCCAATGCCAACCCTCTCCCGTATCCCTACCTAATTGCCCTCCAGGGTGACAACTGGGCGACGGTCCCTACGCTGCACTAGTGTCAGGGATCCCGGGAAAGAGGGACTGGAGTCTGACTATACTACTTCTACTGAAATGTTACAAATACTATGCTCTCCCTACACTGCTGCCAGGAAAATGTTTATCTGCTGCTTTGCCCATACTGCTTCTATGTAACTGTTACTGGGGTCTGACTATACTGCTACTACTGAAATGTTACAAATGCTGTGCTCTCCCTACACTGCTGCAAGGGAAATGTGAATCTGCTGCTTTGCCCATACTGCTTTTACGTTAATGTTACTGGGGTCTGTCTGCACTGCTGGAACTGAAATGTGACTGGGGCATGTCGCAACTGATACTACTGAAATGTTACTGGGGTCTGTTAATACTGCTGGAACTGAAATGTTACTGGGGTCTGTCTACACTGCTGGAACTGAAATGTTACTGGGGTCTGTCTAGACTTATACTACTGAACTGTTACTGGGGTCTGTCTATACTTATACTACTGAAATGTTACTGGGGTCTGTGTATACTGCTGCAAATGAAATGTTAGTGGGGTCTGTCCTCACTGCTGCAAATGAAATGTTACAGGGGTCTGTCCATACTCTTACCACTGAAATGTTACTAATTTTCAGCTCTGCCTATACTGCTGCTACTGCTATGTTACAGGGTTGTGGAAACGGAGGC
Organism: Eleutherodactylus coqui; assembly: GCF_035609145.1. Classification (NCBI taxonomy): domain Eukaryota; kingdom Metazoa; phylum Chordata; class Amphibia; order Anura; family Eleutherodactylidae; genus Eleutherodactylus; species Eleutherodactylus coqui. The sequence continues at coordinate 25,493,547 of NC_089841.1, forward strand.
TTCCCAAAGACATGATGGTGGCGAGGCCGCGCTACTAGGTCCCCAGGCGCGACAACTTTTCAGTGACGCGGTCACTGTGAAGGTGCATATAACCACAGACACGGGGACAGGACACGTACTGCCTCAAAAACATCCCCCTCCTCCTCCTCCAACAATGAAACCATTCTTGGCAAATGCTTTCGCAGTGGTCCATCTGGCGGCAGTCCAAGAATTTCACCTTAAACCACACAATAAGAAAGCCCCCCACCATGGCCCACTTAATCCTGGCCACATTCCGAAAACCAACTAAATAAAACCGCGCTAATAGGATCACAGTCGCGACCAATATCCCACCAACGCGATTACTGGTAAGGTGCATATAACCACGGACACGGGGACACGACACGTACTGCCTCAAAAACATCCCCCTCCTCCTCCTCCAACAATGAAAACATTCTTGGCCGAAGCCCACCTGTATATAATCAGACATTAGCTCTGGTGTCCAGGGCACTGCAATGGGATATATTTATGTACCGCCAGTGGGTTCCAGGGAGCCACCCATGCTGTGGGTCCACAGGGACTTCACATAGGGGAGGTGTTCCTGCCTGTGTCTATGTATTAAAAACCCCGATCTGACTGGGGCATGCAGTGTGGGCCAAAACCCACCTGTATTTTATCTGACGTTACCTCAGCTGTGCAAGGCAATGCAATGGGATTTACTTATGTACCGCCGGTGGCTTCCTGGGACCCACCCATGCTGTCGGTCCACACGGACTTCACATTAGGGAGTTGTACCTGCCTGTGTATACTTATAAAAAACTCGAGTCCGACTGGGGCATGCAGTTTGGGCCGAAGCCCACCTGTATTTAATCAGACGTTAGCTCTGCTGTCCAGGGCACTGCAATGGGATTTATTTATGTACCGCCGGTGGGTTCCAAGGAGCCAACCCTGCTGTGGGTCCACAGGGACGTCACATAGGGGAGTTGTACCTACCTGTGTCTACTTATAAAAAAACCCAGTCTGACTGGGGCATGCAGTGTGGGCCGAAGCCCACCTGTATTTTATCTGACGTTAGCTCAGTTGTGCAGGGCACTGCAATGGGATTTATTTATGTACCACCGGTGGCTTCCTGGGACCCACCCATGCTGTCGGTCCACACGGACTTTACATTAGGGAGTTATACCTGCCTGTGTCTACTCTTAAAATAACCCAGCCTGACTGCGGCATGCAGTGTGGGCCGAAGCCCACCTGTATTTAATCTGACGTTAGCTCTGCTGTTCAGGGCACTGCAATGGGATTTATTTATGTACCGCTGGTGGGTTTCAGGGAGCCACCCATGCTGTGGGTTTACAGGCACTTCACATTAGGGGAGTTGTTCCTGCCTGTGTCTATGTATTAAAAACCCCGGTCTGACTGGGGCATGCAGTGTGGGCCAAAGCCCACCTGTATTTTATCTGACGTTACCTCAGCTGTGCAGGGCAATGCAATGGGATTTACTTATGTACCGCCGGTGGGTTCCAGGGAGCCACCCATGCTGTCGGTCCACACGGACTTCACATTAGGGAGTTGCACCTGCCTGTGTATACATATAAAAAAAACTCGAGTCTGACTGGGGCATGCAGTGTGGGCCGAAGCCCACCTGTATTTAATGAGACGTTAGCTCTGCTTTCCAGGGCACTGCAATGGGATATATTTTTGCAGCGCCGGTGGGTTCCAGGGAGCAACCCATGTTGTCGGTCGACACGGACTTAATATTAGGGAGTTGTACCTGCCTGTGTCTACTCATAAAATACCCCAGTCTGAATGGGGCATGCAGTGTGGGCCGAAGCCCACCTGTATTTAATGTGACGTTTGCTCAGCTGTGCAGGGCACTGCAATGGGATATATTTTTGTACCGCCGGTGGGTTTCAGGGAGCCACCCATGCTGTCGGTCCTTACGGACTTCACATTAGGGAGTTGTACCTGCCTGTGTCTATGTATTAAAAACCCCGGTCTGACTAGGGCATGCAGTGTGGGCCAAAGCCCACCTGTATTTTATCTGACGTTACCTCAGCTGTGCAGGGCAATGCAATGGGATTTATTTATGCACCACCGGTGGCTTCCTGGGACCCACCCATTTTGTCGGTCCACACGGACTTCACATTAGGGAGATGTACCTGCCTGTGTAAACTCATAAAAAACCCCAGTCTGACTGGGGCATGCAGTGTGGGCCGAAGCCCACCTGTATTTTATCTGACGTTAGCTCTGCTGTCCAGGGCACTGCAATGGGATGTATTTATGTACCGCCGGTGGGTTCCAGGCAGCCACCCCTGCTGTGGGTGCACACGGAATTCCCATTGCGGAGTTGTACCTGCCTGTGACTATTTATAAAAATCCCCAGTCTGACTGGGGCATGCAGTGTGGGCCGAAGCCCACCTGTATTTCATGTGACGTTAGCTCTACTATCCGGGGCACTGTATTGGGACAAACTTCAGGAGCAATACAGTGCTAATGAGACGTGCACAGCTACGCTAGCATTGGAGTCTGCTGTAGGCCCACAATTGCTGAGGGTTTGTGCAGAGGCCTATGTCATGGGTGCAGTGAAAGTCCGCTTCCTGCCTAGGATTGCTGAAGCTGTGGGCCGAGGCCTATGTCATGGGCATGGTGCAAGTCTGCCATGTTTGGCCGCTCAGATCAATTTTTTGTTCATGTGTTGGGTTGCCTAGGACCCACCTATGCTGTTGGTGCAAACTTAGTTCCCATCGCGGTGTTTGATCTGTCTGGCACAAAGACACTGATTGACTTGGGTAAGGGGCAGAGCGCAGACGGCTTTCCCCTTGCAGTGTCGATTGAGCTATGCGACACCTTGACAGAATGAATACTGTGTGGCACATGGATTCCCCATTGCTATGCCCACGTTTGCAGCTCCTGACGGAGGTGGCACAGGATTGGATTTCTCATTGCTTCTGTACAGCATTGTGGGCTATCGCTCCGCCCCTTTTAAAGAGGGTCACTGACTGACCCTGCCAACCCTCTGCAGTGTGTGCCTCCGGGTCCTCCTCATGCCAGACGTACTTATAAATAGACATGAGGGTGGTGTGGCTATGAGGCCAGCGTGTGGCATGAGGGCAGCTGAAGGCTGCACAGGGACAATTTGGTGTGCGCTGTGGACACTGGGTCATGCGGGGGGGGGGGGGGTTGGGCAGCATGTAACCCAGGAGAAGTGGCAGCGGTGTGTGCCGCAGGCAGTGCTTGTGCTTAGTTGGAGGTAGTGTGGTGCTTAGCTAAGGTGTGGCTTACTAATGAGGGTTTGTCTAAAGTAAAAATGGTTAGCGGGGGGGCCCACTCTTGCCGCTATTGTGGCTTAATAGTGGGACCTGGGAACCTGAAATGCAGCCCAGCATGTTGCCCCTCGCCTGCCCTATCCGTTTCTGTGTCGTTTCCATCACTTTCTTGGGTTTTCCAGATTTTCACCAATGAAAACCTTAGCGGAGCATGGGTAATATACAAAAATGCTTGAGTTGCCCATTGACTTCAATGGGGTTCGTTACTCGAAACGAACCCTCGAGCATCGCGAAAAGTTTGACTCGAGCAACGAGCACCCGAGCATTTTGGTGCTCGCTCATCTCTAGTCAAGACACTTCTCCATGAGAACTCAATGAATTCTACTTTATTATCAACATTAGCAATTTTTATACAGAAGGAAGAGGGCCTATTCAAAAGTTACTTGGTACAAAGGTTAGTGTTACATTGGTGACAACGTTGATTGATCATAAGGCTTATTGACATCTACCAAATAGTCTCAAAGCTCTTAAGGGTCATCTTAGACATGGAAATCAGTACTCTTCAATTATTCCCTGGATGCCTGTGCTGTTATCCGCAAAAGCCATTTATCTTCCATTACTCTGGGATCCAGGTGTGTCCAGGATCCAGGTGGCGAGCACTCTCACAGTGTTGTTTTTGGTGCTGCTGATTGTACTGATTTCCATGAATCAAAGTCAATCAGGATAAGGTTGTTACATTAGACACTATTTCTGCTATAGTTGTGAGTCTTCTCTGTTAACATAGCTTAGCCTTATTTAATTTGCCTGTTGACTTCTTATCTTAAAATCCTAGTTACCGACACTACAAAGCATAGGTTTTAATCTTTTATTTAAGGACCAATAGTCCAATACAAGGTAATAAGCATACACTTATTGTATTCTGAAACTTAACATTTTATATTCTATGACACTAGTATTAGATTTTTTCCACACCTCACAACACAGATTAGGCTTATCTCACTAATAAGCACTTACAGTTTTGCCCCTGCTTTTTATGTCGTAATTGGAAAATCTCTAGTGGAGATTCCTCCTCCCGTAACTCATGCCACAGATCTGTACTTTTGGCACCACCTTGTAATCCTCAACAGTCTGTTTGGCCCACCATAATCGGAGGGAATACTCTATGCCGGCACACCTCAGACAGCCTCTACTGTCTGGAATCCATTACTTCAAGCCAAATGCTCTGAGCTGATGTCTGAATCATGGCAAATAAAAGCATTCCATGTGAACCCCTTCCCCACCTAACAAAGTGAACCTCATCAACCACATCTTGAACAATGAAAACTCTCTCACTGCATGGACACATCACACTGCTTTTAACAAGCACAATTGCTACTATAACCTTCATTGAATCTTTCTTGCATGAAATTACCTTTTTACTTTCTTTTAACAGTTTATCTTACACATTTTAAAACCTAACTTGCACAGTCCAAACACCATTCACTACTACAGAGGCAATCTAAAACCCATAACTCACACCTTTTTACACGCAGGGCATTACTTCACAGACAACATAAAAAAACACACAGTATACCTACTTCATAGTTCTTTTGATACAGACTCAGAATATTTCAACTCACCCGGACTGGGGCGGAAAATAGGAGAGAAGGAGAGATGGTATAGGTATAAGAATAAAACTTATTACCTTGCTTGAGCTCATTATCTGTCCGTCTCTGCTTCGAAGTCCCCTTGCTTCCGGAGAAAATGGAATTTCTGTATTATTCTCATCTCAGCAGTGCCTCCAAATTTGTTATCGCAATTTTCGCTATTCGATATATTGTGGGTGCCATATTAAATAGGAATAATGAATGGGGGCGTGGCCTAACCACCATAGCGGGAAGACGCACAGTAGAAGAGCTTGCTGGAGAACTGAACAAAATCGAGTTCATAATCACACTCTCCATCTTCCCAAAGCTCCTTAAACCATCAACAGACCTCCTGGAGACACAGAGAGTAGCTGGAGACCCTGCAGCTACGTGGGGAGAACCAGAAAGCGCCGTAGCAAGTGAGGCCTGACAGACCCTCTGGAGCCGGGGACTAAATTTCCGGTCTCCTTACCGCCGTGAGCGACCGCAACTCCACCGGAGCAACCACTCAATCGGGACTTCCCCCGCTCCATCCCCTGCACCAGCGGAACATTGGAGGGGTAAGGGGAACGTCACAAATAGCCCCTGAAGCGGCCGGAGCGCATCGCTCGATCGGGACTCTCTCCTCTACATTCCCTGAAACAGCGGAGCATTAAGAGGGTAAGGGGAGCTTCAGAAACAGCCCCTGAAGCCCAGCGGCAAGCCCGAGGATATAAGAGAGCCAGACACTTACCGGAGCCCGCAGGCAGCAGGGTTCAGTAGAGGCAGGAGTCCCATCCCCCAAAGAAACAGCGCAGGTCTTCCAATACACAGCACAGGAGGCGAGTGCATTCCCCTGGTAGAGACAGTACACAGCCTTGAACAGCAGGTGGACCTCCCAGGGACAGGACAAACATCCATCCTGTGAACAACCCCAGGGAGCCTATTATACAGTCCCCACTGTGAACTGTCTATACTTGCTCTGTCTGACACAGACCCTTCCATCAAGTGGTGGTGTCCCACAATCCCCATTCTCATTCTTACCCCCACCCCACCCCACTTTACTCTACCCCCCCCCCCCCAAGAAAAGAAAAGGGAGGAGGAGGAGGAAGAAAGGAGAGGAGGAAAAATAAGAAAAAAAAAATTAGGAACAGAGAAGGAGAAAGAAGAAAGAAGAAGAAAAAAAATAAAATAAAATAAAAAAATAAAAATAAATACATATATATATAAAGAAAAAAAGAAAAAAAAAAAGGCTTTGAGCACAGTGGTGGGCAATTAGTTAAACTAAACAATTCGGAGAAAATACACCGTTCCCACAGAGTGCTGCCTACAGCAGAGGAGAGGACCGGCGACACAGCGAGACTTTGGCTGGGCCCTCCGGCGAAACACCTCAGCCTGAGACCTGGTAGGCTATAGGGCCAGAAGTCCTATCTTGGCGTGGGGGGCAGAGCGGAGGTAGCAAGGTGCTGCACGCTTAAACATCTCTCCCAACTCCCCCTCCCCCCCAGCTGCGGGTCTCACAGCAGCAACCTCTATCCAGCAGAGGACCTAAGTGCATGAAATCTGACAGATCCCATCTGTCAGGAACAGACACCAGAGAGAGAATAGCCCAGTGTCTCCCGGGCGATAGCAGCTCAAAGTCTGAGACTTCTTCATAACAGAGCTCGCAGCCCTCGCCAGCCCTCAACAGGGATAGAAAGTCATTACCTACCCAGGACTAAGCAAGCAGCAAGCAGTGAACTGCGCCCAGATTCATAACACATACAACTCTTTACTAGCACCATCACTGGGCAGAAGAAAACACCAACTGGACACACAAGAGGCTTTGCTTGCTGACCGTGGGGCAATCTTGGGAGTCTTCTAGCCCTCCTCTACTCCTGAAAGTGACTATCCTCAACCTCCACCTTCACTCAACCTACACTTTGGGACATTCCAAATTACTCTAACCCCCCCCCCCCCCCAACAGTTTTTCAACAAAAAGAGATTCGGGCTGCTGACATGCCCTAATCCTTAAACAGAACCTGTGCCCTACGCAGCAAGCGACATCATATAAACAACGACACAATGGTTAAGACCGGCAAGGAAAGAACCAGCCAGACCCCTGGCCACCCTTCTTCATCCAAAAATCAGGCGGATTTACAGCGATACTTAAAAAAGAGAGGTGCCCATTCTCCTGCAGGAGCAGCCAAAAAGACTCTAACTTACTCTAATGAAGGCGACAACCCTACAGAATCTGAAGCTGAGAGCGATAATGAAACGGAACAGAGTACCTCATCGAAAGCCAATATATCAAAAGAATTCCTGAAGAGTGCTCTTGCACAAGCGATCCAACCAGTCCTCTCAGAACTCAACGTTATTAAAACCGAAATTCTGCATATCGGTAATAGAGTTGAGGATCTTGAAAATTCATATACAGACGTCATCACCAAAACAAATAACCTTACAGACCATATTGCACAACAGAGGGACCAAATCTATAGAGCCCTAGTGCTAATTGAAGACCAGGAAAATAGAAGTCGGAGACGCAATATTAGAATGAAAGGCCTACCGGAGACTCACGCACCAGACGAACTCAGAAACATAGCTCTAGACATCTTCTCAGACCTACTGGGAAAAGAGAGAGCAAATGTAATCACTATCGAAAGAATCCACAGAGCAGTACGCCCTAAACCAAAACAAGGGGAATCACCACGCGACATAATCTGCGGCCTCCTCTCTTTCAACGATACCCAAGCAATCTTATCTGCATCGAGGGAAAAGGGACAGTCTACCTATCAAGACACTCCGATCCAACTCTACCAGGACATAGCTCCGTCTACTTTAGCAAAAAGAAGACAAATGAGACCCCTACTAGAGGCCCTCAGATCCAAAAACTTACAATATTCCTGGTTGTTCCCCTTCGGCCTACTGATCCATAAAGATGGAAAACGCATCATTATCAACACCCCGGCTGACTTGGACAGAGCATGGCCTGCTCTGGACATTACACCAATCCAAATTCCATCCTGGATGCCACTAGGGGAAAAAGAAATATTACCTAAGGCAGCTGCCCTCGCTTCATGGAACAAGGCCACCCGATCCAAATCCCCTAAAAATAGAAGATCATACAAGAGATCGGACCTCTCACAGAACCAACCAGAACTTCAGGCAGATCCCCCTGAACCAAATTGATCTGCCACCCTAACTCAACGGTGGCACCCCTGAACAATATCCACATTTGGTCGGGGTTGGCCGACGTCCGGACGTGCTACCAACACCAGGACAGTGAAGAGACAAACTCCTTGAGTACAACGTTTCTCGCTTTCTCATCTCTTTTGTTTCTTTATGCTTTAGTTCTCTTGTAGCACTAGGATCCTGGTGCGGAGTTAACCCAGCGGCAACGCGGACATCAGGATGGACCCTATAAAGCCCTGCCTTCGGTCAGAGGGACATAGAGAACTCTTTACCAATCGCCCTCTGATAGGACAATCTCACCAATACTATAAGTATACATTTATCTGCATTTACTGAATTGCCTATCTAGCCTGATGTGTTTGGGACACTCACGTTCTTGCTTATATATGGCGAGTCGCGGGAGCCTGGCGCTTTTCGTCCCCTTCCCTGCCCGCGGCTCTCCCCCTGGGGCTAGTTCCGTCCACCGGGCCCCATAGGGCTCGCTGGCGGGGTGCTCCCTCTGGGGGGGGGGGGATGGGGTGGCCCCTCGCTGGAAACCATTTGGATGTTGAGAGTGGCCCCCGTGCCTGCTTATTACCAATCGCTCTTAGAGCTCATACAAGATGAGGGGGCGGGGAGACTCTCTCTCAGACATGCAGACACCCCGGAGCTCCCCGGAGAGTGGTAATGTCCGGCCTGCAAACACCTGCTCCAGTTTGGGGTTTTCTTTGTTATTTTGTGTTCCGGATCTGCCCTGCCCTTTTGGGCTCTCGCTGACCGTTTTGCCTCTTGTGTTTTACCATTGTGTTCACTTTAATACAAATATGTTCAGCTAGTCGCGCATCTGCACTATGTAGGTGCACAACAAGCTAATTTAAATCTAGTACTAGATAACTGTTGACTGTACTGCTGTATTGTTCTGTTGTACCCACTATCTGACCTGCTCCCTCACAGACCTAATCGTAGTCTTTTGAGGTAGCAGTCATCTAACCTCAACCCTTAAAACTTTAACTCTTAAAGTTTAATTCCTAACCCTGACCTTTAACTTCACCCCAACCTAAACAGGTACTTTACCCACGTTCCACCCCCTTTTCTCCCCTATAAGAAACAACACCGAAAGATCTCTTGTTCTGATTTCTCTAAAAACCACAAACTACCATCTACACGAAACAAGACCCTGCAACAAAAATGACAAACGAACTCATCTTTACTTCTCTAAACACCAAAGGATTGAATACCCCCCCAAAAAGAAATAGAGTAATGTGGCTCCTAAAGAGACTTAAAACCTCTATTGCGTTTCTCCAGGAGACCCACTTCAAGGACGTGGCACCCCAGAGATTTCCCCAAAAAATGTTTGACAGATGGTTTTTTAGCAACCACCCTAAGAGTGCTTCCAAAGGAGTAGCAATTGCACTAAATCCTTCAGTACCCTTTGTCGAGACAGGGAGGCTCTGACCAAGAGGGTCGCCTGTTATTCTTAAAGGGCAGGATTATGTCAGAAACCTTCACCCTAGCAAATCTTTACGTGCCAAATAATAATCAAGTGACCTGGCTGATAGAAGCACTAAATAAACTCTCACTTTTTGCAGAAGGCAAAATAATTATAGGATCAGACCAAAATCTGACCCTAGACCCCGTCTTGGATGCATCTTCAGGAAAATCCCAGATCTCTCAAAGAGCACGTAAAAGACTTCATAAAGCCCTGAGCGAGCTAAAAGTCTCTGACACCTGGAGGACTCTGAACCCTACAGGCAAGGACTATACCTTCTACTCTGCCCCCCACAAATCCTTTCAAAGAATCGACTACATTCTCATTTCCACTTCACTAATCCAACACCTAAAACATGCCCACATAGGAAACATAACAGTCTCCGATCACGCCCCGGTCACAAGCTCCATCAACTTGACACCTCCTTCGCATAAGCCCTGGAGCTGGAGACTAAACGAAACAATTTTAGAGAACCAAGAAGCTCTGGAGAGTGTCTCCACCCATCTGAAAAACTATTTCAAGGAAAACCAACTTAACCCAGAAAAATATCCCCTGGTGTGGGAAGCCCACAAGGCATATATAAGAGGTATCCTCATTTCCATTGGCTCCGCACAGAAAAAGCAAAAACTCAAAAGAATAAACAATATATTATCACAAATCTCCAAACTGGAACAGGCAGCCAAACAAAATAAAGTAATAGAAACCCATCCAGAACTAACATGCCTAAGAGAACTTCTTAAAGATATACTAAATAGTAAATTCGCAAAATCCTTACTATATTATAAACATCAACTATTCGCCCACGGTAACAAGGGAGGCAGACTCATGTCCTCTTTAATAAAAAAAGCTAGGAGAAAAACACACATACATAAAATAACTGACTCAGAAGGAAAGACGCACAGTGAAACCCCACAGATAGCAAAAACTTTCCAAAAATTCTACTCTCAACTATATAACCTGAACCTAGAAGAAGATCAATCGAACGAAACAAAAAACAGGAAACTAAACGAACTACTTGCCTCCCTGGACCTTCCCCAATTAAAACAAACAGAAGCAGACTCCCTAATCGCGCCAGTGACTTTGGAGGAAACTATTTCTGTATTGAATAGCTTCTCTCTTCACAAAAGCCCAGGCCTGGATGGATTACCCTTAATCTATTATAAAAAATTTCAGGACATAACTCTATCTTTCAATGCACTGTTAGCGGGTTCACATTTGCCGAGGCAGACGCAAGAAGCCTGTATTACACTTATATACAAGGAAGGTAAAGATCCACTATCATGTGGTAGTTATAGGCCAATTTCTCTTCTAAATCTAGATATCAAACTATGGGCTAAAATCCTCTCCAAACGAATAAACAAATTTATCCCCAACCTAATAAATGAAGAGCAGTCCGGTTTTGTCACAGGAAGAGAAGGTAAGGACAATTCGTCTAGACTTCTTCACATAATTAGCTATGCCAAAAAACAAAAAATCCCCTTAGTTTTCCTAGGTATAGATGCCGAAAAGGCTTTCGATAGGGTAGATTGGAATTCCTGCGTGCAGCCTTGGCTAAATTTAACTCCCCCCCCCGCCTAATTGAAGCGATCTTCACACTATATTCAAACCCTTATGCCAAAATCAAAGTAAACGACTCCTTTTCTCCACCTTTTTCTATCTCCAATGGAACTCGCCAAGGCTGCCCACTCTCCCCAACCCTCTTTATCCTTTCGCTAGAAATCCTGCTTCAATTGATACGCCTGAACGAAGACATCCAGGGAATTCACCTGAAACACCTTTCAATCAAATCCGTAGCCTTTGCCGACGATATCCTGTTCGTTCTCAGCAACCCAGAACAAGCCCTCCCAGTATTAAAAAGCATTCTCGACCTTTATGGATACATTTCCAACTTTAAAGTCAATGAAGCTAAGTCGACCATACTAAATGTATCTCTATCTCCTGAAGTCGCCAAAAAACTAAAAAGAACCTCAGGTTTCACTTGGTCTGAGACTTCCATCGAATATTTAGGTGTCAAAATAACAAAAAATCTAGATCACCTTTTCGATAGAAATTTTGTCCCACTCTTAGAAAATATCTAATCTTCCTTGCAAACATATGACCTACCAGTAATCTCTTGGTTCGGCCGAAGAAACCTCCTACAAAATACATAGTCCCTAAGATCTTATACAAAATGCAAATGCTCCCAATCTACCTCCCGGACTCCTTCTTTAAACAGATCAGAACAAAATTCTCCAAATTCATATGGAAAAACAGGAGACCCCGTCTAACACACAACTTACTGGCACAGAAGAGGGAATTTGGGGGAATTAATTTGCCGGACATGTCTCGCTACTATAACTCAATCCAACTAACCAGATGGCTGGAGCTTACCAACCCCTCAAAAAATAGAATAGTGAGAAACTTAGCGCAGGCCACCTATGGCAAATATTTTTTAAGAGACATGTGGCTCCCCAAACAAAATACTTACAAGAAGACCACATTTGATCCGCTTTTGAAAGGCGCATGCAAGATGTGGGATACTCTCCGCACCGACCTAGCGCCGCACCCTTCTCCGGTGGCCCCCCTGTCTCTGATACCGGACTATCTGGGATTAAAATTGGACCCCCACACAGAGAAATTATGGTCCGCCTTTGAGAAGCTTACTATCACTGACCTCTGGGTGGCTCGAATACCCAGAGGTAAACAATATGTAGAAAACTTGCTTTCCCAGACTTTATTGCCACCACTCAACCCCTTAACCTACCACCATCTCTACATAACACTAGAGAAATTTATCCAGACCTACCCATCCTCACGCTCGTACACAGAGTTGGAACGAGTAATGGCAACTTGCAGCAACTCCAGCAGGAAACTTTCACGAATCAAAAAGAAATTCATAACAGCGCAATTTACCAGCAGACCAGCTTACATTCTCTCCTGGGAGAAGGAGCTCAACATTAATCTTTCAGACGAGGACGTGAGAGTCGTGCTGGGTAGCTCACATGGCCATTCCACGTGTGTTAGGCTACAAGAAAATCACTTCAAGTTATTAACAAGATGGTACAGGACTCCTGAGTGGCTCTTTGCCTATAAACTGGCTGACTCCAACCTCTGCTGGCGCGGATGCGGTCAGGTGGGCTCCTTACTACACATTTGGTGGACCTGCCCAGTAATAAAACCCTTTTGGGACCAAATAGAATTAAAGATCCAAGATACCATAGCTAACTCCTTCCAACTTCTACCTGAACATGTTATATTAGCCAAACCATCCTCAAGCTACAATCCTGGTAAGACTAACTTAATTACTCACCTCATAACAGCGGCCAAGGCACTGATACCTACAAAATGGCTAACATCTGACATTCCTACAATAAACCAGTGGCTTGCCAAAGTAAACGAACTTTGCAGATTTGAGGAACTCACAAGTAAGTCCTCAAGAACACACGACAACTTCCTATTAACCTGGAAACCATGGTTGTCAAAAAAGTTCTCTCAATCACAATTAAACTAGGGACCCCTAGTCCACTGAAGACTCTGATGGATTATCATGATCTATCAGTGCCACACACAGTTATTGCTGCTCACACTTGAACATCTCCTTCTCAGAACAGAGATCCGAATTCTACTCCTCTCCACTCCTTCCCCCTCCACCTTTCCCCCGCCCATCCGCTACCGCCTCTTTCCCCTTGCTTTGTTTATTGTTTCTCTTATTCTTACTCATATTATTTTTAAAACCTTTTTCTCCCCATTTCTGTGTTTTGTTTTTTGGGGGTTTTTTTTTCTCTTCCACGATCCTTACTTCATGATTGCTCAGTGCTCTTATATCTCTATTATTGGTTATCAAAATTTAAAAATTAGTGACCATACTGATTTACTAGCATTGTATGTACATAATAACCATCCTGATTACCCTTTTATGACATCTCAATGTATGTCAATCTTTTTGAACATGTTAATAAAGAAAGTATTTACAAATAAAAAAAAATAGCAATAATGAACAGGCCTGGAGACCCTTTAAAGGACCACACGCTTACATCATGTGCACCAAAAAGGTTTTAATTTTATTTAGGTGGGTAAAAGTTTATATAAGGTTTCAAAGACAGGAAGTTGGGTCATTCAGGGTCTTGTTACAGCATTGAGTGTGCTGATAGGTCATTCTCATAGGGAGGTATTTGTGAGGTAGCTGTGAGATCATTCACAGGGGAGTTGCTTCCCTTAAGCATGCTCTATTCATTCTTGACTTGTCCAAAGGAGATACTTCCTGTTTCTCTCCAGCCATTTCCTGTCCTTTAACACAAAAACATTCCTTTTGGCCATGCAGCTATAGCTTGAGCCCGGGAGATGTCTTCTGCTAGTCAAAACTGGTTTGACCTGGTTTTGGAAACAATATACTGCTCCTTCAATTCTTGTGGGGAATGTTCCCTCCCCTCATCTTAACATCTTCACAGCTTACAACAGAAAATACACAAAATGGCGAACCTCTCATAGTCATTCTCCCACAAGGGGTTAAACGAAACCTTTTCTATATACCAGAGAGCATTATGAGATAAGACAAACAGAAGATCAGATAGTCTCTCAGACCACTTCCCTTGCATTCCTTCTCACTGAAATCATAGTGGCTTCATTGTATATTATAATTATACCTTAAAAGGTGTAACTGATGTTAATCATTTTTAGTGGTAGCCTATCATGTATTGTAATTATTCTTGGAGGTAGATACTTTTCCTGTGATGTCATTTATGGTATATAAACCACATACACCTTTGAATAAATTATAAATCATTTGATACCGCAACAGGCTGTTGTGATTTGTATTTCTCTAGGGGCCCAGACTTCTACACGAGATCTGAGATTGTCTTCTCCTTGGTAAACACATACATTTTCCTTACAATTAATTAGACTTAATTTTTTTATAGGGAAAAATTTATGCTAGAAAATATAATCACAATGTATCATATTATTTCTATTCATTACAGAGGTATATATGACCCATTATATGCAGGCAATTCATGCATTACATTTCACTCTCCCTCTTGAAACTATATATAAAAAGAATATATAAACAAGTGAATCTATCATAATTTTTTATTCTATTACCAAGGCCCTCACAATCCACTATATACAGACAACCTATATAATTAATGTTATTTAATATATTTTTGAAGTACATGTATTTTATTGAGCTGTACATTTTCAACTCATAAATTTGCAGCTGGTTCCGCTGTCCAGCTACCATGTATTCCATACTTCCAACCCTATCGGCTTATTACCACACTCTTCCAATGTATTCAGAGACCTTCATCTTGTACATCTCTAGATACATCCTTACTACCCATAGGACCATTGCTCGTTAGCCTCCTCACACCCAACTGTGCATGTGCACTCTTTTAAAAAAAATTCCCGCCATCACTGCTGGCAATATATCCCCACTCCCCCAGCAATCCAGTCCACACCAATCCTTCTTCTTTCTAACAGTGTGGCTAGAACTCCATTCCTGAAGCCTCCGGTAAGTCTAATTTTCCCATTTTATTTTCTTTGCTATTGGCACAACACTCTTTCCAGCTGTTAGCGCCTCATCCAGCAGCACTACCCACATCCCTCCCTTTCCAGCTGCTTCAGCAATTAGAGCTGCACCCACCATCTATCCACAATGTCTCCCTTGCCTTTTCCCCGTTGACACTTTAATCACCTTTCTCCTGTAATTCAGCAGTACTACCTTCTGGCATAAACATTTATACACTTACTGTTTCTAGTTGTCCAGCTGTTAATCTGCTCCACCGCTGTGCCCCTTGCTGTTATATAGTTTTACATCTCTTACTAATAATAATCACCAAACTAGCAGTATTTTCTCCCATAAAAAAATTCTTTTCTACCTCTAATTTACAGTTATAACCAATTGTGCACAATATTCCCCATGTTTACAATTACACTCATTCTCCCTTGTTTTTAATTAACTTGGGTCAGATATCATGCATATTTTACATCGGTCTATTTGTTTATTTTTAATCGGTCCATACCATTTGTTTTTGCTACTGTTAGAGAAATCTAGTCCCTTTAAGAAGGCCTGAAATCTGTAAGACTTCAGGAAGGGTCACGCTGACCTTTTGAAAACTCTCAACTAATTATAACATAGTACAACTTCTTGGAATTGTAGAGACACATTTTGGCCTCCGTACGTTATTATCACAAGAAAATCCTGCTTATAATTCATGGTATGTGGGAGATGGACATGTTTTAGGCAATACAATCCTCCTTCCTCTAGTTATGATCCATACATAATATTAGTCTGTTTACCAAATCCCAATAACTATATAAACTAACAGATACAGTGATTCTTCACGAACCCCCGAGCACATAATCTGTTCGATACTTTGATATTTTCACTCTCCACCGATGATTTGTACTTTTTTGTGCATCTCTTCTCCTTTCTCTCATTTCTTTTACTCCATTTACTCTCCTATCTTAATTATTGTACTTAGCATTTTACCCAACTGTTTCGGAGGAAGGGGCTGTGTCCCTGAAATGCATCAATACTGTCTGTTTTAGTTAAATCAATAGAGAAGAATCAAGGTAATTCTGTGGTTTCAAAAATCTTCTTGGTGAAAAGAGTAACGCTGTAAGTCCACGAATATTAATTTTCTGCAAGTTAATTGTCGCCATAAGCGTGCTTGGAATCTAGCAGTATTTCTTTGATTCTTGGCATATTAAGGGGGCTAATGCTTCCTCTCAGGGTAGCAATTGGCACAGAAAACCTTTCCTACATCTTACTGGATTATGGAGATGTGCTCCCGGGTTCTGATAGGCTGGAATTCTAAGTAAGATCTTATGTATTTCTGTTGGCAGTATCTTCAAGATTTATAAATGTTTCACCCTGATATGGACTATTATGTCGCACCAGCTTTCCCAAGTTGTCACTTCTGTATAAAACTCTTGGTTCCCTTGAAATCTGGCGTGTTCAGAGCTCATCTGAGTGTGAAAAGCATAGTCTTTGTTTTATCGGGCTGTGTGCTCCATGCTTTATAGTCCTGTATGAATAAAGTCTGATATTTTACACTGAAGTTGTAGAACCTTTTCCTTGTGAACAGAGCTGTATATTACTGTGTATGACCCTATAGTGATGAGATGGGTCAGAGACACCCTTGCTGGGGTCAGTGGCGTAATACGGTTCTTAGGATCATCTATGAAATGATCATTTTCAAAACAAAAAATGTGCTAATAAACTCCACAAAGTCCGGGATCTGCAGTGATTCTCCCCTCACTACTTATACACATAATGGGTACCAGCTCTCCCTCATCTTCATTAGTTCTGGGGAAACATCATCTAAAGGAAGAAGAAAGATCGGTCCAAATACAAACATGTAAGTTAGACAAGTAAACTTTTATGAACAGTTAGCCCCCTGCACACGGACAGAAATTACGCGGCGGGATTTCCTGCAGAATTTCTGCCCATGTCCGCCTGCATAGGATTGCATTACAAACCACAATCCTATGCAGATGGCCGTGATTTGTCCGCGTGAAGACACACAAGCAAAACAAATCACGGCATGTTCTATTTCTGTGCGGGTCTCGCAGAGGCCCGCACAGAAATGTCTGTGGAGATGGGCCGGCTCCACTCTGCGCATGAGCCAGCTGGCAATCAGCCGGCGCATAGAAGGAACAGAAGACGCAGAGAGCAGGTGAGCCGCAGGTCTCTGCAGCGGCACGGGTCCGCATCCTGCTGCGAGAATTCTCACAGCGGGATCCGACCTGGCCGTCTGCAGGCGGCCTTAGAAAAAAGTGCGAAATACTCTGTATACACGGGTGATATAAAGGTGGGTTATCTGGATATTATTTGTTTCTGGATTACAGATGTTTATTAGTAATGACATACAAGTCTTATTTATCACTTATTGTCTAAATTGCTTCCCTTTTTTGTGTATGACATGTCACTTTACTTTTTTTATTTTTACCTTTTTTGACAGTTTGATAAAACAGGTTTTAAAAAATCTGCTTCTCTCCGCTGTGAACTTTTTGATTTCGTAGTAAATCTGATTTGTGAGTAAAACATTTCCCACATTCTGTACAAGAAAACGGCTTCTCTCCTGTGTGAGTTTTCTGATGTTCTTTATGGACTAACTGAATAACCACATGATATCAACTCAATATTTGCAAATGTTGATTTCAACATCACGTAGACCATCTTATAGAATCATAGACCATCTCAGCCTGGGAAGATTATTTTTCTGCCTAGAATGTATTTAGTAATATGCCTTGATTTTGTCATACTTGTGAGACAACCTATGTCTATGCATATCGTACCACTTTCTTTAACCCATCTATAAAAAATGATGAGGAGGCAGTTCATGGAAAGAGCTGATATTCCTTTGTCAAAATCAGAACACTTAGTCTCATCTGGTTACTTCTAAGGTGTGTGGTCATCTATGACTCTTATTTTAACTCTATCTAATCTGATGAATTTCTATAACAGTACTTATATAGTTTTTCTTGCCATTGTTATTATTATTTTAGCCAGTTCTGTATTCAGATTGTCTGGACTATTTATGTAGTTATCAATTATATTGGAGTAGAGTGAACTTAGGTTGCGTACTGTTACTCTTAACAAACCCTCCTTCCTCTATTCATGATTAGAGATGAGCGAACGTACTCGTCCGAGCTTGATACTCGTTCAAGTATTAGCGTGTTCGAGATGCTCGTTACTCGTAACGAGTACCACGCGATGTTCGGGTTACTTTCACTTTCCTCTCTGAGACGTTAGCGCGATTTTCTGGCCAATTGAAAGACAGGGAAGGCATTACAACTTCCCCCTGCGACGTTCAAGCCCTATACCACCCCCCTGCAGTGAGTGGCTGGGGCGATCAGGTGTCACCCGAGTATAAAAATCGGCCCCTCCCGCGGCTCGCCTCAGATGCGTTGTGACAGAGATCAGGGACAGTGGTATCGTGTTGGAGCTGCTGTAGGGAGAGTGTTAGGAGTTAGTGTAGGCTTCAAGAACCCCAACGGTCCTTCTTAGGGCCACATCTAACCGTGTGCAGTAGTGTGGAGGCTGCTTTTAGCAGTGTTGCACTTTTTTTTTTTTGGTATATCGGCCATGCAGAGCATTGCGCCCTGCAGTAATACTCCAGGGATAGAATTGTGTAGGCAGGGCCAGAAGACATATATTATAGATTGAATATACGCAGTGGTCCTTTTGAAAAAAGTTTTTGAAAAAAATCTATTTGGCCTGCCTGTCACTCTGCTCAGTGTTCTGGGTCCGTGTCTGCTGGGGGTAGTAGTTCTCCAAATAAATACGCAGCCAGCTAAGTGTTACAGCAGGCTTGCGCCAAATTATTTCCTGGCTCTGAAATCACCGGTCTGTTGCAGTTAATAACAGTGCAACACTGCAGTTCCATGACACAGTCCAGGGACAGAATTGTGTAGGCAGGGCCAGAAGACATATTATAGATTGTATATACGCAGTGGTCCTTTTGAAAAAAATATTTGGAAAAAATCTATTTGGCCTGCCTGTCACTCTGCTCAGTGTTCTGGGTCCGTGTCTGCTGGGGGTAGTATTTCTCCAAATAAATACGCAGCCAGCTAAGTGTTACAGCAGGCTTGCGCCTAATTATTTCCTGTGGTTCCGTAAACGAAGTCAGCCTCCAACCACAGGTCAATAAGCGGCACATTTAATTACAGCGTTCTGTTTCTGCACTACTGCTAATACACCATGCTGAGGGGTAGGGGTAGGCCTATAGGACGTGGACGCCGCCGAGGATGCGGAGGCCCAAGTCAGGGTGTGGGCACAGGCCGAGCCAGTGCGGTGGCCAGGGGTAGAGGCAGGGCCAGACCGAATAATCCACCAACTGTTTCCCAAAGCGCCCGCTCGCGCCATGCCACCCTGCAGAAGCCGAGGAGCTCAAAGGTGTGGCAGTTTTTCACTGAGAGTGCAGACGACCGACGAACTGTGTTGTGCAAGGTTTGTCGTGCCAAGATCAGCCAGGGAGCCACCACCAGCAGCCTCACCACCACAAGCATGCGCAGACATATGATGGCCAAGCACCCCACAAGGTGGAATGAAGGCCGTTCACCGCCTACGATCTGCACCACTGCCTCTCCCCCTGTGCCCCAACCTGCCACTGAGATCCAACCCCCCTCTCAGGACACAGGCACGACCGTCGCCCGGACTGCACCCACACTCTCACCTCCGCTGTCCTCGGCCCCATGCAGCAATGTCTCTCAGTGCAGCGTCCAGCCATCGCTAGCGCAGCTGTTTGAGCGCAAGCGCAAGTACGCCGCCACGGACCCGCACGCTCAAGCGTTAAACGTGCACATTGCCAAATTGATCAGCCTGGAGATGCTGCCGTATAGGCTTGTGGAAACGGAGGCTTTCAAAAACATGATGGCGGAGTGCGTCCTCCACTAAATCACCCTCCTCCTACGCAACCTCTGTCTCGCAATCAAGATGTGTCAGCAGCAGCAGCAGCACGTCGCCAGCAGTCGGTGTGACGCGGCGTGGCAGCACAGCGGTGGGCAAGCGTCAGCAGGCCGTGCTGAAACTACTCAGCTTAGGAGAGAAGAGCCACACGGCCCACGAACTGTTGCAGGGTCTGACAGAGCAGACCGACCGCTGGCTTGCGCCGCTGAGCCTCCAACCGGGCATGGTCGTGTGTGACAACGGCCGTAACCTGCTGGCGGCTCTGCAGCTTGGCAGCCTCATGCACGTGCCATGCCTGGCCCATGTCTTTAATTTGGTGGTTCAGCGCTTTCTGAAAAGCTACCCCCACTTGTCATACCTGCTCGGAAAGGTGCGCCAGCTCTGCGCACATTTCCGCAAATCCCACACGCACGGTGCCACCCTGCGGACCCTGCAACATCGATTTAATCTGCCAGTGCACCGACTGCTGTGCGACGTGCCCACATGGTGGAACTCTATGCTCCACATGTTGGCCAGGCTCTAAGAGCAGCGTAGAGCTATAGTGGAATACCAACTCCAACTTGCGCGGCGCAGTGGGAGTCAGCCTCCTCAATTATTTACAGAAGAGTGGGCCTGGTTGGCAGCCATCTGCCAGGTCCTTGGAAAATTTGAGGAGTCTACCCAGATGGTGAGCGGGGATGCTGCAATCATTAGCGTCACCATTCCTCTGCTATGCCTCTTGAGAAGTTCCCTGCAAAGCATAAAGGCAGACGCTTTGGAATCAGAAACGGAGGCGGGGGAAGACAGTATGTCGCTGGATAGTCAGAGCACCCTCATGTCTATATCTCAGCGCGTTGAGGAGGAGGGGGAGGAGCATGAGGAGGAAGGGGAAGAGACAGCTTGGCCCACTGCTGAGGGGACAGATGCTGCTTGCCTGGTCAGTAGAAATAGGAAAGTCCCGCAGCACACCTAACACATGCACTTCAGTGCAGAGGTTACAGTCTGTATATGCCAAGCCACCTGTGGGGTCATGAACCAAACCCCAAATAAATGCAATGGTATCCAAGGAGGCGGCAGCATCAACGGTGTAGAGATTGTAAAAAAAGGGTTTTATTGCTCCATAAAATGGCGACGTTTCGACTTAATCTAAGTCTTTTTCAAGCCTAATACATTGCCATGAACACACATCTTATATAGTGAGGACAGACAGGGAGGACACTCCTCCAACTCCTTAATCAGTAAGTAATACAACACACATGAAACAAAAAACAGACATGGACTATACAAAAGACAAGGTTCTCTACACATATACATTAAGGTAAAACCTGGACTGCATCCATGTGTTGGGCTGCTCCACACAGCGTTCCACTATGCCTCCATTCATGTGTTCAGCCGGATATACTGTCAGGTGAATCTTCCCGGCGCACCGCGCGTACGTGGATTGCGTCACAGCCAACCACAGTAACACTGCCGATCAGCGTCTCGACCATCCACTATATGGCGCTGACTCTATCAGGAACTAGTCATGCATAAGGGCACTTCTAGGATTAGAATAAGCACGGCCAACCACAAGATGGCACCTCCGTAATAGAAAACAATGGAGCACGCCAACCAAGGGTGCCTATACATAAAGTATATTATATATAATAGCAAAAATTACTTTGGCACATAAGGGAATACTGCAAATTCACAAAAAGCTCACAAGGTGCCAGCAAAACATTAAAGTCACCTATACTAATAAGGCAAAACAGAAGAGAATAATTGTAAATAATAAAACCTATATCCAAAAAATAAAAAAATAAAAAATTTTGAGCAAAAAAATTTTTTAAGAAAATAAAAAAAAAAAAAATGAAATAAGTGTTCAAAATACAAAAACATGATGTAGTATATGCGCATGTGTATAAAGAATAACTGTATAATGGTGAAAAAAATCTAAATAAATATACATAAGTTCACAAAAAAAAATTCACGAAAAAAATATTAAATATAAATAAAAACCAACATATAACTGGACAAAAAGTGGACAGAAAATAGCAAACCTAAATAGGTGTGAATAACTAGTCTTTCAAAAGTACGGTGCATAAGCAAGTAAACTTCAAAAAAATTATAAAGATGCATAAAAAATTTTTTTTTAAAACACTAATTGAAAAAAAATTTTTTTGCTTTATTGATACGGAAAAAAATTTATTTATTTTTTTTTTTAGATAATGCATGACAATGTTACAAAGAAAATACAAATTGGCAACTGACAATATTAGACATAATAAGGACATAATTATAATAGTGAATAAATAGCCGGAAAAGACACGAACTGTGGAGAAGACCAACACAGAGACCAGGAGAGAAATCTAGGGAAAAAAGAAAAGGATTAAAAACAGGCATCTAAAAACTATATACATCAGATGAGGATCCTTAAATATAAGGGGCAAAGACATACTCCATGTTTAAACCGAAAGGATGTAACGTACTGAGGGTGTGAATCCAGCGCAACTCTTTCTTTTTGAGAAGAGCCTCCCTGTCACCTCCTCTGGTCAACGGTGGAACATCATCAATAATCCTGAATTTAAATTGACTTATACTATGCTTTTTCTCATGGAAATGCTTGGGGATCGGCAGGTCCAAGCACTTGGTACGTATAGTACTCTTATGTTTAATCATACGACTACGCGCTTCAAGAATCGTTTCCCCCACGTATCCAAGTCCGCAGGGGCAGGTGACCAAATAGATGACATAAGAGGAGGTGCAGGAATATCTCTTCCTAATTTTGAATTTCTGGCCTGTATATGGATGATGAAAGCTATCACCCTTGACAAGATTGCCGCAGCAAACACAGCCAAGACAGGGAAAATTGCCTTTCTTGGCGGGTGCTAGTACTCGCTGTGTATGACTCACCTTCGGTACAATTGATTTCACTAACTTGTCACGTATGTTCGGGGGTCGTCTATAGGCCATCATCGGTTTTTCGTTAAATTCTGGTACCACACTTAAGCCTTTTGTCAGAAGGGACCAATGTTTGTTTATTATGGAAGAGACCTGCCCACTATGTCTACCAAAAGTGGAGATAAAAGGCACTCTTGCTGGTTTGGTGGTTTTACTTTTAGGTATCAACAAGGTGTCACGCTGCAGTTGTCGTACTCCGTCAACTGCCCTGTTGATAAGAGGTCTCGGATAACCTCTCTGCAAAAATTTATTTGCCATCTGCCCCAATCTATTTTCAATGGCAGTATCATCAGTGATTCTACGCACCTTTCCTATTTCTACTGACACGGCATGGACCACCGGCGAGCACCCACTAGAGGTATGAATGCGCATACGGACTTAGAGGACGGTGCCTCTACAAGCTCCTTGTTCTATTACACTGATGAGGATTCTGAGAGACTGCTTGCAGATATCTCTGATGGGTCATTTTTGTGTACACCTACTATTGACATGATGATTAAAAAATGGGAGATGTTGAGTCGTCGGATTATATCCCACCAGCTGCATATGATCACGCTTAAAGAATATTTTAAGGCAAAACGTATACCGAGGGGTTTAAGACCACACACTCGCCCGACTCTGATGGCAAACAACCCTCTCTTTTGTCAGAAGTTTGAGGGAATTATTAATAAATTTGCTTTTGATATTATATTACTTAATATCGAGTTCTTACAGATTGAGATTCGACAGTATACCGAACAACGGACGAATGTTGAGCAGGAGCTCCTTGAGAAAATTTCTCAATCCGAATGGGACAAGAAACGTTCAAGGATTACCAACTCCCTACAACTTCACAAACAAGAGATTGAGGATGGCAAACGCATAAAGTGGATACGAGATGAAAAGGACTACGCCTCGGGTATGGTATTCAGCTGGCAGTTCCAGAGAACTAGAGGCAACAGAGTGGACTCATTTGGACCCCCTAGGGGTAGGACTCAGAAAAGACAATGGAGACAAAGAAGAGGATATAGATGGTCATCGTCTTATTCAGACTCTACAGATGGCTCTGGGGGGTATTCCTCTATCTCTAATCCTCCTTTTTTAGGCCCTACACAGGCAAACAAGAGAAAGAAAAAAGACGGTCAAGACTTAGACGAGGAGGAATTAAACACAGGAGGACGGAGAAAAGACGGGATGAATATGATGCTACGTCACAATACCCAACGGCTACCACCGAGACGCCCGATGAACTGAGTACGTTGGTGGTAAATATATCTTCAAAAAATTTGACTGACTATGAATTGAGTGTCCTGTCAAAGGGCCTATCCTTCTGCCCATGGACAGAAACTGACTGGTTCCAATTGGATCTTGACCTTAAACGCTTCTTTCGTAATTTACGTCTTAAGAATCAATTTGCTGTATGTCCCTCACCTGATGTGGCTTCTCTTCTGCAGTCTGGTGCCACTGAGCGCTTTTCCCTCAGGGGTGTCGGACTCCACAACAGAAGCCATTATCAACCTCTTCCCAATAACCATTGCTTGGAGACTTTTGTTTCGTTTGTGGAAAAAGATGTTAAAAGATTGAGATCTCACTCGAAGCATAAAATAGGTAATTACAATCTTAAAAGGGAGGAGCGCATGGCATTAAGAAACTTGGCACAAGATGGTGCGATAACAATAAAGCCAGCCGATAAGGGCGGCGCTATTGTTACCCTTGACACTGAAGGATACAACAATGAAGCATTCAGACAACTTAATGATACAGAAGTGTATGTCAAACTAAAAGGTGATCCCACTTTGAGGCTTCAGGTTCAGTTGAGGGTTATGTTAAATGATGCGGTCATAGAGGGAGTCATAGATTCCGAATTATCACGTTTCCTTGATGCATTATACCCTCGTGTTCCTGTACTATACCTGTTGCCAAAAATCCACAAGTCATTGAATAACCCCCCAGGGCGACCGATCGTCTCTGGACGTGATTCCATATTTGCTAATTCTGCAAAATTCCTGGACAAGATGCTTCGCCCTTGGGCAGAGAATGCTTCCTCGTATATCAGAGATACGAGTGATTTTCTATGCAAATTAAAACAGATTGAAATCTCGGGTCCATGTGTTCTAGCCACATTCGATGTGGTTTCTCTTTATACGTCGATCCAACACCAGAAAGGGCTAGCTTCTGTAAGACACTACATGGTGGGGTGCGACTGGGCCCCAGGGTGTGAGGCATTTGCCCTGTCGCTGCTCGAATTCATCCTCACCAGGAATTATTTTTCTTTTGGGGGGATGTTCTTTGAGCAGCGGCAGGGCACCGCCATGGGGTCTAATGTCGCACCCACCTATGCAAATCTGTATATGCGTCACTTTGAGGAAACGTTTATACATACATCTGAATTTTGGCCACGGGTTAAGGCCTGGTTTCGTTTCATAGATGACATATTTGTGGTATGGAGTGGCTCTCAGGATGAACTTAATTTGTTTCATCAGCAACTGAATTCACATTATCAGGAATTACAATTTACTTTAAGTTCATCCGAAGAGTCTATCCAGTTTCTGGATACAATGGTATGCTATGACGGTGAAAAATTCTTGACAGACCTCTATGTTAAACCGACTGATAGGAACTGTATCTTACACTATGACAGCTTTCATCCTAGACCAACAGTAAATTCCCTCCCGTGGAGTCAGCTCCTACGGGTGCGTAGAATCACTGATGATACTGCCATTGAAAAGAGATTGAGGCAGATGGCAAATAAATTTTTGCAGAGAGGTTATCCGAGACCTCTTATTAACAGGGCAGTTGACGGAGTACGACAACTGCAGCGTGACACCTTGTTGATACCTAAAAGTAAAACCACCAAACCAGCAAGAGTGCCTTTTATCTCCACTTTTGGTAGACATAGTGGGCAGGTCTCTTCCATAATAAACAAACATTGGTCCCTTCTGACAAAAGGCTTAAGTGTGGTACCAGAATTTAACGAAAAACCGATGATGGCCTATAGACGACCCCCGAACATACGTGACAAGTTAGTGAAATCAATTGTACCGAAGGTGAGTCATACACAGCGAGTACTAGCACCCGCCAAGAAAGGCAATTTTCCCTGTCTTGGCTGTGTTTGCTGCGGCAATCTTGTCAAGGGTGATAGCTTTCATCATCCATATACAGGCCAGAAATTCAAAATTAGGAAGAGATATTCCTGCACCTCCTCTTATGTCATCTATTTGGTCACCTGCCCCTGCGGACTTGGATACGTGGGGGAAACGATTCTTGAAGCGCGTAGTCGTATGATTAAACATAAGAGTACTATACGTACCAAGTGCTTGGACCTGCCGATCCCCAAGCATTTCCATGAGAAAAAGCATAGTATAAGTCAATTTAAATTCAGGATTATTGATGATGTTCCACCGTTGACCAGAGGAGGTGACAGGGAGGCTCTTCTCAAAAAGAAAGAGTTGCGCTGGATTCACACCCTCAGTACGTTACATCCTTTCGGTTTAAACATGGAGTATGTCTTTGCCCCTTATATTTAAGGATCCTCATCTGATGTATATAGTTTTTAGATGCCTGTTTTTAATCCTTTTCTTTTTTCCCTAGATTTCTCTCCTGGTCTCTGTGTTGGTCTTCTCCACAGTTCGCGTCTTTTCCGGCTATTTATTCACTATTATAATTATGTCCTTATTATGTCTAATATTGTCAGTTGACAATTTGTATTTTCTTTGTAACATTGTCATGCATTATCTAAAAAAAAAAAAAAAATTTTTTTCCGTATCAATAAAGCAAAAAAATTTTTTTTCAATTAGCGTTTTAAAAAAATTTTTTTTATGCATCTTTATAATTTTTTTGAAGTTTACTTGCTTATGCACCGTACTTTTGAAAGACTAGTTATTCACACCTATTTAGGTTTGCTATTTTCTGTCCACTTTTTGTCCAGTTATATGTTGGTTTTTATTTATATTTAATATTTTTTTCGTGAATTTTTTTTCGGGAACTTATGTATATTTATTTAGATTTTTTTCACCATTATACAGTTATTCTTTATACACATGCGCATATACTACATCATGTTTTTTTATTTTCAACACTTATTTCATTTTTTTTTTTTTTATTTTCTTAAAAAAATTTTTTGCTCAAAATTTTTTATTTTTTGGATATAGGTTTTATTATTTACAATTATTCTCTTCTGTTTTGCCTTATTAGTATAGGTGACTTTAATGTTTTGCTGGCACCTTGTGAG
This sequence comes from Eleutherodactylus coqui, assembly GCF_035609145.1. Lineage (NCBI taxonomy): Eukaryota > Metazoa > Chordata > Amphibia > Anura > Eleutherodactylidae > Eleutherodactylus > Eleutherodactylus coqui. The sequence goes on from NC_089841.1 coordinate 25,520,554, forward strand.
CTTTTTGTGAATTGCAGTATTCCCTTATGTGCCAAAGTAATTTTTGCTATTATATATAATATACTTTATGTATAGGCACCCTTGGTTGGCGTGCTCCATTGTTTTCTATTACGGAGGTGCCATCTTGTGGTTGGCCGTGCTTATTCTAATCCTAGAAGTGCCCTTATGCATGACTAGTTCCTGATAGAGTCAGCGCCATATAGTGGATGGTCGAGACGCTGATCGGCAGTGTTACTGTGGTTGGCTGTGACGCAATCCACGTACGCGCGGTGCGCCGGGAAGATTCACCTGACAGTATATCCGGCTGAACACATGAATGGAGGCATAGTGGAACGCTGTGTGGAGCAGCCCAACACATGGATGCAGTCCAGGTTTTACCTTAATGTATATGTGTAGAGAACCTTGTCTTTTGTATAGTCCATGTCTGTTTTTTGTTTCATGTGTGTTGTATTACTTACTGATTAAGGAGTTGGAGGAGTGTCCTCCCTGTCTGTCCTCACTATATAAGATGTGTGTTCATGGCAATGTATTAGGCTTGAAAAAGACTTAGATTAAGTCGAAACGTCGCCATTTTATGGAGCAATAAAACCCTTTTTTTTACAATCTCCACACCGTTGATGCTGCCGCCTCCTTGGATACCAGATGCTGCTTGCCTGTCATCCTTTCAGCGTGTATGGCCAGAGGAGGAGGAGGAGGGGGAGGAGCATGAGGAGGAGGGGGAAGAGACAGCTTGGCCCACTGCTGAGGGTACAGATGCAGCTTGCCTGTCATCCTTTCAGCGTGTATGGCCAGAGGAGGAGGAGAAGGAGGAGGAGGAGGATCCTGAAAGTGATCTTCCGAGTGAGGACAGCCATGTGTTGCGTACAGGTACCCTGGCACACATGGCTGACTTCATGTTAGGATGACTTTCTCGTGACCCTCGCGTTACACGCATTCTGGCCACTACGGATTACTGGGTGTACACACTGCTCGATCCACGGTATAAGGAGAGCCTTTGCACTCTCATTCCCGAAGAGGAAAGGGGTTCGAGAATGATCCTATACCACAGGGCGCTGGTGGACAAACTGATGGTAAACTTCCCATCCGACAGCGCTAGTGGCCGAAGGCGCAGTTCTGAGGGGCAGGTAGCAGGGGAGGCGCGGAGATCAGGCAGCATGTACAGCACAGGCAGGGGAACACTCTCTAAGGCCCTTGACAGCTTTATGGCTCCCCAGCAAGACTGTGTCACCGCTCCCCAGTCAAGGCTGAGTCGGCGGGAGCACTGTAAAAGGATGGTGAGGGAGTACGTAGCCGATTGCAGCACCGTCCTCGGTGACGCCTCTGCCCCCTACAACTACTGGGTGTTGAAGCTGGACACGTGGCCTGAACTCGCGCTGTATGCCCTGGAGGTGCTTGCTTGTCCTGCGGCTAGCGTCTTGTCAGAGAGGGTGTTTAGTGTGGCTGGGGGAATCATCACGGATACGCGTACCCGCCTGTCAACCGACAGTGCCGACAGGCTTACACTCATCAAGATGAACAAAGCCTGGATTTCCCCAGACTTCTCTTCTCCACCAGCGGACAGCAGCGATACCTAAGCAATACGTAGGCTGCACCCGCGGATGGAAGCATCCATCTCTATCACCATCCAAAACGGGGACCTTTTTGCTTCATCTATCTGTGTATAATATTCCTCCTCCTCCTCCTGCTCCTCCTCCTGAAACCTCACATAATCACGCCGAACGGGCAATTTTTCTTAGGCCCACAAGGCTCAGTCATATAATTTTTCTAAACAATTTTTATACGTTTCAATGCTCATTAAAGCGTTGAAACTTTCACCTGAACCAATTTTTATTTTAACTGGGCTGCCTCCAAGCCTAGTTACAAATTAAGCCACATTAACCAAAGCGATTAATGGGTTTCACCTGCCCTCTTGGTTGGGCATGGGCAATTTTTCAGAGGTACATTAGTACTGTTGATACAGCAATTTTTGTGGGCCCTCGCCTACAGTGTAATCAAATTAATTTTTAGCCCACCTGCATTACAGCTGACGCTACATCAGCTGTGTTGGGCACTGCAATGGGATATATTTATGTACCGCCGCTGGCTTCCTGGCACCCACCCATGCTGTGGGTCGACAGGGAGTTGTAAATGCATCTGTTTCCACTTCTAAAGAACCCCAGTCTGACTGGGGCATGCAGTGTGGGCCGAAGCCCACCTGCATTAAACATGACATTATTACCTCAGCTGTGATGGGCAATGCAATGGGATATTTTTATGTACCGCCGGTGGGTTCCAGGGAGCCACCCATGCTGTGGGTGCACACGGAATTCCCATTGCAGAGTTGTACCTGCCTGTGACTATTTATAAAAAAACGCGGTCTGACTGGGGCATGCAGACACCTTGACAGAATGAATAGTGTGTGGCACATAGGTTCCCCATTGCTATGCCCACGTGTGCAGTTCCAGATGGAGGTGGCATAGGATTGGATTTCTCATTGCTTCTGTACAGCATTGTGGGCTATCGCCCCGCCACTTTTAAAGAGGGTCGCTGCCTAGCCGTGCCAACCCTCTGCAATGTGTGCCTGCTTTTCCTGTGGCAGGCGCACTTATAAATAGACATGAGGGTGGCGTGGCATGAGGGCAGCTGAAGGCTGGGCAAGGACAGTTTGGTGTGCGCTGTGGACACTGGGTCGTGGGGGGGGTTGGGCAGCATGTAACCCAGGAGAAGTGGCAGCGGAGTGTCATGCAGGCAGTGATTGTGCTTTGTTAGAGGTAGTGTGGTGCTTAGCTAAGGTATGCATTGCTAATGAGGGCTTTTCAGATGTTAAAGTTGTTGGGGGGGGGCCACTCTTGCTGCTATTGTGGCTTAATAGTGGGACCTGGGAACTTGAGATGCAGCCCAACATGTAGCCCCTCGCCTGCCCTATCCGTTTCTGTGTCGTTCCCATCACTTTCTTGAATTGCCCCGATTTTCACAAATGAAAACCTTAGCGAGCATCGGCGATATACAAAAATGCTCGAGTCGCCCATTGACTTCAGTGGGGTTCGTTACTCGAAACGAACCCTCGAGCATCGCGAAAAATTCGTCTCGAGTAACGAGCACCCGAGCATTTTGGTGCTCGCTCATCTCTATTCATGATCCATACATAATACTAGTCTGCTAACTAAATCACACTAACTATATAAACTAACAGATACAGCGATTCTTCACGAACCCCCGAGCACATAATCTGTTCGATACTTTGATACTTTTACTCTCCACTGATAATTTGTACTTTTTTGTGCATCTCTTTTCCTTTCTCCCATTTCTTTTACTCTATTTACTCTCCTATCTTAATTATTGTACCTTACCCAACTGTTTGGGAGGAAGGGGCTGTGTCCCTGAAATGCATCATTACTGTCTGTTTTAGTTAAATCAATAAAGAAGAATCAAGGTAATTCTGTGGTTTCAAAAATGTTCTTGGTGAAAAGAGTAACGCCGTAAGTCCACAAATATTAATTTTCTGCAAGTTGTCACCATAAGCATGCTTGGGATCTAGCAGTATGTCTCTGTTTCCTGACACATTAAAGGGGTTAATCCTTCCTCTCAGGGAGGTGATTGGCACAGAAAACCTTTCCTACGTGACTATTACTGGATTATGGAGATGTGCGCCCGGGTTCTGTTAGGCTTGAAGTCTAAGTAAGATCTTATGTATTCCTGTTGGCAGTATCTACCGGATTTGTAAATGTTTGCACCCTGATATGGGCTATTATGTCGCAGCAGATTTCCCAAGTTGTCACTTATGTATAAAACTCTTGGCTCTTTTGAAATCTGGTGTGTAAATAGCTCATCTGAGCGTGAAACATGTGGAGGATTTGTTTTATCGGGCTGTGCGCCCCAAGTTGTATAGTCCTGTATAAATAAAGTCTGATATGTTACACTGAAGTTGTAGAACCTTTCCCATGTGATCACAGCTGTATATTACTGTGTGCGACTCTTCCTAGTATATGACCCTATAGTGATGAGATGGAGGGGAGACGCCCTTGCTGGGCTCATTGGTGAAAACATCATCTAAAGGAAGAAGAAAGATCGGCCCAAATACAAACATGTAAGTTACACAAGTAAACTTTTATCAACAGTTAGAAACAAGTTTAGAGACGCAGTTATATGTATCAGTGTGAAATATTCTATGTACACGGCTGATATAAAGGTGGGTTATCTGGATTATATTTGTTTCTGACTAACAGCTCTTCATCGGTAAATACATACATTTCTTATTCATCACTTAGTGCTCTAAATTACTTCCCTTTTCTTGTATGACATGTGACTACTTTTTTTTTTACCTTTTTTTGTATGGTTTGACAAAACAGGCTTAAAAAGATCTCTTCCCTCCTGTGTGAGTTTTTCGATGTTGCAGTAAACATGATTTGCGAGTAAAACATTTCCCACATTCTGAACATCCAAACGGCTTCTCTCCAGTATGAGTTCGCTGGTGTCCAACAAGGTCTCTTTTCATTGTAAAACATTTCCCACATTCTGAACAAGAAAATGGCTTCTCTCCTGTGTGAATTCTCTGGTGTTTACCAAGGTCCGATTTTGCTGCAAAACATTTCCCACATTCTGAACAAGAAAATGGCTTCTCTCCTGTGTGAATTCTCATATGTGTAACAAGGGCTGATTTTCCTATAAAACATTTCCCACATTCTGAACATCCAAATGGCTTCTCTCCAGTATGAGTTCGCTGGTGTTTAACAAGGTCTTTTTTCATTGTAAAACATTTCCCACATTCTGAACAAGAAAATGGCTTCTCTCCTGTGTGAATTCTCTGGTGTTTACCAAGGTCCGATTTTGCTGCAAAATATTTTCCACATTCTGAACAAGAAAATGGCTTCTCTCCTGTGTGAATTCTCTGGTGTTTACCAAGGTCCGATTTTGCTGCAAAATATTTTCCACATTCTGAACAAGAAAATGGCTTCTCTCCTGTGTGAATTCTTTTATGTGTAACAAGGGCTGATTTCACTGTAAAACATTTCCCACATTCTGAACAAGAAAATGGCTTTTCTCCTGTGTGAATTCTCTTATGTGTAACAAGGGCTGATTTTTTTATAAAACATTTCCCACATTCTGGACAAGAAAATGGCTTTTCTCCTGTGTGAATTCTCTTATGTATAACAAGGGCTGATTTTGCTGCAAAACATTTCCCACATTCTGAACAAGAAAATGGCTTTTCTCCTGTGTGAATTCTTTTATGTGTAACAAGGGCTGATTTTGCTGCAAAACATTTCTCACATTTTGAACATGAAAATGGCTTCTCTCCTGTGTGAAATTCTTGATGTCGCAGGAAATGTGTTTTATCAGCAAAACATTTCCCACATTCTGAACATGAATATGTCTTCTCTCTTGTGTGAGCTCCATGATGTTCTCCCCTCCTGTGACATCTATTCTGCTCATCAGTCTGTGATGAATCAGAAGATGGGACCTGTATAAGAGGATCCGATGATGGATCTTTGCTGTGAAGGGCTGAGGAGATATCTGGGATAATGGCAGGTTCTTCATATGTATCTTGTGTGATACCGCAATCCTCTGCTTTACAATCTGCAGATATCAGATGTCTCTCTGAGCTCCCGATACCTTCATCTGCCAAGAATAAAGCCGATTATTCTTTAATACTATAGACTTTAAAAATGATGCTGATATTTTATAACATTTCTATACAAATAACAAGTCATGTAGAAAAAGGTAATCATCATCTAAGGGTGCTTTTACACAGGCTGACAGCTGCTAGAGCTATCACTGAAGAGAGCCATTATGGATGACTGTCTGCCCATGTAAACACGGATCCTGACAGAGAAACTGAGTGAGAATCGCTCAACTTTCGAAGTCACTTGGTTTGCAGCTCACTTAAACACCAAGTGATTGTCAGTGAAGAACAAATCATCAAAAACTACAGATGTGAATTGGGACTTAAAAGTAGCTAATTCTGGTTTCCATCAATATAGGGGATCTGGGGATCTGATAAGGGTCATGAAGAGTAATTTGCAGAGTCCTCCACAAGACCCGGGCTCCTGTCCTCGGTAGCTACAGGAATAGTATATTCCATACAGATGGAGTTCGGCCATTTCTGCACCAACATCAGTTTCTGTTTTTCCATAAAGAAATCTCCCATGAAGCCGGATGTCAGTAACACACGGTGTGCAGCAAATATAGAACTGCTCATCTGTAAAGCAGCTTAGTGCATTCAATAATGCGATATGCTGTCACATCAGATCGGGGCAGGGAGGCATGTTCTTCCAGGCCAAGGTTTACGGTCACCATGTTTGCCGCTGCTCTCAAAGGTACGGGGACTCCTGCAAGTACTAGTGCTGACAGTCTTACTCACGGTACTGTCATGTCCCGCTCTCTCATAGGCTGACAGAGTGACCTCCCTCCCCGGCTCCAGCGTTTACTGTAGTTTGACTGACCGCACAGGGGGGAAAGAAGTGAGGTCACGTTGTGAGCCGGAGAGAGCGAGCGCACAATGGAGGATAATGGGGCAATGGAACATGAGGTCTGTTTGGGGGACATTGGAGGATGATGGAGCTGATACCTTTTGCTGTTTAAAGTTTATTCTGAGTCCTATAAGACTCTAGTTATGCCACTGATTGGGAGCATAGGAGGTCACAATACTAACTGAGGCCACAGAGTGGGGGTCATATTATTGATTGAAGCCTTAGAGCGAGTCACATTACTAATTGAGGCCATGGCAGGGGGCAATATTACATCAAGTAAGACCACAATAGGCATATTATTGGATGTAAAGGGAGGGGGAGGGGCACTGAACTATCAACTAGTGGTTGCAGCAGCAGCAGCTTAATGGGAAGAGGGAGGAGAAGTAAGTTTTGTTGCAAGAAAACAGGAAAAAAATAATATATTACATACTTTTTAATTTATTCCGGGGGGGGGGGGGGTCTGAGATTTGCTCTAGGTCCCCAAGGGTTCTTTGTATGCCCCTGCTTCTTCCTGCAGCCTATACACTTCATAGTTCCCGGTCATGCCGCGAGTTCGGGTCTGTAGACCTGCAGTCAGGCTGCGATACATCTGTAAACTGTGCCCTTAATGCGCTCGTCTGAAACTGGTCATAAAGGGGAAATACAGTTCCTGGTTCTGTTTACATGTACACAGCTTGGCTCAGTTGCTGTATTTACGTACCAAGCTTGGTTCTGGTATTGTATGTATGTACATCACCAAGCTTGGTTTTGGTGTTGTAATCATGTTATGACCTTGGTTCTGGTATTGTATTTATGTATTAAGGTTGGTTCTGGGGCTCTGTTTCCTGTTAAAAAAATAAACATGGATGAAAGGACACATTGTGGCCGGTCACACACAACCAGACCGTGCCCACCGACTGCAGCCAGTCGCCATGTAATTATGCCAGGTTTTTGTGTGGCCAACTGCGCCGAGTGTTTCCACCCTGCGGGTTGCTTCACACGAGCGTGTTTTTGTGCGCACATCAGTGCGTGACTATGTACGTGCAAAAACACTCGTGAATGCAGGTCCATGCATTGTTTTCAGTGGAGCTGCGACTGCTGCCGGCACCCCTGCATTCTTTTTCAGGGAAGGGCTTTACACATAAGCCCCTCCCTGAAAAAGAAAACCTTTAGTGTAAAAAAATAAGAAATATACCTACCTATCTGCGGCTGCCGTGACCCCCACAAGGATGAAGAACACATCTGCTGCATGCGGCAGATTTTTCCTTCATCCCTCTAGTAAAAATAATTCTCCGCTGCTACATCGTCCACATCTGTGACAGATGCAGCAGAGGAATTCTTCAATTCTCTACCGCAGCTGTCACACTTCATTCGGATTTTTAGGGAAGGGCTTATATTTAAAGCCCTTCCCTGAAATCAATTGACGGGGTGCCGGCAGCAGAATCTTCTAACGCAGCAGTCATGTGTAATCACTGACTTGGCGATCACTGACTTGGCTCAGGACATATTGATATCTTTATTGACAGGCAGGCAGCAGCCAGCGGTCAGCGGGGGCCTCTGTAACCATTTATCCTGCCCTGATGGCGGTCCGGCCATTAGACTCTTCCTGATTCTGAACAAACTCTTTGGAGCCATTAGAAAACACATCTGTAAGCCGTTACTTTATCTCCAACCCCCTTATAATCGGCTCAGACGTTATATTAGGATGAAACTACTCGGAATCTGTTTCCCAATTGTGCCCATTTATGGCAACTGGAAGAGTATTACGGTGAGATCACACACTGCGGGATTGTATAATCTACAGTACAATGTAAGGGAGTGGGATTCTAAGAAACCGCATTCACTCACAGCTGAGAGATAAGATGTGACACCTGAAATATGATTTATCTGGTCGGCCATATTCAGATGGCTGAGTGCGAGTTGTGCTGAGAACTCGCATTGGACATCACATGGGCACATACGGACTGTGTGCTGCCCCATGCTGGCAGGCAGTAGACATTGCATGTCTGATTCTGGTCCGTGAATCAAACCAGAATAGGACATGCTGTGAACCACATAAAAAACACATTCATGTTAATAGTCTAATTGGCTATAAAGGATCTAAGTGCGGTCTATGAAATAGATGGATAGAAGTCAGATGGGAAATAGTGGCTGTCTGAGTGGGATCTTCATGATGATCAGCACCTCGGTGTCTTCCTGCCAAGTCTCTGGTGAGCGACATCCCAGACATCCAGCACTAGACTTACATCCTCTAAAGAATCCTCTGTTCTTTGGGTCTATGTCTCCACATTCTGGATTCTGTTATCGGGGTCTTTGCCTCCATCTTCAGTATTGTGTTAGCACACAGCAGCTTGATGAGTCTAATAGGAATTAATGGTTCCTTAAATCTCTTTTACATGGCCCAGACATCCCTGAGCGGACATACTAGTGACACTCGCTTTTCAGCTTTACCTCCCTCCATATTACCGAGGAGATGACCAGCCGGCCTATGTGCATCAGCCATCAGACTAAAGATCATTAGTTCCCATAGCAGCGATTCTTGGCCCATGTAAAACTAAAAGTAACTCAGCAGCGACTGACCTGCCTACCGATCAGCGCTGGTTACATCAGATCTAGAGTTGGTCAGTGTAAAAGGACCCTTAGTACCGGAGCTGGAAAACCATTTCTCCCTCATCAGTATAGACATCATATAATGAATAGTAGTTCCCGCTCACATAGGGGTGTTTCATGTCTGGGCGGTAAATGCCCATCATGTGTTATCACCTATAACGGTATCACATGTCATCCATATATAGTTTATACTCCAGCTGAATGGGAAGATACATCAGGCCTAAATCAATCACTCCCCTGAAGATCAGCGGCCGGAGGGGACTTGGAGCCTAGTGACGGGTCTGAAGCCGCAGCCTGGGTTTTTGCTGCCCAGTCAACCAGCCTAGAGGCCGTGTCCACGGCTTGTCCTGTGAGCCCACCGGACAAACGGCAAGCTCAGACACACCAGCAGAGGGCAGCACAGCACAGGTGGAGCTCAGCTGCAGTGTTCGATCACCATGCCTGAGGGGGTGAGTGTTGCCGATTCCCCACCGCTCCCACCTAAGCCCAACACAGAAATAAAGCAAAAGGATAGGGAGAAAAGAGCTGAAGAGAAGGAAAGGGGGGAAAGAAAAAGGAGGCAGGTCAAAAACTGACCTCAGAAGCAGTCAGCCCGTCCCCCGCTCCAGACCAAGGGGACTGTCAGACACATCACAATATCTCCTTCCAAGATACTGCTATCATCTAGTGGCGAAACATGAAACTGCATCTCCATTCAACATCCCCCCATAGCACTGATGACATCTAGTGGCAGATCTCGATACTGCATTCACAAATCCTTTCTACCGGGATGCTGCCGCCACCTAGTGGCAGGCTCTGATAGTACATATATATTCTACAGTTCATGCACAGCGATTTTTGCAAAGAACCACAACCAGCGGAATCTGCTCAGGCCCCCGTACTGCTGGCCAATTCAATTTCCTATTTCTAGTTATATGCAGCAGACCCACTAGGACCCCCACTAAGCTGGAAGGCCACATACACGGGCACGATGTTTCTTCTTCACTCGTGACCTGTGCTCCACCCCCATCCTGGATATTTCATTGAGAGCCGGATTGAAGTCTGTCATTAAGACAAAGAAAAACAGCAAACAGAATAAATCATGACCTTTTACATCCCAGAGCATACTCCCAGAACTATTCTCAAGCCCCCGACCCAGCCCATCCGAACTGGAGAGGTCACAGGTTCAGACTCCACATATGGACAACCCAACATCTCCACCGCTAGGAGACCTATCTGTCCTCCCACTATCAACATCAGAAGACTCCGTTACGGCTAGTGATGAGCGAGCATACTCGCTAAGGGCAATTGCTCAAGCGAGCATTGCACTTAGCGAGTACCTGTCCGCTCGAGAGACAAGGTTCGGGTGCCGGCAGCGAGCAGGGAGCTGCGGGGGAGAGCGGGGAGGAACGGAGGGGAGATCTCTCTTCCCCCCCCCCGCCCCCCTTCCCCCCCCCCCGCTGACTGCCGCAACTCACAGCTCCCCCGCGCCTGCACCCGAACCTTTTCTCTCGAGCGGGGAGATACTCGCTAAGGGCAATGCTCGCTCGAGCAATTGCCCTTAGCGAGTATACTCGCTCATCTCTAGTTACAGCGCTTTTTCTTCGTATTCAACATCTCTTTAAAGCAGAATTACCATCTACACTATGCGATATCAACGGCCAGATACATGATGTAGGACAACGTACTACGGATCTGAAACACAAGACAGATGACATAGTAGATGCCCTGGATGAGGAACGAGCTGGGGCGAAGATTACTCTGAGCAGATAGAAGCTTTAGAATTGAAATGTGAGGATCTGGAAGACTGAAGTAGACGGGCCAATATCCGAATCAGAGGTATGCCAGAGGCTATCACTAACATCCATGAAGCTGCAACTAATTTGTTCTCTGCGCTGCTAACACAAGTCTCTTAAAGGGGTTCAGACACGAATAATGTTTTTATGCTTTAGCAGCCATTGTTCCCTGGTCTGCCTAATGGACCCAGGGAACCCATGGGTTAATGGCTGCTAAAGCATAAAAATCTTATACTTACCTGTTCTCCTGTTGTTGTTGACATCGGGGGGTCATCTCCCGGCAGCATATTAGCACTTTCTGCTTAGGTTAAGCAGCCTGACTAGAGCCACCTGATTGGTGCACGCTGTGCAGTCACGTGGTGCCGAAGAGCCAATCAGGTGGCTCTAATCAGCAGCGCTGCTTAACCTAAGCAGAAAGTGCTAGTATGCCTCCCGGCAGGCAGTCTTCTTCCTCCAGCAGCCGCGCCGCTCCGGGATCACGCGCATGCGCAGTGGAGAGGTGCCCTCTGACAGGAGTCAGGACGGGCCGCGTCTCCACTGCGCATGCTCAGCACTCCGGAGTTCAGCCAGGACGGACGGGCCGCCCACAGCAAGCACTGCTTGTGACGTGCTTGCTGTGGCGGTCCGTCCGTTGACCTCGGAAGTGCCTGACGGACGGACCAGAGCAGGAAGCGGTCTTTCTGATCGCTCCTGCTCTGCTTTAAAGGCACAGAAGAAGATGCCGGCTGGAGGGGACATGCCTGGCGATCGGGCCAGGCAAGGTGAGTACAATTTTTTTTTTTTCATGTCAGAACCCCTTTAAGAAAGCTTACGTATCATCCGTATCCACCGTGCCCTGGCCACACTTAACAACCCAAATCTGCCAAGAGACATTGTCCTCAAACTCCATTATGGCGCGATGAGCGACCAGATACCAGCAGCTGCAAAAAATCTGACCGTGCTCCTGGGGCTTCCGAGGTCTGTCCAGATCTATGCGGATATTGCCCCAATCACTCTGGCTAAAAGAAGAAGTCTGAGTCCTCTCACTCAAGTTTTACAAAGAGCGAATATCCATTATAGATGGAACTTCCCCTTCACATTGAACGTGAAGATCATCCAGCAAATATATTATTTCTGAATCCTGGAAGAAGGAAGATGTGCTTTGGTGGAAGAAAGATTTCCCCTCGATTCTCCGAATGTCGTGACACCCAGAGGCCAGCGGCCAATGAGAACCTGGTCAATGACTGTATCTCCATGCCAAGATCGGCCCTCCCAGTGATGTGGAGCTCCATTCAACTACGGGACTATATGGTACTCTTCCATATGTAACACAGCATCACCTGGGGTGGGGAATTACATGGAGGGGGCTGTAATTTTGGACTTTATTCATCTACTAGTCTTTACAAAGCATCTCTCTGACCCCCCAAGAGACATTTCAAGACATTCCTTATCACTGGGGGCCACCCTGGGCGATTAGCTGTTCAAGTGCTATTCTGAAACGTCCATGGACGTGGTGGGTGTCTCACATATTATGGGGAACGCGCCTGACGTCTGGACCACTCTGCGTTTACAAGCCCAATACATTGTGGCTATGTTTCTGTTAGTTGTAAGTTTTCCCAGCTATGTGTTTTTATCTAAGGTAACATCCACATGTAAGCACTATGTCTATCTCCTCCGATATGTAGGATCTTCTAGACAAGCTCCCTGTGGAAGGGCTGTAATTCCTAGATCAGGGCCTTCTAGGCCTCGAATGGGTAGAAACCATGGAGACTCTCATCCAAGAACTGAGATATAATAATAAACAATCAGCAAAATGGTAGTTATCCTATCTCATAAAGTTAAGGGGTTTAATGTGCCTCTACAAAGACGCAAAGCTCTGGCCCAATATTTGAAATTTAAACCAGACATTATTTGCCTACAGGAGACTCACTTCTCCTCCTCACCCCCAGTACTCTAAAATATATTCCTCAACAGCCCCTAAGAAACACCAGAGGGTTACTATCCTCATTATAACTTTCTCCTCCTGATCGTCACCCATATGGAAGCTGATCCACAGGGCAGATTCCTTATTCTGCAGGGCTCTCTCTATGATAATAAAGTAACAATAGTTAACTCCTACGCTCCTACCACAAATTCACATAAACTCTTTTCCATGGCAGCCAATAAACTCCGAAACATTCCAGATACTCACATTTATTGGATAGGAGATTTCAATATGGTGCGGTCCTTCTCTATGGATTGTTCTTACTCGGGTCTTGATAGACTATGTCCAGCTCAGCGAGTCTCATTGAGGGCCGCACTGGTGGATTTGGCAATAGCGGATGTGTGGAGGGAGAATCATGGAGCAAGAAGGAATTACACCTTCTCTCTGCCCAAGCCTTACTCACGCATAGATTAGATCCTCGTATCCCCTTTGATTCTGCCGGCACTGGTTCAGGCCAGAAATATCCCATGTGTCTGGTCGGACCATGATATACTTATATTGCACTTCCTGGATCAACTTTCACACACTCACACTCTGCAAGATGGAGACTTAATGAACCTCTTTTAAAAATCCAGTGTCTTATTCCTAAATTAATGACCAACTCAAAACCTACTTAGATACGAATGTCATCCCCAACTCACAACCGGTTTGGGTCTGGTTAGCACATAAAGAATACATGAGGGGACAGATCATTAATATCGCGTCACACATTAAGCTAGAGAGAACTGGGAACATAGTAAACCTGGAGCGCGGTTGGGCATCCTGGAGCGAGCGAACCAACAGCTCTCCAGCTTAGCCCAGATTAAAGAAATAAGAGATGTTAAGCTTTAGTTGAATCTCCTCTACACAGACCAGGTTGAGAGGGCCCTCCAGTGGACGAAAGCCTGTTACTACTGACTGGCTAATAAACCCGATAAGCTGTTAGCCACAAAGCTTAGGCAAAGAGAGAGACTCACAGTTTACTCTATCCCATCCAACAACGGGAACTACACCTCAAATACCCACACAATTGCACAGACATTTTGAGATTTCTATAGCTCCGTCTATAAATATAAACCACAGAGGCACCCACTAGCATCACAGTCCTTCTTGGACAAGATCTCCCTACCGCAACTAGACCCAAATCAACAATTGATTTAATCCAAACCATTGGGGTGGAGGAGGTAGAAGAAACCATAAAAAAACCTAAAGCTAGGCAAAGCCCCAAGGCCTGATGGGCTGACTGCCCTCTACTATAAAAAGTTTGCAGAGTCCCTTATCGACCCCCTGGTTCATCTGTACAATGACCTCTTATTAGGAAAACATATACCTGAGGAGTTCTTAGATGCTCATATAATAGTAATTCCTAAACCCAATAAGGACCACACCACCCCAAAGAATAACCACCCCATTTCCCTCTAAAACCTGGATTATAAAATTTTACTAGTATTTTTGCCAACTGGATAAATAAATATCTTCCCTCCGTGATCCACAAGGACCATGGTGGGTTTTATACCTGCACGACAAGCCCCTGATAATGTTAGAATAATTCTGAACCTTGTCCACATCGCACAATCCCAGAATTCACCACTGCTTCTTCTAGCACTCAATATAGAATAGGCATTGGATAGCCTGTCATGGGACTACCTGTTTACTGATTTAGATAGGATGGGTGTGGGAGGTCACCTGAGGCTCGCCTAACACGCATGCTGCATTAGCTGAGGGACAGACCTGCTGGAATTCAGGGAAAACGATAGCGTAGGGTAGAGGTTGTGATTAGGCAGGGATCCTTGCTCCAAGAACCCAACAGTCCTTTCTAGGAGTACAACTCCTCTCATTGTGTGCATCAGCAGTTTGGCTGGCTGGGAGCAGCAGTGCGCACAAAGTATTCTCAAGCATCCCAGTTGTATACTGTTACCGGTTTTATCCAGTATACTGCTAGTGGTGTACAGAGAGGAAATAGGAAGTAACAAAACTCCTATCATTTTTTTATTTTTTGGGGGGCTTTAAGCATACGCTATATACCCCTGTGTGCGTCCTGTCAATCCACGCTATCTAACAACAGCATGCTATTACCGTTTACGGTGTATATTTTGGTCTATACGTGTACGCAAAATAACTCGCAGTTTGAGTTGCATTTTGACCAAGTGCATTGTACAATATGATAAAGACTAGGGCTAGGGGGCGAGGTCAAGGATGTGAGCGTTCGAATGAGGGTGTGGGCAGAGGCCGAGGTCCCGGGTGGGGTGAAACAGTGCCTGCTGCTGAAGGATTAGTAGAGCGCATCTATGCTTCATTTAACATTTTGCAGGTCCGCGTGGTAGATCATTATTAAAAGCAAAACAGTGCGATCAGGTCATGACGTAAATAACGGATAACGCGTCCAGTAATAACACCCAGTTAGTTACATGCAGTCCACTCACGCTAGCCAAGGGACTGGACCTCTAAATCCTCAGGCTGATCCTCCTTCCTCCCAACCTGGTTACTCTGGGAAAAGGAGAGATTCAGAACAGGCATACTCCCAGGAACTGTTCTCGGGTCCCTGCCCTGAGTCGGAAAAGATGGTTCATCAGCCACCTGAGAAGTTTGTCGTGACCGATGCCCAAAATTTGGACCCTTCACAGACTCAGGATGATGAGGGTGGGGACTCCCAAGTAGTGTCTCAAGAGCTATTTGTGGATGATGATGATGAGACACAGTTGTCTGTCAGTGAGGTTGTTGTTAGGGCAGTAAATCTGAGGAAGGAGCAGACTGAGGATTCAGAGGAAGAGCTTGTGGATGATGAAGTGACTGACCCCACCTGAGTTGGAAAGCCTACTGAAGACAGCGCTTCAGAGGGGGAGGCAAGTGCAGCACCAAAACAGGTTGAAAGGGGCAGTGGGGTGGCCAGAGGGAGAAGCAGGGCCACAGCAAGTAATCCCCCAACTCTTCCCCACAACACCTCCTCGTGGCAAGCTCCCGTGCAGAGGGCTAGGTGTTCGAAGGTCTGGAGGTTTTTCAATGAGAGCGCGGACAACCGACGAACAGTGGTGGGCAACCTGTGCTGCACCAAGATCAGCAGGGGAGCCACCACTACCAGCCTGATCACCACCAGCATGCGCAGGCATATAATGGCTAAGCACCCGATGAGGTGTAATGAAGGCCATTCACCGCCTGCGGGTCACACTGTAGGCCTCTTCCCCTATGTTACATCCTGCCACAGAGATGCAATCCCCCTCCCAGAACGCAGGCAAGAGCATCTCCCAGCCTGCACCCACCCCTTCACCTCCACGGTCCTCCGCTGCCTCCACTAATGTGTTCCTTCGCAGCGTTCAGCTGTCCATATGTCCATAACCCAAGCATTAGAGCGCAAGCGGAAATATGCGGCCACCCACCCGCATGCACAATCGCTAAACGTGTATATCTACAAACTACTGATCCTGGAGATGCTGCCATATAGGCTGGTAGAAACGGAGGCTTTCCGCAACCTCATGGTGGCGGCCGTCCCTCGCTACTCGGTCCCTAGTTACCAATATTTTTCCCGCTGCGCCGTCCCGGCCCTACACCAGCATTTGTCACGGAATATAAACCGTGTCCTCACCAACGCGGTTACTGGGAAGGACCACTTAACCACCAACACATGGACAAGTGCTGGCGGGCTGAGACATAACATCTCCCTGACGGCACATTGGGTTAACCTGGTGGGGGCTGGGACCGAGTCTGACGATGGGTCCGCTCACGTGCTGACTCCATGTTAAGCTGCCTTTCCCGTGACCCTCACGTTAGACGCATTCTTGCCAACACAGATTACTGCTAACCCTTCTCGACCCACGGTATAAGGAGAACCTTTCCACTCTCATTCCCGAAGAGGAAAGGAGTACGAGAGTGATGCAATACCACAAGGCCCTGGTGGAAAAGCTGATACTAAAGTTCCCATCTGACAATGCTAGCGGTAGAGAACGTAGTTCATTGGGACAACTAGCAGGGAAGACGCAGGGATCAGGCAGCATGTCTAGCGCAGGAAGGGGGACACTCTCCTAGGCCTTTGTCAGTTTTATGGCTCCCCAGCCAGACTGTGTCACCATTCCCCAGTCTAGGCTGAGTAGGAGGGAACACTGTAAAAAGATGGTGTGGGAGTACATAGCCGATCTTACCAACGTCCTCTGTAATCCCTCTGTTCCATACAACTATTGGGTGTCAAAGCTTGACACATGACACAAACTTGCACTGTACGCATTGGAGGTGCTGGCCTGCCCTGCCGCTAGCGTCTTATCACAGAGGGTGTGTAGTGCTGCTGGGGGAATTATCACGGATAAGCGTAGCCACCTGTCAACTGACAGCACCGACAGGTCTACACTCATTAGGATGAACAAGGCCTGGATTTCCCCTGACCTTTCTTCTCCACCAGTGGAAAGCAGCATAATATAAAGTATCTTTAAGCTGGAACTGGAGAACCATGCACCCTCTATTCCTCCAAAAAAGGGAAGAAGTAGCTTGAACTATCCTTTTCTGATTTTCTTCCTCCTCCTGCTAAACCAGCATGTCAGCATGCTCTGTAAAAACTAATTTTTTACGGAGGGCTGCCTACAGGCTCAGTTAGCAAATTAAGCAAGTATGAACTCTATTTTAAAAATTTTTTTTCAGGGTTTCACTTGCACTCTGGGTAAACAACTTTTTCAGAGGTACACCTATACTCTTGGTACACAAATTTTTCCGGGGTTCGCCTATACGCTTGGTACACTGATGTTTCAGGGGTTCGCCTATACTCTTGGTAAAGCAATTGTTTCTGGGGTTCGCCTATACTCTTGGTACACAAATGTTTCAGGGGTTCGCCTATAGTCTTGGTACACGTTTCAGGGGTTCGCCTATAGTCTTGGTCCACATGTTTTAGGGGTTCGACTATAGTCTTGGGACATGTTTCAGGGCTTTGCCTATAGTCTTGGTACACAAATCATTCAGGGGTTCACCTATACTCTTGCTCAACAAATGTTTCAGGGGTTCGCCTATACTCTTGGTAAACTAATGTTTCAGGGGTTCACCTATACTCCTGGTAAACAATTACCCTGCACTCTCGCTCCACAGATCTTTCAGGTTCTCACCTGCAATGTTGGTAAAAAAAAAATTCTATTTAAAATGGGTTGCTTTCTTCATAAACAATGTAGAAGTACTGGCCTCTGAGTCCCCACTATGCTGGCGTTTGTTGTGGCTAATGAAATGCTGCGACGGAGGTGGCATGAGATAGCACTTACAATTATACATTAATTTGTCTGCGATTTGTCAGCTATAAAGCACAACTTTAAAAGGGTCACCCGGCGTACGGAAACGTATCCCAGCGCGGTAACCATCTTTGGCCACTAATTTCTTCACGGTTCATGTTGTCCTTCCCCGGGGCACTGGTTAACAAGCCCCTCGTGGAGATATATATTTTTTTCTATTTGCACCACTTCCTCAACTGGCCGAGGCGTCGTTGTGTACCCGGACGCTTGGAGGAGGTGCCCACATCGGACGGCCACCCGCCAGCTACCGCGGGCAGATCGGCAGAGTGGGGACCCAGGGACTCCGTGGCTGTGTCCCAAAGAAAGTTGTCAGAAGGGCGGCTACGGTGCATTGACTCAAGTGTGCGCATCCCCACTCCTTCTCGGCACTTTGAGAAAATAGGTCAAGACCACTAGCTCTCCGCCAGTACTCCTGGACAAAGGCGGGTGGACCTGAACCCCCAGGACGAAAGGGCCGCTCCTCTTTCATATGCCGCTCCGTGCAGGGGCGGCGTTGGACCGTCCTACGGCGTCGTGAAGCTCCCGTCGGCGAAGTACGCGAAGGGGTGCACCTTACCCTGTCTGGGATGTGGACAGATGGATGCAGCGCTGGGAAAAATTTTCAGTACGCTGTGGACGCATCCTCGTGCCTGCGTCTTGGTGGGGAGTGGACAGCAATGCCAGAATGTAACACAGGAGAAGAGGCAGTGGTGTCACCCGCAGGCAGTGATTGGCCTTTGTTGCACCTAGTGTGGTGCTTAGCTAAGGTGTGCCAGCATGTGTGCCTTGCTGATTATGGTCTGTCCCAACTAAATTGTTAGGGGGTTGATCGCCAGGCTCTTGCCCACAATTTGGCTTAATAGTGTGACCTGAGAGCCTAAGATGCATCCATACATGCTGCCCCTGCTGTTCCCTATGCTTTTCTGTTTCCATCACTTTCTGATGTTTTCAGGCGATTCGCACAACCTTCCCCATGAGGAGCATGGGTCACCTTCAAAAATGTTCGAGAGTCCCATTGACTTCAATGTGGTTCGTTATTTGAAACGAGCTCTTGAGCATTACGAAAAAGTTTGACTTGAGTAACGAGCACCAGAGCATTTTGGTGCTTGCTCATCTCTAATCATAACACCACATCATAATTCATTCCATACACCTCCTAAATACCATACCAATATCCTACCAAGCATTATTATCACAGGTACCACACTTTTTACATCCATACTTTCACAAAATTCTTTTTTTCTTTCCATTGCCTCACCATCCCATTCTCAGGTCCTGACCTTAGTATCTAACAGTCCCTCTCCGTTCTCCTTTCCCATTATCCAGCACCGTCGTTTGACACATAGCAGTACTCATCGTTTGACTCATAGCAGCACAATGAAGGCATGCTGCACTCTGTAGCCACAACCTCTTACCGGTGATGCCGGATCCCTCCTCCTCCGGGTCTGCAAGCAGTAAATGCAAAGTGGAGGAGGGGCTGGTGGGGATAGTTTGGGGTTCGGGGGCAGCATGGGCCACGGCACCTCTCCAGCCCTGCACGACCGCCTGATACTGTAGCAGTAGGGCTGGTGGAGCAGAGATCTTTTGCAGCCGCATTCTCTTGCTAACGCTTGATACAGCAGCCGTCCACCGTGCAGTCGCTGACTAGCATCACTGTATGACCGGAATGCTTACATGTCAGCTATTAGTAATTGAGTATTGCTGATCTGTAGGCCTTCTGATTATACACTGACTTTACTCAACAACCGTGAAGTGAGTGGCTCTACTAATACAACTAGCACAGTTTTCTGTCTGTCCAGCACCTTCCTCCCTCCCAGCTACAATCCTGCTAAATACATCCATTACCTGGTGATGGGAGCGGCTGGCGGGTCTCCATCATGGCGTCCTTATACAGATCCTTGTGTCCTTCTAAATACTCCCACTCCTCCATGGAGAAATAGACAGCGACATCCTGACACCTTATAGGAACCTGACAACACAATATACAGTCATTACCCAGAAGCCTCCAGTGCTGTTACTGTATAATGTCCCAGCATTCCCTGCAGCGTCACCTCTTCAGTCAGCAGCTCAACCATTTTGTTGGTGAGTTCTAGAATCGTCTGTACATTGATGTCCTCATGTATCGGGGGGTGAGGTGGGGGCCCCGTGATTGGGCTCAGGGGTCTTCCCAATCCATCACACACAGGGGCCCGACAGTTATCACTAGATGTCTTCTTCACTACTGTGTAATCCTGTGTATGGGGAGACATTAATAAATATCACTACAGACATTTCCAGAGTCCATCACCTCCCCAGTGACATCATCTGTTATTACCATAGATAGAATGATGTAATGTGACATCATCAGAATCTCTCCCCCCTCCAGTGACATCATGTTATTACCATAGATAGAATGATGTAATGTGACATCATCAGAATCTCTCCCCTCTCCAGTGACATCATCTGTTATTACCATAGATGAGAATGATATAATGTGACATCATCAGAATCTCTCACCTCCCCAGTGAGCTGGAGGAGTATCTCTAGGGTGAGATTTAATACACTTTTTGCCATCTTGTTTCTGTCCTTCTCCATCTTTGATGAATCAGTCATGTAGGGTCCTAAATGGAAAGAATATGAACCGGTGTAAAAAAAAAAAAAAAAAGAAAATCACAAAAAAGACATTATAACTGTCTTTTGAGATAATAAGAGGAAACATTTATAAGTGTTTTCTTATTACTTATAATTGCTTCACAACCCCTGTGTCTTTCCTGGTTGCTGCTGACCAGGACATGTGACTGCTGCAGCCAATCACTGGCTATAAAAGGTCTCTGCTGTGGGCAGTGATTGGCTGCAGCAGTCACATGTCCTGGTAAGCAGCAACCAGGAAGGAGGTTGTGAAGTAATCTGAATGGTCTCCCCCTTCCCTGTCCAACGTACAGCCATCGCAGAACAGTGATAACTTGTCCCCCCCTCGTAGACCCCAGCAGAGAGCTGTCACTCTGAGTAACCCTTGAGTGACTGATCCTAGCCTGCACTGCAGTCTTCTCTACATCCTTCTTATTCCTCTTTCCTCAGTCTGCTGAATCCCGTCTCCATCCCCGGCACACAGGCAATCTGCGACACTGATACGAGGCTGACCTTATAGACAGAGCATACAAGTCATGGGAGGAAACCATGCTGTGTAATAATGTGCAGTTATTGGAGCTGAAGCATTACTGGGGAGGGGGCTACCACTGAGAGATGATGTACAAGTGAATGCAGAGTAAGTAGACAGAGGACATCACTGCTACAATAGGTCAGGAATGCAGGTGTCCAGTGTCACAGTGAACTCCCAGTGCACAGAGATGGCAGGAGTGAGCGTACAAGTGTGCAGGAGGATATATACCAGTTTGTGGTCCTCCAGCATCACTGAGGATAAAAACAAGCATTTATTAGACCTTCTGGCTACAAACATAGGACCGCCATCCAAAGAGAAGGTCCATGTGGGCACTTCATCAGTGCTGGAGAACTACATAGGGCTCATTCCGACAGGCGTTCTGTTGTTCCCCTCCCATCACCTTTATTATTGTAGATTATATTACTATTATAATAAAATATTAACCCCCTGTCTACCCTACAACACCAAACCCTGACACTACTCTGGAGAAGTTAGTGACATTAGTATAAAACATTTTTTTCCTATTTTCTTTTGTCTGAGGCCGGGGTGTATACTATAGTCAAGTGTGTCTAATAGTCTAAAAATATGGTAAATACCAGAGGTGTAGCTGGGTTTCCTGCACCCAGGGTAAAAGCGTTGTGCAGCCCCACATCTGAATCTTGCTTGCTGAACCTCTCCCACTAGTAATTAATAATGGATGGTAACTCACTATGTTGCTTACATTTTTCAGTAAGTCACAGCAAATAATAATGCTGGTAAATCACTAAATGTAGCAGTAAAACATAATTTTATTAATATGCCCTATAGAGTAAAATACAAGCACTAAATGAGGGTAATAATACCAAAAACTGCATAATAGACACCCCTGGTGCATCCAGTACTACCATGTATAATTGGAGCAGCTGCCCCAAAAAGAGAAAATATAACCCCCTTCCTTCCCCCTGTATTAGTAATAATATAATAGTACAGTATGAAGTACTGCTCATTGAAAGAAAGGGTGGGGGACGGAAAGACAATCAAGCACAAGATCTTCCTATAGGACAATCTTCTCACTCCTGACGCAGCGTCCCTTTCTCTCCCCCCCCCCCCCCCTCCTTCCCGCACCTACCTGTCATCACCCTAGCTCTCTCTCACTGCGCTGGACAGTCCCACTACCCCCACTACACATGCTTCACAATGAAGGCATGCTGCACTCTGTAGATACAACCTAGCAGCTCTTACCGGTGATGCCGGATCCCTCCTCCTCCGGGCCTGCAAGCACTAAATGCAAAGAAAGAGCTGGTGGTGATAGTTTGGGGATCTAGGACAGCATGGGCCAAGGCACCTCTCCAGCCCTGCACCGCCGTCACCTACTGTAGCAGTCAGGCTGGTGGAGCCGAGATCTTCTGTAGCCACATTCTCTTGCTACTGCTTGATACAGCAGCCGTCCACCGTGTAGTCGCTGACTAGCATCACTGTAGGGCCGGGATGCTTACATATCAGCGATTAAAAGTGTATTGCTGATATGTAGGCCTACTGATTATACACTGACTTTAATCAACAACTGTGTAGTTAGTGGCTTCACTAATCCAACCAGCACAGTGTCCTGCCTGCCCAGCACCTTCCTCCCTACAAGCACCAGGGGCACATGCCCCACTCCCCCCAGCTACAATCCAGCTAAATATATCCATTACCTGGTGATGGGAGCGGCTGGCGGGTCTCCATCATGGCCTCCTTGTACAGATCCTTGTGTCCTTCTAAATACTCCCGTTCCTCCATGGAGAAATAGACAGCGACATCCTGACACCTTATAGGAACCTGACAACACAATATACAGTCATCACCCAGAAGCCTCCAGTGCTGTTACTGTATAATGTCCCAGCATTCCCTGCAGCGTCACCTCTCCAGTCAGCAGCTCAATCATCTTGTTGGTGAGTTCAAGAATATTCTGTACATTGATGTCCTCATGTATCAGGGGGTGAGATGGGGGAGCCATAATTGGGCTCAGGGATCTTCCCCATCCATCACACACAGGGGCCCGACAGCCATCACTAGAGGTCTTCCTCATTACTGAGTAATCCTGTGTATGGGGAGACATTAATAAATATCACTACAGACATTTCCAGAGTCCATCACCTCTCCAGTGACATCATCTGTTATTACCATAGATAAGGATGATGTAATGTGACATCATCCGAATCTCTCCCCTCTCCAGTGACATCATCTGTTATTACCATAGATAAGAATGATGTAATCAGGCATCATCAGAATCTCTCACCTCCCCAGTGACATCATCTATAATTACCATAGATAAGAATGATGTGACATCATCAGAATCTCTCCCCCCTCTAGTGACATCATCTGTAATTACCACAGATAAGAATGATGTATTGTGACATCATCAGAATCTCTCACCTCCCCAGTAAGCTGGAAGAGTATCTCTAGGGTGAGATTTAATACACTTTCAGCCATCTTGTTTCTGTCATTCTCCATCTTTGATGAATCAGTCATGTAGGGTCCTAAATGGAAAGAATATAAAACAATGTAAAAAAAAACATTATAAATTTACTCGTGATAATAAGGGGAAACATTTGTGTTTTTTTCCATTGCTTAAAAATGCTTCACAACCCGTGTCCTTCCTGGTTGCTGCTGACCAGGACATGTGACTGCCGCAGCCAATCACTGGCTATAAAAGGTCTCTGCTGTGGGCATTGTGGAACGAGAGTGTCTGGCGATAAAGTGGGCTTTAGAGTCCCTACGGTACTATCTGCTTGGACGACATTTCAGATTGGTGACAGACCACTCCCCTCTCACCTGGATAAGTCAGGCCAAAGAGCGAAACGCTCGGGTGACGAGGTGGTTCCTTACTTTACAAAACTTTAAATTTGATGTAGAGCACAGGGCTGGCAAGCTACAAGGAAATGCCGATGCGTTGTCCCAAACCCACTGCTTGAGTAGTAAAAGTGTTCGCCCCTATGGGTTCGAGCAGAGGGGGAGAGTATGTGAGGTACTGAGGGGCGTAGTGGTGGATGGTCGCAACGTCGCCCCTCAGTTCAGGTATTACGCATAAGAGGACTGGAGGAGGGTCACTTCCCGCTATTGGGACGTGGGAAAACCAGGAGTGTAATGTGGTCTCCAGCAAGCAGTTGCTGGAGATCTGTTCTTTAAAAATCCGGGCCTGTTTTTTTTGGAATGGATGTCAGGTTGGTAGTGGGGCCATCCATTCCACCTCCTCCACTACAGGGTGTGGGCGAGGTCAATCAGCCCAGGGGCTGAGACTGAGCCACAATGAGGCATATAAAAGGTAGCAGATGCACGGACACAGGGGGGAACTAAGATGGCTTCTGAACCCGGGCAGCCTGTGTGACCGGCTGGAGTCAGGAGCCTGCCGTGTGCTGCACTTACCAAGAGCGACCTGGTCAGGCCGGGACGGCCTGAGAGCTGTATATTTGGACTATAATTTTTGTTTGCCTGAAGCTAAGGCTGGGCTTTTGTTTTCTGTTATAAAATAAACGCAGGTCACGCCTGCTTTTGGACTACAGACGCTGGTTTTCCGTCTCTGATTGCCGCCAACCCGCACGCTACTGAGCTGTCCTCCCACAATAGGTAAGGACCAAGTAGGGTTCGTTCCCGGATGACAAGCTCCAGACAGCATACGTCAAATCACCCACCTCATCTACATGTGTCACACAGAATAGTGACCGGTGACATCAGATAGTGGTGACAGTAGTGACAGAATAGTGACCGGTGACATAAGATAGTGGTGACAGTAGTGACATAATAGTGACCGGTGACATCAGATAGTGGTGACAGTAGTGACAGAATAGTGACCGGTGACATCAGATAGTGGTGACTGTAGTGACAGAATAGTGACCGGTGACATCAGATAGTGGTGACAGTAGTGACAGAATAGTGACCGGTGACATCAGATAGTGGTGACTGTAGTGACAGAATAGTGACCGGTGACATCAGATAGTGGTGACAGTAGTGACAGAATAGTGACCGGTGACATCAGATAGTGGTGACAGTAGTGACAAAATAGTGACAGAATAGTGACTGGTGACATCAGATAGTGGTGACAGCAGTGACAGAATAGTGACCAGTGACATCAGATAGTGGTGACAGTAGTAACAGAATAGTGACCGGTGACATCAGATAGTGGTGACAGTAGTGACAGAATAGTGACCGGTGACATCAGATAGTGGTGACAGTAGTAACAGAATAGTGACCGGTGACATCAGATAGTGGTGACGGTAGTGACAGAATAGTGACCGGTGACATCAGATAGTGGTGACGGTAGTGACATAATAGGGACAGGTGACATCAGATAGTGGTGACGGTAGTGACAGAATAGTGACCGGTGACATCAGATAGTTGTGACAGTAGTGACAGAATAGTGACCTGTGACATCAGATAGTGGTGACGGTAGTGACAGAATAGTGACAGAAGACATCAGATAGTGGTGACAGAATAGTGACCGGTGACATCAGATAGTGGAGACAGTAGTGACAGAATAGTGACCGGTGACATCAGATAGTTGTGACAGTAGTGACAGAATAGTGACCGGTGACATCAGATAGTGGTGACAGTAGTGACAGAATAGTGACAGAAGACATCAGATAGTGGTGACAGAATAGTGACCGGTGACATCAGATAGTGGAGACAGTAGTGACATAATAGTGACCGGTGACATCAGATAGTGGTGACGGTAGTGACAGAATAGTGACACGTGACATCAGATAGTGGTGACGGTAGTGACAGAATAGTGACCAGTGACATCACACACGTCTTCTATGGTCTAGATGGTGGATAGAGTTATGTCGCTCACCGCCGGATCCTCCGTGTTGCTCCCTACAATTCCTGCGCTCGCTCCGCTCTTCTACAACTTCTGACTTGCAGTGAATGTAATAAACAATGGCGCTGCTCTCCATAGACGGCGCCTCCCTGTGTGGGAGACTCACACCGACCTACAGATGACAACGTGCCGCCTTCTTCCTGTCACTGCAGAAAGCCCCTGAGCTGCCGTCTGTCGGAGATCCCTCAGTGGACCCCTTCCTCACAGCCCCTATAGGACTCAGTGACCAGTGCAGGTTGATTAACCCTTAAACTCCTAATTGTCCCCCCTGCTGTGTGAGGAGCACATGTCACCTCTCAGGCAGTGAAAGAGTTACAGCTGGTAACTTCCAGCAGCGACTCCCATCATCCACTAGGGGGCGCCGGCTCCTTCATGAGGACCCATCTTACAACCTGCTGATGCCAGAAGGTCTCACAACCCTACTGTACCTCCACTGGGGGTAGATGCTGGAATGGAGGGGCTCATGGGTGCTCTGAAAACAGGAAGTCACATGGTCTGAGGTCACATGACTGTAAGGGGAGGGGTTTACTAATAATGCGTTCTGTGGAGAGAGGAGAAGAGGAAGTTGCTGGGAGGGCTGTACGTAAAATGCAGGAAGACTTGGTCTTGTTGGCCCCAGGATTCCTCTTTCTCTGTGTGAGGATGCTGCCCCCTCCTGGTCAGAGGGTCCCAGTCCTTCACCCCTCAGGATTCCTCCTTCTCAGTGTGAGGATGCTGCCCCCTCCTGGTCAGAACATCTGGTTCTTAAACGCCCACGATTCCTCTTCCTCTGTGTCGATACTGCCCCCTCTTGATCCGAGGGTCCTGGTCCGTCACCCAACAGGATTTCTCTACCTCTGTGTGAGGATGCTGCCCCCTCCAGGTCAGAGGGTCCCGGTCCTTCACCCAACAGGATTTCTCCTTCTCAGTGTGAGGATGCTGCCCCCTTCTGGTCACAGGATTTTGGTCCTTCACCCCCCAGGATTTCTCTTCCCCTGTGTGGGGATGCTGCCCCCTCCAGGTCAGAGGGTCCCGGTCCTTCACCCCCCCAGGATTTCTCTTCCCCTGTGTGGGGATGCTGCCCCTTCCTAGTCAGAGGGTCCCGGTTCTTTACCAGCCAAGATTTCTCTTCCTCTGTGTGAGGATGCTGCCCCCTCCTGGTCGGTTTGTCTCGCTTCTTCACCCCACAGGATTTCTCTACCTCTGTGTGAGGATGCTGCCCCCTCCTGGTCAGAGGGTTCCAGTCCTCCACCGCACAGGATTTCTCCTTCTCAGTATGAGGATGCTGCCCTCTCCTGGTCAGTGGGTCCCGGTCCTTCTCCCCCAGGATTTCAATTCCTCAATGTAAGAATGTAAGGATTCTGCCCCCTCCTAGTCAGAGAGTACCAGTCCTTCACCCCAAAGGATTTCTCGTTCTCAGTGTGAGGATGCTGCCCTCTCCTGGTCAGAGTGCCCTGGTCCTTCACCCCCCCCCCAGGATTTCTCTTCCTCTGTGTGCGGATGCTGCCCTCTCCTGGTCAGAGGGCCCCTGTCCTTGACCCCCTGGATTTATCTTCCTCTGAGTGGGGATGCTGCCCCCTCCTGGTCAGAGGGCCCCTGTCCTTGACCCCCCAGGATTTCTCTTCCTCTGAGTGGGGATGCTGCCCCCACCTGGTCCGTCACCCCAAAGGATTTCTCTTCCTCTGTGTGAAGATGCTGTCCCCTCCTGGTAGGAGTTTCCCGGTCCTTCACCCAACAGGATTTCTCCTTCTCAGTGTGAGGATGCTGCCCCCTCCTGGTCTCAGGGTCGAGGTCCTTTATCCCACCAGGATTTCTCTTTCTCTGTGTGAGGATGCTGCCCCTCCTGGTCAGAGGCTCCCAGTCCTTCACCTAACAGGATCTCTTCTTCTCAGTGTGAGGATGCTGCCCCCTCCTGGTCACAGGCTCCAAGTCCTTCACCCACCAGGATTTCTCTTTCTCTGTGGGAGGATGCTGCCCCCTCCTGGTCTTAGGGTTCTGGTCCTTCATCGCTCGAGGATTTCTCTTCCTCTGTGTTGATGCTGCCGCCTACTGGTCGGAGGGTCCCGGTACTTCACCCCCAGGATTTCTCTTCCTCTGTGTGAGGATATTGCCCCCTCCTCGTTAGATGGTACCAGTCCTTCACCCCGCAGGATTTCTCTTCCTCTATGTGAGGATGCTTCCCTGCTCCTGGTCAGAGCGTCCCTGTCCTTCGTCCCCCAGGATTTCTCTCCCTTTGTGTGAGAATGCTTCCCCCTCCTGGTCGGAAGGTCCTGTTCCATAACCCCCCAGGATTTCTCTTCCCCTGTGGTGGGATACTGCCCTCTCCTGGTCGGAGGGTCCTGGTCCTTCACCACCCAGTATTTCTCTTCCTCTGTGTGGGGATGCTGCCCCCTCCTGATCGGAGGGTCCCGGTACTTCACCCCCTGGATTTATCTTCCTCTGTGTGAGGATGCTGCCCTCTCCTGGTCAGGGGGTCCCGGTCCTTCACCCCACAGGATTTCCCTCCCTCTGTGTGAGAATGCTTCCCTCTTCTGGTCGGAAGGTCCTGGTCCATAACCCCACAGGATTTCTCTTCCCCTGTGTGGGGATGCTGCCTTCTCCTTGTCATAAGGTGCCAGTCTGTCAACCCCCAGGATTCCTCTTCCTCTGTGTGAGGATTCTGCCCCCTTCTGGTTAGAGGGTTCCGGTCTTTCGCACCACAGGATTTCTCCTTCTCAGTGTGAGGATGCTGCCCTCTCCTGGTCAGAGGGTCCCGGTCCTTCACCGCCCAGGATTCGTCTTCCTTTGTGTGAGGATGCTGCCCCCTCCTGGTTGGAGGGTCCCGTTTCTTAACCCCCTGGATTTCTCCTCCTCTGTGTAAGTATGCTCCTCTCTTCTGATCAGAGGGTCCCAGTCCTTCATCCTTCTAGAATTTCTCTTCCTCTGTGTCAATGCTGTGCCCTACTGGTCGGTGGGTCCCGGTTCTTCACCCTCCAGGATTTCTCCTCTGTGTGATGATACTACCCCCTCCTGGTCAGAGGATTCCAGTCCTTCACCCCACAGGATTTCTCCTTCTCAGTGTGAAGGTGTTGCTCTCTCCTGGCCAGAGGGTCCTGGTCCTTCACCCCCCAGGATTCCTCTTTCTCTGTGTGGGGATGCTGCGCCCTCCTCGTCAGATCATCTGGTTCTTCAACGCCCACGATTCCTCTTCCTCTATGTGAGGATGCCGCCCCCTCTTGGTCCGAGGGTCCTGGTCCTTTACCCCTCGGGATTTCTCCTTCTAAGTGTGAGGATGCTGCCCCCTCCTGGTCAGAGGGTCCCGGTCCTTCACCCTCCAGGATTCCTCTTCCCCGGTGTGGGGATGCTGCCGTTGCCGTTTTTACGCGCCGTAAAATCGCCCGTGCGAACGAATACATTGGAAACCAACGCCTCAGATGGTCACGTTTATACGATTGGGCGCAAAGACGCGCCGTTTATGCGCTCGTGTGAACGCACCCTATGGTAGTGATATAGACCATGCTGGTGTTAGGGAAATTCAATCGTTTCATCAATATGCTGCGAGGCTCCAAATTAGAGGTGGTTATGGCAGCCACCGTGAGAAAGCAATGGACACAGACATCATGACCGTGTCTAAAAACAATCTACCTTTATTACAAAACATCTTTTTGCATATAGTATTTTTAAAGGAGAGTGGTCTATTGTCTATATGTGTACATTTCAGCCAGTCATGTGCTTTTACATAGATAGCAGTTAAACATTAAGGCATTGTCTTTACTGGACACTATTGCACACTGACTTTTGAACAGTGCAACAAAAGATAAGGAAGAATGTAAGATATATTCTAAGTGCTATTCACTATTTCTAATTCCTGTAACAATGCAATCTTGTCATGCAAACAACACATAAATATCAAAGATGTTCATAGGAGACAGGATTAAATATATATGTACATGTTTTAGGCCCATAGCCTTCAGAAGCGTATATCAAAGATGTTCATAGGAGACAAAAAATAAATAAATAATTATATATATATATAGGTTTTAGGCTCATAGTCTTCACACCGGTATAATCTTGATACCACCTGTATAAAAATATATCTGTTCAGCTATATGTTATACAGTATAACTTACTTCATCTATACACATATATATTATATATTTTGTGATGGCGGTATTGAGCCCATGGAATCCCCATCTTTCCTTCACCTAGATATGGGGTAGCACCTCATAATACGGCACAGTACACATGTACATATCGACACATCCCTGACCATCTGACTACTAACTAACAGACTGCATTTGCTCTCTCTAACATAGGCCTGGTGCTTGAAACAGAGAGCAAAAGTCCATCAGCTTTATCCAACCAGGTTGCTGAAAACGCCCATTCATTTCAATGGGAGACACACAGCTGAAAATGGTCAAGAATAGAACATGGAGCGCGTTGGAAACGCTGCGTTTTAAGCCTTGTGTGAGCTGCGCCATTGAAATTAATGGGAGCGTTGTACAGCGTTTAGCGCTGCGCTAATCGCTGTACAAAAAACGCCCGTGTGAGGGAGGCCTTAGAGAACTGGTGACGAGGCAGTCAGTCACACTTATATATCCACACCGTAATATTATAAATGTGAAAGTAACTGTCTGACTGTTTGTTACCTTTTCACGGCTAAACTGCGGACGCGATTTTGATGACATTTGGCAGAAAGATAAATTGCATCCTGAGGAAGGACATAGGCTATGTTTTATCCTGAAAGGGAGCGCTGTGCGGTGAGGCGGAGGGTAAGGGGGTGCACATCATATGCTAGGCCTCCCCAAACAGTCCGACACGTAAGGGCAGACGCCGTTGCCGCACATATGCGATTATCAAGCTAGCGGTGCCTGGAATTAAAACTTGAATGAAAGACACATTAACATGGATTGAGATTTTTAAAAAATGTGTGTTGCAAATAACAACCAACCACAGTGCAGCTTTTATTTTACCTCTGCAGTATAAGAAACACCAACCAATCACAGCGCAACTTTTAGCGAAATATTCCAAGAGCCATTATTATGATTGGAATAGCAAAAGCAAAAAGTGTTTTAATTTCACGCATTCGATAATACGAGCGGATTTGCCTTTTCAATTCAAAAGGCTCCTATTCTCTCTAAAAATAGCACTTGCAATGACGAGCAATAAGGCTCAAGGGCAAACAGTTAGGCCTGATGTCCACGGGCGGGTCGGGTTCTGTAGACGGCAGCCCATCTGGCCCGCGACGTGAGGACATCATTTACCAGTCCGGATGTGTGTGGGCCATCCATCTTCTCTTCCTTGCATGTGGGTTGGCACACCAGCATGGGGCCATACCCACCGGAACGCCCCCTGCACATGCGCAGTGGACCCGGAGCACATCCAGAATGACAGTTCCGGGTGTGCCTCAGATCGGACGGCTTCCATTGACTTAAATGGAAGCCATCCCTGCAGGATCCGCGGTAAAACGCAGCATGCTGCGATTTGTTTTCTGGACCAGAAGGTCCACAAAACATCCGCATGTTTTAATTAAGCTACAGATGCCCATGATTTTCTATGGGTGGCTTGAACTCTGGATCATCTGCGCAGGTGCCCCACACGGATCCTGGAATTTAAACCCACCAGTAGACTTGAGCCCTTAAGGTAGGAGGTCTACATTTAGAAGAACATGTTTTTCTTATGGGCAACTTATGTGGCGTGTATACAGCCCACAAAACCTTTATATCCTAGCAAAAGATGACAAGACCAAAGACATGTACAAAACTTATTGGATAATTAAAACACACACCCACTGTGGACTACACCTGAGATCAGCTATATAGGGAGACTGCGTTCAGCAACTCAGGATATGCCAGCTGTCCACCATCAGGGTGGCTGGTCTTTTATCATTTATATTCTCCTTTTTATTTATTTTGTATGGTGAGATAGCCTCTAGGTCAGGAACTATTAGCCTCTGCCACCATCATCCAGTGAGCTAGGGCTGGGATATTACCACACTTGTCAGCTCCTTCTCAATACATTCTTTGAGACAGCTAGGGTCTGTAGGGGGTTGGATATCAGCAGACTTTGAAAGCTGGATAGCTGAGAACTAGGTGATAGCTATACTGGGAATGGAAATTCTACCGCAGGTTTGCAGTTATATTTTTTCACCCATGACAGCTGCAGTGTAGGGTGAGACAAATAATGATCTCTATAATGTTCACCACAGCTTTATTATTACATATAATGTATCTCATAAAAGAAATGTTGGAAAAACCCTGGGGCTTAATACTCCAAGACCCCTTCTACACTAGAACTTCCCACAAAAACCAAGAATCACTTTTAGAAGGGCACGCACACTTAAAAATATTTTTGCCCCAAGCAAATTTAGAAGGCTAAAACCAACCTATCAGCAAATCCCATTTTTCCCAACACAACAGTCTGCTATAAATGTGGTAAGGGCAAATGTTGTGGCAATATAAAGAATAAGGTGGTTGAATTTAGAAGCAACCAGACTGATGAGACTTTTCCAATTAAATCTTTTATCAAGTCTTCCAACAAATATGTCATTTATCTGCTAGAATGTTTATGCAGATTACAATATAAAGGGTGACCCACACAGTGCTTCTGTACAAGAACCAATAAACATATGTTAGGAGGAGGCTCACCACTGGGGGTGTTGGTCCTTAGCATGGTCGTGCTGGCTGTCCCAG
Source organism: Eleutherodactylus coqui (assembly GCF_035609145.1). Taxonomy (NCBI): domain Eukaryota; kingdom Metazoa; phylum Chordata; class Amphibia; order Anura; family Eleutherodactylidae; genus Eleutherodactylus; species Eleutherodactylus coqui. The sequence continues at coordinate 25,553,163 of NC_089841.1, forward strand.
TGCCGTCGGCGGTCATGCGGGCGTCGCTGTTTGGGGTTCCCCCGTGCTGGTTGTCGCTCGGGCTCGTCGGCGGTGCGGGTCCCGCTGCGTGGGCACGCACGTCCGTGCTGGTTGGGCTCGGGGTTCTCCTGTTAGGAGGTGTGGTTGGAGAGAGGCCGGAGTTATAGCATCACCGGCTGGCGCATCATCACGCTCCGCGCCACTGTAGGCAGGGACTCCTCTATTCAGCTCGGCTTCCAGCTAACACCAGCTACTTCTGTCTGTCTCCAGTTGTCTGACTCAGCTATTCCTTGACTCTGAGCTTGTCTCTCCCTCGGTTTGACTTTCCTGTTTGGCTTGACCAGGCTTTTTCTGACTCTGAGGTTTTGTGTTTGTTAGTTGTTTTTGTTGTTAGTTGGTCTTCTCTGTCCCTACTGTCACGGGGTTCTCCTTAGTGCAGAGTAGGAACCGCCGCCCAGTTGTTGCCCTGGGGTTTAGCCCAGGGGGGCAAATAGGCAGGGACAGGGGAGAGGGCTGGTGTAGGGACTTCCGTGCCCCCTGGTACTTAACTAGTTCTGACAGAAACACTGGCCATACAATTTTTCGAGTTTGTATTCTCTGGCCTTTAGTATTCCCGGCTATGGAGGCTGTGTCTGCAGTGGTTAACAAGGTTCAAAGTTTGACCGAGGTGGGACAGGATTTGTCAGCCCGCCTTCAGCCCCAAGATCAAGTGGTAGCTGGTGCTCCAGCAATGGTTTCCCGTGATCCTGCATCAGTATGTGAACCCAAAGCAACACTCCCAGATTTCTTTTCTGGTGACCGGAAGGCGTTTTTCACGTTTCGTGAAGTATGCAGATTGTATTTTAGTATGCGTCCACACTCTTCTGGGTCAGATTACCAGAGGGTGGGTATTGTTATACCTCGGTTAAGTGGTGATCCACAAAATTGGGCCTTTTCATTGCCACCTGATTCACCCTCTTGTCAGTCTGTGGATGCTTTCTTTGCAGCCTCAGGTCAGATATATGATGAACCAGACCGATCAGGCTATGGGGTGTCTAAATTGTTAAGTCTTCTGCAGGGCGAGAGTGCAGCCGAGGATTTTTGTTCTCAGTTCCGACAGTTCTGTGTTGATTCTGGGTGGAATGACCAGGCCTTAAAGGATTTATTTCTCACCGGGTTGTGTGAGGCAGTAAAGGATCTGCTGTTGTCTCATCCTGAGCATGCCATGACTTTAGCAGTTCGGGCTGACCGTCGTCTTAGGGCCAGACTTAAGCCTACGTCTGGTAGTTCCTCCCCAGCACTGAAGGAGCAGACTTCCATTCTACCCAGCAACCATACTGAAGTCATGGAACTGGGGTATATGTCACCTTCAGATCGTAAAGCATTCCGCCTAAAGAATGGGCTGTGCTTCTACTGCTTGGATCCTGGACATCGGGTCGCCACCTGTAACAAGAAACAGCTGCAGGAAAACTTCCACTCCTAGGCGATGTCCAGAGGGATTGCCTAGGAGCTCAGGTACTTCTGGGTATTTCTAAGTTGCTTCTTCCTTGTTCCATTTTGTTTGGTTCCTGTCTAAATTATGGTCATGCATTTATTGACTCAGGGGCGACTGCCAATTTTGTAAATTTGGAGTTTGTTAAGCCATTTGCATCTGAATTGCGGAATTTAAGCTCTCCCATACGTTTCTGGAATCGACTCCACCCCGTTGACTGCGGGGCAAGTTAAGAAGATTACACCCGAACTAATGTTCTCTGTGGGAGCATTACGTACAGAGACCTGTACGTTCCTAGCCATGGAGAATTTATCCATCGATATTATGTTGGTGTTACCATGGTTACGTCTTCACAACCCCGTTATTGATTGGGCAGCCTCTGAGTTGATACAGTGGGGAGCGGGCTGTGGAGATCATTTAACATCTGTTCAACTGCATTTGTCCAGTTGTGAGATTCCTGGCCTGCCTAAGTACTTAGAGGAGTTTGCTGATGTATTATCTAAGCAACATTCAGAAGTTTTGCCCCCCCCATAGTGAATGGGATTGCAAAATCGATCTTGTTTCTGGGGGTAAGATTCCCAAGGGGGGAATTTACAATGTTACAGTCCCTGAACTGGAGGCGGTGGAGTATGTAACTGAGAGTTTAGCCAAGGGGCATATTCGTCCTTCTGAGTCTCCTGCGGGGGCTGGGCTTTTCTTTGTGGAAAAGAAGGATGGTAGTCTCCAGCCTTGTACTGATTATCGAGCATTGAACAAGATTACTGTGAAGAATCAATACTCACTTCCACTGATCCCTGATCTCCTTAATCAGGTTATAGGTGCCAGAAGGTTCTCCAAACTCGATCTCAGGGGAGCATACAACCTAATTAGGATTAGAGAAGGGGATGAATGGAAGACCGCATTTAATACTCCTTTCAGGCATTTCGAGTGTTTAGTGATGCCATTTGGTTTATGCCCCGGCTGTTTTTCAGGGCTTCATGAATGCCATATTTCATGATATTATGGGTATTTTTGTGGTAGTGTATTTGGATGATATTTTGATTTTTTTTCCTCCGATTGGGAGACGCATCTGAGTCATTTACGTATTGTGCTCTCTCGTCTTCGAGAGCATCAATTGTTCGCTAAGCTGGAGAAATGCCAATTTGGGGTCCAAGAGATCTCTTTTTTGGGGTATGTCATAATGCCTTCTGCTATTCAGATGAATTCAGACAAGGTCCGGGCCATAACTGAATGGTGTCAACCAACTAATTTAAAAGCGTTGCAACGCTTTTTAGGTTTTGCAAATTTTTACCATAAATTCATTAGGAATTTTTCAGTTATGGCCAAACCTTTGACGGACCTCACTAAGAAGGGCGCTGAGGTAAACATCTGGTCACATGAGGCAAAGGAAGCCTTTGCTCACCTTAAGGAGGCATTTTCTACTGCCCCGGCTTTCGTACAACCTAATCTCAATTGTTCATTTGTTGTAGAGGTGGATGCTTCTGAGCATGGTGTGGGTGCTGTCCTATCCCAGGGAAGTGCCTCTCTCTCCAATCTGCAGCCATGTGCCTTTTTCTGTAGGAAGTTTAGTCCGGCGGAACGGAATTATGATATTGGCAATAGAGAATTGCTGAATATCAAATGGGCATTTGAAGAGTGGAGACACTTCCTGGAGGGGGCCAGACGTTAGATTACTGTATTCACTGATCACAGGAATTTGATTTATCTACAGTCTGCCAAGCGCCTAAACGCTCGACAAGCTCAGTGGGCTTTATTTTTCTCTCATTTTAATTTTGCAGTTACTTATGTACCAGGGTCAAAGAACGTCAAGGCAGATGCTTTATCCCGCAGTTTTGGGGCGCCTAAACAAGAGGATGCTCAACCCGAGAGTATTCTATCTCCTGGGATGGTGGTGGCAGAGTTGTTGTCCAACATCTCCGACCAGGTTCTTGCTGCTCAATCGGGTGCTCCGAGTGGTCCTCGCCAAGGGAGGTTGTTTGTACCCAGTACCTTACGCTTACTTGTTTTAGAGAAAGCTCATGCATCTATCTTGGCAGGCCACTCACGTATTCGTGGCACGTTGGAATTGCGCAGATGTCTCTACTGGTGGACGCAGATGGCCCGGGATGTCAGACGTTTTGTCGAGTCCTGTTCAGTTTGCGCTCGAGGGAAGAATGTCAGGAGATGACCCGAGGGCCCTATTCTGCCACTCCTGGTGCCATCCAGACCATGGTTGCACTTATCCATGGATTCTGTCACGGATCTTCCGTTTTTTCGGGGACGCTAGGTCATATGGGTGGTAGTTGACCGTTTTTCTAAGATGGCACATTTTGGCCCTCTCAGGAGGTTATGGCTTCCGAATTAGCTTCCACTTTCATCAAGGAAGTAGTGCATTTACATGGCATCCGTGAAAATATAGTGTCGGATCGAAGGGTACAGTTTGTTGCCCAGTTTTGCATGGTTATTGTAAAAGCATCAGAGTTGGGTTGTCGTTTTCTACGGCTTTTCACCCGGAATCCAATGGGCAGACTGAGCGCATGAACCAAGAACTTATTCAGTACCTCAGGTTATATGTCAGTGATCGTCAGGATCAGTGGGCAGATTTTTTGGCGTTGGCAGAGTTTGCCATTAATAATTATTGTAATTCTGCTTCTGGAACTTTGCTATTTTTCTGCAATGGTGGCTATCATCCCAGGTGTTCCTTTTCTGTGTCACCGGCGTCCGAGAATCCTTCGGCGGATTCTATGGTCAAGAGGCTTAAGGAGATTTGGGGTGAGGTACGTCGTAACTTGGAGCATTCTCGGAGGGTCATGCTAAGGAATAACGTTAACAGGCGCACTATCTCTGGCTCTTTTTCGGTTGGTCAGTTGGCTTATTTATCTTCCAAGAATTTGAAATTAAAGGTTCCTGCATTGAAACTGGCTCCGCGATTTGTGGGACCCTTTTCGATTATCAGAATTGTCAATCCTAAGGCTTACGAACTGGCATTACTGGATTCTTGGAAGATTCATAAAGTTTTTCATTAAGCTCTGTTGAAAAGATACGTCCCTCCAATGCAATAGGTACCAGTGGATGCGGAAAATAGATGTGATACCTTGAAAAACGTGAGCTGTAATGGATTTATAGATTAAACACATTATTCCCACTGGGTTTAAAAGAAAGTCTTGAAAACCTCCATGATTAATGTTAAGAAAATTGTAGAGCAATGTGTCAGGTACTTGTTCTGCTATTAGATTGTAGACTAGGAAGATATAGCATCCTGCTAGTATAAGTAGTGAAGGGGTTAAACAAAAGCTTTTTCTATATGGCCACCTGCAGACGGCTGGGTCGGATCCTGCTGCGAGAATTCTCGCAGCGGGACCTGACCCGAGCCCCTGCAGGGACCAGTGCGGCGCTCACCTCTCCCGCGGCTCCGGCTCTTTGATGTGATGGCTGCCGGCCAGCCGGCGCATGCGCAGAGCGGAGCCGGGGCGCTGGGAGAGACATTTCTGTGTGGGCCTCTGCGACACCCGCACAGAAATAGAGCATGCTGCGATTTGTTTTCTGTGTCTATTTTCACGCAGACAAATCGCAGCCGTCTGCATAGGATTGCGTTTTCCAATGCAATCCTATGCAGGCGTCCAGGGGAGGAAATTTTGCTGGAAATCCCACCGCAAAATTTCCGCCCGTGTGCAGGGGGGGCCTATACTAGAGAGTAATATGAGATAAGACAAACAGAAGATAAGATGGTCTCTCAGACCACTTCCCTTGCATTCCTTCTCACTGAAATCATAGCGGCTTCATTGTATATTATAGTTACACCTTAAAAGGTGTAACTTATGTTAATCATTTTTAGTGGTAGCCTATCATGTATTGTAATTATTCTTGGAGGTAGATACTTTTCCTTCTACACGAGATCTGAGATTGTCTTTTCCTTGGTAAACACATAAATTCTCCTTACATTTTTGGTCCTTCGAGTGGGAAAAATTCACTGCAGAGGGAAAGGACAGTCTGGCTGTGAAAAGGTGGGTCTGAAGTACTCTCTTATCATTAAAAGACCTCCGTCTTGCTTAGACGTCATTAGAGGCCAGTCGGGCATCCTGTCTGAAACAGTGACATTTTTCCGAACTAGCCTGAGAATATAGAAGCCTTCTAGATAATGTGTAGTAAGTATAGCAATGGTTAAACTTTTCTTCTCTCTTCTTCTTCTGTATACTTTAGTGTTAGTAGAATTTACAATGTGTATTATAAATGAGGCAAGTATAGACAAATTGGTTGTTAAGGGGCAATAGCAGTAGTCTATGTGAGACCATAGCCATTGTGAGAAGGCTACAGGAAAGAATTACTCTGTGCGGCGTGTAAAAAAGTGGATGACGGCATGGGACACAGGGGTGTCCAGGAACTTTACTTCTTATCTTCCTACTACTTCTTTTTCTTTGATATTGTGTTATAGAGTAACTAAGAATATACAAAGAGGGCGGCCGCCTACTAACATATTGTAATATTTGTATTGTTGTCTTATACTGCATGAAGCGAATGTGTGAGTGATTGAGATAGGCAGATCCGATACATGGGCACTGACCTCTTGGACACATTAAGGACGAACCTTGGTGTGTGGGTTGTTTTCGGACAAGACCCTTGATTGTGTTCAATGTTCACAGGCCCTACTCGGAAAGGCAAGAAGGAGTCTTCGTGTATATAGCAAAGCACTGATTCTGGTCAGGAACTTTTGCGATTCTGCTGTATATTTCAGTGGCCAAAGGCTCATTTTATGTTGTTTGTCTTTTAAATCAACGTCAAGAACATAATTACTAACAATGGGAAATACAAACTGTAAGGCATTCTTCTGTGAATGTCTCTGTTGTTATCAATGACAGGAAGTCCTTGAAGGAATGAAGAAGTACATGCACAAGTTAAATCTTAACTAGGTCAAATATTGTGACAAGTGGGAAAAAATATAGATTAAAAATAAATTAGAAGTCCTTAGTTAGTCCTTAGGTCTGTCCATACTCTTACCACTGAAATGCTACTGCTATGTTACAGAGTTGTGGAAACGGAGGCTTCCCAAAGACATGATGGTGGCGAGGCCGCGCTACTAGGTCCCCAGGCGCAACTACTTTTCAGCGACGCGGTCACTGGGAAGGTGCATATAACCACGGACACGGGGACAGGACACGTACTGCCTCAAAAACATCCCCCTCCTCCTCCTCCAACAATGAAAACATTCTTGGCAAATGCTTTCGCAGTTGTCCATCTGGCGGCAGTCCAAGAATTTCACCTTAAACGACACAATAAGAAAGCCCCCACCATGGCCCACTTAATCCTGGCCACATTCCGAAAAACAACGAAATAAAACCGCGCTAATAGGATCACAGTCGCGACCACTATCCCACCAACGCGGTTACTGGTAAGCTGCATATAACCACGGACACGAAGACAGGACATGTACTGCCTCAAAAACATCCCCCTCCTCCTCCTCCAACAATGAAAACATTCTTGGCAAATGCTTTCGCAGTGGTCCGTCTGGCGGCAGTCCTAGAATTTCACCTTAAACTACACAATAAGAAAGTCCCCCACCACAGCCCACTTAATCCTGGCCACATTCCGAAAACCAACAAAATAAAATCGCACTAATAGGTCCACAGTCGCGACCACTATCCCACCAACGCAATTACTGGTAAGGTGCATATAACCACGGACACGGGGACACGACACATACTGCCTTAAAAACATCCCCCTCCTCCTCCTCCAACAATGAAAACATTCTTGGCCGAAGCCTACCTGTATGTAATCAGACGTTAGCTCTGCTGTCCAGGGCACTGCAATGGGATATATTTATGTACCGCCGGTGGGTTCCAGGGAGCCACCCATGCTGTGGGTCCACACGGACTTCACATTAGGGAGATGTACCTGCCTGTGTATACTCATAAAAAACTCGAGTCTGACTGGGGCATGCAGTTTGGGCGGAAGCCTACCTGTATTTAATCAGACGTTAGCTCTGCTGTCCAGGGCACTGCAATGGGATATATTTTTGTACCGCCGGTGGGTTCCAGGGAGCCACCCATGCTGTCGGTCCACACGGACTTCACATTAGGGAGTTGTACCTGCCTGTGTCTATGTATTAAAAGCCCCGGTCTGACTAGGGCATGCAGTGTCGGCCAAAGCCCACCTGTATTTTATCTGACGTTACCTCAGTTGTGCAGGGCACTGCAATGGGATTTATTTATGTACCGCCGGTGGCTTCCTGGGACCCACCCATGCTGTCGGTCCACACGGACTTCACATTAGGGAGATGTACCTGCCTGTGTATACTCATAAAAAACTCGAGTCTGACTGGGGCATGCAGTTTGGGCCGAAGCCCACCTGTATTTAATCAGACGTTAGCTCTGCTGTCCAGGGCACTGCAATGGGATATATTTTTGTACCGCCGGTGGGTTCCAGGGAGCCACCCATGCTGTCGGTCCACACGGACATCACATTAGGAAGTTGTACCTGCCCGTGTCTATGTATTAAAAACCCCGGTCTGACTGGGGCATGCAGTGTTGGCCAAAGCCCACCTGTATTTTATCTGACGTTACCTCAGCTGTGCAGGGCAATGAAATGGGATTTATTTATGTACCGCCAGTGGCATCCTGGGACCCACCCATTTTGTCGGTCCACACGGACTTCACATTAGGGAGATGTACCTGCCTGTGTATACTCATAAAATAACCCAGTCTGACTGGGCCATGCAGTGTGGGCCGAAGCCCACCTGTATTTAATCTGACGTTAGCTCTGCTGTTCAGGGCACTGCAATGGGATTTATATATGTACCGCCGGTGGGTTTCAGGGAGCCACCCATGCTGTGGGTTTACAGGGACTTCACATTAGGGGAGTTGTTCCTGCCTGTGTCTATGTATTAAAAACCCCGGTCTGACTGGGGCATGCAGTGTGGACCAAAGCCCACCTGTATTTTATCTGACGTTACCTCAGCTATGCAGGGCAATGCAATGGGATTTATTTATGTACCGCCGGTGGCTTCCTGGGACCCACCCATTTTGTCGGTCCACACGGACTTCACATTAGGGAGATGTACCTGCCTGTGTATACTCATAAAAAACTCTAGTCTGACTGGAGCATGCAGTTTGGGCCGAAGCCCACCTGTATTTAATTAGACGTTAGCTCTGCTGTCCAGGGCACTGCAATGGGATATATTTTTGTACCGCCGGTGGGTTCCAGGGAGCCACCCATGCTGTCGATCCACACGGACTTCACATTAGGGAGTTGTACTTGCCTGTGCTATGTATTAAAAAACCCGTGTCTGACTGGGGCATGCAGTGTGGGCCAAAACCTACCTGTATTTTATCTGACGTTACCTCAGCTGTACAGGGCAATGCAATGGGATTTATTTATGTACCGCCGGTGGCTTCCTGGGACCCACCCATTTTGTCGGTCCACACGGACTTCACATTAGGGAGATGTACCTGCCTGTGTATACTCATAAAAAACTCTAGTCTGACTGGAGCATGCAGTTTGGGCCGAAGCCCACCTGTATTTAATCAGACGTTAGCTCTGCTGTCCAGGGCACTGCAATGGGATATAATTTTGTACCGCCGGTGGGTTCCAGGGAGCCACCCATGCTGTCGGTCCACACGGACTTCACATTCGGGAGTTGTACCTGCCTATGTCTATGTATTAAAAACCCCGGTCTGACTGGGGCATGCAGTGTGGGCCGAAGCCCACCTGTATTTTATCTGACATTAACATAGCTGTGCAGGGCAATGCAATGGGATTTATTTATATACCGCCGGTGGCTTCCTGGGACCCACCCATGCTGTCAGTCCACATGGACTTCACATTAGGGAGATGTACCTGCCTGTGTATACTTATAAAAAACTCTAGTCTGACTGGGGCATGCGGTGTGGGCCGTAGCCCACCTGCATTTTATCTGACGTTAGCTCTGCTGTCCAGGGCACTGCAATGGGATTTATTTATGTACCGCCGGTGGATTCCAGGGAGCCACCCCTGCTGTGGGTCCACAGGGACTTCACATAGGGGAGTTGTACTTGCCTGTGTCTACTTATAAAAACCCCAGTCTGACTGGGGCATGCAGTGTGGGCCGAAGCCCACCTGTATTTTATCTAACGTTAGCTCTGCTGTCCAGGGCACTGCAATGGGATGTATTTATGTACCACCAGTGGGTTCCAGGCAGCCACCCCTGCTGTGGGTGCACACGGAATTCCCATTGCGGAGTTGAACCTGCCTGTGACTATATTTAAAAAACCCCAGTCTGACTGGGGCATGCAGTGTGGGCCGAAGCCCACCTGTATTTCATCTGACGTTAGCGCTACTATCCGGGGCACTGCATTGGGACAAACTTCAGGAGCAATACAGTGCTAATGAGACGTGCACAGCTACGCTAGCATTGGAGTCTGCTGTAGGCCCACGATTGCTGAGGGTTTGTGCAGAGGCCTATGTCCTGGGTGCAGTGAAAGTCCGCTTCCTGCCTAGGATTGCTGAAGCTGTGGGCCGAGGCCTATGTCATGGGCACGGTGCAAGTCTGCCATGTTTGGCTGCTCAGATCAATTTTTTGTTCATGTCTTGGGTTTCCTAGGACCCACCTATGCTGTTGGTGCAAACTTAGTTCCCATCGCGGTGTTTGATCTGTCTGGCACAAAGACACTAACTGACTTGGGTAGGGGGCAGAGCGCAGACGGCTTTCCCCTTGCAGTGTCGATTGAGCTATGCGACACCTTGACAGAATGAATACTGTGTGGCACATGGATTCCCCATTGCTATGCCCACGTTTGCAGCTCCTGACGGAGGTGGCACAGGATTGGATTTCTCATTGCTTCTATACAGCATTGTGGGCTATCGCCCCACCCCTTTTAAAGAGGGTCGCTGCCTGACCCTACCAACCCTCTGCAGTGTGTGCCTCCGGTTCCTCCTCATGGCAGACGCCCTTATAAATAGACATGAGGGTGGTGTGGCTATGAGGCCAGCGTGTGGCATGAGGGCAGCTGAAGGCTGCACAGGGACACTTTGGTGTGCGCTGTGGACACTGGGTCATGCGGGGGGGGGGGGGGGGGGCAGTATGTAACCCAGGAGAAGAGGCAGCGGTGTGTCCCGCAGGCAGTGCTTGTGCTTAGGTAGTGTGGTACTTAGCTAAGGTGTGGCTTACTAATGAGGGTTTGTCTAAAGTAAAAATTGTTAGGGGGAGGCGCACTCTTGCCGCTATTGTGGCTTAATAGTGGGACCTGGGAACCTGAAATGTAGCCCAGCATTTGCCCCTCGCCTGCCCTATCCGTTTCTGTGTCGTTTCCATCACTTTCTTGGGTTTTCCAGATTTTCACCAATGAAAACCTTAGCGGAGCATGGGTGATATACAAAAATGCTCGAGTCGCCCATTGACTTCAATGGGGTTCGTTACTCGAAATGAACCCTCGAGCATCGCGGAAAGTTCGACTCGAGCAACGAGCACCTGAGCATTTTGGTGCTCGCTCATCTCTAGTCAAGACACTTCTCCATGAGAACTCAATGAATTCTACTTTATTATCAACATTAGCAATTCTTATACAGAAGGAAGAGGGCCTATTCAAAAGTTACTTGGTACAAAGGTTAGTGTTACATTGGTGACAAAGTTGATTGATCATAAGGCTTATTGACCAAATAGTCTCAAAGCTCTTAAGGGTCATCTTAGACATGGAAATCAGTACTCTTCAATTATTCCCTGGATGCCTGTGCTGTTATCCGCAAAAGCCATTTATCTTCCATTACTCTGGGATCCCTGTGTGTCCAGGATCCAGGTGGCGAGCACTCTCACAGTGTTGTTTTTGGTGCTGCTGATTGACTTTGATTCATGGAAATCAGTACAATCAGGATATGGTTGTTACATTAGACACTATTTCTGCTATAGTTGTGAGTCTTCTCTGTTAACATAGCTTAGCCTTATTTAATTTGCCTGTTGACTTCTTATCTTAAAAGCCTAGTTACCGGCACTACAAAGCATAGGTTTTAATCTTCTATTTAAGGGCCAATAGTCCAATGCAAGGTAATAAGCATACACTTATTGTATTCTGAAACTTAACACTTTATATTCTATGACACTAGTATTAGATTTTTTGCACACCTCACAACACAGATTAGGCTTATCTCACTAATAAGCACTTACAGTTTTACCCCTGCTTTTTATGTCGTAATTGGAAAATCTCTAGTGGAGATTCCTCCTCCCGTAACTCATAGCACAGATCTGTACTTTTGGCACCACCTTGTAATCCTCAACAGTCTGTTTGGCCCACCATAATCGGAGGGAATACTCTATGCCGGCACACCTCAGACAGCCTCTACTGTCTGGAATCCATTACTTCAAGCCAAATGCTCTGAGCTGATGTCTGAATCATGGCAAATATAAGCTTTCCATGTGAACCCCTTCCCCACCTAACAAAGTGAACCTCATCAACCACATGTTGAACAATGAAAACTCTCTCACCGCATGGACACATCACACTGCTTTTAACCAGCACAATTGCTACTATAACCTTTTTACTTTCTTTTAACAGTTTATCTTACACATTTTAAAACCTAACTTGCACAGTCCAAACACCATTCACTACTACAGAGGCAATCTAAAACCCATAACTCACACCTTTTTACACGCAGGGCATTACTTCACAGACAACATAAAAAAAACACACAGTATACCTACTTCATAGTTCTTTTGATACAGACTCAGAATATTTCAACTCACCCGGACTGGGGCGGATAATAGGAGAGAAGGAGAGATGGTATAGGTATAAGAATAAAACTTATTACCTTGGTTGAGCTCATTATCTGTCCGTCTCTGCTTTGAAGTCGCCTTGCTTCCAGAGAAGATGGAATTTCTGTATTATTCTCATCTCAGCAGTGCCTCCAAATTTGTTATCGCAATTTTCGCTATTCGATATATTGTGGGTGCCATATTAAATAGGAATAATGAACAGGCCTGGAGACCCTTTAAAGGACCACACGCTTACATCATGTGCACCAAAAAGGTTTTAATTTTATTTAGGTGGGTAAAAGTTTATATAAGGTTTCAAAGACAGAAAGTTGGGTCATTCAGGGTCCTGTTACAGCATTGAGTGTGCTGATAGGTCATTCTCATAGGGAGGTATTTGTGAGGTAGCTGTGAGATCATTCACAGGGGAGTTGCTTCCCTTGAGCATGCTCTATTCATTCTTGACTTGTCCAAAGGAGATACTTCCTGTTTCTCTCCAGCCATTTCCTGTCTTTTAACACAAAAACATTCCTTTTGGCCATGCAGCTGTAGCTTGAGCCCTGGAGATGTCTTCTGCTAGTCAAAACTGGTTTGACCTGGTTTTTGACACAATATACTGCTCCTTCAATTCTTGTGGGGAATGTTCCCTCCCCTCATCTTAACATCTTCACAGCTTACAACAGAAAATACACAAAATGGCGAACCTCTCATAGTCATTCTCCCACAAGGGGTTAAACTAAACCTTTTCTATATACCAGACAGCATTATGAGATAAGACAAACAGAAGATCAGATAGACTCTCAGACCACTTCCCTTGCATCACTTCTCACTGAAATCATAGTGGCTTCATTGTATATTATAATTATACCTTAAAAGGTGTAACTTATGTTAATCATTTTTAGTGGTAGCCTATCATGTATTGTAGTTATTCTTGGAGGTAGATACTTTTCCTGTGATGTCATTTATGGTATATAAACCACATACACCTTTGAATAAATTAGAAATCATTTGATACCGCAACAGGCTGTTGTGATTTGTATTTCTCTAGGGGCCCAGACTTCTACACGAGATCTGAGATTGTCTTCTCCTTGGTAAACACATACATTTTCCTTACAATTAATTAGGCTTAATTTTTTTATAGGGAAAAATTTATGCTAGAAAATATAACCACAATGTATCATATTATTTCTATTCATTACAGGTATATATGACCCATTATATGCAGGCAGTTCATGCATTACATTTCACTCTCCCTCTTGATACTATATATAAAAGAATATATAAACAAGTGAATCTATCGTATCACTTTTTATTCTATTACCAAGGCCCTCACAATCCACTATATACAGACAACCTATGAAATTAATTTTATTTAATTTTTTTTTTAAGTACATGTATTTTATTAAGCTGTACATTTTCAACTCATAAATTTGCTGCTGGTTCCGCTGTCCAGCTAGCATGCATTCCTTACTTCCAACACTATCGGCTGATTACCACACTCTTCCAATGTATTCAGAGACCTTCATCTGGTACTTCTCTAGATACATCCTTACTATCCATAGGACCATTGCTCGTTAGCCTCCTCGCACCCAACTGTGCATGTGCACTCTTTAAAAAAAAATTCCCGCCATCACTGCTGGCAATATATCCCCACTCCCCCAGCAATCCAGTCCACACCAATCATTCTTCTTTCTAACAGTGTGGCTAGAACTCCATTCCTGAAGCCTCCGGTAAGTCTAATTTTCCCATTTTATTTTCTTTGCTACTAGCAGTATTTTCTCCCATTAAAAAAATTCTTTTCTACCTCCAATTTACAGTTATAACTAGGGATGAGCGAGTATACTCGCTAAGGCACTACTCGCTCGAGTAATGTGCCTTAGTCGAGTATCTCCCTGCTCGTCCCTAAAGATTCGGGGGCCGCCGCAGCTGACAGGTGAGTTGCAGCGGGGAGCGGGGCAGAGCGGGAGAGAGAGATCTCCCCTACGTTCCTCCCTGCTCTGCCCCGCAGCCCTCCCCCCCCCTGCGGCGGCACCTGAATCTTTTGGGACGAGCGGGGAGATACTCGGCTAAGGCACATTACTCGAGCGAGTAGTGCCTTAGCGAGTATACTCGCTCATCCCTAGTTATAACCAATTGTGCACGATATTCCCAATGTTTACAATTACACTCATTATGCCTTGTTTTTAATTAACTTGGGTCAGATATCATGCATATTTTACATCGGTCTATTTGTTTATTTTTAATCGGTCCATACCATTTGTTTTTGCTACTGTTAGAGAAATCTAGTCCCTTTAAGAAGGCCTGTTATCTGTAAGACTTCAGGAAGGGTCACGCTGACCTTTTGAAAACTCTCAACTAATTATAACATAGTACAACTTCTTGGAATTGTAGAGACACACTGTCTATTCAAGTTGGTTCAGCCTCCGTACGTTATTGTCACAAGAAAATCCTGCTTATAATTCATGGTATGTGGGAGATGGACATGTTTTAGGCAATACAATCCTCCTTCCTCTAGTTATGATCCATACATAATATTAGTCTGTTTACCAAATCCCAATAACTATATAAACTAACAGATACAGCGATTCTTCACGAACCCCCGAGCACATGATCTGTTCGATACTTTGATATTTTTACTCTCCACCGATGATTTGTACTTTTTTGTGCATCTCTTCTCCTTTCTCTCATTTCTTTTACTCTATTTACTCTCCTATCTCAATTATTTTACTTAGCATTTTACCCAACTGTTTGGGAGGAAGGGGCTGTGTCCCTGAAATGCATCAATACTGTCTGTTTTAGTTAAATCAATAAAGAAGAATCAAGGTAATTCTGTGGTTTCAAAAATGTTCTTGGTGAAAAGAGTAACGCCGTAAGTCCACGAATATTAATTTTCTGCAAGTTAATTGTCGCCATAAGCGTGCTTGGAATCTAGCAGATTTCTTTGATTCCTGGCATATTAACCCCTTGAGTGGCACGCCCGGAAATTTTCCCGGGACGAGCTCCACTGCTCATAGCGACATAGCCCGGAAGATTTCCAGGCTATGTATCACTATGGGAGCTGCAGAGCACAATGCCACAAGCTGTGGCAGTGTGCTCTGCCTGCACAGAGCCACAGAGAACAAAGCAAGGGCTTTGAGAAACCAGCAGAAGATATTGCCGATATGCCGGCAATCTCCTGCTTTGTTTACAGGTTTCCATAGAGACCATCGGCTTGTCAGAAGCAAGTCGATGGTCTCTGTGGCAGGGAGAACTTGGTGCTTGGCTGTCAGAGGACAGCTAGGTACCAGCTCTTACAGCAGAGATCAGAGAAAACCTCCGATCTCTGCTGTGTTAACCCTTTACATGCTGCAGTCTATGTGACTGCAGCATGTAAAGGGCTGTCACTGCAGCATTTAAAGGGCTGTCACCATCGGACCCCCCGAACCCCCGAATGTGATCAGGGGTCCTGATGGGTCCCTGTGGAAGTCCCCTAAAGGGACAAAAAAAAAAAATGTAAAAAAAAAAAAAAAGTAAAAAAATTATAAAAAAAATAATAAAACACTTGTCTTCCTTTACTTTGTAAAAAATCAAAAATACAATCACACATGTGGTATCCATGCGTCGTAATGACCCAGAGAAGGAAGTTAATGCATTATTTAACCCCTTAATGACATGGCCCCTTTTTTTCTTTTTTCCCCATTTCTTTTTTTCCTCCCCCCTGTTTAAAAAATCACAACTTGTCCCGTAAAAAACAAGCCCTTATATGGCCATGTCAATGGAAAAATGAAAAAGTTATGGCTCTTGAGACGCAACTGCAAAATTAGTTGAAATTCAATGATTAGACCATTTTAAAAAAACCTGCCCTGCTGGGCACGACAGGGTGGTAGGAAACACGCCACTCAAGGGGTTAAAGGGGCTAATGCTTCCTCTCAGGGTAGCAATTGGCACAGAAAACCTTTCCTACATCCTACTGGATTATGGAGATGTGCACCCGGGTTCTGATAGGCTGGAATTCTCAGCAATATCTTATGTATTTCTGTTGGCAGTATCTTCAAGATTTATAAATGTTTCACCCTGATATGGACTATTATATCGCAGCAGCTTTCCCAAGTTGTCACTTCTGTGTAAAACTCTTGGTTCCCTTGAAATCTGGCGTGTTCAGAGCTCATCTGAGCGTGAAAATCATAGTCTTTGTTTTATCGGGCTGTGTGCCCCAAGTTGTATAGTCCTGTATGAATAATGTCTGATATTTTACACTGAAGTTGTAGAACCATTTCCTTGTGAACAGAGCTGTATATTACTGTGTATGACCCTATAGTGATGAGATGGGTCAGAAACGCCCTTGCTGGGGTCAGTGGCGTAATACGGTTCTTACGATCATCTATGAAATGATCATTTTCAAAACAAAAAATGTGCTAATAAACTCCACAAAGTCCGGGATCTGCAGTGATTCTCCCCTCACTACTTATACACATAATAGATAACAGCTCTCCCTCATCTTCATTGGTTCTGGGGAAACATCATCTAAAGGAAGAAGAAAGATCGGTCCAAATACAAACATGTAAGTTACACAAGTAAACTTTTATGAACAGTTAGCCCCCTGCACACGGACAGAAATTACGCGGCGGGATTTCCTGCAGAATTTCTGCTCATGTCTGCTTGCATAGGATTGCATTACAAACCGCAATCCTATGCAGATGGCCGTGATTTGTCCGCGTGAAGACACAGGAGCAAAACAAATCACGGCATGTTCTATTTCTGTGCGGGTCTCGCAGAGGCCCGCACAGAAATGTCTGTGGTGACGGGCCGGCTCCACTCTGCGCATGCGCCAGCTGGCAATCAGCCGGCGCATAGAAGGAACAGAAGACGCTGAGAGCGGGTGAGCCGCAGGTCTCTGCAGCGGCACGGGTCCGCATCCTGCTGCCAAAATTCTCACAGTGGGATCCGACCTGGCCGTCTGCAGGCGGCCTTAGAAAAAAGTTTAGAGACACAGTTATAAGTATCAGTGTGAAATACTCTGTATACACGGGTGATATAAAGGTGGGTTATCTGGATATTATTTGTTTCTGGATTACAGATGTTTATTGGTAATGACATACAAGTCTTATTTATCACTTATTGTCTAAATTGCTTCCCTTTTTTGTGTATGACATGTCACTTGACTTTTTTTATTTTTACCTTTTTTGACAGTTTGATAAAACAGGTTTTAAAAAATCTGCTTCTCTCCGCTGTGAACTTTTTGATTTCGTAGTAAATCTGATTTGTGAGTAAAACATTTCCCCCATTCTGTACAAGAAAACGGCTTCTCTCCTGTGTGAGTTTTCTGATGTTCTTTATGGACTAACTGAATAACCACATGATATCAACTCAATATTTGCAAATGCTGATTTCAACATCACGTCGACCATCTTATAGAATCATAGACCATCTCAGCCTGGGAAGATTATTTTTCTGCCTAGAATGTATTTAGTAATATGCCTTGATTTTGTCATACTTGTGAGACAACCTATGTCTATGCATATCGTACCACTTTCTTTTACCCATCTATAAAAAATGATGAGGAGGCAGTTCATGGAAAGAGCTGATATTCCTTTGTCAAAATCAGAACACTTAGTCTCATCTGGTTACTTCTAAGGTGTGTGGTCATCTATGACTCTTATTTTAACTCTATCTAATCTGATGAATTTCTATAACAGTACTTATATCGTTTTTCTTGCCATTGTTATTATTATTTTAGCCAGTTCTGTATTCAGATTGTCTGGACTATTTATGTAGTTATCAATGATATTGGAGTAGAGTGAACTTAGGTTGCGTACTGTTACTCTTAACAAACCCTCCTTCCTCTATTCATGATCCATACATAATACTAGTCTGCTTACTAAATCACACTAACTATATAAACTAACAGATACAGCGATTCTTCACAAACCCCCGAGCACATAATCTGTTCGATACTTTTACTCTCCACTGATAATGTGTACTTTTTTGTGCATCTCTTTTCCTTTCTCCCATTTTTTTCCCCTCTATTTACTCTCCTATCTTAATTATTGTACTTTACAAAACTGTTTCGGAGGAAGGGGCTGTGTCCCTGAAATGCACCAATACTGCCTGTTTTAGTTAAATCATTTGTTTTATCGGTCTGTGCGCCCCAAGTTGTATAGTCCAGTATAAATAAAGTCTGATATGTTACACTGAAGTTGTAGAACCTTTCCCATGTGATCACAGCTGTATATTACTGTGTGCGACTCTTCCTAGTATATGACCCTATAGTGATGAGATGGAGGGGAGACGCCCTTGCTGGGCTCATTGGTGGAAACATCATCTAAAGGAAGAAGAAAGATCGGCCCAAATACAAACATGTAAGTTACACAAGTAAACTTTTATGAACAGTTAGAAACAAGTTTAGAGACGCAGTTATATGTATCAGTGTGAAATATTCTATGTACACGGCTGATATAAAGGTGGGTTATCTGGATTATATTTGTTTCTGACTAACAGCTCTTCATCGGTAAATACATACATTTCTTATTCATCACTAAATTACTTCCCTTTTCTTGTATGACATGTGACTACTTTTTTTTTTACCTTTTTTTTGTATGGTTTGACAAAACAGGCTTAAAAAGATGTCTTCCCTCCTGTGTGAGTTTTTTGATGTCGCAGTAAACATGATTTGTGAGTAAAACATTTCCCACATTCTGAACATCCAAACGGCTTCTCTCCAGTATAAGTTCGCTGGTGTTTAACCAGGTGCTTTTTCATTGTAAAACATTTCCCACATTCTGAACAAGAAAATGGCTTTTCTCCTGTGTAAATTCTCTTATGTGTAACAAGGACTGATTTCGCTGCAAAACATTTCCCACATTCTGAACAAGAAAATGGCTTCTCTCCTGTGTGAATTCTTTGATGTCGCAAGAGATGTGATTTCTCTCTAAAACATTTCCCACATTCTGAACATCCAAATGGCTTCTCTCCAGTATGAGTTCGCTGGTGTTTAACAAGGTCTGTTTTCATTGTAAAACATTTCCCACATTCTGAACATCCAAACGGCTTCTCTCCAGTATGAGTTCGCTGGTGTTTAACAAGGTCATTTTTCATTGTAAAACATTTACCACATTCTGAACAAGAAAATGGCTTCTCTCCTGTGTGAATTCTCTTATGTGTAACAAGGGCTGATTTTCCTATAAAACATTTCCCTCATTCTGAACAAGGAAATAGCTTTTCTCCTGTGTGAATTCTTTGATGTTGCAAGAGATGTGATTTCTCTGTAAAACATTTCCCACATTTTGAACATCCAAATGGCTTCTCTCCAGTATGAGTTCGCTGGTGTTTAACAAGTGCTGGTTTCGCTACAAAACATTTCCCACATTCTGAACAAGAAAATGGCTTCTCTACTGTGTGAGTTTGCTGGTGTTTAACCAGGTGCTTTTTCATTGTAAAACATTTCCCACATTCTGAACAAGAAAATGACTTTTCTCCTGTGTGAATTCTCTTATGTGTAACAAGGACTGATTTCGCTGCAAAACATTTCCCACATTCTGAACAAGGAAATGCCTTCTCTCCTGTGTGAATTCTTTTATGTCTAACAAGGGCTGATTTTTTTTATAAAACATTTCCCACATTCTGGACAAGAAAATGGCTTTTCTCCTGTGTGAATTCTCTTATGTGTAACAAGGACTGATTTTGCTGCAAAACATTTCCCACATTCTGAACAAGGAAATGGCTTTTCTCCTGTGTGAATTCTCTTATGTGTAACAAGGACTGATTTCGCTGCAAAACATTTCCCACATTCTGAACAAGGAAATGGCTTCTCTCCTGTGTGAATTCTTTTATGTCTAACAAGGGCTGATTTTTTTATAAAACATTTCCCACATTCTGGACAAGAAAATGGCTTTTCTCCTGTGTGAATTCTCTTATGTGTAACAAGGACTGATTTCGCTGCAAAACATTTCCCACATTCTGAACAAGAAAATGGCTTTTCTCCTGTGTGAATTCTTTTATGTGTAACAAGGACTGATTTCTCTGTAAAACATTTCCCACATTCTGAACAAGGAAATGGCTTTTCTCCTGTGTGATTTCTTTTATGTGTAACAAGGACTGATTTCTCTGTAAAACATTTCCCACATTCTGAACAAGGAAATGGCTTCTCTCCTCTGTGAGTTCTCTGATGTCTAACAAGGTTTGATTTCCATGTAAAACATTTCCCACATTCTGAACAAGAAAATGGCTTCTCTCCTGTGTGAAATTCTTGATGTCGCAGGAAATGTGTTTTGTGAGCAAAACATTTCCCACATTCTGAACATGAATATGCCTTCTCCCCTGTGTGAGTTCTATGATCTTCTCCCCTCCTGTGACATCTATTCTGCTCATCAGTCTGTGATGAATCAGAAGATGGGACCTGTATAAGAGGATCCGATGATGGATCTTTGCTGTGAAGGGCTGAGGAGATATCTGGGATAATGGCAGGTTCTTCATATGTATCTTGTGTGATACCGCAATCCTCTGCTTTACAATCTGCAGATATCAGATGTCTCTCTGAGCTCCCAATACCGTCATCTGCCAAGAATAAAGTTGATTATTCTTTAATACTATAGACTTTAAAAATGATACTGATATTTTATAACATTTCTATACAAATAACAAGTCATGTAGAAAAAGGTAATCATCATCAATGGGTGCTTTTACACAGGCTGACAGCTGCTAGAGCTATGACTGAAGAGAGCCATTATGGATGACTGTCTGCCCATGTAAACACGGATCCTGACAGAGAAAGTGAGTGAGAATCGCTCAACTTTCGAAGTCACTTGGTTTGCAGCTCACTTAAACACCAAGTGATTGTCAGTGAAGAACAAATCATCAAAAACTACAGATGTGAATTGGGACTTAAAAGTAGCTAATTGTGGTTTCCATCAATATAGGGGATCTGATAAGGGTCATGAAGAGTAATTTGCAGAGTCCTCCACAAGACCCGGGCTCCTGTCCTCGGTAGCTACAGGAATAGTATATTCCATACAGATGGAGTTCGGCCATTTCTGCACCAACATCAGTTTCTGTTTTTCCATAAAGAAATCTCCCATGAAGCCGGATGTCAGTAACACACGGTGGGCAGCAAATATAGAACTGCTCATCTGTAAAACAGCTTAGTGCATTCAATAATGCGATATGCTGTCACATCAGACCAGGGCAGGACGGGGCAGGGAGGCATGTTCCTTCCAGGCCGAGGTTTACGGTCACCATGTTTGCCGCTGCTCTCAAAGGTACGGGGACTCCTGCAAGTACTAGTGCTGACAGTCTTACTCACGGTACTGTCATGTCCCGCTCTCTCATAGGCTGACAGAGTGACCTCCCTCCCTGGCTCCAGCGTTCACTGTAGTTTGACTGACTGCACAGGGGGGAAAGAAGTGAGGTCACGTTGTGAGCCGGAGAGAGCGAGCGCACAATGGAGGATAATGGGGCAATGGAACATGGGGTCTGTTTGGGGGACATTGGAGGATGATGAAGCTGATACCTTTTGGTGTTTAAAGTTTATTCTGAGTCCCATAAGACTCTAGTTATGCCACTGATTGGGAGCATAGAAGGTCACAATACTAACTGAGGCCACAGAGTGGGGGTCATATTATTGATTGAAGCCTTAGAGCGAGTCACATTACTAATTGAGGCCATGGCAGGGGGCAATATTACATAAAGTAAGACCACAATAGGCATATTATTGGATGCAAAGGGAGGGGGAGGGGCACTGAACTATCAACTAGTGGTTGCAGCAGCAGCAGCTTAATGGGAAGAGGGAGGAGAAGTAAGTTTTGTTGCAAGAAAACAGGAAAAAAATAATATATTACATACTTTTTAATTTATTCCGGGGGGGGGGGGTCTGAGATTTGCTCTAGGTCCCCAAGGGTTCTTTGTATGCCCCTGCTTCTTCCTGCAGCCTATATACTTCATAGTTCCCTGTCGTGCCGCAAGTTCGGGTCTGTAGACCTGCAGTCAGGCTGCGATACATCTGTAAACTGTGCCCTTAATGCACTCGTCTGAAACTGGTCATAAAGGGGAAATACAGTTCCTGGTTCTGTTTACATGTACACAGCTTGGCTCAGTTGCTGTATTTACGTACCAAGATTGGTTCTGGTATTGTATGTATGTACATCACCAAGCTTGGTTTTGGTGTTGTAATTATGTTATGACCTTGGTTCTGGTATTGTATTTATGTATTAAGGTTGGTTCTGGGGCTCTGTTTCCTGTTAAAAAAATAAACATGGATGAAAGGACACATTGTGGCCGGTCACACACAACCAGACCGTGCCCACCGACTGCAGCCAGTCGCCATGTAATTATGCCAGGTTTTTGTGTGGCCAACTGCGCCGAGTGTTTCCACCCTGCGGGTTGCTTCACACGAGCGTGTTTTTGTGCGCACATCAGTGCGTGACTATGTACGTGCAAAAACACTCGTGAATGCAGGTCCATGCATTGTTTTCAGTGGAGCTGCGACTGCTGCCGGCACCCCTGCATTCTTTTTCAGGGAAGGGCTTTACACATAAGCCCCTCCCTGAAAAAGAAAACCTTTAGTGTAAAAAAATAAGAACTATACCTACCTATCTGCGGCTGCCGTGACCCCCACAAGGATGAAGAACACATCTGCTGCATGCGGCAGATTTTTCCTTCATCCCTCTAGTAAAAATAATTCTCCGCTGCTACATCGTCCACATCTGTGACAGATGCAGCAGAGGAATTCTTCAATTCTCTACCGCAGCTGTCACACTTCATTCGGATTTTTAGGGAAGGGCTTATATTTAAAGCCCTTCCCTGAAATCAATTGACGGGGTGCCGGCAGCAGAATCTTCTAACGCAGCAGTCATGTGTAATCACTGACTTGGCGATCACTGACTTGGCTCAGGACATATTGATATCTTTATTGACAGGCAGGCAGCAGCCAGCGGTCAGCGGGGGCCTCTGTAACCATTTATCCTGCCCTGATGGCGGTCCGGCCATTAGACTCTTCCTGATTCTGAACTAACTCTTTGGAGCCATTAGAAAACACATCTGTAAGCCGTTACTTTATCTCCAACCCCCTTATAATCGGCTCAGACGTTATATTAGGATGAAACTACTCGGAATCTGTTTCCCAATTGTGCCCATTTATGGCAACTGGAAGAGTATTACGGTGAGATCACACACTGCGGAATTGTATAATCTACAGTACAATGTAAGGGAGTGGGATTCTAAGAAACCGCATTCACTCACAGCTGAGAGATAAGATGTGACACCTGAAATATGATTTATCTGGTCGGCCATATTCAGATGGCTGAGTGCGAGTTGTGCTGAGAACTCGCATTGGACATCACATGGGCACATACGGACTGTGTGCTGCCCCATGCTGGCAGGCAGTAGACATTGCATGTCTGATTCTGGTCCGTGAATCAAACCAGAATAGGACATGCTGTGAACCATATAAAAAACACATTCATGTTAATAGTCTAATTGGCTATAAAGGATCTAAGTGCGGTCTATGAAATAGATGGATAGAAGTCAGATGGGAAACAGTGGCTGTCTGAGTGGGATCTTCATGATGATCAGCACCTCGGTGTCTTCCTGCCAAGTCTCTGGTGAGCAACATCCCTGACACTCCAGCACTAGACTTACATCCTCTAAAGAATCCTCTGTTCTTTGGGTCTATGTCTCCACATTCTGGATTCTGTTATCGGGGTCTTTGCCTCCATCTTCAGTATTGTGTTAGCACACAGCAGCTTGATGAGTCTAATAGGAATTAATGGTTCCTTAAATCTCTTTTACATGGCCCAGACATCCCTGAGCGGACATACTATTGACACTCGCTTTTCAGCTTTACCTCCCTCCATATTACCGAGGAGATGACCAGCCGGCCTATGTGCATCAGCCATCAGACTAAAGATCATTCGTTCTCATAGCAGCGATTCTTGGCCCATGTAAAACTAAAAGTAAACCAGCAGCGACTGACCTGCCTACCGATCAGCGCTGGTTACATCAGATCTAGAGTTGGTCAGTGTAAAAGGACCCTTAGTACCGAAGCTGGAAAACCATTTCTCCCTCATCAGTATAGACATCATATAATGAATAGTAGTTCCTGCTCACATAGGTGTGTTTCATGTCCATGCCGTAAATGCCCATCCTGTGTTATCACCTATAACGGTATCACATGTCATCCATATATAGTTTATACTCCAGTTGAATGGGAAGATACATCAGGCCTAATTCAATCACTCCTCTGAAGATCGGGGGCCGGAGGGGACTTGGAGCCTAGTGACGGGTCTGAAGCCGCAGCCTGGGTTTTTGCTGCCCAGCCAACCAGCCTAGAGGCCGTGTCCACGGCTTGTCCTGTGAGCCCACCGGACAAACTGCAAGCTCAGACACACCAGCAGAGGGCAGCACAGCACAGGTGGAGCTCAGCTGCAGTGTTCGATCACCATGCCTGAGGGGGTGAGTGTTGCCGATTCCCCACCGCTCCCACCTAAGCCCAACACAGAAATAAAGCAAAAGGATAGGGAGAAAAGAGCTGAAGAGAAGGAAAGGGGGGAAAGAAAAAGGAGGCAGGTCAAAAACTGACCTCAGAAGCAGTCAGCCCGTCCCCCGCTCCAGACCAAGGGGACTGTCAGACACATCACAATATCTCCTTCCAAGATACTGCTATCATCTAGTGGCGAAACATGAAACTGCATCTCCATTCAACATCCCCCCATAGCACTGATGACATCTAGTGGCAGATCTCGATACTGCATTCACAAATCCTTTCTACCGGGATGCTGCCGCCACCTAGTGGCAGGCTCTGATAGTACATATATATTCTACAGTTCATGCACAGCGATTTTTGCAAAGAACCACAACCAGCGGAATCTGCTCAGGCCCCCGTACTGCTGGCCAATTCAATTTCCTATTTCTAGTTATATGCAGCAGACCCACTAGGACCCCCACTAAGCTGGAAGGCCACATACACGGGCACGATGTTTCTTCTTCACTCGTGACCTGTGCTCCACCCCCATCCTGAATATTTCATTGAGAGCCGGATTGAAGTCTGTCATTAAGACAAAGAAAAACAGCAAACAGAATAAATCATGACCTTTTACATCCCAGAGCATACTCCCAGAACTATTCTCAAGCCCCCGACCCAGCCCATCCGAACTGGAGAGGTCACAGGTTCAGACTCCACATATGGACAACCCAACATCTCCACCGCTAGGAGACCTATCTGTCCTCCCACTATCAACATCAGAAGACTCCGTTACGGCTAGTGATGAGCGAGCATACTCGCTAAGGGCAATTGCTCAAGCGAGCATTGCACTTAGCGAGTACCTGTCCGCTCGAGAGACAAGGTTCGGGTGCCGGCAGCGAGCAGGGAGCTGCGGGGGAGAGCGGGGAGGAACGGAGGGGAGATCTCTCTCTCCCCCCCCCCCCCCGCCCCCCTTCCCCCCCCTCGCTGACTGCCGCAACTCACAGCTCCCCCGCGCCTGCACCCGAACCTTTTCTCTCGAGCGGGGAGATACTCGCTAAGGGCCATGCTCGCTCATCGCTAGTTACAGCGCTTTTTCTTCGTATTCAACATCTCTTTAAAGCAGAATTACAATCTACACTATGCGATATCAACGGCCAGATACATGATCTAGGACAACGTACTACGGATCTGAAACACAAGACAGATGACATAGTAGATGCCCTGGATGAGGAACGAGTTGGGGCGAAGATTACTCTGAGCAGATAGAAGCTTTAGAATTGAAATGTGAGGATCTGGAAGACTGAAGTAGATGGGCCAATATCTGAATCAGAGGTATGCCAGAGGCTATCACTAACATCCATGAAGCTGCAACTAATTTGTTCTCTGCGCTGCTAACACAAGTCTCTTAAAGGGGTTCTGACACGAATAATGTTTTTATGCTTTAGCAGCCATTGTTCCCTGGTCTGCCTAATGGACCCAGGGAACCCATGGGTTAATGGCTGCTAAAGCATAAAAATCTTATACTTACCTGTTCTCCTGTTGTTGTTGACATCGGGGGGTCATCTCCCGGCAGCATATTAGCACTTTCTGCTTAGGTTAAGCAGCCTGACTAGAGCCACCTGATTGGTGCACGCTGTGCAGTCACGTGGTGCCGAAGAGCCAATCAGGTGGCTCTAATCAGCAGCGCTGCTTAACCTAAGCAGAAAGTGCTAGTATGCCTCCCGGCAGGCAGTCTTCTTCCTCCAGCAGCCGCGCCGCTCCGGGATCGCGCGCATGCGCAGTGGAGAGGTGCCCTCTGACAGGAGTCAGGACGGGCCGTGTCTCCACTGCGCATGCTCAGCACTCCGGAGTTCAGCCAGGACGGACGGGCCGCCCACAGCAAGCACTGCTTGTGACGTGCTTGCTCTGGCGGTCCGTCCGTTGACCTCGGAAGTGCCTGACGGACGGACCAGAGCAGGAAGCGGTCTTTTTGACCGCTCCTGCTCTGCTTTAAAGGCACAGAAGAAGATGCCGGCTGGAGGGGACATGCCTGGCGATCGGGCCAGCCCAGGCAAGGTGAGTACAATTTTTTTTTTTTCATGTCAGAACCCCTTTAAGAAAGCTTACGTATCATCCGTATCCACCGTGCCCTGGCCACACTTAACAACCCAAATCTGCCAAGAGACATTGTCCTCAAACTCCATTATGGCGCGATGAGCGACCAGATACCAGCAGCTGCAAAAAATCTGACCGTGCTCCTGGGGCTTCCGAGGTCTGTCCAGATCTATGCGGATATTGCCCCAATCACTCTGGCTAAAAGAAGAAGTCTGAGACCTCTCACTCAAGTTTTACAAAGAGCGAATATCCATTATAGATGGAACTTCCCCTTCACATTGAACGTGAAGATCATCCAGCAAATATATTATTTCTGAATCTTGGAAGAAGGAAGATGTGCTTTGGTGGAAGAAAGAATTCCCCTCGATTCTCCGAATGTCGTGACACCCAGAGGCCAGCGGCCAATGAGAACCTGGTCAATGACTGTATCTCCATGCCAAGATCGGCCCTCCCAGTGATGTGGAGCTCCATTCAACTACGGGACTATACGGTACTCTTCCATATGTAACACAGCATCACCTGGGGTGGGGAATTACATGGAGGGGGCTGTAATTTTGGACTTTATTCATCTGCTAGTCTTTACAAAGCATCTCTCTGACCCCCCAAGAGACATTTCAAGACATTCCTTATCACTGGGGGCCACCCTGGGCGATTAGCTGTTCAAGTGCTATTCTGAAACGTCCCTGGACGTGGTGGGTGTCTCACATATTATGGGGAACGCGCCTGACGTCTGGACCACTCTGCGTTTACAAGCCCAATACATTGTGGCTATGTTTCTGTTAGTTGTAAGTTTTCCCAGCTATGTGTTTTTATCTAAGGTAATATCCACATGTAAGCACTATGTCTATCTCCTCCGATATGTAGGATCTTCTAGACAAGCTCCCTGTGGAAGGGCTGTAATTCCTAGATCAGGGCCTTCTAGGCCTCGAATGGGTAGAAACCATGGAGACTCTCATCCAAGAACTGAGATATAATAATAAACAATCAGCAAAATGGTAGTTATCCCATCTCATAAAGTTAAGGGGTTTAATGTGCCTCTACAAAGACGCAAAGCTCTGGCCCAATATTTGAAATTTAAACCAGACATTATTTGCCTACAGGAGACTCACTTCTCCTCCTCACCCCCAGTACTCTAAAATATATTCCTCAACAGCCCCTAAGAAACACCAGAGGGTTACTATCCTGATTATAACTTTCTCCTCCTGATCGTCACCCATATGGAAGCTGATCCACAGGGCAGATTCCTTATTCTGCAGGGCTCTCTCTATGATAATAAAGTAACAATAGTTAACTCCTACGCTCCTACCACAAATTCACATAAACTCTTTTCCATGGTAGCCAATAAACTCCGAAACATTCCAGATACTCACATTTATTGGATAGGAGATTTCAATATGGTGCGGTCCCTCTCTATGGATTATTCTTACTCGGGTCTTGATAGACTATGTCCAGCTCAGCGAGTCTCATTGAGGGCCGCACTGGTGGATTTGGCAATAGCGGATGTATGGAGGGAGAATCATGGAGCAAGAAGGAATTACACCTTCTCTCTGCCCAAGCCTTACTCACGCATAGATTAGATCCTCGTATCCCCTTTGATTCTGCCGGCACTGGTTCAGGCCAGAAATATCCCATGTGTCTGGTCAGACCATGATATAGTTATATTGCACTTCCTGGATCAACTTTCACACACTCACACTCTGCAAGATGGAGACTTAATGAACCTCTTTTAAAAATCCAGTGTCTTATTCCTAAATTAATGACCAACTCAAAACCTACTTAGATACGAATGTCATCCCCAACTCACAACCGGTTTGGGTCTGGTCAGCACATAAAGAATACATGAGGGGACAGATCATTAATATCGCGTGACACATTAAGCTAGAGAGAACTGGGAACATAGTAAACCTGGAGCGTGGTTGGGCATCCTGGAGCGAGCGAACCAACAGCTCTCCAGCTTAGCCCAGATTAAAGAAATAAGAGATGTTAAGCTTTAGTTGAATCTCCTCTACACAGACCAGGTTGAGAGGGCCCTCCAGTGGACGAAAGCCTGTTACTACTGACTGGCTAATAAACCCGATAAGCTGTTAGCCACAAAGCTTAGGCAAAGAGAGAGACTCACAGATTACTCTATCCCATCCAACAACGGGAACTACACCTCAAATACCCACACAATTGCACAGACATTTCGAGATTTCTATAGCTCCGTCTATAAATATAAACCACAGAGGCACCCACTAGCATCACAGTCCTTCTTGGACGAGATCTCCCTACTGCAACTAGACCCAAATCAACAATTGATTTAATCCAAACCATTGGGGTGGAGGAGGTAGAAGAAACCATAAAAAAACCTAAAGCTAGGCAAAGCCCCAAGGCCTGATGGGCTGACTGCCCTCTACTATAAAAAGTTTGCAGAGTCCCTTATCGACCCCCTGGTTCATCTGTACAATGACCTCTTATTAGGAAAACATATACCTGAGGAGTTCTTAGATGCTCATATAATAGTAATTCCTAAACCCAATAAGGACCACACCACCCCAAAGAATAACCACCCCATTTCCCTCTAAAACCTGGATTATAAAATTTTACTAGTATTTTTGCCAACTGGATGAATAAATATCTTCCCTCCGTGATCCACAAGGACCATGGTGGGTTTTATACCTGCACGACAAGCCCCTGATAATGTTAGAATAATTCTGAACCTAGTCCACATCGCACAATCCCAGAATTCACCACTGCTTCTTCTAGCACTCGATATAGAATAGGCATTGGATAGCCTGTCATAGGACTATCTATTTACTGATTTAGATAGAATGGGTGTGGGAGGTCACCTGAGGCTCGCCTCACACGCATGCTGCATAAGCTGAGGGACAGACCTGCTGGAATTCAGGGAAAACGATAGCGTAGGGTAGAGGTTGCGATTAGGCAGGGATCCTTGCTCCAAGAACCCAACAGTCCTTTCTAGGAGTACAACTCCTCTCATTGCGTGCATCAGCAGTTTGGCTGGCTGGGAGCAGCAGTGCGCACAAAGTATTCTCAAGCATCCCAGTTGTATACTGCATACTGTTACCGGTTTTATGCAGTATACTGCAAGTGGTGTACAGAGTGGAGATAGGAAGTAACAAAACTCCTATCATTTTTTTATTTTTGGGGGGCTTTAAAGGGGTTCTGACATGAATAATTTTTTTATGCTTTAGCAGCCATTGTTCCCTGGTCTGCCTAATGGACCCAGGGAACCCATGGGTTAATGGCTGCTAAAGCATAAAAATCTTACACTTACCTTGTCTCCTGTTGTTGTTGACATCGGGGGGTCATCTCCCGGCAGCATATTAGCACTTTCTGCTTAGGTTAAGCAGCCTGACTAGAGCCACCTGATTGGTGCACGCTGTGCAGTCACGTGGTGCCGAAGAGCCAATCAGGTGGCTCTAATCAGCAGCGCTGCTTAACCTAAGCAGAAAGTGCTAGTATGCCTCCCGGCAGGCAGTCTTCTTCCTCCAGCAGCCGCGCCGCTCCGGGATCGCGCGCATGCGCAGTGGAGAGGTGCCCTCTGACAGGAGTCAGGACGGGCTGCGTCTCCACTGCGCATGCGCAGCACTCCGGAGTTCAGCCGGACGGACGGGCCGCCCACAGCAAGCACTGCTTGTGACGTGCTTGCTGTGGCGGTCCGTCCGTTGACCTCGGAAGTGCCTGACGGACGGACCAGAGCAGGAAGCGGTCTTTTTGACCGCTCCTGCTCTGCTTTAAAGGCACAGAAGAAGATGTCGGCTGGAGGGGACATGCCTGGCGATCGGGCCAGGCCAGGCAAGGTGAGTACAAATTTTTTTTTTTCATGTCAGAACCCCTTTAAGCATACGCTATATACCCCTGTGTGCGTCCTGTCAATCCACGCTATCTAACAACAGTATACTATTACCGTTTACGGTGTATATTTTGGTCTATAAGTGTACGCAAAATAACTCGCAGTTTGAGTTGCATTTTGACCAAGTGCATTGTACAACATGATAAAGACTAGGGCTAGGGGGCGAGGTCAAGGATGTGAGCGTTCGAATGAGGGTGTGGGCAGAGGCCGAGGTCCCGGGTGGGGTGAAACAGTGCCTGCTGCTGAAGGATTAGTAGAGCGCATCTATGCTTCATTTAACATTTTGCAGGTCCGCGTGGTAGATCATTATTAAAAGCACAACAGTGCGATCAGGTCATGACGTAAATAACGGATAACGCGTCCAGTAATAACACCCAGTTAGTTACATGCAGTCCACTCACGCTAGCCAAGGGACTGGACCTCTAAATCCTCAGGCTGATCCTCCTTCCTCCCAACCTGGTTACTCTGGGAAAAGGAGAGATTCAGAACAGGCATACTCCCAGGAACTGTTCTCGGGTCCCTGCCCTGAGTCGGAAAAGATGGTTCATCAGCCACCTGAGGAGTTTGTCGTAACCGATGCCCAAAATTTGGACCCTTCACAGACTCAGGATGATGAGGGTGGGGACTCCCAAGTAGTGTCTCAAGAGCCATTTGTGGATGATGATGATGAGACACAGTTGTCTGTCAGTAAGGTTGTTGTTAGGGCAGTAAGTCTGAGGAAGGAGCAGACTGAGGATTCAGAGGAAGAGCTTGTGGATGATGAAGTGACTGACCCCACCTGAGTTGGAAAGCCTACTGAAGACAGCGCTTCAGAGGGGGAGGCAAGTGCAGCACCAAAACAGGTTGGAAGAGGCAGTGGGGTGGCCAGAGGGAGAAGCAGGGCCACAGCAAGTAATCCCCCAACTGTTCTCCACAACACCTCCTCGTGGCAAGCTCCTGTGCAGAGGGCTAGGTGTTCGAAGGTCTGGAGGTTTTTCAATGAGAGCGCGGACAACCAACGAACAGTGGTGGGCAACCTGTGCTGCACCAAGATCAGCAGGGGAGCCACCACTACCAGCCTAACCACCACCAGCATGCGCAGGCATATAATGGCTAAGCACCCGATGAGGTGGAATGAAGGCCATTCACCGCCTGAGGGTCACACTGTAGGCCTCTTCCCCTATGTTACATCCTGCCACAGAGATGCAATCCCCCTCCGAGGACGCAGGCAAGAGCGTCTCCCGGCCTGCACGCACCCCTTCACCTCCACGGTCCTCCACTGCCTCCACTAATGTGTTCCTTCGCAGCGTTCAGCTGTCCATATGTCCATAACCCAAGCATTAGAGCGCAAGCGGAAATATGCGGCCACCCACCCGCATGCACAATCGCTAAACGTGTATATCTCCAAACTACTAAGCCTGGAGATGCTGCCATATAGGCTGGTAGAAACGGAGGCTTTCCGCAACCTCATGGTGGCGGCCGTCCCTCGCTAATCGGTCCCCAGTTACCAATATTTTTCCCGCTGCGCCGTCCCCGCCCTACACCAGCATTTGTCACAGAATATAAACCTCACCAACGCGGTTACTGGGAAGGACCACTTAACCACCAACACATGGACAAGTGCTGGCGGGCTGAGACATAACATCTCCCTGACAGCACATTGGGTTAACCTGGTGGGGGTTGGGACCGAGTCTGACGATGGGTCCGCTCACGTGCTACCCACACCGAAGATTGCGGGTCCTACCTCGGTCATGGTTTCTCTGGCTTATTTTGCCACCTCCTCCATACCCCCTCTGCTCCTCCTCCTCCACCTCTCCATCTGACCCGTCTTCACCATCTGTGAGCACGTCTCCTTCAGTCGGTAGCTCGAGGCGCTGCAGCACTGCTATGGGGAAGCGTCAACAGGCCGTGCTGAAACTAATCAGCTTGGTGACAAGAGGCACACCTCCCAAGAGCTGTTACAGGGTTTGACCTAGCAGACAGATCTGTGGCTTTTGCCGTTGAACCTCCAACCAGGCATGGTCGTGTGTGATAATGGCCGTAACCTTGTGGTGGCTGTGCAGCTTGGCAGACTAACATATGTGCCATGCCTGGCGCACATGTTCAATCGGGTGATATGAGGGTGGTCTAGTCAGACCACCCGCATATCTGTTTCTCAGCACGTATTGGAGGAGGAGAACTGGGAAGAGATTGCTGCCCACACTGCAGAGTGTACCCATGCTACTTCCTTCACATCTGTTCAGCGTGTATGGGCTGAAGAGGAGGAGGAGAAGGAGACTGAGAGTCATCCTCCTAGTGAAGAAAGCGATGTGTTGCATACTGGACTCACATGGCACACATGGCTGACTCCATGTTAAGCTGCCTTTCCCGTGACCCTCGCGTTAGACGCATTCTTGCCAACACAGATTACTGCTAACCCTTCTCGACCCATGGTATAAGGAGAACCTTTCCACTCTCATTCCCGAAGAGGAAAGGAGTACGAGAGTGATGCAATACCACAAGGCCCTGGTGGAAAAGCTGATACTAAAGTTCCCATCAGACAATGCTAGCGGTAGAGAACGTAGTTCATTGGGACAACTAGCAGGGAAGACGCAGGGATCAGGCAGCATGTCTAGCGCAGGCAGGGGGACACTCTCCAAGGCCTTTGTCAGTTTTATGGCTCCCCAGCCAGACTGTGTCACCATTCCCCAGTCTAGGCTGAGTAGGAGGGAACACTGTAAAAAGATGGTGCGGGAGTACAGAGCCGATCTTACCAACGTCCTCTGTAATCCCTCTGTTCCATACAACTATTGGGTGTCAAAGCTTGACACATGGCACAAACTTGCACTGTACGCATTGGAGGTGCTGGCCTGCCCTGCCGCTAGGGTCATATCACAGAGGGTGTGTAGTGCTGCTGGGGGAATTATCACGGATAAGCGTAGCCGCCTGTCAACTGACAGCACCGACAGGCCTACACTCATTAGGATGAACAAAGCCTGGATTTCCCCTGACCTTTCTTCTTCACCAGTGGAAAGCAGCATAATATAAAGTATCTTTAAGCTGGAACTGGAGAACCATGCACCCTCTATTCCTCCAAAAAAGGGAAGAAGTAGCTTGAACTATCCTTTTCTGATTTTCTCCCTCCTCCTCCTCCTAAACCAACATGTTAGCATGCTCTGTAAAAACTAATTTTTTACGGAGGGCTGCCTACAGGCTCAGTTAGCAAATTAAGCAAGTATGAACTCTATTTTAAAAAAAATTTTCAGGGTTTCACCTGCACTCTGGGTAAACAACTTTTTCAGAGGTACACCTATACTCTTGGTACACACATTTTTCCGGGGTTCGCCTATACGCTTGGTACACAGATGTTTCAGGGGTTCACCTATACTCTTGGTAAAGCAATTGTTTCTGGGGTTCGCCTATACTCTTGGTACACAAATGTTTCAGGGGTTCGCCTATAGTCTTGGTACACGTTTCAGGGGTTCGCCTATAGTCTTGGTCCACATGTTTTAGGGGTTAGACTATAGTCCTGAGACACGTTTCAGGGCTTTGCCTATAGTCTTGGTACACAAATCATTCAGGGGTTCACCTATACTCTTGCTCAACAAATGTTTCAGGGGTTCGCCTATACTCTTGGTAAACTAATGTTTCAGGGGTTCACCTATACTCCTGGTAAACAATTACCCTGCACTCTCGCTCCACAGATCTTTCAGGTTCTCACCTGCAATGTTGGTAAAAAAAAATTCTTTTTAAAATGGGTTGCTTTCTTCATAAACAATGTAGAAGTACTGGCCTCTGAGTCCCCACTATGCTGGCGTTTGTTGTGGCTACTGAAATGCTGCGACGGAGGTGGCATGAGATAGCACTTACAATTATACATTAATTTGTCTGCGATTTGTCAGCTATAAAGCACAACTTTAAAAGGGTCACCCGGCGTACGGAAACGTATCCCAGCGCGGTAACCATCTTTGGCCACTAATTTCTTCACGGTTCATGTTGTCCTTCCCTGGGGCACTGGTTAACAAGCCCCTCGTGGAGATATATATTTTTTTCTATTTGCACCATTTCCTCAACTGGCAGAGGCGTCGTTGTGTGCCCGGACGCTTGGAGGAGGTGCCCACATCGGACGGCCACCCGCCAGCTACCGCGGGCAGATCGGCAGAGTGGGGACCCAGGGACTCCGTGGCTCTGTCCCAAAGAAAGCCGTCAGAAGGGCAGCTACGGTGCATTGACTCCAGTGTGCGCATCCCCACTCCTTCTCGGCACTTTGAGAAAATAGGTCAAGACCACCAGCTCTCCGCCATTACTCCTGGACAAAGGCGGGTTGACCTGAACCCCCAGGACGAGAGGAAAGGGCCGCTCCTCTTTCACATGCCGCTCCGTGCAGGGGCGGCGTTGGACCGTCCTACGGCGTTGTGAAGCTCCCTTCGGCGAAGTACGCGAAGGGGTGCACCTTACCCTGTCTGGGATGTGGACAGATGGATGCAGCGCTGGGAAAAATTTTCAGTACGCTGTGGACGCATCCTCGTGCCTGCGTCTTGGTGGGGAGTGGACAGCAATGCCAGAATGTAACACAGGAGAAGAGGCAGTGGTGTCACCCGCAGGCAGTGATTGGCCTTCGTTGCACCTAGTGTGGTGCTTAGCTAAGGTGTGCCAGCATGTGTGCCTTGCTGATTATGGTCTGTCCCAACTAAATTGTTAGGGGGTTGACCGCCAGGCTCTTGCCCACAATTTGGCTTAATAGTGTGACCTGAGAGCCTAAGATGCATCCATACATGCTGCCCCTGCTGTTCCCTATGCCTTTCTGTTTCCATCACTTTCTGATGTTTTCAGGCGATTCGCACAACCTTCCCCATGAGGAGCATGGGTCACCTTCAAAAATGTTCGAGAGTCCCATTGAATTCAATGTGGTTCATTATTTGAAACGAGCTCTTGAGCATTACGAAAAAGTTTGACTCGAGTAACGAGCACCCAAGCATTTTGGTGCTTGCTCATCTCTAATCATAACACCATATCGTACTTCATTCCATACACCTCCTAAATACCATACCAATATCCTACCAAGCACTATTATCACCAGTGCCACACTTTTTACATCCATACTTTCACAAAATTATTTTTTTCTTTCCATTCCCTCACCATCCCATTCTCAGGTCCTGACCTTAGTATCTAACAGTCCCTCTCCGTTCTCCTTTCCCATTATCCAGCACCCTCGTTTGACACATAGCAGCACTCATCGTTTGACTCATAGCAGCACAATGAAGGCATGCTGCACTGTGTAGCCACAAGCTCTTACCGGTGATGCCGGATCCCTCCTCCTCCGGGCCTGCAAGCAGTAAATGCAAAGTGGAGGAGGGGCTGGTGGGGATAGTTTGGGGTTCGGGGGCAGCATGAGCCAAGGCACCTCTCCAGCCCTGCACCGCCGCCTGATACTGTAGCAGTCGGGCTGGTGGAGCAGAGATCTTCTGCAGCCGCATTCTCTAGCTAACGCTTGATACAGCAGCCGTCCGCCGGGCAGTCGCTGACTAGCATCACTGTAGGACCGGGATGCTTACATATCAGCGATTAAATGTGTATTGCTGATATGTAGGCCTACTGATTATACACTGACTTTAATCAACAACTGTGTAGTTAGTGGCTTCACTAATCCAACTAGCACAGTGTCCTGCCTGCCCAGCACCTTCCTCCCTACAAGCACCAGGGGCACATGCCCCACTCCCCCAGCTACAATCTTGCTAGATATATTCATTACCTGGTGATGGGAGCAGCTGGCGGGTCTCCATCATGGTGTCCTTGTACAGATCCTTGTGTCCTTCTAAATACTCCCACTCCTCCATGGAGAAATAGACAGCGACATCCTGACACCTTATAGGAACCTGACAACACAATATACAGTCATTACCCAGAAGCCTCCAGTGCTGTTACTGTATAATGTTACAGCATTTCCAGCAGCGTCACCTCTCCAGTCAGCAGCTCCATCATCTTGTTGGTAAGTTCAAGAATCTTCTGTACATTGATGTCCTCATGTATCGGGGGGTGAAGTGGGGCCCCCATGTTCGGGCTCAGGGATCTTCCCCATCCATCACACACAGGGGCCCGACAGCCATCACTAGAGGTCTTCTTCACTACTGTGTAATCCTGTAAATGGGGAGACATTAATAAATATCACTACAGACATTTCCAGAGTCCATCACCTCTACAGCGACATCATCTGTTATTACCATAGATAAGGATGATGTAATGTGACATCATCAGAATCTCTCCTCTCTCCAGTGACATCTGTTATTACCATAGATACGAATGATGTAATGTGACATCACCAGAATCTCTCCCCTCTCCAGTGACATCATCTGTTATTACCATAGATAAGAATGATGTATTGTGACATCATCAGAATCTCTCACCTCCCCAGTAAGCTGGAAGAGTATCTCTAGGGTGAGATTTAATACACTTTCAGCCATCTTGTTTCTGTCCTTCTCCATCTTTGATGAATCAGTCATGTAGGGTCCTAAATAGAAAGAATATGAAACAGTGTAAAAAAAAAAACATTATAAATTTACTGGTGATAATAAGAGGAAACATTTGTGTTTTTTTCCATTGCTTAAAAATGCTTCACAACCCGTGTCCTTCCTGGTTGCTGCTGACCAGGACATGTGACTGCCGCAGCCAATCACATGTCCTGGTCAGCAGCAACCAGGAAGGACACAGGGGTAATGAAGCAATTCATGGGAAAACACCTTTAAGATGATATTAAAGAGAAGCTGTTTTGTGAGTTTTATGAACTACAGGCAACACAAAATCCCGACAGGGTTCTCCTCACCCGGATCAATTGGACTGATAAGCGACCCAGGCAGGGAGAAGTCGGCAGCGACCGCCCCACTGACTCTTCTCCAAGTTCAGAGCTGCTTTTTACTGTGCTTTTTCTCAAGCGCTGCAGTGTTTTAGAGCACAATATAGATGTCTGCAATGTACATGCGAGTTTTCTTGTCTATTTCTGCAATTGAAAAAAAAAAATTCTGAAAAAACATCTCTGTATAAAAAAGCCACCAAAAAAATTTGTAAAGAAACATATGAAGTTTATGGCTTAGGGAAGGACTTGGGGAATTTAGATAACTGTAAACTTAACTAGAGCAACAAGTGTCAGGCAGCTGCTGTCAAGGCAAATAGGATAATGGGGTGCATCAAAATAGGTCTACGGACACATGAGGAGAGGATTGTTCTTCCTCTTTACAAGTCGTTCAAGCTTGAGCGGAGACCACAGCAGTCAGGTCGTTCCACCATGGATGCCATACTTAGTGACAGTAGTGATAGAATAGGGATAGGTGACATCAGATAGCGGTGACAGCAGTGACAGAATAGTGACAGGTGACATCAGATAGTGGTGACAGTAGTGACATAATAGTGACAGGTGACATCAGATAGTGGTGACAGCAGTGACAGAATAGTGACCGGTGACATCAGATAGTGGTGACAGTAGTGACAGAATAGTGACAGGTGACATCAGATAGTGGTGACAGTAGTGACAGAATAGTGACAGGTGACATCAGATAGTGGTGACAGTAGTGACAGAATAGTGACATCAGATAGTGGTGACTGTAGTGACAGAATAGTGACCGGTGACATCAGATAGTGGTGACAGTAGTGACAGAATAGTGACAGGTGACATCAGATAGTGGTGACAGAAGTGACAGAATAGTGACATCAGATAGTGGTGACTGTAGTGACAGAATAGTGACAGGTAACATCAGATAGTGGTGACAGTAGTGACAGAATAGTGACATCAGATAGTGGTGACTGTAGTGACAGAATAGTGACCGGTGACATCAGATAGTGGTGACAGTAGTGACAGAATAGTGACAGGTGACATCAGATAGTGGTGAAGGTAGTGACAGAATAGTGACAGATGACATCAGATAGTGGTGACAGTAGTGACAGAATAGTGACAGGTGACATCAGATAGTGGTGACAGTAGTGACAGAATAGTGACAGGTGACAGCAGATAGTGGTGACAGTAGTGACAGAATAATGACCGGTGACATCAGATAGAGGAGACAGTAGTGACAGAATAGTGACAGGTGACAGCAGATAGTGGTGACAGTAGTGACATAATAGTGACTGGAGACATAAGATAGTGGGGACAGTAGTGACAGAATAGTGACCGGTGACATCAGATAGTGGTGACAGTAGTGACAGAATAGAGATCGGTGACATCAGATAGTGGTGACGGTAGTGACAGAATAGTGACCGGTGACATCAGATAGTGGTGACGGTAGTGACAGAATAGTTACCGGTGACATCAGATAGTGGTGACGGTAGTGACAGAATAGTGACCGGTGACATCAGATAGTGGTGACGGTAGTGACAGAATAGTGACCGGTGATATCAGATAGTGGTGACAGTAGTGACATAATAGTGACCGGAGACATCAGATAGTGGTGACAGAAGTGACAGAATAGTGACATCAGATAGTGGTGACAGTAGTGACAGAATAGTGACCGGTGACATCAGATAGTGGTGACAGTAGTGACCGAATAGTGACCGGTGACATCAGATAGTGGTGACAGAAGTGACAGAATAGTGACAGGTGACATCAGATAGTGGTGACAGTAGTGACAGAACAGTGACATCAGATAGTGGTGACAGTAGTGACAGAATAGTGACAGGTGACATCAGATAGTGGTGACAGTAGTGACTGAATAGTGACAGGTGACATCAGATAGTGGAGACAGTAGTGACAGAATAGTGACATTAGATAGTGGTGACAGTAGTGACAGAATAGTGATCGGTGACATCAGATAGTGGTGACAGTAGTGACAGAATAGTGACCGGTGACATCAGATAGTGGTGACAGTAGTGACAAAATAGTGACCGGTGAAATCAGATAGTGGTGACAGTAGTGACAGAATAGTGATCGGTGACATCAGATAGTGGGGACAGTAGTGACAGAATAGTGACAGGTGACATCAGATAGTGGTGACAGTAGTGACAGAATAGTGACATCAGATAGTGGTGACAGTAGTGACAGAATAGTGACCGGTGACATCAGATAGTGGTGACAGTAGTGACAGAATAGTTACATCAGATAGTGGTGACAGTAGTGACAGAATAGTGACCGGTGACATCAGATAGTGGTGACAGTAGTGACAGAAAAGTGACAGGTGACATCAGATAGTGGTGACAGTAGTGACAGAATAGTGACAGGTGACATCAGATAGTGGTGACAGTAGTGACAGAATAGTGACAGGTGACATCAGATAGTGGAGACAGTAGTGACAGAATAGTGACATTAGATAGTGGTGACAGTAGTGACAGAATAGTGATCGGTGACATCAGATAGTGGTGACAGTATTGACAGAATAGTGACCGGTGACATCAGATAGTGGTGACAGTAGTGACAAAATAGTGACCGGTGACATCAGATAGTGGTGACAGTAGTGACAGAATAGTGACCGGTGACATCAGATAGTGGTGACAGTAGTGACAGAATAGTGACAGGTGACATCAGATAGTGGTGACAGTAGTGACAGAATAGTGACATCAGATAGTGGTGACAGTAGTGACAGAATAGTGACCGGTGACATCAGATAGTGGTGACAGTAGTGACAGAATAGTTACATCAGATAGTGGTGACAGTAGTGACAGAATAGTGACCGGTGACATCAGATAGTGGTGACGGTAGTGACAGAATAGTGACAGATGACATCAGATAGTGGTGACAGTAGTGACAGAATAGTGACAGGTGACATCAGATAGTGGTGACAGTAGTGACAGAATAGTGACAGGTGACAGCAGATAGTGGTGACAGTAGTGACAGAATAGTGACCGGTGACATCAGATAGAGGAGACAGTAGTGACAGAATAGTGACAGGTGACAGCAGATAGTGGTGACAGTAGTGACATAAAAGTGACTGGAGACATAAGATAGTGGGGACAGTAGTGACAGAATAGTGACCGGTGACATCAGATAGTGGTGACAGTAGTGACAGAATAGTGATCGGTGACATCAGATAGTGGTTACGGTAGTGACAGAATAGTGAGCGGTGACATCAGATAGTGGTGACAGTAGTGACAGAATAGTGACAGGTGACAGCAGATAGTGGTAACAGTAGTGACATAATAGTGACCGGAGACATCAGATAGTGGTAACAGTAGTGACAGAATACTGACAGGTGACATCAGATAGTGGTGACAGTAGTGAAAGAATAGTGATCGGTGACATCAGATAGTGGTGACGGTAGTGACAGAATAGTGACCGGTGACATCAGATAGTGGTGACAGTAGTGACAGAATAGTGACAGGTGACAGCAGATAGTGGTGACAGTAGTGACATAATAGTGACCGGAGACATCAGATAGTGGTGACAGTAGTGACAGAATACTGACCGGTCACATCAGATAGTGATGACAGTAGTGACAGAATAGTGACCGGTGACATCAGATAGTGGTGACGGTAGTGGCAGAATAGTGAACGGTGACATCAGACAGTGGTGACGGTAGTGACAGAATAGTGACCGGTGACATCAGATAGTGGTGACGGTAGTGACAGAATAGTGACCAGTGACATCAGATAGTAGTGACGGTATTGACAGAATAGTGACCGGTGACATCAGATAGTGGTGACGGTAGTGACAGAATAGTGACCGGTGACATCAGATAGTGGTGACGGTAGTGACAGAATAGTGACAGGTGACATCAGATAGTGGAGACAGTAGTGACAGAATAGTGACCAGTGACATCAGATAGTGGTGACAGTAGTGACAGAATAGTGACCAGTGACACCAGATAGTGGTGACAGTAGTGACAGAATAGTGACCGGTGACATCAGATAGTTGTGACAGTAGTGACAGAATAGTGACCGGTGACAACAGATAGTGGTGACAGTAGTGACAGAATAGTGACCGGTGACATCAGATAGTGGTGACAGTAGTGACATAATAGTGACAGGTGACATCAGATAGTGGTGACAGTAGTGACAGAATAGTGACAGGTGACATCAGATAGTGGTGACAGTAGTGACAGAATAGTGACAGGTGACATCAGATAGTGGTGACGGTAGTGACAGAATAGTGACCGGTGACATCAGATAGTGGTGACAGTAGTGAGCGGTGACATCAGATAGTGGTGACAGTAGTGACAGAATAGTGACAGGTGACATCAGATAGTGGTGACGGTAGTGACAGAATAGTGACCAGTGACATCACATAGTGGTGACAGTTGTGACAGAATAGTGACAGGTGACATCAGATAGTGGTGACAGTAGTGACAGAATAGTGACCGGTGACATCAGTTACTGGTGCAAGTAGTGACAGAATAGTGACCGGTGACATCAGATAGTGGTGACAGTAGTGACAGAATAGTGACCGGTGACATCAGATAGTGGTGACGGTAGTGACCGAATAGTGACATCAGAGAGTGGTGACGGTAGTGACAGAATAGTGACCGGTGACATCAGATAGTGGTGACGGTATTGACAGAATAGTGACCGGTGA
The DNA here is from genome assembly GCF_035609145.1 of Eleutherodactylus coqui. Lineage (NCBI taxonomy): Eukaryota > Metazoa > Chordata > Amphibia > Anura > Eleutherodactylidae > Eleutherodactylus > Eleutherodactylus coqui. The sequence goes on from NC_089841.1 coordinate 25,595,153, forward strand.
CATCAGATAGTGGTGACAGTAGTGACATAATAGTGACCGGTGACATCAGATAGTGGTGACAGTAGTGACATAATAGTGACCGGTGACATCAGATAGTGGTGACGGTAGTGACAGAATAGTGACCAGTGACATCAGATAGTGGTGACAGTAGTGACAGAATAGTGACCGGTGACATCAGATAGAGGTGACGGTAGTGACATAATAGTGACCGGTGACATCAGATAGTGGTGACGGTAGTGACATAATAGTGACCGGTGACATCAGATAGTGGTGACGGTAGTGACATAATAGTGACCGGTGACATCAGATAGTGGTGACGGTAGTGACATAATAGTGACCGGTGACATCAGATACTGGTGACAGTAGTGACATAATAGTGACCGGTGACATCAGATAGTGGTGACAGTAGTGAGAGAATAGTGACAGGTGACATCAGATAGTGGTGACAGTAGTGACAGAATAGTGACAGGTGACATCAGATAGTGGTGACAGTAGTGACAGAATAGTGACCGGTGACATCAGATAGTGGTGACAGTAGTGACAAAATAGTGACCGGTGACATCAGATAGTGGTGACAGTAGTGACAGAATAGTGATCGGTGACATCAGATAGTGGGGACAGTAGTGACAGAATAGTGACAGGTGACATCAGATAGTGGTGACAGTAGTGACAGAATAGTGACAGGTGACATCAGATAGTGGTAACAGTAGTGACAGAATAGTGACAGGTGACATCAGATAGTGGTGACAGCAGTAACAGAATAGTGACATCAGATAGTGGTGACAGTAGTGACAGAATAGTGACCGGTGACATCAGATAGTGGTGACAGTAGTGAAAGAATAGTTACATCAGATAGTGGTGACAGTAGTGACAGAATACTGACCGGTGACATCAGATAGTGGTGACAGTAGTGACAGAATAGTGACAGGTGACATCAGATAGTGGTGACGGTAGTGACAGAATAGTGACAGATGACATCAGATAGTGGTGACAGTAGTGACAGAATAGTGACAGGTGACATCAGATAGTGGTGACAGTAGTGACAGAATAGTGACAGGTGACAGCAGATAGTGGTGACAGTAGTGACAGAATAGTGATCGGTGACATCAGATAGTGGGGACAGTAGTGACAGAATAGTGACCGGTGACATCAGATAGTGGTGACAGTAGTGACAGAATAGTGATCGGTGACATCAGATAGTGGTGACGGTAGTGACAGAATAGTGACCGGTGACATCAGATAGTGGTGACGGTAGTGACAGAATAGTAACCGGTGACATCAGATAGTGGTGACAGTAGTGACAGAATAGTGACAGGTGACAGCAGATAGTGGTGACAGTAGTGACATAATAGTGACTGGAGACATCAGATAGTGGTGACAGTAGTGACAGAATACTGACCGGTGACATCAGATAGTGGTGACAGTAGTGACAGAATAGTGACCGGTGACATCAGCTAGTGGTGACGGTAGTGACAGAATAGTGATCGGTGACATCAGATAGTGGTGACAGTAGTGACAGAATAGTGACCGGTGACATCAGATAGTGGTGACGGTAGTGACAGAATAGTGACCGGTGACATCAGATAGTGGTGACAGTAGTGACATAACAATGACCGGAGACATCAGATAGTGGTGACAGTAGTGACAGAATAGTGACATCAGATAGTGGTGACGGTAGTGACAGAATAGTGACCGGTGACATCAGATAGTGGTGACAGTAGTGACAGAATAGTGACCGGTGACATCAGATAGTGGTGACAGAAGTGACAGAATAGTGACATCAGATAGTGGTGACCGTAGTGACAGAATAGTGACAGGTGACATCAGATAGTGGTGACAGTAGTGACAGAATAGTGACATCAGATAGTGGTGACTATAGTGACAGAATAGTGACCGGTGACATCAGATAGTGGTGACAGAATAGTGACAGGTGACATCAGATAGTGGTGACAGTAGTGACAGAATAGTGACAGGTGACATCAGATAGTGGTGACAGTAGTGACAGAATAGTGACAGGTGACATCAGATAGTGGAGACAGTAGTGACAGAATAGTGACATTAGATAGTGGTGACAGTAGTGACAGAATAGTGATCGGTGACATCAGATAGTGGTGACAGTAGTGACAGAATAGTGACCGGTGACATCAGATAGTGGTGACAGTAGTGACAGAATAGTTACATCAGATAGTGGTGACAGTAGTGACAGAATAGTGACCGGTGACATCAGATAGTGGTGACAGTAGTGACAGAATAGTGACAGGTGACATCAGATAGTGGTGACAGTAGTGACAGAATAGTGACAGGTGACATCAGATAGTGGTGACAGTAGTGACAGAATAGTGACAGGTGACATCAGATAGTGGAGACAGTAGTGACAGAATAGTGACATTAGATAGTGGTGACAGTAGTGACAGAATAGTGATCGGTGACATCAGATAGTGGTGACAGTAGTGACAGAATAGTGACCGGTGACATCAGATAGTGGTGACAGTAGTGACAGAATAGTTACATCAGATAGTGGTGACAGTAGTGACAGAATAGTGACCGGTGACATCAGATAGTGGTGACAGTAGTGACAGAATAGTGACAGGTGACATCAGATAGTGGTGACAGTAGTGACAGAATAGTGACAGGTGACATCAGATAGTGGTGACAGTAGTGACAGAATAGTGACATCAGATAGTGGTGACAGTAGTGACAGAATAGTGACCGGTGACATCAGATAGTGGTGACAGTAGTGACAGAATAGTTACATCAGATAGTGGTGACAGTAGTGACAGAATAGTGACCGGTGACATCAGATAGTGGTGACAGTAGTGACAGAATAGTGACAGGTGACATCAGATAGTGGTGACGGTAGTGACAGAATAGTGACAGATGACATCAGATAGTGGTGACGGTAGTGACAGAATAGTGACAGGTGACATCAGATAGTGGTGACAGTAGTGACAGAATAGTGACAGGTGACATCAGATAGTGGTGACAGTAGTGACAGAATAGTGACAGGTGACAGCAGATAGTGGTGACAGTAGTGACAGAATAGTGACCGGTGACAGCAGATAGTGGTGACAGTAGTGACAGAATAGTGACCGGTGACATCAGATAGAGGAGACAGTAGTGACAGAATAGTGACAGGTGACAGCAGATAGTGGTGACGGTAGTGACCGAATAGTGACATCAGAGAGTGGTGACGGTAGTGACAGAATAGTGACATCAGAGAGTGGTGACGGTAGTGACAGAATAGTGACCGGTGACATCAGATAGTGGTGACGGTATTGACAGAATAGTGACCGGTGACATCAGATAGTGGTGACAGTAGTGACATAATAGTGACCGGTGACATCAGATAGTGGTGACAGTAGTGACAGAATAGTGACCGGTGACATCAGATAGTGGTGACGGTAGTGACCGAATAGTGACATCAGAGAGTGGTGACGGTAGTGACAGAATAGTGACCGGTGACATCAGATAGTGGTGACGGTATTGACAGAATAGTGACCGGTGACATCAGATAGTGGTGACAGTAGTGACATAATAGTGACCGGTGACATCAGATAGTGGTGACAGTAGTGACATAATAGTGACCGGTGACATCAGATAGTGGTGACGGTAGTGACAGAATAGTGACCAGTGACATCAGATAGTGGTGACAGTAGTGACAGAATAGTGACCGGTGACATCAGATAGAGGTGACGGTAGTGACATAATAGTGACCGGTGACATCAGATAGTGGTGACGGTAGTGACATAATAGTGACCGGTGACATCAGATAGTGGTGACGGTAGTGACATAATAGTGACCGGTGACATCAGATAGTGGTGACGGTAGTGACATAATAGTGACCGGTGACATCAGATACTGGTGACAGTAGTGACATAATAGTGACCGGTGACATCAGATAGTGGTGACAGTAGTGAGAGAATAGTGACAGGTGACATCAGATAGTGGTGACAGTAGTGACAGAATAGTGACAGGTGACATCAGATAGTGGTGACAGTAGTGACAGAATAGTGACCGGTGACATCAGATAGTGGTGACAGTAGTGACAAAATAGTGACCGGTGACATCAGATAGTGGTGACAGTAGTGACAGAATAGTGATCGGTGACATCAGATAGTGGGGACAGTAGTGACAGAATAGTGACAGGTGACATCAGATAGTGGTGACAGTAGTGACAGAATAGTGACAGGTGACATCAGATAGTGGTAACAGTAGTGACAGAATAGTGACAGGTGACATCAGATAGTGGTGACAGCAGTAACAGAATAGTGACATCAGATAGTGGTGACAGTAGTGACAGAATAGTGACCGGTGACATCAGATAGTGGTGACAGTAGTGAAAGAATAGTTACATCAGATAGTGGTGACAGTAGTGACAGAATACTGACCGGTGACATCAGATAGTGGTGACAGTAGTGACAGAATAGTGACAGGTGACATCAGATAGTGGTGACGGTAGTGACAGAATAGTGACAGATGACATCAGATAGTGGTGACAGTAGTGACAGAATAGTGACAGGTGACATCAGATAGTGGTGACAGTAGTGACAGAATAGTGACAGGTGACAGCAGATAGTGGTGACAGTAGTGACAGAATAGTGATCGGTGACATCAGATAGTGGGGACAGTAGTGACAGAATAGTGACCGGTGACATCAGATAGTGGTGACAGTAGTGACAGAATAGTGATCGGTGACATCAGATAGTGGTGACGGTAGTGACAGAATAGTGACCGGTGACATCAGATAGTGGTGACGGTAGTGACAGAATAGTAACCGGTGACATCAGATAGTGGTGACAGTAGTGACAGAATAGTGACAGGTGACAGCAGATAGTGGTGACAGTAGTGACATAATAGTGACTGGAGACATCAGATAGTGGTGACAGTAGTGACAGAATACTGACCGGTGACATCAGATAGTGGTGACAGTAGTGACAGAATAGTGACCGGTGACATCAGCTAGTGGTGACGGTAGTGACAGAATAGTGATCGGTGACATCAGATAGTGGTGACAGTAGTGACAGAATAGTGACCGGTGACATCAGATAGTGGTGACGGTAGTGACAGAATAGTGACCGGTGACATCAGATAGTGGTGACAGTAGTGACATAACAATGACCGGAGACATCAGATAGTGGTGACAGTAGTGACAGAATAGTGACATCAGATAGTGGTGACGGTAGTGACAGAATAGTGACCGGTGACATCAGATAGTGGTGACAGTAGTGACAGAATAGTGACCGGTGACATCAGATAGTGGTGACAGAAGTGACAGAATAGTGACATCAGATAGTGGTGACCGTAGTGACAGAATAGTGACAGGTGACATCAGATAGTGGTGACAGTAGTGACAGAATAGTGACATCAGATAGTGGTGACTATAGTGACAGAATAGTGACCGGTGACATCAGATAGTGGTGACAGAATAGTGACAGGTGACATCAGATAGTGGTGACAGTAGTGACAGAATAGTGACAGGTGACATCAGATAGTGGTGACAGTAGTGACAGAATAGTGACAGGTGACATCAGATAGTGGAGACAGTAGTGACAGAATAGTGACATTAGATAGTGGTGACAGTAGTGACAGAATAGTGATCGGTGACATCAGATAGTGGTGACAGTAGTGACAGAATAGTGACCGGTGACATCAGATAGTGGTGACAGTAGTGACAGAATAGTTACATCAGATAGTGGTGACAGTAGTGACAGAATAGTGACCGGTGACATCAGATAGTGGTGACAGTAGTGACAGAATAGTGACAGGTGACATCAGATAGTGGTGACAGTAGTGACAGAATAGTGACAGGTGACATCAGATAGTGGTGACAGTAGTGACAGAATAGTGACAGGTGACATCAGATAGTGGAGACAGTAGTGACAGAATAGTGACATTAGATAGTGGTGACAGTAGTGACAGAATAGTGATCGGTGACATCAGATAGTGGTGACAGTAGTGACAGAATAGTGACCGGTGACATCAGATAGTGGTGACAGTAGTGACAGAATAGTTACATCAGATAGTGGTGACAGTAGTGACAGAATAGTGACCGGTGACATCAGATAGTGGTGACAGTAGTGACAGAATAGTGACAGGTGACATCAGATAGTGGTGACAGTAGTGACAGAATAGTGACAGGTGACATCAGATAGTGGTGACAGTAGTGACAGAATAGTGACATCAGATAGTGGTGACAGTAGTGACAGAATAGTGACCGGTGACATCAGATAGTGGTGACAGTAGTGACAGAATAGTTACATCAGATAGTGGTGACAGTAGTGACAGAATAGTGACCGGTGACATCAGATAGTGGTGACAGTAGTGACAGAATAGTGACAGGTGACATCAGATAGTGGTGACGGTAGTGACAGAATAGTGACAGATGACATCAGATAGTGGTGACGGTAGTGACAGAATAGTGACAGGTGACATCAGATAGTGGTGACAGTAGTGACAGAATAGTGACAGGTGACATCAGATAGTGGTGACAGTAGTGACAGAATAGTGACAGGTGACAGCAGATAGTGGTGACAGTAGTGACAGAATAGTGACCGGTGACAGCAGATAGTGGTGACAGTAGTGACAGAATAGTGACCGGTGACATCAGATAGAGGAGACAGTAGTGACAGAATAGTGACAGGTGACAGCAGATAGTGGTGACAGTAGTGACATAATAGTGACTGGAGACATAAGATAGTGGGGACAGTAGTGACAGAATAGTGACCGGTGACATCAGATAGTGGTGACAGTAGTGACAGAATAGTGATCGGTGACATCAGATAGTGGTGACGGTAGTGACAGAATAGTGACCGGTGACATCAGATAGTGGTGACAGTAGTGACAGAATAGTGACAGGTGACAGCAGATAGTGGTGACAGTAGTGACATAATAGTGACCGGAGACATCAGATAGTGGTGACAGTAGTGACAGAATAGTGACAGGTGACATCAGATAGTGGAGACAGTAGTGAGAGAATAGTGACATTAGATAGTGGTGACAGTAGTGACAGAATAGTGATCGGTGACATCAGATAGTGGTGACAGTAGTGACAGAATAGTGATCGGTGACATCAGATAGTGGGGACAGTAGTAACAGAATAGTGACCGGTGACATCAGATAGTGGTGACAGTAGTGACAGAATAGTTACATCAGATAGTGGTGACAGTAGTGACAGAATAGTGACCGGTGACATCAGATAGGGGTGACAGTAGTGACAGAATAGTGACAGGTGACATCAGATAGTGGTGACAGTAGTGACAGAATAGTGACAGGTGACATCAGATAGTGGTGACAGTAGTGACAGAATAGTGACAGGTGACATCAGATAGTGGAGACAGTAGTGACAGAATAGTGACATTAGATAGTGGTGACAGTAGTGACAGAATAGTGATCGGTGACATCAGATAGTGGTGACAGTAGTGACAGAATAGTGACCGATGACATCAGATAGTGGTGACAGTAGTGACAAAATAGTGACCGGTGACATCAGATAGTGGTGACAGTAGTGACAGAATAGTGACCGGTGACATCAGATAGTGGTGACAGTAGTGACAGAATAGTGACAGGTGACATCAGATAGTGGTGACAGTAGTGACAGAATAGTGACATCAGATAGTGGTGACAGTAGTGACAGAATAGTGACCGGTGACATCAGATAGTGGTGACAGTAGTGACAGAATAGTTACATCAGATAGTGGTGACAGTAGTGACAGAATAGTGACCGGTGACATCAGATAGTGGTGACAGTAGTGACAGAATAGTGACAGGTGACATCAGATAGTGGTGACGGTAGTGACAGAATAGTGACAGATGACATCAGATAGTGGTGACGGTAGTGACAGAATAGTGACAGGTGACATCAGATAGTGGTGACAGTAGTGACAGAATAGTGACAGGTGACATCAGATAGTGGTGACAGTAGTGACAGAATAGTGACAGGTGACAGCAGATAGTGGTGACAGTAGTGACAGAATAGTGACCGGTGACAGCAGATAGTGGTGACAGTAGTGACAGAATAGTGACCGGTGACATCAGATAGAGGAGACAGTAGTGACAGAATAGTGACAGGTGACAGCAGATAGTGGTGACAGTAGTGACATAATAGTGACTGGAGACATAAGATAGTGGGGACAGTAGTGACAGAATAGTGACCGGTGACATCAGATAGTGGTGACAGTAGTGACAGAATAGTGATCGGTGACATCAGATAGTGGTGACGGTAGTGACAGAATAGTGACCGGTGACATCAGATAGTGGTGACAGTAGTGACAGAATAGTGACAGGTGACAGCAGATAGTGGTGACAGTAGTGACATAATAGTGACCGGAGACATCAGATAGTGGTGACAGTAGTGACAGAATAGTGACAGGTGACATCAGATAGTGGAGACAGTAGTGACAGAATAGTGACATTAGATAGTGGTGACAGTAGTGACAGAATAGTGATCGGTGACATCAGATAGTGGTGACAGTAGTGACAGAATAGTGACCGGTGACATCAGATAGTGGTGACAGTAGTGACAAAATAGTGACCGGTGACATCAGATAGTGGTGACAGTAGTGACAGAATAGTGATCGGTGACATCAGATAGTGGGGACAGTAGTGACAGAATAGTGACAGGTGACATCAGATAGTGGTGACAGTAGTGACAGAATAGTGACATCAGATAGTGGTGACAGTAGTGACAGAATAGTGACCGGTGACATCAGATAGTGGCGACAGTAGTGACAGAATAGTTACATCAGATAGTGGTGACAGTAGTGACAGAATAGTGACCGGTGACATCAGATAGTGGTGACAGTAGTGACAGAATAGTGACAGGTGACATCAGATAGTGGTGACAGTAGTGACAGAATAGTGACAGGTGACATCAGATAGTGGTGACAGTAGTGACAGAATAGTGACAGGTGACATCAGATAGTGGAGACAGTAGTGACAGAATAGTGACATTAGATAGTGGTGACAGTAGTGACAGAATAGTGATCGGTGACATCAGATAGTGGTGACAGTAGTGACAGAATAGTGACCGGTGACATCAGATAGTGGTGACAGTAGTGACAAAATAGTGACCGGTGACATCAGATAGTGGTGACAGTAGTGACAGAATAGTGACCGGTGACATCAGATAGTGGTGACAGTAGTGACAGAATAGTGACAGGTGACATCAGATAGTGGTGACAGTAGTGACAGAATAGTGACATCAGATAGTGGTGACAGTAGTGACAGAATAGTGACCGGTGACATCAGATAGTGGTGACAGTAGTGACAGAATAGTTACATCAGATAGTGGTGACAGTAGTGACAGAATAGTGACCGGTGACATCAGATAGTGGTGACAGTAGTGACAGAATAGTGACAGGTGACATCAGATAGTGGTGACGGTAGTGACAGAATAGTGACAGATGACATCAGATAGTGGTGACGGTAGTGACAGAATAGTGACAGGTGACATCAGATAGTGGTGACAGTAGTGACAGAATAGTGACAGGTGACATCAGATAGTGGTGACAGTAGTGACAGAATAGTGACAGGTGACAGCAGATAGTGGTGACAGTAGTGACAGAATAGTGACCGGTGACAGCAGATAGTGGCGACAGTAGTGACAGAATAGTGACCGGTGACATCAGATAGAGGAGACAGTAGTGACAGAATAGTGACAGGTGACAGCAGATAGTGGTGACAGTAGTGACATAATAGTGACTGGAGACATAAGATAGTGGGGACAGTAGTGACAGAATAGTGACCGGTGACATCAGATAGTGGTGACAGTAGTGACAGAATAGTGATCGGTGACATCAGATAGTGGTGACGGTAGTGACAGAATAGTGACCGGTGACATCAGATAGTGGTGACAGTAGTGACAGAATAGTGACAGGTGACAGCAGATAGTGGTGACAGTAGTGACATAATAGTGACCGGAGACATCAGATAGTGGTGACAGTAGTGACAGAATACTGACCGGTGACATCAGATAGTGGTGACAGTAGTGACAGAATAGTGACCGGTGACATCAGATAGTGGTGACGGTAGTGACAGAATAGTGACCGGTGACATCAGATAGTGGTGACGGTAGTGACAGAATAGTGACCGGTGACATCAGATAGTGGTGACGGTTGTGACAGACTAGTGACCGGTGACATCAGATAGTGGTGACGGTAGTGACAGAATAGTGACCGGTGACATCAGATAGTGGTGACGGTAGTGACAGAATAGTGACCGGTGACATCAGATAGTGGTGACGGTAGTGACAGAATAGTGACAGGTGACATCAGATAGTGGTGACGGTAGTGACAGAATAGTGACCGGTGACATCAGTTACTGGTGACAATAGTGACAGAATAGTGACCGGTGACAACAGATAGTGGTGACAGTAGTGACAGAATAGTGACCGGTGACATCAGATAGTGGTGACGGTAGTGACCGAATAGTGACATCAGAGAGTGGTGACGGTAGTGACAGAATAGTGACCGGTGACATCAGATAGTGGTGACGGTATTGACAGAATAGTGACCGGTGACATCAGATAGTGGTGACAGTAGTGACATAATAGTGACCGGTGACATCAGATAGTGGTGACAGTAGTGACATAATGGTGACCAGTGACATCAGATAGTGGTGACGGCAGTGACAGAATAGTGACCAGTGACATCAGATAGTGGTGACAGTAGTGACAGAATAGTGACCGGTGACATCAGATAGAGGTGACGGTAGTGACATAATAGTGACCGGTGACATCAGATAGTGGTGACGGTAGTGACATAATAGTGACCGGTGACATCAGATAGTGGTGACGGTAGTGACATAATAGTGACCGGTGACATCAGATAGTGGTGACGGTAGTGACATAATAGTGACCGGTGACATCAGATAGTGGTGACGGTAGTGACATGATAGTGACCGGTGACATCAGATACTGGTGACAGTAGTGACAGAATAGTGACCGGTGACATCAGATAGTGGTGAAAGTAGTGACAAAATAGTGACCGGTGACATCAGATAGTGGTGACAGTAGTGACAGAATAGTGACAGGTGACATCAGATAGTGGAGACAGTAGTAACAGAATAGTGACATCAGATAGTGGTGACAGTAGTGACAGAATAGTGATCGGTGACATCAGATAGTGGTGACAGTAGTGACAGAATAGTGACCGGTGACATCAGATAGTGGTGACAGTAGTGACAAAATAGTGACCGGTGACATCAGATAGTGGTGACAGTAGTGACAGAATAGTGATCGGTGACATCAGATAGTGGGGACAGTAGTGACAGAATAGTGACAGGTGACATCAGATAGTGGTGACAGTAGTGACAGAATAGTGACAGGTGACATCAGATAGTGGTAACAGTAGTGACAGAATAGTGACAGGTGACATCAGATAGTGGTGACAGTAGTAACAGAATAGTGACATCAGATAGTGGTGACAGTAGTGACAGAATAGTGACCGGTGACATCAGATAGTGGTGACAGTAGTGAAAGAATAGTTACATCAGATAGTGGTGACAGTAGTGACAGAATAGTGACCGGTGACATCAGATAGTGGTGACAGTAGTGACAGAACAGTGACAGGTGACATCAGATAGTGGTGACGGTAGTGACAGAATAGTGACAGATGACATCAGATAGTGGTGACAGTAGTGACAGAATAGTGACAGGTGACATCAGATAGTGGTGACAGTAGTGACAGAATAGTGACAGGTGACAGCAGATAGTGGTGACAGTAGTGACAGAATAGTGACCGGTGACATCAGATAGAGGAGACAGTAGTGACAGAATAGTGACCGGTGACATCAGATAGTGGTGACAGTAGTGACAGAATAGTGACAGGTGACAGCAGATAGTGGTGACAGTAGTGACATAATAGTGACCGGAGACATCAGATAGTGGTGACAGTAGTGACAGAATAGTGACAGGTGACATCAGATAGTGGAGACAGTAGTGACAGAATAGTGACATTAGATAGTGGTGACAGTAGTGACAGAATAGTGATCGGTGACATCAGATAGTGGTGACAGTAGTGACAGAATAGTGATCGGTGACATCAGATAGTGGGGACAGTAGTGATAGAATAGTGACCGGTGACATCAGATAGTGGTGACAGTAGTGACAGAATAGTTACATCAGATAGTGGTGACAGTAGTGACAGAATAGTGACCGGTGACATCAGATAGTGGTGACAGTAGTGACAGAATAGTGACAGGTGACATCAGATAGTGGTGACAGTAGTGACAGAATAGTGACAGGTGACATCAGATAGTGGTGACAGTAGTGACAGAATAGTGACAGGTGACATCAGATAGTGGAGACAGTAGTGACAGAATAGTGACATTAGATAGTGGTGACAGTAGTGACAGAATAGTGATCGGTGACATCAGATAGTGGTGACAGTAGTGACAGAATAGTGACCGGTGACATCAGATAGTGGTGACAGTAGTGACAGAATAGTTACATCAGATAGTGGTGACAGTAGTGACAGAATAGTGACCGGTAACATCAGATAGTGGTGACAGTAGTGACAGAATAGTGACAGGTGACATCAGATAGTGGTGACAGTAGTGACAGAATAGTGACAGGTGACATCAGATAGTGGTGACAGTAGTGACAGAATAGTGACATCAGATAGTGGTGACAGTAGTGACAGAATAGTGACCGGTGACATCAGATAGTGGTGACAGTAGTGACAGAATAGTTACATCAGATAGTGGTGACAGTAGTGACAGAATAGTGACCGGTGACATCAGATAGTGGTGACAGTAGTGACAGAATAGTGACAGGTGACATCAGATAGTGGTGACGGTAGTGACAGAATAGTGACAGATGACATCAGATAGTGGTGACGGTAGTGACAGAATAGTGACAGGTGACATCAGATAGTGGTGACAGTAGTGACAGAATAGTGACAGGTGACATCAGATAGTGGTGACAGTAGTGACAGAATAGTGACAGGTGACAGCAGATAGTGGTGACAGTAGTGACAGAATAGTGACCGGTGACAGCAGATAGTGGTGACAGTAGTGACAGAATAGTGACCGGTGACATCAGATAGAGGAGACAGTAGTGACAGAATAGTGACAGGTGACAGCAGATAGTGGTGACAGTAGTGACATAATAGTGACTGGAGACATAAGATAGTGGGGACAGTAGTGACAGAATAGTGACCGGTGACATCAGATAGTGGTGACAGTAGTGACAGAATAGTGATCGGTGACATCAGATAGTGGTGACGGTAGTGACAGAATAGTGACCGGTGACATCAGATAGTGGTGACAGTAGTGACAGAATAGTGACAGGTGACAGCAGATAGTGGTGACAGTAGTGACATAATAGTGACCGGAGACATCAGATAGTGGTGACAGTAGTGACAGAATAGTGACAGGTGACATCAGATAGTGGAGACAGTAGTGAGAGAATAGTGACATTAGATAGTGGTGACAGTAGTGACAGAATAGTGATCGGTGACATCAGATAGTGGTGACAGTAGTGACAGAATAGTGACCGGTGACATCAGATAGTGGTGACAGTAGTGACAGAATAGTTACATCAGATAGTGGTGACAGTAGTGACAGAATAGTGACCGGTGACATCAGATAGTGGTGACAGTAGTGACAGAATAGTGACAGGTGACATCAGATAGTGGTGACAGTAGTGACAGAATAGTGACAGGTGACATCAGATAGTGGTGACAGTAGTGACAGAATAGTGACAGGTGACATCAGATAGTGGAGACAGTAGTGACAGAATAGTGACATTAGATAGTGGTGACAGTAGTGACAGAATAGTGATCGGTGACATCAGATAGTGGTGACAGTAGTGACAGAATAGTGACCGGTGACATCAGATAGTGGTGACAGTAGTGACAAAATAGTGACCGGTGACATCAGATAGTGGTGACAGTAGTGACAGAATAGTGACCGGTGACATCAGATAGTGGTGACAGTAGTGACAGAATAGTGACAGGTGACATCAGATAGTGGTGACAGTAGTGACAGAATAGTGACATCAGATAGTGGTGACAGTAGTGACAGAATAGTGACCGGTGACATCAGATAGTGGTGACAGTAGTGACAGAATAGTGACAGGTGACATCAGATAGTGGTGACGGTAGTGACAGAATAGTGACAGATGACATCAGATAGTGGTGACGGTAGTGACAGAATAGTGACAGGTGACATCAGATAGTGGTGACAGTAGTGACAGAATAGTGACAGGTGACATCAGATAGTGGTGACAGTAGTGACAGAATAGTGACAGGTGACAGCAGATAGTGGTGACAGTAGTGACAGAATAGTGACCGGTGACAGCAGATAGTGGTGACAGTAGTGACAGAATAGTGACCGGTGACATCAGATAGAGGAGACAGTAGTGACAGAATAGTGACAGGTGACAGCAGATAGTGGTGACAGTAGTGACATAATAGTGACTGGAGACATAAGATAGTGGGGACAGTAGTGACAGAATAGTGACCGGTGACATCAGATAGTGGTGACAGTAGTGACAGAATAGTGATCGGTGACATCAGATAGTGGTGACGGTAGTGACAGAATAGTGACCGGTGACATCAGATAGTCGTGACAGTAGTGACAGAATAGTGACAGGTGACAGCAGATAGTGGTGACAGTAGTGACATAATAGTGACCGGAGACATCAGATAGTGGTGACAGTAGTGACAGAATAGTGACAGGTGACATCAGATAGTGGAGACAGTAGTGACAGAATAGTGACATTAGATAGTGGTGACAGTAGTGACAGAATAGTGATCGGTGACATCAGATAGTGGTGACAGTAGTGACAGAATAGTGACCGGTGACATCAGATAGTGGTGACAGTAGTGACAAAATAGTGACCGGTGACATCAGATAGTGGTGACAGTAGTGACAGAATAGTGATCGGTGACATCAGATAGTGGGGACAGTAGTGACAGAATAGTGACAGGTGACATCAGATAGTGGTGACAGTAGTGACAGAATAGTGACATCAGATAGTGGTGACAGTAGTGACAGAATAGTGACCGGTGACATCAGATAGTGGCGACAGTAGTGACAGAATAGTTACATCAGATAGTGGTGACAGTAGTGACAGAATAGTGACCGGTGACATCAGATAGTGGTGACAGTAGTGACAGAATAGTGACAGGTGACATCAGATAGTGGTGACAGTAGTGACAGAATAGTGACAGGTGACATCAGATAGTGGTGACAGTAGTGACAGAATAGTGACAGGTGACATCAGATAGTGGAGACAGTAGTGACAGAATAGTGACATTAGATAGTGGTGACAGTAGTGACAGAATAGTGATCGGTGACATCAGATAGTGGTGACAGTAGTGACAGAATAGTGACCGGTGACATCAGATAGTGGTGACAGTAGTGACAGAATAGTTACATCAGATAGTGGTGACAGTAGTGACAGAATAGTGACCGGTGACATCAGATAGTGGTGACAGTAGTGAAAGAATAGTGACAGGTGACATCAGATAGTGGTGACAGTAGTGACAGAATAGTGACAGGTGACATCAGATAGTGGTGACAGTAGTGACAGAATAGTGACATCAGATAGTGGTGACAGTAGTGACAGAATAGTGACCGGTGACATCAGATAGTGGTGACAGTAGTGACAAAATAGTTACATCAGATAGTGGTGACAGTAGTGACAGAATAGTGACCGGTGACATCAGATAGTGGTGACAGTAGTGACAGAATAGTGACAGGTGACATCAGATAGTGGTGACGGTAGTGACAGAATAGTGACAGATGACATCAGATAGTGGTGACGGTAGTGACAGAATAGTGACAGGTGACATCAGATAGTGGTGACAGTAGTGACAGAATAGTGACAGGTGACATCAGATAGTGGTGACAGTAGTGACAGAATAGTGACAGGTGACAGCAGATAGTGGTGACAGTAGTGACAGAATAGTGACCGGTGACAGCAGATAGTGGTGACAGTAGTGACAGAATAGTGACCGGTGACATCAGATAGAGGAGACAGTAGTGACAGAATAGTGACAGGTGACAGCAGATAGTGGTGACAGTAGTGACATAATAGTGACTGGAGACATAAGATAGTGGGGACAGTAGTGACAGAATAGTGACCGGTGACATCAGATAGTGGTGACAGTAGTGACAGAATAGTGATCGGTGACATCAGATAGTGGTGACGGTAGTGACAGAATAGTGACCGGTGACATCAGATAGTGGTGACAGTAGTGACAGAATAGTGACAGGTGACAGCAGATAGTGGTGACAGTAGTGACATAATAGTGACCGGAGACATCAGATAGTGGTGACAGTAGTGACAGAATAGTGACAGGTGACATCAGATAGTGGAGACAGTAGTGAGAGAATAGTGACATTAGATAGTGGTGACAGTAGTGACAGAATAGTGATCGGTGACATCAGATAGTGGTGACAGTAGTGACAGAATAGTGATCGGTGACATCAGATAGTGAAGACAGTAGTGACAGAATAGTGACCGGTGACATCAGATAGTGGTGACAGTAGTGACAGAATAGTTACATCAGATAGTGGTGACAGTAGTGACAGAATAGTGACCGGTGACATCAGATAGTGGTGACAGTAGTGACAGAATAGTGACAGGTGACATCAGATAGTGGTGACAGAATAGTGACAGGTGACATCAGATAGTGGTGACAGTAGTGACAGAATAGTGACAGGTGACATCAGATAGTGGAGACAGTAGTGACAGAATAGTGACATTAGATAGTGGTGACAGTAGTGACAGAATAGTGATCGGTGACATCAGATAGTGGTGACAGTAGTGACAGAATAGTGACCGGTGACATCAGATAGTGGTGACAGTAGTGACAAAATAGTGACCGGTGACATCAGATAGTGGTGACAGTAGTGACAGAATAGTGACCGGTGACATCAGATAGTGGTGACAGTAGTGACAGAATAGTGACAGGTGACATCAGATAGTGGTGACAGTAGTGACAGAATAGTGACATCAGATAGTGGTGACAGTAGTGACAGAATAGTGACCGGTGACATCAGATAGTGGTGACAGTAGTGACAGAATAGTGACAGGTGACATCAGATAGTGGTGACGGTAGTGACAGAATAGTGACAGATGACATCAGATAGTGGTGACGGTAGTGACAGAATAGTGACAGGTGACATCAGATAGTGGTGACAGTAGTGACAGAATAGTGACAGGTGACATCAGATAGTGGTGACAGTAGTGACAGAATAGTGACAGGTGACAGCAGATAGTGGTGACAGTAGTGACAGAATAGTGACCGGTGACAGCAGATAGTGGTGACAGTAGTGACAGAATAGTGACCGGTGACATCAGATAGAGGAGACAGTAGTGACAGAATAGTGACAGGTGACAGCAGATAGTGGTGACAGTAGTGACATAATAGTGACTGGAGACATAAGATAGTGGGGACAGTAGTGACAGAATAGTGACCGGTGACATCAGATAGTGGTGACAGTAGTGACAGAATAGTGATCGGTGACATCAGATAGTGGTGACGGTAGTGACAGAATAGTGACCGGTGACATCAGATAGTGGTGACAGTAGTGACAGAATAGTGACAGGTGACAGCAGATAGTGGTGACAGTAGTGACATAATAGTGACCGGAGACATCAGATAGTGGTGACAGTAGTGACAGAATAGTGACAGGTGACATCAGATAGTGGAGACAGTAGTGACAGAATAGTGACATTAGATAGTGGTGACAGTAGTGACAGAATAGTGATCGGTGACATCAGATAGTGGTGACAGTAGTGACAGAATAGTGACCGGTGACATCAGATAGTGGTGACAGTAGTGACAAAATAGTGACCGGTGACATCAGATAGTGGTGACAGTAGTGACAGAATAGTGATCGGTGACATCAGATAGTGGGGACAGTAGTGACAGAATAGTGACAGGTGACATCAGATAGTGGTGACAGTAGTGACAGAATAGTGACATCAGATAGTGGTGACAGTAGTGACAGAATAGTGACCGGTGACATCAGATAGTGGCGACAGTAGTGACAGAATAGTTACATCAGATAGTGGTGACAGTAGTGACAGAATAGTGACCGGTGACATCAGATAGTGGTGACAGTAGTGACAGAATAGTGACAGGTGACATCAGATAGTGGTGACAGTAGTGACAGAATAGTGACAGGTGACATCAGATAGTGGTGACAGTAGTGACAGAATAGTGACAGGTGACATCAGATAGTGGAGACAGTAGTGACAGAATAGTGACATTAGATAGTGGTGACAGTAGTGACAGAATAGTGATCGGTGACATCAGATAGTGGTGACAGTAGTGACAGAATAGTGACCGGTGACATCAGATAGTGGTGACAGTAGTGACAAAATAGTGACCGGTGACATCAGATAGTGGTGACAGTAGTGACAGAATAGTAACCGGTGACATCAGATAGTGGTGACAGTAGTGACAGAATAGTGACAGGTGACATCAGATAGTGGTGACAGTAGTGACAGAATAGTGACATCAGATAGTGGTGACAGTAGTGACAGAATAGTGACCGGTGACATCAGATAGTGGTGACAGTAGTGACAGAATAGTTACATCAGATAGTGGTGACAGTAGTGACAGAATAGTGACCGGTGACATCAGATAGTGGTGACAGTAGTGACAGAATAGTGACAGGTGACATCAGATAGTGGTGACGGTAGTGACAGAATAGTGACAGATGACATCAGATAGTGGTGACGGTAGTGACAGAATAGTGACAGGTGACATCAGATAGTGGTGACAGTAGTGACAGAATAGTGACAGGTGACATCAGATAGTGGTGACAGTAGTGACAGAATAGTGACAGGTGACAGCAGATAGTGGTGACAGTAGTGACAGAATAGTGACCGGTGACAGCAGATAGTGGCGACAGTAGTGACAGAATAGTGACCGGTGACATCAGATAGAGGAGACAGTAGTGACAGAATAGTGACAGGTGACAGCAGATAGTGGTGACAGTAGTGACATAATAGTGACTGGAGACATAAGATAGTGGGGACAGTAGTGACAGAATAGTGACCGGTGACATCAGATAGTGGTGACAGTAGTGACAGAATAGTGATCGGTGACATCAGATAGTGGTGACGGTAGTGACAGAATAGTGACCGGTGACATCAGATAGTGGTGACAGTAGTGACAGAATAGTGACAGGTGACAGCAGATAGTGGTGACAGTAGTGACATAATAGTGACCGGAGACATCAGATAGTGGTGACAGTAGTGACAGAATACTGACCGGTGACATCAGATAGTGGTGACAGTAGTGACAGAATAGTGACCGGTGACATCAGATAGTGGTGACGGTAGTGACAGAATAGTGACCGGTGACATCAGATAGTGGTGACGGTAGTGACAGAATAGTGACCGGTGA
Source organism: Eleutherodactylus coqui (assembly GCF_035609145.1). NCBI lineage: Eukaryota > Metazoa > Chordata > Amphibia > Anura > Eleutherodactylidae > Eleutherodactylus > Eleutherodactylus coqui. Next base: position 25,614,523 of record NC_089841.1, read on the forward strand.
CATCAGATAGTGGTGACGGTTGTGACAGAATAGTGACCGGTGACATCAGATAGTGGTGACGGTAGTGACAGAATAGTGACCGGTGACATCAGATAGTGGTGACGGTAGTGACAGTATAGTGACCGGTGACATCAGATAGTGGTGACGGTAGTGACAGAATAGTGACAGGTGACATCAGATAGTGGTGACGGTAGTGACAGAATAGTGACCGGTGACATCAGTTACTGGTGACAATAGTGACAGAATAGTGACCGGTGACAACAGATAGTGGTGACAGTAGTGACAGAATAGTGACCGGTGACATCAGATAGTGGTGACGGTAGTGACCGAATAGTGACATCAGAGAGTGGTGACGGTAGTGACAGAATAGTGACCGGTGACATCAGATAGTGGTGACGGTATTGACAGAATAGTGACCGGTGACATCAGATAGTGGTGACAGTAGTGACATAATAGTGACCGGTGACATCAGATAGTGGTGACAGTAGTGACATAATGGTGACCAGTGACATCCGATAGTGGTGACGGCAGTGACAGAATAGTGACCAGTGACATCAGATAGTGGTGACAGTAGTTACAGAATAGTGACCGGTGACATCAGATAGAGGTGACGGTAGTGACATAATAGTGACCGGTGACATCAGATAGTGGTGACGGTAGTGACATAATAGTGACCGGTGACATCAGATAGTGGTGACGGTAGTGACATAATAGTGACCGGTGACATCAGATAGTGGTGACGGTAGTGACATAATAGTGACCGGTGACATCAGATAGTGGTGACGGTAGTGACATGATAGTGACCGGTGACATCAGATACTGGTGACAGTAGTGACAGAATAGTGACCGGTGACATCAGATAGTGGTGAAAGTAGTGACAGAATAGTGACCGGTGACATCAGATAGTGGTGACAGTAGTGACAGAATAGTGACAGGTGACATCAGATAGTGGAGACAGTAGTAACAGAATAGTGACATCAGATAGTGGTGACAGTAGTGACAGAATAGTGATCGGTGACATCAGATAGTGGTGACAGTAGTGACAGAATAGTGACCGGTGACATCAGATAGTGGTGACAGTAGTGACAAAATAGTGACCGGTGACATCAGATAGTGGTGACAGTAGTGACAGAATAGTGATCGGTGACATCAGATAGTGGGGACAGTAGTGACAGAATAGTGACAGGTGACATCAGATAGTGGTGACAGTAGTGACAGAATAGTGACAGGTGACATCAGATAGTGGTAACAGTAGTGACAGAATAGTGACAGGTGACATCAGATAGTGGTGACAGTAGTAACAGAATAGTGACATCAGATAGTGGTGACAGTAGTGACAGAATAGTGACCGGTGACATCAGATAGTGGTGACAGTAGTGAAAGAATAGTTACATCAGATAGTGGTGACAGTAGTGACAGAATAGTGACCGGTGACATCAGATAGTGGTGACAGTAGTGACAGAACAGTGACAGGTGACATCAGATAGTGGTGACGGTAGTGACAGAATAGTGACAGATGACATCAGATAGTGGTGACAGTAGTGACAGAATAGTGACAGGTGACATCAGATAGTGGTGACAGTAGTGACAGAATAGTGACAGGTGACAGCAGATAGTGGTGACAGTAGTGACAGAATAGTGACCGGTGACATCAGATAGAGGAGACAGTAGTGACAGAATAGTGACATGTGACAGCAGATAGTGGTGACAGTAGTGACAGAATAGTGATCGGTGACATCAGATAGTGGGGACAGTAGTGACAGAATAGTGACAGGTGACATCAGATAGTGGTGACAGTAGTGACAGAATAGTGATCGGTGACATCAGATAGTGGTGACGGTAGTGACAGAATAGTGACCGGTGACATCAGATAGTGGTGACGGTAGTGACAGAATAGTGACCAGTGACATCAGATAGTGGTGACGGTAGTGACAGAATAGTGACCGGTGACATCAGATAGTGGTGACAGTAGTGACAGAATAGTGACAGGTGACAGCAGATAGTGGTGACAGTAGTGACATAATAGTGACTGGAGAAATCAGATAGTGGTGACAGTAGTGACAGAATACTGACCGGTGACATCAGATAGTGGTGACAGTAGTGACAGAATAGTGACCGGTGACATCAGATAGTGGTGACAGTAGTGACAGAATAGTGATCGGTGACATCAGATAGTGGTGACAGTAGTGACAGAATAGTGACCGGTGACATCAGATAGTGGTGACGGTAGTGACAGAATAGTGACAGATGACATCAGATAGTGGTGACGGTAGTGACAGAATAGTGACAGGTGACATCAGATAGTGGTGACAGTAGTGACAGAATAGTGACAGGTGACATCAGATAGTGGTGACAGTAGTGACAGAATAGTGACAGGTGACAGCAGATAGTGGTGACAGTAGTGACAGAATAGTGACCGGTGACAGCAGATAGTGGTGACAGTAGTGACAGAATAGTGACCGGTGACATCAGATAGAGGAGACAGTAGTGACAGAATAGTGACAGGTGACAGCAGATAGTGGTGACAGTAGTGACATAATAGTGACTGGAGACATAAGATAGTGGGGACAGTAGTGACAGAATAGTGACCGGTGACATCAGATAGTGGTGACAGTAGTGACAGAATAGTGATCGGTGACATCAGATAGTGGTGACGGTAGTGACAGAATAGTGACCGGTGACATCAGATAGTGGTGACAGTAGTGACAGAATAGTGACAGGTGACAGCAGATAGTGGTGACAGTAGTGACATAATAGTGACCGGAGACATCAGATAGTGGTGACAGTAGTGACAGAATAGTGACAGGTGACATCAGATAGTGGAGACAGTAGTGACAGAATAGTGACATTAGATAGTGGTGACAGTAGTGACAGAATAGTGATCGGTGACATCAGATAGTGGTGACAGTAGTGACAGAATAGTGACCGGTGACATCAGATAGTGGTGACAGTAGTGACAAAATAGTGACCGGTGACATCAGATAGTGGTGACAGTAGTGACAGAATAGTGATCGGTGACATCAGATAGTGGGGACAGTAGTGACAGAATAGTGACAGGTGACATCAGATAGTGGTGACAGTAGTGACAGAATAGTGACATCAGATAGTGGTGACAGTAGTGACAGAATAGTGACCGGTGACATCAGATAGTGGCGACAGTAGTGACAGAATAGTTACATCAGATAGTGGTGACAGTAGTGACAGAATAGTGACCGGTGACATCAGATAGTGGTGACAGTAGTGACAGAATAGTGACAGGTGACATCAGATAGTGGTGACAGTAGTGACAGAATAGTGACAGGTGACATCAGATAGTGGTGACAGTAGTGACAGAATAGTGACAGGTGACATCAGATAGTGGAGACAGTAGTGACAGAATAGTGACATTAGATAGTGGTGACAGTAGTGACAGAATAGTGATCGGTGACATCAGATAGTGGTGACAGTAGTGACAGAATAGTGACCGGTGACATCAGATAGTGGTGACAGTAGTGACAAAATAGTGACCGGTGACATCAGATAGTGGTGACAGTAGTGACAGAATAGTGACCGGTGACATCAGATAGTGGTGACAGTAGTGACAGAATAGTGACAGGTGACATCAGATAGTGGTGACAGTAGTGACAGAATAGTGACATCAGATAGTGGTGACAGTAGTGACAGAATAGTGACCGGTGACATCAGATAGTGGTGACAGTAGTGACAGAATAGTTACATCAGATAGTGGTGACAGTAGTGACAGAATAGTGACCGGTGACATCAGATAGTGGTGACAGTAGTGACAGAATAGTGACAGGTGACATCAGATAGTGGTGACGGTAGTGACAGAATAGTGACAGATGACATCAGATAGTGGTGACGGTAGTGACAGAATAGTGACAGGTGACATCAGATAGTGGTGACAGTAGTGACAGAATAGTGACAGGTGACATCAGATAGTGGTGACAGTAGTGACAGAATAGTGACAGGTGACAGCAGATAGTGGTGACAGTAGTGACAGAATAGTGACCGGTGACAGCAGATAGTGGCGACAGTAGTGACAGAATAGTGATCGGTGACATCAGATAGAGGAGACAGTAGTGACAGAATAGTGACAGGTGACAGCAGATAGTGGTGACAGTAGTGACATAATAGTGACTGGAGACATAAGATAGTGGGGACAGTAGTGACAGAATAGTGACCGGTGACATCAGATAGTGGTGACAGTAGTGACAGAATAGTGATCGGTGACATCAGATAGTGGTGACGGTAGTGACAGAATAGTGACCGGTGACATCAGATAGTGGTGACAGTAGTGACAGAATAGTGACAGGTGACAGCAGATAGTGGTGACAGTAGTGACATAATAGTGACCGGAGACATCAGATAGTGGTGACAGTAGTGACAGAATACTGACCGGTGACATCAGATAGTGGTGACAGTAGTGACAGAATAGTGACCGGTGACATCAGATAGTGGTGACGGTAGTGACAGAATAGTGACCGGTGACATCAGATAGTGGTGACGGTAGTGACAGAATAGTGACCGGTGACATCAGATAGTGGTGACGGTTGTGACAGAATAGTGACCGGTGACATCAGATAGTGGTGACGGTAGTGACAGAATAGTGACCGGTGACATCAGATAGTGGTGACGGTAGTGACAGAATAGTGACCGGTGACATCAGATAGTGGTGACGGTAGTGACAGAATAGTGACCGGTGACATCAGATAGTGGTGACGGTAGTGACCGAATAGTGACATCAGAGAGTGGTGACGGTAGTGACAGAATAGTGACCGGTGACATCAGATAGTGGTGACGGTATTGACAGAATAGTGACCGGTGACATCAGATAGTGGTGACAGTAGTGACATAATAGTGACCGGTGACATCAGATAGTGGTGACAGTAGTGACATAATGGTGACCAGTGACATCAGATAGTGGTGACGGCAGTGACAGAATAGTGACCAGTGACATCAGATAGTGGTGACAATAGTGACAGAATAGTGACCGGTGACAACAGATAGTGGTGACAGTAGTGACAGAATAGTGACCGGTGACATCAGATAGTGGTGACGGTAGTGACCGAATAGTGACATCAGAGAGTGGTGACGGTAGTGACAGAATAGTGACCGGTGACATCAGATAGTGGTGACGGTATTGACAGAATAGTGACCGGTGACATCAGATAGTGGTGACAGTAGTGACATAATAGTGACCGGTGACATCAGATAGTGGTGACAGTAGTGACATAATGGTGACCAGTGACATCAGATAGTGGTGACGGCAGTGACAGAATAGTGACCAGTGACATCAGATAGTGGTGACAGTAGTTACAGAATAGTGACCGGTGACATCAGATAGAGGTGACGGTAGTGACATAATAGTGACCGGTGACATCAGATAGTGGTGACGGTAGTGACATAATAGTGACCGGTGACATCAGATAGTGGTGACGGTAGTGACATAATAGTGACCGGTGACATCAGATAGTGGTGACGGTAGTGACATAATAGTGACCGGTGACATCAGATAGTGGTGACGGTAGTGACATGATAGTGACCGGTGACATCAGATACTGGTGACAGTAGTGACAGAATAGTGACCGGTGACATCAGATAGTGGTGAAAGTAGTGACAGAATAGTGACCGGTGACATCAGATAGTGGTGACAGTAGTGACAGAATAGTGACAGGTGACATCAGATAGTGGAGACAGTAGTAACAGAATAGTGACATCAGATAGTGGTGACAGTAGTGACAGAATAGTGATCGGTGACATCAGATAGTGGTGACAGTAGTGACAGAATAGTGACCGGTGACATCAGATAGTGGTGACAGTAGTGACAAAATAGTGACCGGTGACATCAGATAGTGGTGACAGTAGTGACAGAATAGTGATCGGTGACATCAGATAGTGGGGACAGTAGTGACAGAATAGTGACAGGTGACATCAGATAGTGGTAACAGTAGTGACAGAATAGTGACAGGTGACATCAGATAGTGGTGACAGTAGTAACAGAATAGTGACATCAGATAGTGGTGACAGTAGTGACAGAATAGTGACCGGTGACATCAGATAGTGTTGACAGTAGTGAAAGAATAGTTACATCAGATAGTGGTGACAGTAGTGACAGAATAGTGACCGGTGACATCAGATAGTGGTGACAGTAGTGACAGAACAGTGACAGGTGACATCAGATAGTGGTGACGGTAGTGACAGAATAGTGACAGATGACATCAGATAGTGGTGACAGTAGTGACAGAATAGTGACAGGTGACATCAGATAGTGGTGACAGTAGTGACAGAATAGTGACAGGTGACAGCAGATAGTGGTGACAGTAGTGACAGAATAGTGACCGGTGACATCAGATAGAGGAGACAGTAGTGACAGAATAGTGACAGGTGACAGCAGATAGTGGTGACAGTAGTGACAGAATAGTGATCGGTGACATCAGATAGTGGGGACAGTAGTGACAGAATAGTGACCGGTGACATCAGATAGTGGTGACAGTAGTGACAGAATAGTGACAGGTGACAGCAGATAGTGGTGACAGTAGTGACAGAATAGTGACCGGTGACAGCAGATAGTGGCGACAGTAGTGACAGAATAGTGATCGGTGACATCAGATAGAGGAGACAGTAGTGACAGAATAGTGACAGGTGACAGCAGATAGTGGTGACAGTAGTGACATAATAGTGACTGGAGACATAAGATAGTGGGGACAGTAGTGACAGAATAGTGACCGGTGACATCAGATAGTGGTGACAGTAGTGACAGAATAGTGATCGGTGACATCAGATAGTGGTGACGGTAGTGACAGAATAGTGACCGGTGACATCAGATAGTGGTGACAGTAGTGACAGAATAGTGACAGGTGACAGCAGATAGTGGTGACAGTAGTGACATAATAGTGACCGGAGACATCAGATAGTGGTGACAGTAGTGACAGAATACTGACCGGTGACATCAGATAGTGGTGACAGTAGTGACAGAATAGTGACCGGTGACATCAGATAGTGGTGACGGTAGTGACAGAATAGTGACCGGTGACATCAGATAGTGGTGACGGTAGTGACAGAATAGTGACCGGTGACATCAGATAGTGGTGACGGTTGTGACAGAATAGTGACCGGTGACATCAGATAGTGGTGACGGTAGTGACAGAATAGTGACCGGTGACATCAGATAGTGGTGACGGTAGTGACAGAATAGTGACCGGTGACATCAGATAGTGGTGACGGTAGTGACAGAATAGTGACCGGTGACATCAGATAGTGGTGACGGTAGTGACCGAATAGTGACATCAGAGAGTGGTGACGGTAGTGACAGAATAGTGACCGGTGACATCAGATAGTGGTGACGGTATTGACAGAATAGTGACCGGTGACATCAGATAGTGGTGACAGTAGTGACATAATAGTGACCGGTGACATCAGATAGTGGTGACAGTAGTGACATAATGGTGACCAGTGACATCAGATAGTGGTGACGGCAGTGACAGAATAGTGACCAGTGACATCAGATAGTGGTGACAATAGTGACAGAATAGTGACCGGTGACAACAGATAGTGGTGACAGTAGTGACAGAATAGTGACCGGTGACATCAGATAGTGGTGACGGTAGTGACCGAATAGTGACATCAGAGAGTGGTGACGGTAGTGACAGAATAGTGACCGGTGACATCAGATAGTGGTGACGGTATTGACAGAATAGTGACCGGTGACATCAGATAGTGGTGACAGTAGTGACATAATAGTGACCGGTGACATCAGATAGTGGTGACAGTAGTGACATAATGGTGACCAGTGACATCAGATAGTGGTGACGGCAGTGACAGAATAGTGACCAGTGACATCAGATAGTGGTGACAGTAGTTACAGAATAGTGACCGGTGACATCAGATAGAGGTGACGGTAGTGACATAATAGTGACCGGTGACATCAGATAGTGGTGACGGTAGTGACATAATAGTGACCGGTGACATCAGATAGTGGTGACGGTAGTGACATAATAGTGACCGGTGACATCAGATAGTGGTGACGGTAGTGACATAATAGTGACCGGTGACATCAGATAGTGGTGACGGTAGTGACATGATAGTGACCGGTGACATCAGATACTGGTGACAGTAGTGACAGAATAGTGACCGGTGACATCAGATAGTGGTGAAAGTAGTGACAGAATAGTGACCGGTGACATCAGATAGTGGTGACAGTAGTGACAGAATAGTGACAGGTGACATCAGATAGTGGAGACAGTAGTAACAGAATAGTGACATCAGATAGTGGTGACAGTAGTGACAGAATAGTGATCGGTGACATCAGATAGTGGTGACAGTAGTGACAGAATAGTGACCGGTGACATCAGATAGTGGTGACAGTAGTGACAAAATAGTGACCGGTGACATCAGATAGTGGTGACAGTAGTGACAGAATAGTGATCGGTGACATCAGATAGTGGGGACAGTAGTGACAGAATAGTGACAGGTGACATCAGATAGTGGTAACAGTAGTGACAGAATAGTGACAGGTGACATCAGATAGTGGTGACAGTAGTAACAGAATAGTGACATCAGATAGTGGTGACAGTAGTGACAGAATAGTGACCGGTGACATCAGATAGTGTTGACAGTAGTGAAAGAATAGTTACATCAGATAGTGGTGACAGTAGTGACAGAATAGTGACCGGTGACATCAGATAGTGGTGACAGTAGTGACAGAACAGTGACAGGTGACATCAGATAGTGGTGACGGTAGTGACAGAATAGTGACAGATGACATCAGATAGTGGTGACAGTAGTGACAGAATAGTGACAGGTGACATCAGATAGTGGTGACAGTAGTGACAGAATAGTGACAGGTGACAGCAGATAGTGGTGACAGTAGTGACAGAATAGTGACCGGTGACATCAGATAGAGGAGACAGTAGTGACAGAATAGTGACAGGTGACAGCAGATAGTGGTGACAGTAGTGACAGAATAGTGATCGGTGACATCAGATAGTGGGGACAGTAGTGACAGAATAGTGACCGGTGACATCAGATAGTGGTGACAGTAGTGACAGAATACTGATCGGTGACATCAGATAGTGGTGACGGTAGTGACAGAATAGTGACCGGTGACATCAGATAGTGGTGACGGTAGTGACAGAATAGTGACCGGTGACATCAGATAGTGGTGACAGTAGTGACAAAATAGTGACCGGTGACATCAGATAGTGGTGACAGTAGTGACAGAATAGTGACAGGTGACATCAGATAGTGGTAACAGTAGTGACAGAATAGTGACAGGTGACATCAGATAGTGGTGACAGTAGTAACAGAATAGTGACATCAGATAGTGGTGACAGTAGTGACAGAATAGTGACCGGTGACATCAGATAGTGTTGACAGTAGTGAAAGAATAGTTACATCAGATAGTGGTGACAGTAGTGACAGAATAGTGACCGGTGACATCAGATAGTGGTGACAGTAGTGACAGAACAGTGACAGGTGACATCAGATAGTGGTGACGGTAGTGACAGAATAGTGACAGATGACATCAGATAGTGGTGACAGTAGTGACAGAATAGTGACAGGTGACATCAGATAGTGGTGACAGTAGTGACAGAATAGTGACAGGTGACAGCAGATAGTGGTGACAGTAGTGACAGAATAGTGACCGGTGACATCAGATAGAGGAGACAGTAGTGACAGAATAGTGACAGGTGACAGCAGATAGTGGTGACAGTAGTGACAGAATAGTGATCGGTGACATCAGATAGTGGGGACAGTAGTGACAGAATAGTGACCGGTGACATCAGATAGTGGTGACAGTAGTGACAGAATAGTGATCGGTGACATCAGATAGTGGTGACGGTAGTGACAGAATAGTGACCGGTGACATCAGATAGTGGTGACGGTAGTGACAGAATAGTGACCAGTGACATCAGATAGTGGTGACGGTAGTGACAGAATAGTGACCGGTGACATCAGATAGTGGTGACAGTAGTGACAGAATAGTGACAGGTGACAGCAGATAGTGGTGACAGTAGTGACATAATAGTGACTGGAGACATCAGATAGTGGTGACAGTAGTGACAGAATACTGACCGGTGACATCAGATAGTGGTGACAGTAGTGACAGAATAGTGACCGGTGACATCAGATAGTGGTGACAGTAGTGACAGAATAGTGATCGGTGACATCAGATAGTGGTGACAGTAGTGACAGAATAGTGACCGGTGACATCAGATAGTGGTGACGGTAGTGACAGAATAGTGACTGGTGACATCAGATAGTGGTGACGGTAGTGACAGAATAGTGACCGGTGACATCAGATAGTGGTGACGGTAGTGACAGAATAGTGACCGGTGACATCAGATAGTGGTGACAGTAGTGACATAATAGTGACCGGAGACATCAGATAGTGGTGACAGTAGTGACAGAATAGTGACATCAGATAGTGGTGACGGTAGTGACAGAATAGTGACCGGAGACATCAGATAGTGGTGACAGAAGTGACAGAATAGTGACATCAGATAGTGGTGACTGTAGTGACAGAATAGTGACAGGTGACATCAGATAGTGGTGACAGTAGTGACAGAATAGTGACATCAGATAGTGGTGACTGTAGTGACAGAATAGTGACCGGTGACATCAGATAGTGGTGACAGTAGTGACAGAATAGTGACAGGTGACATCAGATAGTGCTCACAGTAGTGACAGAATAGTGACAGGTGACATCAGATAGTGGTGACAGTAGTGACAGAATAGTGACAGGTGACATCAGATAGTGGAGACAGTAGTGACAGGATACTGACATTAGATAGTGGTGACAGTAGTGACAGAATAGTGATCGGTGACATCACATAGTGGTGACAGTAGTGACAGAATAGTGACCGGTGACATCAGATAGTGGTGACAGTAGTGACAAAATAGTGACCGGTGACATCAGATAGTGGTGACAGTAGTGACAGAATGGTGATCGGTGACATCAGATAGTGGGGACAGTAGTGACAGAATAGTGACAGGTGACATCAGATAGTGGTGACAGTAGTGACAGAATAGTGACATCAGATAGTGGTGACAGTAGTGACAGAATAGTGACCGGTGACATCAGATAGTGGTGACAGTAGTGACAGAATAGTTACATCAGATAGTGGTGACAGTAGTGACAGAATAGTGACCGGTGACATCAGATAGTGGTGACAGTAGTGACAGAATAGTGACAGGTGACATCAGATAGTGGTGACAGTAGTGACAGAATAGTGACAGGTGACATCAGATAGTGGTGACAGTAGTGACAGAATAGTGACAGGTGACATCAGATAGTGGAGACAGTAGTGACAGAATAGTGACATTAGATAGTAGTGACAGTAGTGACAGAATAGTGATCGGTGACATCAGATAGTGGTGACAGTAGTGACAGAATAGTGACCGGTGACATCAGATAGTGGTGACAGTAGTGACAAAATAGTGACCGGTGACATCAGATAGTGGTGACAGTAGTGACAGAATAGTGACCGGTGACATCAGATAGTGGTGACAGTAGTGACAGAATAGTGACAGGTGACATCAGATAGTGGTGACAGTAGTGACAGAATAGTGACCGGTGACATCAGACAGTGGTGACAGTAGTGACAGAATAGTTACATCAGATAGTGGTGACAGTAGTGACAGAATAGTGACCGGTGACATCAGATAGTGGTGACAGTAGTGACAGAATAGTGACAGGTGACATCAGATAGTGGTGACGGTAGTGACAGAATAGTGACAGATGACATCAGATAGTGGTGACGGTAGTGACAGGTGACATCAGATAGTGGTGACAGTAGTGACAGAATAGTGACAGGTGACATCAGATAGTGGTGACAGTAGTGACAGAATAGTGACAGGTGACAGCAGATAGTGGTGACAGTAGTGACAGAATAGTGACCGGTGACAGCAGATAGTGGTGACAGTTGTGACAGAATAGTGACCGGTGACATCAGATAGAGGAGACAGTAGTGACAGAATAGTGACAGGTGACAGCAGATAGTGGTGACAGTAGTGACATAATAGTGACTGGAGACATAAGATAGTGGGGACAGTAGTGACAGAATAGTGACCGGTGACATCAGATAGTGCTGACAGTAGTGACAGAATAGTGATCGGTGACATCAGATAGTGGTGACGGTAGTGACAGAATAGTGACCGGTGACATCAGATAGTGGTGACAGTAGTGACAGAATAGTGACAGGTGACAGCAGATAGTGGTGACAGTAGTGACATAATAGTGACCGTAGACATCAGATAGTGGTGACAGTAGTGACAGAATAGTGACAGGTGACATCAGATAGTGGAGACAGTAGTGACAGAATAGTGACATTAGATAGTGGTGACAGTAGTGACAGAATAGTGATCGGTGACATCAGATAGTGGTGACAGTAGTGACAGAATAGTGACCGGTGACATCAGATAGTGGTGACAGTAGTGACAAAATAGTGACCGGTGACATCAGATAGTGGTGACAGTAGTGACAGAATAGTGATCGGTGACATCAGATAGTGGGGACAGTAGTGACAGAATAGTGACAGGTGACATCAGATAGTGGTGACAGTAGTGACAGAATAGTGACATCAGATAGTGGTGACAGTAGTGACAGAATAGTGACCGGTGACATCAGATAGTGGTGACAGTAGTGACAGAATAGTTACATCAGATAGTGGTGACAGTAGTGACAGAATAGTGACCGGTGACATCAGATAGTGGTGACAGTAGTGACAGAATAGTGACAGGTGACATCAGATAGTGGTGACGGTAGTGACAGAATAGTGACAGATGACATCAGATAGTGGTGACGGTAGTGACAGAATAGTGACAGGTGACATCAGATAGTGGTGACAGTAGTGACAGAATAGTGACAGGTGACATCAGATAGTGGTGACAGTAGTGACAGAATAGTGACAGGTGACAGCAGATAGTGGTGACAGTAGTGACAGAATAGTGACCGGTGACAGCAGATAGTGGTGACAGTTGTGACAGAATAGTGACCGGTGACATCAGATAGAGGAGACAGTAGTGACAGAATAGTGACAGGTGACAGCAGATAGTGGTGACAGTAGTGACATAATAGTGACTGGAGACATAAGATAGTGGGGACAGTAGTGACAGAATAGTGATCGGTGACATCAGATAGTGGTGACGGTAGTGACAGAATAGTGACCGGTGACATCAGATAGTGGTGACAGTAGTGACAGAATAGTGACAGGTGACAGCAGATAGTGGTGACAGTAGTGACATAACAGTGACCGGAGACATCAGATAGTGGTGACAGTAGTGACAGAATAGTGACAGGTGACATCAGATAGTGGAGACAGTAGTGACAGAATAGTGACATTAGATAGTGGTGACAGTAGTGACAGAATAGTGATCGGTGACATCAGATAGTGGTGACGGTAGTGACAGAATAGTGACCGGTGACATCAGATAGTGGTGACAGTAGTGACAGAATAGTGACAGGTGACAGCAGATAGTGGTGACAGTAGTGACATAATAGTGACCGGAGACATCAGATAGTGGTGACAGTAGTGACAGAATAGTGACAGGTGACATCAGATAGTGGAGACAGTAGTGACAGAATAGTGACATTAGATAGTGGTGACAGTAGTGACAGAATAGTGATCGGTGACATCAGATAGTGGTGACAGTAGTGACAGAATAGTGACCGGTGACATCAGATAGTGGTGACAGTAGTGACAAAATAGTGACCGGTGACATCAGATAGTGGTGACAGTAGTGACAGAATAGTGATCGGTGACATCAGATAGTGGGGACAGTAGTGACAGAATAGTGACAGGTGACATCAGATAGTGGTGACAGTAGTGACAGAATAGTGACATCAGATAGTGGTGACAGTAGTGACAGAATAGTGACCGGTGACATCAGATAGTGGTGACAGTAGTGACAGAATAGTTACATCAGATAGTGGTGACAGTAGTGACAGAATAGTGACCGGTGACATCAGATAGTGGTGACAGTAGTGACAGAATAGTGACAGGTGACATCAGATAGTGGTGACGGTAGTGACAGAATAGTGACAGATGACATCAGATAGTGGTGACGGTAGTGACAGAATAGTGACAGGTGACATCAGATAGTGGTGACAGTAGTGACAGAATAGTGACAGGTGACATCAGATAGTGGTGACAGTAGTGACAGAATAGTGACAGGTGACAGCAGACAGTGGTGACAGTAGTGACAGAATAGTGACCGGTGACAGCAGATAGTGGTGACAGTTGTGACAGAATAGTGACCGGTGACATCAGATAGAGGAGACAGTAGTGACAGAATAGTGACAGGTGACAGCAGATAGTGTTGACAGTAGTGACATAATAGTGATTGGAGACATAAGATAGTGGGGACAGTAGTGACAGAATAGTGACCGGTGACATCAGATAGTGGTGACAGTAGTGACAGAATAGTGATCGGTGACATCAGATAGTGGTGACGGTAGTGACAGAATAGTGACCGGTGACATCAGATAGTGGTGACAGTAGTGACAGAATAGTGACAGGTGACAGCAGATAGTGGTGACAGTAGTGACATAATAGTGACCGGAGACATCAGATAGTGGTGACAGTAGTGACAGAATAGTGACAGGTGACATCAGATACTGGAGACAGTAGTGACAGAATAGTGACATTAGATAGTGGTGACAGTAGTGACAGAATAGTGATCGGTGACATCAGATAGTGGTGACAGTAGTGACAGAATAGTGACCGGTGACATCAGATAGTGGTGACAGTAGTGACAAAATAGTGACCGGTGACATCAGATAGTGGTGACAGTAGTGACAGAATAGTGATCGGTGACATCAGATAGTGGGGACAGTAGTGACAGAATAGTGACAGGTGACATCAGATAGTGGTGACAGTAGTGACAGAATAGTGACATCAGATAGTGGTGACAGTAGTGACAGAATAGTGACCGGTGACATCAGATAGTGGTGACAGTAGTGACAGAATAGTTACAACAGATAGTGGTGACAGTAGTGACAGAATAGTGACCGGTGACATCAGATAGTGGTGACAGTAGTGACAGAATAGTGACAGGTGACATCAGATAGTGGTGACAGTAGTGACAGAATAGTGACAGGTGACATCAGATAGTGGTGACAGTAGTGACAGAATAGTGACAGGTGACATCAGATAGTGGAGACAGTAGTGACAGAATAGTGACATTAGATAGTGGTGACAGTAGTGACAGAATAGTGATCGGTGACATCAGATAGTGGTGACAGTAGTGACAGAATAGTGACCGGTGACATCAGATAGTGGTGACAGTAGTGACAAAATAGTGACAGGTGACATCAGATAGTGGTGACAGTAGTGACAGAATAGTGACCGGTGACATCAGATAGTGGTGACAGTAGTGACAGAATAGTGACAGGTGACATCAGATAGTGGTGACAGTAGTGACAGAATAGTGACATCAGATAGTGGTGACAGTAGTGACAGAATAGTGACCGGTGACATCAGATAGTGGTGACAGTAGTGACAGAATAGTGACAGGTGACATCAGATAGTGGTGACGGTAGTGACAGAATAGTGACAGATGACATCAGATAGTGGTGACGGTAGTGACAGAATAGTGACAGGTGACATCAGATAGTGGTGACAGTAGTGACAGAATAGTGACAGGTGACATCAGATAGTGGTGACAGTAGTGACAGAATAGTGACAGGTGACAGCAGATAGTGGTGACAGTAGTGACAGAATAGTGACCGGTGACAGCAGATAGTGGTGACAGTAGTGATAGAATAGTGACCGGTGACATCAGATAGAGGAGACAGTAGTGACAGAATAGTGACCGGTGACATCAGATAGTGGTGACAGTTGTGACAGAATAGTGACAGGTGACATCAGATAGTGGTGACTGTAGTGACAGAATAGTGACAGGTGACATCAGATAGTGGTGACGGTAGTGACAGAATAGTGACAGATGACATCAGATAGTGGTGACGGTAGTGACAGAATAGTGACAGGTGACATCAGATAGTGGTGACAGTAGTGACAGAATAGTGACAGGTGACATCAGATAGTGGTGACAGTAGTGACAGAATAGTGACAGGTGACAGCAGATAGTGGTGACAGTAGTGACAGAATAGTGACCGGTGACAGCAGATAGTGGTGACAGTAGTGACAGAATAGTGACCGGTGACATCAGATAGAGGAGACAGTAGTGACAGAATAGTGACAGGTGACAGCAGATAGTGGGGACAGTAGTGACAGAATAGTGACCGGTGACATCAGATAGTGGTGACAGTAGTGACAGAATAGTGATCGGTGACATCAGATAGTGGTGACGGTAGTGACAGAATAGTGACCGGTGACATCAGATAGTGGTGACAGTAGTGACAGAATAGTGACAGGTGACAGCAGATAGTGGTGACAGTAGTGACATAATAGTGACCGGAGACATCAGATAGTGGTGACAGTAGTGACAGAATACTGACCGGTGACATCAGATAGTGGTGACAGTAGTGACAGAATAGTGACCGGTGACATCAGATAGTGGTGACGGTAGTGACATAATAGTGACCGGTGACATCAGATAGTGGTGACGGTAGTGACAGAATAGTGACCGGTGACATCAGATAGTGGTGACGGTAGTGACAGAATAGTGACCGGTGACATCAGATAGTGGTGACGGTAGTGACAGAATAGTGACCGGTGACATCAGATAGTGGTGACGGTAGTGACAGAATAGTGACCGGTGACATCAGATAGTGGTGACGGTAGTGACAGAATAGTGACAGGTGACATCAGATAGTGGTGACGGTAGTGACAGAATAGTGACAGGTGACATCAGATAGTGGAGACAGTAGTGACAGAATAGTGACCAGTGACATCAGATAGTGGTGACAGTAGTGACAGAATAGTGACCGGTGACACCAGATATTGGTGACAGTAGTGACAGAATAGTGACCGTAGACATCAGATAGTGGTGACAGTAGTGACAGAATAGTGACCGGTGACACCAGATAGTGGTGACAGTAGTGACAGAATAGTGACCGGTGACATCAGATAGTGGTGACAGCAGTGACATAATAGTGACAGGTGACATCAGATAGTGGTGACAGTAGTGACAGAATAGTGACAGGTGACATCAGATAGTGGTGACGGTAGTGACAGAATAGTGACCGGTGACATCAGATAGTGGTGACAGTAGTGAGCGGTGACATCAGATAGTGGTGACAATAGTGACAGAATAGTGACAGGTGACATCAGATAGTGGTGACGGTAGTGACAGAATAGTGACCGGTGACATCAGATAGTGGTGACAGTTGTGACAGAATAGTGACAGGTGACATCAGATAGTGGTGACTGTAGTGACAGAATAGTGACCGGTGACATCAGTTACTGGTGACAGTAGTGACAGAATAGTGACCGGTGACATCAGATAGTGGTGACAGTAGTGACAGAATAGTGACATCAGATAGTGGTGACGGTAGTGACAGAATAGTGACCGGTGACATCAGATAGTGGTGACGGTATTGACAGAATAGTGACCGGTGACATCAGATAGTGGTGACAGTAGTGACAGAATAGTGATCGGTGACATCAGATAGTGGTGACGGTAGTGACATAATAGTGACCGGTGACATCAGATAGTGGTGACAGTAGTGACATAATAGTGACCGGTGACATCAGATAGTGGTGACGGTAGTGACAGAATAGTGACCAGTGACATCAGATAGTGGTGACAGTTGTGACAGAATAGTGACAGGTGACATCAAATAGTGGTGACGGTAGTGACAGAATAGTGACCGGTGACATCAGTTACTGGTGACAGTAGTGACAGAATAGTGACCGGTGACATCAGATAGTGGTGACAGTAGTGACCGAATAGTGACATCAGATAGTGGTGACGGTAGTGACAGAATAGTGACCGGTGACATCAGATAGTGGTGACGGTATTGACAGAATAGTGACCGGTGACATCAGATAGTGGTGACGGTAGTGACATAATAGTGACCGGTGACATCAGATAGTGGTGACAGTAGTGACATAATAGTGACCGGTGACATCAGATAGTGGTGACGGTAGTGACAGAATAGTGACCAGTGACATCAGATAGTGGTGACAGTAGTTACAGAATAGTGACCGGTGACATCAGATAGAGGTGACGGTAGTGACATAATAGTGACCGGTGACATCAGATAGTGGTGACGGTAGTGACATAATAGTGACCGGTGACATCAGATAGTGGTGACGGTAGTGACATAATAGTGACCGGTGACATCAGATAGTGGTGACTGTAGTGACAGAATAGTGACAGGTGAAATCAGATACTGGTGACAGTAGTGACAGAATAGTGACCGGTGACATCAGATAGTGGTGACAGTAATGACAGAATAGTGAACGGTGACATAAGATAGTGGTGACAGTAGTGACAGAATAGTGACAGGTGACATCAGATAGTTGTGACAGTGGTGACAGAATAGTGACAGGTGACATAAGATAGTGGTGACAGTAGTGACAGAATAGTGACCGGTGACATCAGATAGTGGTGACGGTAGTGACATAATAGTGACCGGTGACATCAGATAGAGGTGACGGTAGTGACATAATAGTGACCGGTGACATCAGATAGTGGTGACGGTAGTGACATAATAGTGACCGGTGACATCAGATAGTGGTGACGGTAGTGACATAATAGTGACCGGTGACATCAGATAGTGGTGACGGTAGTGACAGAATAGTGACAGGTGACATCAGATAGTGGTGACAGTTGTGACAGAATAGTGACAGGTGACATCAGATAGTGGTGACGGTAGTGACAGAATAGTGACCGGTGACATCAGTTACTGGTGACAGTAGTGACAGAATAGTGACCGGTGACATCAGATAGGGGTGACAGTAGTGACAGAATAGTGACCGGTGACATCAGATAGTGGTGACGGTAGTGACCGAATAGTGACATCAGATAGTGGTGACGGTAGTGACAGAATAGTGACCGGTGACATCAGATAGTGGTGACGGTATTGAAAGAATAGTGACCGGTGACATCAGATAGAGGTGACGGTAGTGACATAATAGTGACAGGTGACATCAGATAGTGGTGACGGTAGTGACCGAATAGTGACCGGTGACATCAGATAGTGGTGACAGTAGTGACAGAATAGTGACCGGTGACATCAGATAGGGTGACGGTAGTGACAGAATAGTGACAGGTGACATCAGATAGTGGTGACGGTAGTGACAGAAAAGTGACAGGTGACATCAGATAGTGATGACGGTAGTGACAGAATAGTGACCGGTGACATCAGTTACTGGTGACAGTAGTGACAGAATAGTGACCGGTGACATCAGATAGTGGTGACAGTAGTGACAGAATAGTGACCGGTGACATCAGATAGTGTTGACGGTAGTGACCGAATAGTGACATCAGATAGTGGTGACGGTATTGACAGAATAGTGACCGGTGACATCAGATAGAGGTGACGGTAGTGACATAATAGTGACCGGTGACATCAGATAGTGGTGACGGTAGTGACATAATAGTGACCGGTGACATCAGATAGTGGTGACGGTAGTGAAATAATAGTGACCGGTGACATCAGATAGTGGTGACTGTAGTGACAGAATAGTGACAGGTGAAATCAGATACTGGTGACAGTAGTGACAGAATAGTGACCGGTGACATCAGATAGTGGTGACAGTAGTGACAGAATAGTGACAGGTGACATCAGATAGTGGTGACAGTAGTGACAGAATAGTGACAGGTGACATCAGATAGTGGTGACAGTAGTGACAGAATAGTGATCGGTGACATCAGATAGTGGTGACAGTAGTGACAGAATAGTGACCGGTGACATCAGATAGTGGTGACAGTAGTGACAGAATAGTGACATCAGATAGTGGTGACAGTAGTGACAGAATAGTGACCGGTGACATCAGATAGTGGTGACAGTAGTGACAGAATAGTTACATCAGATAGTGGTGACAGTAGTGACAGAATAGTGACCGGTGACATCAGATAGTGGTGACAGTAGTGACAGAATAGTGACCGGTGACATCAGATAGTGGTGACGGTATTGACAGAATAGTGACCGGTGACATCAGATAGTGGTGACAGTAGTGACATAATAGTGACAGGTGACATCAGATAGTGGTGACGGTAGTGACAGAATAGTGACCGGTGACATCAGATAGTGGTAACAGTAGTGAGCGGTGACATCAGATAGTGGTGACAGTAGTGACAGAATAGTGACAGGTGACATCAGATAGTGGTGACGGTAGTGACAGAATAGTGACCGGTGACATCAGATAGTGGTGACAGTTGTTACAGAATAGTGACAGGTGACATCAGATAGTGGTGACGGTAGTGACAGAATAGTGACCGCTGACATCAGTTACTGGTGACAGTAGTGACAGAATAGTGACCGGTGACATCAGATAGTGGTGACAGTAGTGACAGAATAGTGACCGGTGACATCAGATAGTGGTGACGGTAGTGACCGAATAGTGACATCAGATAGTGGTGACGGTAGTGACAGAATAGTGACCAGTGACATCAGATAGAGGTGACGGTAGTGACATAATAGTGACCGGTGACATCAGATAGTGGTGACGGTAGTGACCGAATAGTGACATCAGATAGTGGTGACGGTATTGACAGAATAGTGACCGGTGACATCAGATAGAGGTGACGGTAGTGACATAATAGTGACCGGTGACATCAGATAGTGGTGACGGTAGTGACATAATAGTGACCGGTGACATCAGATAGTGGTGACGGTAGTGACATAATAGTGACCGGTGACATCAGATAGTGGTGACGGTAGTGACATAATAGTGACCGGTGACATCAGATAGTGGTGACTGTAGTGACAGAATAGTGACAGGTGAAATCAGATACTGGTGACAGTAGTGACAGAATAGTGACCGGTGACATCAGATAGTGGTGACAGTAGTGACAGAATAGTGACAGGTGACATCAGATAGTGGTGACAGTAGTGACAGAATAGTGACAGGTGACATCAGACAGTGGTGACAGTAGTGACAGAATAGTGATCGGTGACATCAGATAGTGGTGACAGTAGTGACAGAATAGTGACCGGTGACATCAGATAGTGGTGACAGTAGTGACAGAATAGTGACATCAGATAGTGGTGACAGTAGTGACAGAATAGTGACCGGTGACATCAGATAGTGGTGACAGTAGTGACAGAATAGTGACCGGTGACATCAGATAGTGGTGACAGTAGTGACAGAATAGTGACCGGTGACATCAGATAGTGGTGACAGTAGTGACAAAATAGTGACCGGTGACATCAGATAGTGGTGACGGTAGTGACAGAATAGTGACAGATGACATCAGATAGTGCTGACAGTAGTGACAGAATAGTGACAGGTGACATCAGATAGTGGTGACAGTAGTGACAGAATAGTGACAGGTGACAGCAGATAGTGGTGACAGTAGTGACAGAATAGTGACCGGTGACAGCAGATAGTGGTGACAGTAGTGACATAATAGTGACTGGAGACATAAGATAGTGGGGACAGTAGTGACAGAATAGTGACCGGTGACATCAGATAGTGGTGACAGTAGTGACAGAATAGTGATCGGTGACATCAGATAGTGGTGACGGTAGTGACAGAATAGTGACCGGTGACATCAGATAGTGGTGACAGTAGTGACAGAATAGTGATCGGTGACATCAGATAGTGGTGACGGTAGTGACATAATAGTGACCGGAGACATCAGATAGCGGTGACGGTAGTGACAGAATAGTGACCGGTGACATCAGATAGTGGTGACGGTAGTGACAGAATAGTGACCGGTGACATCAGATAGTGGTGACAGTAGTTACAGAATAGTGACCGGTGACATCAGATAGAGGTGACGGTAGTGACATAATAGTGACCGGTGACATCAGATAGTGGTGACGGTAGTGACATAATAGTGACCGGTGACATCAGATAGTGGTGACGGTAGTGACATAATAGTGACCGGTGACATCAGATAGTGGTGACTGTAGTGACAGAATAGTGACAGGTGAAATCAGATACTGGTGACAGTAGTGACAGAATAGTGACCGGTGACATCAGATAGTGGTGACAGTAATGACAGAATAGTGAACGGTGACATAAGATAGTGGTGACAGTAGTGACAGAATAGTGACAGGTGACATCAGATAGTTGTGACAGTGGTGACAGAATAGTGACAGGTGACATAAGATAGTGGTGACGGTAGTGACAGAATAGTGACCGGTGACATCAGATAGTGGTGACGGTAGTGACATAATAGTGACCGGTGACATCAGATAGTGGTGACGGTAGTGACATAAAAGTGACCGGTGACATCAGATAGTGGTGACGGTAGTGACAGAATAGTGACCGGTGACATCAAATAGTAGTGACAGTAGTTACAGAATAGTGACCGGAGACATCAGATAGAGGTGACGGTAGTGACATAATAGTGACCGGTGACATCAGATAGTGGTGACGGTAGTGACATAATAGTGACCGGTGACATCAGATAGTGGTGACGGTAGTGACATAATAGTGACCGGTGACATCAGATAGTGGTGACGGTAGTGACATAATAGTGACCGGTGACATCAGATAGTGGTGACGGTAGTGACAGAATAGTGACAGGTGACATCAGATAGTGGTGACAGTAGTGACAATATAGTGACCGGTGACATCAGATAGTGGTGAAAGTAATGACAGAATAGTGAACGGTGACATAAGATAGTTGTGACAGTGGTGACAGAATAGTGACCGGTGACATCAGATAGTTGTGACAGTGGTGACAGAATAGTGACAGGTCACATAAGATAGTGGTGACGGTAGTGACAGAATAGTGACCGGTGACATCAGATAGTGGTGACGGTAGTGACAGAATAGTGACCGGTGACATCAGATAGTGGTGACTGTAGTGACAGAATAGTGACCGGTGACATCAGATAGTGGTGACAGTAGTGACAGAATAGTGACCGGTGACATCAGATAGTGGTGACTGTAGTGACAGAATAGTGACCGGTGACATCAGATAGTGGTGACGGTAGTGACAGAATAGTGACAGGTGACATCAGATAGTGGTGACAGTAGTGACAGAATAGTGACCAGTGACATCAGATAGTGGTGACGGTAGTGACAGAATAGTGACAGGTGACATCAGATAGTGGTGACGGTAGTGACAGAATAGTGACAGGTGACATCAGATAGTGGTGACGGTAGTGACCGAATAGTGACCAGTGACATCAGATAGTGGTGACAGTAGTGACAGAATAGTGACCGGTGACATCAGATAGGGTGATGGTAGTGACAGAATAGTGACAGGTGACATCAGATAGTGGTGACGGTAGTGACAGAAAAGTGACAGGTGACATCAGATAGTGATGACGGTAGTGACAGAATAGTGACCGGTGACATCAGATAGTGGTGACGGTAGTGACAGAATAGTGACAGGTGACATCAGATAGTGGTGACGGTAGTGACAGAATAGTGACATCAGATAGTGGTGACGGTAGTGACAGAATAGTGACCGGTGATATCAGATAGTGGTGACGGTATTGACAGAATAGTGACCGGTGACATCAGATAGTGGTGACGGTAGTGACATAATAGTGACCGGTGACATCAGATAGTGGTGACAGTAGTGACATAATAATGACCGGTGACATCAGATAGTTGTGACAGTGGTGACAGAATAGTGACAGGTGACATAAGATAGTGGTGACGGTAGTGACAGAATAGTGACCGGTGACATCAGATAGTGGTGACGGTAGTGACAGAATAGTGACCGGTGACATCAGATAGCGGTGACGGTAGTGACAGAATAGTGACAGGTGACATCAGATAGTGGTGACAGTAGTGACAGAATAGTGACCAGTGACATCAGATAGTGGTGACGGTAGTGACAGAATAGTGACAGGTGACATCAGATAGTGGTGACGGTAGTGACAGAATAGTGACAGGTGACATCAGATAGTGGTGACGGTAGTGACCGAATTGTGACCGGTGACATCAGATAGTGGTGACAGTAGTGACAGAATAGTGACCGGTGACATCAGATAGTGGTGACAGTAGTGACAGAATAGTGACCGGTGACAAGATAGTGGTGACAGTAGTTACAGAATAGTGACCGGTGACATCAGATAGAGATGACGGTAGTGACATAATAGTGACCGGTGACATCAGATAGTGGTGACGGTAGTGACATAATAGTGACCGGTGACATCAGATAGTGGTGACGGTAGTGACATAATAGTGACCGGTGACATCAGATAGTGGTGACTGTAGTGACAGAATAGTGACAGGTGAAATCAGATACTGGTGACAGTAGTGACAGAATAGTGACCGGTGACATCAGATAGTGGTGACAGTAATGACAGAATAGTGAACGGTGACATAAGATAGTGGTGACAGTAGTGACAGAATAGTGACAGGTGACATCAGATAGTTGTGACAGTGGTGACAGAATAGTGACAGGTGACATAAGATAGTGGTGACGGTAGTGACATAATAGTGACCGATGATATCAGATAGTGGTGACGGTAGTGACAGAATAGTGACAGGTGACATCAGATAGTGGTGACAGTAGTGACAATATAGTGACCGGTGACATCAGATAGTGGTGAAAGTAATGACAGAATAGTGAACGGTGACATAAGATAGTGGTGACAGTAGTGACAGAATAGTGACCGGTGACATCAGATAGTTGTGACAGTGGTGACAGAATAGTGACCGGTGACATCAGATAGTTGTGGCAGTGGTGACAGAATAGTGACAGGTCACATAAGATAGTGGTGACGGTAGTGACAGAATAGTGACCGGTGACATCAGATAGTGGTGACGGTAGTGACAGAATAGTGACCGGTGACATCAGATAGTGGTGACTGTAGTGACAGAATAGTGACCGGTGACATCAGATAGTGGTGACAGTAGTGACAGAATAGTGACCGGTGACATCAGATAGTGGTGACTGTAGTGACAGAATAGTGACCGGTGACATCAGATAGTGGTGACGGTAGTGACAGAATAGTGACAGGTGACATCAGATAGTGGTGACAGTAGTGACAGAATAGTGACCAGTGACATCAGATAGTGGTGACGGTAGTGACAGAATAGTGACAGGTGACATCAGATAGTGGTGACGGTAGTGACAGAATAGTGACAGGTGACATCAGATAGTGGTGACGGTAGTGACCGAATAGTGACCGGTGACATCAGATAGTGGTGACAGTAGTGACAGAATAGTGACCAGTGACATCAGATAGGGTGATGGTAGTGACAGAATAGTGACAGGTGACATCAGATAGTGGTGACGGTAGTGACAGAAAAGTGACAGGTGACATCAGATAGTGATGACGGTAGTGACAGAATAGTGACCGGTGACATCAGATAGTGGTGACGGTAGTGACAGAATAGTGACCGGTGACATCAGATAGTGGTGACGGTAGTGACAGAATAGTGACAGGTGACATCAGATAGTGGTGACGGTAGTGACAGAATAGTGACATCAGATAGTGGTGACGGTAGTGACAGAATAGTGACCGGTGACATCAGATAGTGGTGACGGTAGTGACATAACAGTGACCGGTGACATCAGATAGTGGTGACAGTAGTGACATAATAATGACCGGTGACATCAGATAGTGGTGACGGTAGTGACAGAATAGTGACCAGTGACATCAGATAGTGGTGACAGTAGTTACAGAATAGTGACCGGTGACATCAGATAGAGGTGACGGTAGTGACATAATAGTGACCGGTGACATCAGATAGTGGTGACGGTAGTGACATAATAGTGACCGGTGACATCAGATAGTGGTGACGGTAGTGACAGAATAGTGACCGGTGACATCAGATAGTGGTGACTGTAGTGACAGAATAGTGACAGGTGAAATCAGATACTGGTGACAGTAGTGACAGAATAGTGACCGGTGACATCAGATAGTGGTGACAGTAATGACAGAATAGTGAACGGTGACATAAGATAGTGGTGACAGTAGTGACAGAATAGTGACTGGTGACATCAGATAGTTGTGACAGTGGTGACAGAATAGTGACAGGTGACATAAGATAGTGGTGACGGTAGTGACAGAATAGTGACCGGTGACATCAGATAGTGGTGACGGTAGTGACATAATAGTGACCGGTGACATCAGATAGTGGTGACGGTAGTGACAGAATAGTGACCAGTGACATCAGATAGTAGTGACAGTAGTTACAGAATAGTGACCGGTGACATCAGATAGAGGTGACGGTAGTGACATAATAGTGACCGGTGACATCAGATAGTGGTGACGGTAGTGACATAATAATGACCGGTGGCATCAGATAGTGGTGACGGTAGTGACATAATAGTGACCGGTGACATCAGATAGTGGTGACAGTAGTGACAGAATAGTGACCAGTGACATCAGATAGTGGTGACTGTAGTGACAATATAGTGACCGGTGACATCAGATAGTGGTGACAGTAATGACAGAATAGTGAACGGTGACATAAGATAGTGGTGACAGTAGTGACAGAATAGTGACCGGTGACATCAGATAGTTGTGACAGTGGTGACAGAATAGTGACCGGTGACATCAGATAGTTGTGACAGTGGTGACAGAATAGTGACAGGTGACATAAGATAGTGGTGACGGTAGGGACAGAATAGTGACCGGTGACATCAGATAGTGGTGACGGTAGTGACAGAATAGTGACCGGTAACATCAGATAGTGGTGACGGTAGTGACAGAATAGTGACCGGTGACATCAGATAGCGGTGACGGTAGTGACAGAATAGTGACAGGTGACATCAGATAGTGGTGACAGTAGTGACAGAATAGTGACCAGTGACATCAGATAGTGGTGACGGTAGTGACAGAATAGTGACAGGTGACATCAGATAGTGGTGACGGTAGTGACCGAATTGTGACCGGTGACATCAGATAGTGGTGACAGTAGTGACAGAATAGTGACCGGTGACATCAGATAGGGGTGATGGTAGTGACAGAATAGTGACCGGTGACATCAGATAGGGGTGATGGTAGTGACAGAATAGTGACCGGTGACATCAGATAGTGGTGACGGTAGTGACAGAATAGTGACCGGTGACATCAGATAGTGGTGACAGTAGTGACAGAATAGTGACCGGTGACAAGATAGTGGTGACAGTAGTGACAGAATAGTGACTGGTGACATCAGATAGTGGTGACCGTAGTGACAGAATAGTGACAGGTGACATCAGATAGTGGTGACAGTAGTGACATAATAGTGACCGGTGACATCACACACGTCTTCTATGGTCCTGATGGCGGATAAAGTTATGTCGCTCACCGGCGGATCCTCTGTGTTTCTCCCTACAATTTCTGCGTTCCCTCCGGACGTTCCGCAGGTTTTTCTCCTCTTCTACAACTTCTGACTTGCAGTGAATGTAATAAACAATGGCGCTGCACTCCATAGACGGCGCTTCCCTGTGTGGGAGACTCACACCAACCTACAGATGACAACGTGCCGCCTTCTTCCTGTCACTGCAGAAAGCCCCTGAGCTGCCGTCTGTCGCAGATTCCTCAGTGGACCCCTTCCTCACAGCCCCTATAGGACTCAGTGGCCAGTGCAGGGTTACAGTTATTAACCCTTAAAGGGGCTGTCCCGCGGCAGCAAGTGGGTCTATACACTTCTGTATGGCCATATTAATGCACTTTGTAATGTACATTGTGCATTAATTATGAGCCATACAGAAGTTGTCAAAAGTTATTCACTTACCTGCTCCGTTGCTAGCGTCCTCGTCTCCATGGTTGCCGTCTAATTTTCACCGTCTAATGGCCAAATTAGCCGCGCTTGCGCAGTCCGGGTCTTCTCTTTTTCTCAATGGGGCTCCGTGTAGCTCCGCCCCGTCACGTGCCGATTCCAGCCAATCAGGAGGCTGGAATCGGCAATGGACCGCACAGAAGCCCTGCGGTCCAACGAGGGAGAAGATGCCGGCGGCCATCTTCAGCAGGTAAGTAAGAAGTCACCGGAGCGCGGGGATTCAGGTAAGCGCTGTCCGGTGTTCTTTTTTAACCCCTGCATAGGGGTTGTCTCGCGCCGAACGGGGGGGGGAGTTGAAAAAAAAAAAAAAAAACGTTTCGGCGCGGGACAACCCCTTTAAACTCCAAATTGTCCCCCCTGCTGTGTGAGGAGCACATGTCACCTCTCAGGCAGTGAAAGGGTTACAGCTGGTAACTTCAGGGAGAGACTCTCATCATCCACCAGGGGGCGCTGGCTCCTTCATGAGGTCCCATCATACAGCCTGCTGATGGCAGAAGGTCTCACAACCCTCCCGTACCTCCACTGGGGTAGATGCTGGAATGGAGGGGCTCCTAGGATGTCTCAGGGCAGGAAGTCACATGGTCTGGAGGTCACATGACTTGAAGGGTGAGGCTTACTAATAGTGCAGTTCTGTGGAGAGAGGAGAAGA
Source organism: Eleutherodactylus coqui (assembly GCF_035609145.1). Lineage (NCBI taxonomy): Eukaryota > Metazoa > Chordata > Amphibia > Anura > Eleutherodactylidae > Eleutherodactylus > Eleutherodactylus coqui. The sequence continues at coordinate 25,642,936 of NC_089841.1, forward strand.
GGAGGCTGCTGGGAAGGCTGTGACCGGAATGGAGGACGACTTGTTCTTGCTGCGCTCCAGGATCTCTCTTCCTCAGTGTGAGGATGCTGCCCCCTCCTGGTCAGAGGGTCCCGATCCTTCACCCCCCAGGATTCCTCTTTCTCTGTGTGATGATGCTGCCCCCTCCTGGTCGGAGGGTCCCGGTCCTTCACCCCCCAGGATTCCTCTTCCTCTGTGTGAGGATGCTGCCCCCTCCTAGTCGGAGGGTCCCGGTCCTTCACCCCCAGGATTCCTCTTCCTCTGTGTGAGGATGCTGCCCCCTCCTGGTCAGGCGGTCCTGGTCCTTCACCCCCCTAGGATTCCTCTTTCCCTGTGTGAGGATGCTGCCCCCTCCTGGTCAGAGGGTCCCAGTCCTTCACCCCCAGGATTCCTCTTCCTGTGTGTGAGGATGCTGCCCCCTCCTGGTCAGAGGGTCCGGTCCTTCACCCCCCAGGATTTAGTATCCTCCTGTGTCCTCAGTGTAGATCCGGCTGCAGTAAAGGACTCTTATCTAAGGGCCTTTTATACCGGCAGATACATCGCTGGTCGTTCAACCAGAAATCCTTCAGAATCGTTCCGTGTTTCACATTCGCCGTATAAGTGAGACGGAGCGACCGAGCGCTGATTAACCCTTTATACCTGCAGGGAATGAGCGATAAGTGTATGATTGTTATTCTCCGTTCCATCGTCTCGCAATCAGACATTGTCGCTCACTTTGCCTCGTTTACACAATCTCCTTTGGGCCTACAATTACCATTCGGGCGGCTTTTTTAACGCAGAGAACAGAACCCCCCGATATCAGTAATTCATCAGCATTTGTTGTGTTTGTTAATGTGTTTCTCTTACATGTAAAGACTAGAACCTGCTCTATTGTGGGCATTTGTGTATTAAAGGTTTCCATAGAAGTCTATGGGGGAGAGCAATTCGGCTAGGAGCATTTTGGTGCTCGCTCATCTCTACTCATTAGGCTAAATAGCTCTTTAACCCATTTAGGACCAAGCACTGTAAATATATGGCACCTGGTCCCTGGCTTTAAGGCCCATCCATATGTAAAACTATAGCGGGGAATAAAGCCTCTGCTTCTGTAATAAATCAGCAGCATGTGGGGCTGTCAGCTGTTAGCCACAGCTGATAACCCGAGGAGGTAGAAGTGGGTTTTAACCCTCTTTTCTTCCTCGTCCTTTCTTCAGTACACATTGCTCAACAAGTGCTATGTACTAAAAGTGAAAGTGTTTCTTCCACCATGCGAGCCCGAGGGTCATGTGACCACCTGGATTCACTGCTATAGCAGAGCTGCAGGGTCGTAGTGGACCCTGTTCAGCTCTGCCAGTGACTAATGTCACTACAGGGAATGTTTCTCCCTGTAACTGGGGCTGCTATGGATGCCTCAGCTACAGTGGGAAAGGATCGAACTAAAACAAAATCATGTGAATATCCCCCGAGAGGTCTTACATGAGGGGACATAGTATAAAACATAATTACATACATAAGTAAATCAAAATTACAGAATAAAACAATAATATATACATATGGCTTTATTCCCATGAGTGCATATACGACATGTTTTTAAGACCGGGCATATATACGCTCGCAATAGAGGCGCAGATTTGCAATGGATTTGTTCATGCCGGCGAAAATACAGCGTGTAGATAAATTGGTGGAGTGAAAAATAGAGCCTATGCGGGCAGCGCATATAAACTCAGCCAAATCATAGTTCTGGAACCATGTTTTGGGCGAAATACGGTGGCGGACGCCAATAGGCTGCAATGTTAACAGCTATGGCAGGTAGTTGAGAACTGTAGTTTCGCACCTTGCATAGGGCCGTATAGCAAGGGCGTACTGTCTTTTTGTCGCTCTGGCACGAAACTTGAGGTGCAATGTTTTTGTGATGGCAGGCAAATTGTCTTTAAGAGTGCACTTTTTTTTCCATAGCGTCCATCCTGACAGCACACATGCTTAAGGCCACCTCCCACCTCTATCTCCAGTGTTTCTTCCTGTCCCAAGGGACACAGAGGGGAGTTCTCCATGCCGGGGGACACTATGGCAATACCTCATCAACGCTGACCGGAACCTTTTATGGGGTGACAAGCGGCAGGAGGATCTGCAGTGTCCGGATCCGGCTTCCATTCAGGCATGGCATGAGGAAAGCTGTCTGGAGATCGCGGGACCCACGGCTGGTACAACCGCATCTCGCTCTTAGGTCCCAATGTCTAAGCACTGGTGCCGCAGACGGCTCCCAGTGATGCTGCACCGTGCGTGATAAAGTTAGACGCCTCCCTATTGAAAATGGCGTCAAATTCAAAAGTTAAACGCCATCTGAGCTACTGGGCTCTATCTTCACCTCTCAGACACCATGGAGAGTGCAGAAGGTGACAAAGGGATTGCACCAAGCGTGAGTAGTCCACTTGGACAAAAGATCTACAGATCTTGTACTAAGATATTGGGGTAATGGCTTCTCCTGTTTGCAGGCGGAAGCATTAAAAACCAAAACCGATGAGAAGTGTTTAAACAGGTGCGCCTTATGTTCAAAAAGGCTGAATGACAGCGTCAAAAAAACAATTTGTCCAGAATGCAATGCAAAAATTGTTAAGGACGAACAGCAGAATTTATTGCAGGGGATTTGTGCTATGGTCCGTGAAGAAGTACAGGTATTGCGGGCGAAACAATTCCCGGATCCCCAGCCAGGGCAATCCAGAAAAAGAGCTTGCGCATCGGCTGTCAAAATCTTATCATCAGAGAATTCCGACATGGATGAGTCAGATGATGAATCATCATAGCTCTCATTACCCTTCTTCATAGAGGACAGCGAGAAAAAATATTTCTCTAATCAAAATTTAGACAAGCTGATCACGGCGGTACGAAACACCATGGAAGTTATCGATATCCCATCATTCCAATCCCGTGACACCTCCATCACAAAATTGGCAGGAGCCGCAAACGTGGGCATAAAGGGGACTCAGGTGCCAGCACTTCTACACATCTCCACAATGCAGCAGCACATACTAACACCAAAGATTGTTTGAAGCAGGAGGTGTCGCAAAAGTAACCACCACAGGTATACTGTGACTCTGTGAAAGTCTCATGAAATCACTAACGCTTCCTGTGAATGCTCCAATCCTGTATCTCGGATAACTGGGGTAATTTGTAACACGAGAGATAATACATGCCGACCAACGCAGATCCCCAGACCCCAAGCAGGAGAAGGAGATGGCATAATAAGCCCGAGAAACCATGACCGAGGTAGGACACGCAATACTCTGTGTGGGAAGCATGGGAGCGGGCCCTGGGTCTGGCTCGGTCCCAGCCTCCACCTTGTGTGACCCAAGGTGCCGTGAGTTACATAGCTATGGGAAATCCATGTGTCCCCACACAATTGATTCTGTGTAGGTGTCAGATCACTGAACACCGCTCTAGGAAAGTCGTCTGTGTCCTACCCAAGTCATTCAGTGTATTTGTGCCAGATAGCTAAAACACCGAATGGGAAATCTTTGGGCACCCACAGCATAGGCGAGCCATGAAACCCAAGGAAAGTATTAAACATGAAGCAATTACACTGCCCAAATATGGCAGACTTTCACTCTGCCGAGTACCTCGGCCTCTGCTCACACCCTCAGCAATCGTGGGCATAAAGCGGCCTCCGATGCTAGTACAGCTGTGAACGTCTCATTAAATCAGTTACAGTTGCTTTCATCGATCCAAAGACTGCATGAACCAGGAAGAAGTTCCACGGGCCAAACCTGGCGCAAATGCATTTCCCCCAGGACTTCGTCCTCTGCCCACACCCTCAGCAATCATGGCATAAAGTGGACTCCGATGCTAGTACAGCTGTGAACGTCTCATTAAATTAGTTATGGTTGCTTTGATCGCTCCAAAGACTGCATGAACTAGGAAGAAGTTCCACGGGCCAAACCCGGCGCAGTTGCATTTCCCCCAGGACTTCGTCCTCTGCCCACATCCTCAGCAATCGTGGGCATAAAGTGGACTCCGATGCAAGTACAGCTGTGAACGACTCATTAAATCAGTAACGTTCCTTTTGTTTGGCCCAAACCAGTGTCTCAGATAACTGTGGTAACATAAGGGAAAATACATGTTGCCCAGTGCTGATCCCCTGACCCCAAGTAGGAGGAGGAGGTGGCATAACAAGACCAAGAAACCATGACCGAGGTAGGACCTGCAATAGTCTGTGTGGGAACTATATGAGTGGGCCCTGGGTCAGGCTTGGTCCCAGCCTCCATGTTGTGTGACCCAAGGTGCCGCGCGTTACACAGCAATGGGAATTCCATGTGTCCACACACTATTCATTCTGTGTTTGTGTCAGATAGTTCAACACCGCAAGAGGAAGTCTTTCAGTTCCTTGGGCTCGCCTATGCTGTCAGTGCACAAAGATGGTATTATGCAGGAAGAAATCAGAGTTCCCAAACATGGCAGAGTTTCACCCCACCAAGGACTTCGTCCTCGGCCCACATTTCTGCCCTAGTCAGTCAGTGTATTTGTGCTAGATAGATAAAACACCGTGATGGGAAGTATTTGTGCACCCACAGTATAGGCAAACCCCAGTAACATTCCTGTAGCAAAGGTATAGGCAGACCCCAGTAACATTCCTGTAGCAAAGGTATAGGCAGACCCCAGTAACATTCCTGTAGCAAAAGTATAGGCAGACCCCAGTAACATTCCTGTAGCAAAAGTATAGGCAGACCCCTGTAACATTCCTGTAGCAAAAGTATAGGCAGACCCCTGTAACATTCCTGTAGCAAAAGTATAGGCAGACCCCTGTAACATTCCTGTAGCAAAAGTATAGGCAGACCCCTGTAACATTCCTGTAGCAAAAGTATAGGCAGACCCCTGTAACATTCCTGTAGCAAAAGTATAGGCAGACCCCTGTAACATTCCTGTAGCAAAAGTATAGGCAGACCCCTGTAACATTCCTGTAGCAAAAGTATAGGCAGACCCCTGTAACATTCCTGTAGCAAAAGTATAGGCAGACCCCAGTAACATTCCTGTAGCAAAAGTATAGGCAGACCCCTGTAACATTCCTGTAGCAAAAGTATAGGCAGACCCCTGTAACATTCCTGTAGCAAAAGTATAGGCAGACCCCTGTAACATTCCTGTAGCAAAAGTATAGGCAGACCCCTGTAACATTCCTGTAGCAAAAGTATAGGCAGACCGCTGTAACATTCCTGTAGCAAAAGTATAGGCAGACCCCTGTAACATTCCTGTAGCAAAAGTATAGGCAGACCCCTGTAACATTCCTGTAGCAAAAGTATAGGCAGACCCCTGTAACATTCCTGTAGCAAAAGTATAGGCAGACCCCTGTAACATTCCTGTAGCAAAAGTATAGGCAGACCCCTGTAACATTCCTGTAGCAAAAGTATAGGCAGACCCCTGTAACATTCCTGTAGCAAAAGTATAGGCAGACCCCTGTAACATTCCTGTAGCAAAAGTATAGGCAGACCCCTGTAACATTTCTGTAGCAAAAGTATAGGCAGACCCCATTAACATTTCTGTAGTAAAAGTATAGGCAGACCCCAGTAACATTTCTGTAGCAAAGGTATAGGCGGACCCCAGTAACATTTCTATAGTAAAAGTATAGGCGGACCCCAGTAACATTCCTGTAGCAAAAGTATAGGCGGACCCCAGTAGCAGAAGTATAGGCAGACCCCTGTAACATTCCTGTAGCAGAAATATAGGCAGACCCCTGTAACATTTCTGTAGCAAGAGTATAGCCGAACCCTTGAAACATTGGTATACCATGAGTGTAGGCACAGGCCGGAAAAATTAGTTAGATAACAGTATAGGCGAGGGCTAGAAAAATTGGTGTAACAAGAGTAGCATTGAAAAATTAATCAACTGCGAAGGGCAGGTGAAACCCATAAACATTTTTTAAAGATACAGCTCGCTGTTGCTTAATTTGTAACACAGGGAGGCAGCCCTGTGAAAACAATTGTTTTCTGTTAAAGTATCAATACTTTTGAAACTTTGAAAAATTGTAAAAAAATTATAAACAGAGACTTTTGGGCAGCAGAAAAATTAACAGTTCAGCGTGATGACATGCTGTTTTAGGAGGAGGAGTAATAATATCCGAGAGTGATTGACAAAGCTAATTCTCCCTTTTTTTCCGGTGATAGAGAATGCTTTTTCTCTCTGGTTGCAGCAAAAAGAATCATTAGGTTCCGCTGCTCTCTGCCGATGGAGAAGAGAAGTCTGGGGTAATCCAGCTTTTGTTCATCTCTATGAGTATAAGCATGTCGGCACTGGCAGTTGACAGGCGGGTACGCTTATCCGTAATGATTCCCCCAGATGCACTAAACACCCTCTCTGACAAGACGATAGTGGCAGGGCCAGCACTTCCAGGGCGTACAGTGCAAGTTCATGCCACGTGTCCAGCTTCAACACCCAATAGTTGTATGGAGCAGAGGCATCACGGAGGACGGTGGTACGATTGGCTACGTACTCCCTCACCATCTTTTTACAGTGCTCCCTCCGACTCAGCCTGGACTGGGGAGTGATGACACAGTCTTGCTGGGGAGCCAAAAAGCTGGCAGAGGCCTTGGAGAGTGTTCCCCTGCCTGCACTAGACATGCTGCCTGATCTGCGCGCCTCCGCTGCTACTTGGCCCTTGAAAATGCATCTTCTGCCAGTAGCGCTGTCGGATGAGAACTTTAGCATCACTTTTTCCACCAGGGCAATGTGGCATTGCATCACTCTCGTACCCCTTTCCTCTTTGTGAATGAGAGTGGAAAGGTTCTCCTTATACCATGGGTTGAGAAGGGCGTACACCCAGTAATCCGTGTTGGCCAGAATGCGTCTAACGTGAGGGTCACGAGAAAGGCAGCCTAACATGAAGTCAGCCATGTGCGCCAGGGTACCAGTACGCAACACATCGATGTCCTCACTAGGAAGATGACTTTCACGATCCTCCTCCTCTACAGCCCATACACGCTGAACAGATGAGAGGCAAGCAGCATGGGTACCCTCTGCAGTGTGCTCACCTGTCTTTTCCCCCTCCTCCTCCTGCTCCTCCCCCCCTCCTCCTCGAAAATGCGCTGAGATATAAACATGAGGGTGGTCTGGCTATCCAGCGACATACTGTCATCCCCCGCTTAGTGTCGGCTTTTACGCTTTGCAGTGAACTTCTCAGCAGGCAAAGCAGCGGGATGCTAACGCTAATGATTGCAGCGTCGCCGCTCACCATCTGGGTAGACTCCTCAAAGTTTCTGAGGACCTGGCAGATATCTGCCATCCAGGCCCACTCCTCAGTAAAGATTTGTGGATGCTGACTACCACTATGCCGCCCATGTTGCAGCTGGTATTCCACTATTGCTCTACCCTGCTCATACAGCCTGGCCAACATGTGCAGCGTACAATTCCAGCATGTGGACACGTCGCACAGCAGTCAGTGCTCTGGCAGCTGAAACCGATGTTACAGAGTGGCAGCGTCCGCGGTGGACTTGCGGAAATGTGTGCAGATGCGACGCACCTTGTCTAGTAGGTCAGACAAGTGGGGGTAGTTTTTCAGAAACCGCTGAACCACCAGATTGAAGACGTGGGCCAGGCATGGCATGTGTGTGAGGCTGCCAAGCTGCAGAGCCGCAACCAGGTTACGGCCGTTGTCACACAACAAAGCCCGGTTTGAGGCTCAGCGGCAAAAGCCAGAGGTCGGTCTGCTCTGTCAGACTCTGCAACAGCTCGAAGGCTGTGTGCCTCTTGTCACCTAAGCTGATTAGTTTCAGCACGGCTTGCTGACACTTGCCCACCGCTGTGCTGCCGCGCCGCGCGCTACTGACTGCTACAATGTGCTCACACTTCTTAATTGAGAGGTAGAGGTGGCGGAGGAGGGGGAGGCCTTGGAGGAGGTGGCATAAAACGCCACAGATACCAGAACCGAGGTAGGACCCGCGATTCTGGGTGTGGGTAGAACGTGAGCGGTCCCAGGCTCTGACTCAGTCCCAGCCTCCACCAAATTCACCCAATGTGCCGTCAGGGAGATATAGTGGCCCTGCCCGCCAGTACTTGTCCACGTGTCCGTGGTTAAGTGGACCGTCCCAGTAACCGCATTGGACACGATTTATGTTGCGGGAGACGTGCTGGTGTAGGGCTGGGACGGCACACCAAGACAAATAGTGGCGACTGGGGACCGAGTAGCGTGGGACTGCTGCAGCCATCATGTTTTTGAAAGCCCGTGTTTCCACAAGCCTGTACGGCAGCATCTCCAAGCTGATTAATTTGGCAATGTGCACGTTTAAAGCTTTTGCGTGCGGGTGGGTGGCGGCGTATTTGCGCTTTCGCTCCGATTGTGTTAGCGACAGCTGAACGCTGCGCTAAGAGACATTGCTGGATGGAGTGGAGGATGGTGGAGGTGAGGGTGTGGGTCCAGGCCGGGAGGCGCTCGTGCCTGTATCCTGAGAGGGGGATTGGATCTGTGTGGCAGGTTGGGGCACAGGGGAAGAGGCAGTGGTGTGACCCGGAGGGGTGCATGCTGTGGGGTGCTTGGCCATCATATGCCTGCGCATGCTGGTGGTGGTGAGGCTGGTAGTGGTGGCTCCATGGCTGATCTTGGTGTGACACAGGTTGCACACCACTGTTCGTCAGTCCGCGCTCTCACTAAAAAACACCCATACCTTTGAACACCTAGCCCTCTGCACAGAGGCTTGCCGCGAGGGGTGCTTTGGGAAACAGTTGGGGGATTCTTCGCTCTAGCCCTGTCTCTACCCCTGGCCACTCCACTGCCTCCTCCAACCTGTCCTGCTGCTGCACTTGCCTCCCCCTCTGAAGCCCTGTCCTCAGTAGGCTTAGCAAACCAGGTGGGGTCAGTCACTTCATCGTCCAGCTGCTCTTCCTCCGAATCCTCTGTGCGCTCCTCCCTCACTACTACCTCACTGACAGAAAACTATGTCTCATCATCATCCTCACCCACAAAAAGCTCTTGAAACAGTTGGCAGAAGTCCACAGCCTCATCACCCGGACTCCAGGAACTTTCCAAAGGTTGGGCATCGGTCACGACAAACTCCTCAGGTGAGAGAGGAACCAGTTTTTCCCACTCATGGCAGGGACACGAGAACAGTTCCTGGGAGTCTGCCTGCTCATCAGAATATGTCATTTTCATGGAGTAAGGAGGCTGGGAGGAAGGAGGAGCAGCAGCCAGAGGATTCAGAGTTGCAGTCCCTAGGCCGGGAGTAGTGGACTGCATAGAAGACTGGGTGGTCGATACATTGCTGGATGCATTTTCTGCCATCCACGACAGGATCTGCTCACACTGTTCTGTTTGCAATAAAGCTCTACCACACGGACCAGTAAATTGTGATATGAAGCTGGGGACCCGAGAAACTTGCCTCTCTCCTAATCCCACAGCAGCCGGCTGCGATTCATCACTACCAGGAACTCAGCCTGTGCCCACACCCTCACTTGGATGTCCGCGTCCACGTCCTCGACCCTTACCCCTACTCCTCATCATGGCGGATTAAGAATAGACTGAGAACGGTATAAATGAAGTCGTTAGCAGGCTAGCCTAGGAAATATGCGTAATACAAAAATGGATGCACTGCAACTCCCAGCCAGCAACAAGTATAATGCACACTGTTAGATGTAGGCCAACGAAGGAGCTTTGGGGTTTTTGAAGATAGGATCCTACCCTAACACTTTCCCTATATCAGCAGGAGCTCTTTCCCTAAACTCTGGGTGAACAATACCATTTACAGTCTTCAAATCCAAGAATGACGTTGGACCTCAAATTTAATAAAGCAGAAGACAGAGATAATAGCGCTCAGCGTTATTAGGGTGGATGGTGTGCACTCTGCCAAAGGTTGATCCCTTTTTACTTCTGGCCAGCCATCAACAGCCTTTTTATGTTTTCTCCTCTCAAATCTGTTACTTTTCCATGTATAGGGTATTAGGAAGGAACTTCTACATAAAGAAAAGTCCTTGCAAATTCATCTGCTTTGCTTAGCTCAAAAAAATGCTAAAAGTGTAATATCCTGGAGGCTGTTAACCTTCTGTAGCAAATTATTATTGTTATTTGGATTAAAACAGATACGCTGGCCATTTTCCAAATACACAGCGAGATAAATGACTGTTGGAAACCTTTTGTGTATGATAAACGCCAGAATTCTCCAGACGGCCTCAGAACTGCTGATGTATCGACCACTTTCATATAATTTGATTTCATCACTATCCTGTTGGAGACCAAATGAAGCCTGGTCGCTGCCTTTATTAACATATTGTAAGCTGGATCCTATAACAGGTATGTTTCCACGTTAGGAAGTCAGGCGGCAGCAGGGTCAGGTGATGGTAATTCAGGGTGGTTTATTGCCAAACTCTCAATCATAAGCATAAACAGGCTCTCTCCAGCAAGATAATGTCCATAAGTCAAACAATATAACAGTCCTTGTAACTTTATACCGGGATTCTCACCCAACCCTTCTCCACAGGGTTTAGCTTCCTTCTGCTTTCCCGAGTTAATTTCACCCATCTTTCCAGGGACTCTACACAGAGTCTATCTGTTAGATATGGGGTTACCACTGGGAGTTCCGGTGTCCGGTCAGTGGGGCCCGGGCTGGCATCTCTGTCCTGGGTTCCTCTGCTCTGGTGGTTGGTCCCGGCGGCGCGTCCCGTGTCGTGCGCGCCTGTCTGCTGATCGGCCATGCGGCGCTCAGGTCGGTGCGTGCCGTAGGGGGAGGCGGCTTTAACCAGTGTTTGGTTTTGACTTGTCTGCCTACATCTGCATTTATTGACCTGACTTCAGTGTGGTTAACTTCGACTTTTCATTTGACTCTGATTCCATTTTGCCCTCCTGTACTCCGCATGTGTCTTCTGGTTTTGACCACGCTTGTTTCACAACTACTCTCTGGTTTATTTAGTTGTTGTTTCCAGTCAGCTACTCTGTGCTCACCTGCCAGTTTCCCTGTCCCTCCTCCTTGGGGGTCCCTGTCACTAGTGCACCGCAGGGACCGTCGACCAGTTGTCGCCCTGGCACCTATCCCAGGGGGGCAAGTAGGTAGGGACACAGGAGAGGGCTGGTGTAGGGATCTCCTGTCCATCCGCCCCTGCCAGTTCTAACAGAAACACTGGCCAATATTGCTGCTGGGTATCCGGTTCGACCTTCCCGTTTGACCCCAGATATGGAGGCGGTTGCTACTCTTGCCAATCATGTGCAAGTCTTGACAGGTATGGTGCAAGACCTGTCCACTCGGGTCCAGCAACAGGACTAGACCACTACTAGTACGTCGGTCACAACTACTGCAGCCCCGGGGTTGGGGGTCGAACCTAAGATCTCTCTCTCCCAGACGTTTTCTCTGGTGACCGTAGGACATTTTTCTCTTTCCGGGAAGTGTGCAGGTTGTATTTTGACTTACGTTCCCACTCGTCGGGTTCTGAATACCAGAGGGTGGGTATTGTTATTTCAAGTTTGAGGGGCAATCCTCAAAACTGGGCATTCTTGCTACCTCCCGATTTGCGCTCCCGCCAATCAGTAGATACATTTTTTACGGCCCTTAGGCAGATTTATGATGACCTAAATACGGCGGGGTATGCCTTGAGTAAGTTATTAAGTCTTCGGCAGGAAGACATCCCGCGGAAGAATTCTGTTTCGTTTCGTTAATTCTGTGTGAAGTCAAGATGGAATGACCGTGCTCTGAAGCATTTGTTTCTAACAGGGTTGTCTGAGTCTGTAAAAGATCTATTTTTGTCGCACCTGGAACCTGAGACTTTAGAGCAGGCTATGACTATGGCGATAAAGGCAGACCACTGACTTAGGTCTCGCAAGTCTCGGACCGAACTGCCCGTGACCCGGTCCGAGAATCCGTCCATGACCTCAGCTACCAACGAGTTGAGTCAATAGAAGTGAGCTCTATGTCCCCACAAGAATACAAGGAATTCCGGCTCAGGAACCGATTATGCCTTTATTGCGGATTTCCAGGTCATCAGGTTGCCAAATGCCTCAAGAAACAGCCGCCGGAAAACTTCTGCTCCTAGGTGGTGTCCGGAGGAATTGCCTAGGAGCTCGGGTACTTCCGAAATGTTGCAAATTGTAGGTGCCGTTCTCTATCTCTTATAATGCTCATCATCTCAACAGTCGGGCCTTCATTGAGTCGGGGGCTGCCGCGAACTTCATTAATTTTAAATTTGTAAAGTCTATGTCTGCATATCTGTTACCATTGAATACTCGCATCAGGGTCTCGGGTATGGATTCTACTCCACTGTCAGCGGGGCTAATTAGTACTTGGACTCCTGAACTAGCTTTTTCTGTAGTGGCGCTACATTCTGAGGTGTGTTTTCTTGTGATGGAGAGCTTTTCAGTTGATTTAGTCGTCGGGTTACCCTGGCTCCAGCTTCATAATCCCAAGATTGATTGGTCCACCTCTGAACTAGTGCAATGGGGGCAGGGTTGCAGTGAGCATTTGGTCTCAGTCCAGGTGCATTCCACTAAGTGTAAGGTAAGGGGTTTACCTCCGTATATTGAGGATTTTTCTGACGTTTTTTGAAACAGCTTTTTTAGACGTTACCTCTGCACCGTGAATGGGATTGCAAAATCAATCTTGTTCCCTGGAGCAAGATCCCCAAGGGGGGAATATATAATGTAACAGTCCCTGAACGCGAGGCGATGAAGTAGTAAATTTTGGAGAGTCTCGCCAAGGGGCATATACGTCCCTCCAAGTCACCCGCAGGGGCAGGGTTACTTTTCGTGGAGAAGAAGGATGGTGGCTTTTGGCCCAGTCTTGTAGAGCCTTAAACAGGATAACCATCAAGAATCCGTACTCTTTGCCTTTGATTTCTGACCTCCTCAACCAGCTTATAGGAGCCCGTTGGTTCTCCAAGCTCGATCTTTGGGAAGCCTATAATCTCATCCGTATCAGAGAGGGGGACAAAATGTAAAACGGTGTTTAATACTCCTTTGGGGCATTTCGAATGTCATGCCATTCGGGTTATGTAACACGACAGCTATTTTTTAAGGTTTTATGAACACCATTTTCCATGACATCCTGGGCACATTCATGGTTGTACATTTGGCTGACATTCTGATATTCTCTTCTGATTGGGAGAGCCATGTCAAGCATTTACGGGCAGTTCTTTCATGCCTTTGAGCCCATCATTTGTATGCCAAGTTGGAGAAATGCCTTTTCGGGGCACAGGAGATTGCTTTTCTTGGATATGTCATTTCTCCATCATCCATCCGGATGGACTTCGAAAAGGTCAAGGCCATTACCGAATGAGTGCAACCCGCCATCTTAAAGACGTTGCAACTGTTTTTGAGGTTCGCAAACTTTTATCCGAAATTTATTAAGAACTTTTTGGTGGTGGCCAAACCTCTGACCGACCTGACCAAGAAGGGGGCTAGAGTGGATTCCTGGTCACAGTAGGCTGTGAAGGCCTTTACACTTCTCAAGAGGGCTTTTTGCACAGTGCCGGTTTTGGCTCAGCCGGATCTAGATCGCCCGTTCATCATTGAAGTGAATGCCTCAGAGCATGGTGTGGGGGCAGTCCTCTTGCAGGAATCTCCCGGCCAATCTGGTCTCCAACCCTGTGTGTTCTTTTCTAGGAAATTTAATCAGGCGGAACGCAACAATGAGATTGGCAACAGGGAATTATTGGCCATAAAATGGGCATTTGATGAATGGAGATACTTCTTAGAGGGCGCTCGTCATACTATTACTGGTAGGCATTGTTTTTCTCACGCTTCAACTTTGTAGTCACATATGTGCCGGGGCCCAAGAATGTAAAGGCTGATGCTATGTCACGCAGCTTTAGGGTACCTGAGGTAGAGGAGCCTCAGCTGGAGAGTATTCTGGGTCCGAGCGTGGTGCTGCTCTTACGTCCATTACCTCTGCTTTACTCCTGGCGGCTCAGCAGTTCATTCCCGAAGGCCTCCCTGAGGGGGTTATTTGTTCCCAGTGCTTTGCAGCTCCTCATATTGGAGGAAGTTCATTCGTCGATCTTAGCAGGTCATCCACGAGCCCGAAGCACCCAGGAGCTGTGTGGCCATTTGTATTGGTGGCCACAAATGTCTCAGGACATCAGGGAATTTGTCAAGTCTTGCTCTATTTGTGCCTGAGGGAAGAGTGTATGGAGACGCCCTGAAGGTCTGTTTCTTCCCCTTCCAGTTCCACAGAGACCATGGATCCATCTGTCGATAGATTTTATTACCGACTTGCCCGAGTCCCAGGAGTGCCCGGTCATCTTGGTGGTCATCGACAGATTTTACAAGATGGTGCATTTTACTGCTCTTAAGAAGCTTCCATCCACACCTGAGTTAGCCACCATATTTATCAAGGAGATTGTGCACCTGCCTGGAGTTCCCAAGGATAAAGTTTCTGACTGGGGAGTCCAATTTGTTGCTCGGTTTTGGAGTGTCAGATTGTCGTTTTCCTCTGCCTTCCACCCAGAGTCCAATGGGCAGATGGAACCTATGAACCAGGAACTGATTCAGTACCTCAGAATGTACGTAATTGTCAGAGTCTCTGGGTCAATTATTTGGCGTTGGCCGAGTTTGCTATCAAAAACCATACTCATTCGGCGTCTGGCGTTTCTCCCTTCTTCTGTAATTTTAGTTTTTTATCCCAGTTTCACGGTGTCTTTCCTCTCTTCCTCTAACAATCCCTCTGCAGACACTTGAGTTCAGGACCTGCGGGGGGTGTGGGAGAAGGTGTGTGGCAACTTGGAGCAGTCCAGGGGTGCAGTGCTAAGGAGGAGCAGAGGTACACATACTATTTCTGAACCTTTTTCTGTGGACCAATTGGTATACTTGTCTTCCAAGTATCTGAAGTTAAAAGTGCCTTCTTTGAAGCCGGCTCCCCAATTTGTGGGCCATTTTTCAGTCACCAGAGTGTTTAATCCGATGGCATACAAGCTGGCACTGCTGGACACGTGGAGAATCCATAGGGTTTTTCACGAGTGACTCCTTAAGAGGTATGTCCCTCCAGTAGGGCGTGGAGTTCTGCATATATACCTGGCTGGCCCAGACTCTGGTTGCCAGTGTTTGGTTTTGACTCATCTACACATGCATTTATTGAACTGACTTCTATGTGTTTGACTTTTCATTTGACTGATTCTGTTTTACTCTCCTGTATTCCGCACGTGTCCTCTGGTTTTGACCCTGCTCGTTTCATGACTACTCTCTGGTTTACTTAGTTGTTTCCAGTCAGCTACTCGGTGCTTACCTGCCGGTCTCCCTGTCCCTCCTCTTTGGGGATCACTGTCACTAGTGCAGCACAGGGACCGTCGACCAGTTGTCACCCTAGGGCCTAGCCCAGGGGGGAAAGTAGGTAGGGACACAGGTGAGGGCTGGTGTACGGATCTCCTGTCTATCCGCACCTGCCAGTCCTAACACTATCCTTACTCTGTTCCTCTGGACTGGCTGCTCACTCTCTGCCTCAATTTCTCTTACTGAGCTTTTGCCTGCTCCTTTCCCAATTAGGTTTCAGCCGTGTTTCAGGTTCAGGTACTTCCTGGACTGTAGTATACGCGTGACCCAGACACCCCCTATCTCATGCAAACTCCGGAGTTATAACCCGGAGCTTAGCAATCTCTGTAGTATATACACACCATCCAGGATTTGATCCCTTACCTCACTATATAACCCCCTCCCCCCCACGGCCAAAAGCCGAGGGGCTAGGTATCTAGTGCCTGCCCACAATGTACCCTTGAAAGGGCATCTGCATTTCTCTGTAGTTTACCTGACCTGTGTTCTACATGGAAATTTACTTTGTTGGTGTGGGGTTTAATAAGCCCTCTTCTTACTATATAGCCTTGATACTTTACTTCATCCATGCCTAGGGCAGATTTTTAGGGTTTATAGTGACCCAGCCTTCCTGATAAAATCTAGAACAGCTTGAACTTTACTCAGGTTGCTCTTACAATCCCAGTTAAATATAACTATGTCATCTAGGTAGGCCGCGGCATTCTCCTTGTGGGGACTTAAAATCTTGTCCATTACTCTTTGGAAAGTGGCAGGAGCCCCTTTTAACCCGAATGGCATTCTCACATAGTGAAAACAGCCCTCAGGGGTAGAGAAGGCTGTCTTCTCCTTTGCACTCTCAGACATGGGAATTTGACAATAGTCTTTGGTGAGGTCTAAGGTGGTAATATACTGGGCAGGAACTAATTGTTCATTTACCTCATCTACCCTAGGCATAGAGTAGACATCAAATTTAGAAACTTCAGTCAGTTTTCTATAATCATTACAGTACCGCCACTTCCCTAAGGGTTTTGGTACTAGGACTATTGGACCCTACCACTTGCTTCTGAATTCTTCAATTACCTCTAGTTCTAACATTTTTTTTATCTTGCAAAACTACCTAACGGCAGGCTCCGGGAATTCGATAGGGGTTTACTTTTACTCTTACGTGGGGTTCTGTAATGACCTCGTGCTCAAGATCATTAGTCAGCCGGGCAAGTCTGTAAAGAAATCTTTGTTTTTCTGTAACAACTCTTTTCCCTGTTGTTTCTGGGATTTGATCTGCCCTCCGCTATTATCACGTCCCGAATACCACTTGCTGCCTCAACTATACAACAAGGAGAATTAATGGCATTCCCTCCATGGCCTTAGTAAGTTTACATGATATCACAGAAAAGATTTCTTTTTACTGGGTTGGTCAACTTTATAGTTAACCTCTCCAACTTTTTCCACAATTTCATATGGCCCTTGCCACTTGGCAAGAAATGTACTCTCTGCCGTGGGTATTAAAACTAGTACCTGGTCTCCTGGACTGAATTGTCTAACTCTCACATCCCTGTTATAAACCCTTGCTTGGTTTTCTTGAGCTCTAAGGATGTGTTCTTTCACAATAGGCATTGTAGTGGATATACGAAATATCTATATTTCTGGGACAGTGGACATACATTTCATATGTAGTGGACAGCGGACCTGTAGTAGACAGTTTTACATATATTATGCATTCTGTATCTTCTGTATACCTATGACAGTATTTTTCCATCTTGTGTTTGCTTAAACACAAATATCTTTTTATATACCAAATATATCCACTTCCTCATATATACAATGAAACTCTCCGCTCTCTAAACTCTAACAGACTTTTACTGTAAATAACATTAAGTGGAACACTCCACTTCCCGATTCCTAACAGACTTTAGCTAAAATAAGTCAGACACACGAAACCGCAGTCTATAACATTACCGCTTTTAGCTAACGCACTAGTCAAAATAGGCAGTTTACAGGAAATTTATGCAAATAATAGCAACACAAGCAGTTTATTATTATGCAACTAATACGGGAAATTGATGCTAATAATAGTTCAAGTTATAACCTCCAATCATACCGGACCATCCACATGTGGTACACAACCCACTCATCTCGTCCTGCCCTCTCCGGATTGATACCACGTGATGGGCAATAACAGATGACCGGATGAAGGAAGAATCTCAAGACGCTCATCCAATAATCAATCAATACGTTGTATCTATGTAATCTTTGGCATGCCCAAAAGGGCAGATATGTTAAACTTTATAAAAGAGGCTATGCGCCCTCAAATAAAGGAGAAATGAGGAAGTCTTCTTATACTGAACTTGTGTCAGTGTGATTGCTTCAGGCTGTGCGCACAGTCTCATAACATTCATTTGGAAAGATGCAAATATTCCTATTGATTACGCTGTGGCCCCCCAAAGGTCAACCACGACAGCATTACTTTTGAAATCCTTTTTTGTATTTCGGAAATATGTTTTATTACACTTTTGTGAGGGGTAACCTCCGTTTCCCAAGTTTCTTTAGCCACATCAAGCAATCCCCGTGGGTGCCGACCATACAACAACTAAAACTTTGAGAACCCAGTGGATGCTTGAGTAATTTCTCTAATGGAGAAGAGTAGGTAGATAAATAATCCCAGTAAATAATCCCAGTCACACCCGTCCTTCTTAACCACTTCCTTAATATACTCTTAAGGGTTTTATTAAATTGTTCTACTGGACCATTGGTCTGGGGATGATAGACTGAGGTGCGTAGTTGTTGAATTCTTAGCAGTTTACATAACGCTTTCATAACCTTGGACATAAACTGTGTTCCTTGATCTGTTGATACTTCCTTAGGAATGCCGGTTCTAGTAAACATGGAAAACAATTCCTTCGCAATGCATTTGGACAAGGTATTTCTTAGTCAAACCGCCTCTGGCTACCGAGTTGCATAGTCTAGTTTTACCAAAATGTACTGGTGACCTCTAGCAGATTTTACTAATGGTCCTACAGTGTCCATAGCAATATGGTCAAATGGTACCTCGATTTTTGGTAAAGGAACTAATGGACTTTTAAAGTGGGCAATAGGTGAGGTTAGCTGGCATGTGGAAAAGCTCTGGCAAAAATTCAAGATTTCTTGGTGACATACAGGCCAAAAAACTACATTCCTGTTTTATTGACCCCCAAAATGGCCTCCTAAGACATGAGAGTGAGCCATGTTTAATACAGTGCGTCTATAACAAGTTGGGATCAGAAGCTGCTTCATCACTTAGTCTCTAACTTTTATTATCCGAAACAACATGCCTGGCAAAATGAGAGAACCGATTCTCAGCCCCAGGATTTTGGGGGACCCCATTCACCACTCACACATTTTCACAAGCATTTTTCAGGGTAAGATCAGTCAGTTGTTCGGTACCAAAATTGTCCTGAAATCAAGTATAGCAGGGTCTGGAGGTAGATCTTCCACAGCTGTCATAGCTGTCACAGCTGTGTCAGGGGAGCGCAATGTACTCCCTATATTTTCAATGGGGCTGGCGCTGCTGCCGCCACCCCTATTAAAACCAATAGGCGATAGCACAGATTTTTCTTAGCGCTGCCAGGCTTAGTGAAGTCATCGCAAATGAGAATGAAACCATTGAAAATCATTGGTTTTATTGTCATGCATTTTCAATCAGTCTCCCATCGCAGAAAAATCTATCAGCAGTGGGTTTGAGCCCGAAGGGTGTTACAATATACAGATTTATGAGTCATAGTTCCTGGAGCAACAGTTTTATCAGATTCATAAAACTGAACTTTCTTGTTCCTTTTTGTGCACTTAGTAGCGACTTCGTTGATCTGTCTTCTTCTTCTGAACACATCAGTAAATCTATCTCTGCGCTTTTTAGCAGTTTTCCCAGAATACGAAATACGTTCAAGCTGAGGAACAGGAAGTGTGATCGACAGAGCTTCATAAGGCAGGAAAACATGAAAATGTCTGCTAGAAAAATCTTGCGAAGAAGTAAACACAAGTCTGTTTACAGGATTACCTTCACCTCCGAACCTTCAATACAACTTTCCACTGTGATAGACTTCAAGCACTGACCTAAATATTTTCCCAGCTGCTACTAATTCACAAAACCACCATAAGTGTGCGGTCACAGCATATCAGCACAATAGTCTGCAGAACTGTTCTAATTCTTCATATCACTATCATGGGATAAAATGGTGAAATCATCCCAGCGATTCACCACGTACTCCAATATCTCCTCACGCACCTCTCTGGCCATGAGTATCATACAAAGTATAGGATATTGCTCTACGGCAAGCACCATCACCAATAATAGGTACGACGGTATGAGGCACCATTGTGCCGGTCGTGTTTAAAGCTCCAACAACCACTGTAGATAAATATATGAAAGCTGTCTAAAATACAATCTGCCGCTGTTGCCCGTAGCATTGGTTTACAGCGCAGCTTTCATTTTACCTCAGCAGTATAAGAAATGAAAGCTGCGCTGTGATTGGTTGGTAAACTACTGAGGTAAAATGAAAGCTTGTGTTGTGATTGGTTGCTACGGGCAACAAAGACAGATTTTCTTTTTGACAGCTTTCATTAGGGTGTGGTGCCGGGCCACTTTTCCATGGTCTACCCTAGATTATCAATCACACATATATGTGGAGATAGAAGTTTGTTTGTTACCCCACTACAGTCATCTTCTCCTCATTCTGAAATAGCTGATAACAGGGAACAATAGATGACATTTAACAGGAGGAGATAAGGAAGCACATGGTGAATCACTGGGATGATTTCAACATTTTATCGTAGAATAGTGATGGGAATAATTACAACAGTTCTGCTATTTGGATGATGTATCACGATCGCACACTTATGGTGGTTTGTGCAAATTTGTAGCAGCTGGGTAATTTTAAAAATGTCCTTCTTAGTGAATCTCTACATTCTACAAAGATGCTACTGTCCAAATTACTGCCAGTGCTGCTCATCAGCTTCTTATCATCACCCAACGGCACTCGGATGGGCTACCAGACACTGTCTTACTATTGAGGTGCCTCAGCATCTAGGGGAGCGTGTAGCAAGGACTGAGCTTAGTGAATTAGGAAAATCCCTGAGACTGCAGTACCTGGGGGAACGAGCAAACCCCTATTCACGGTCTAACTGAAAGTGCCAATTTATACTAGGTTATGAAAGGGCAGAGCTGTGAGAATAAGACTTCCTTGCTCACTGCACGTTCATCCATACTATGCATTTCCATCTTAGGCTTCCATAACAAATGCTAGAAACAGCATCGGGATGGAATTTTAGGCTAAAATGTGTGAAAATAAGACCACTTTTCTCTGTTTAGCAGTTTCCAGGATTATAGGAGAGAAGAGAAGTGTAGTCAGTGAGCAGACTCCCACACCATAATGTCAGACACAAGATATGGATGCTGATTTTATGCTGGTAATCCGGTCCTATCCAAGTATTCACACCCGTTTGCAGTTTATGTGGTTTTCCTGATGAGCAGCAGTCATGACAACCTCGTGACACCAAGATGGCGCCGGTATACGGCATCCTCCGAGATCGTGTGTGTGTAAGTAAGACTAATTTGATTATGTTTATAAAGATGTATGTTTCCAAATAAATGTATTGCTTGAGAAAGGCGGCTATGCACTGCCGAAACGCGTTGCAATAAAGTAGAATATTGGTTTATTGCAACGCAACGCATTGGTTTATTGGTCCGGAGCGCAGGGGTACTTTTTTGTTATTTATTCAATAAGATCATACTTGGAATTCAGGGCTAACTGAACCCGGGCACACAACTCCATAATCAAGTACTAAAAGTTTGCTGTGCCAATCACCTCCCCAAGAGGGAAATTTAACTCTGTAATGCCTATAATGTACAAAGAACCTGAAAGGCACATCACAGTATTTCATCCAAAACCAATAATTCAATACTTCTACTTTATACATTATAGCTAGAGATGAGCGAGCGTACTCGCTAAGGCAAATTACTCGAGCGAGTATTGCCATTTCCGAATACATGCCCGCTTGTTTCAAAAGATTTGCGGGCTGGCGAGGGTGAGCGATGAGTTGCGGGAGTGAGCATGGGGGAGAGAGAGATCAAACCCCCCCCCCCCCTCCCCCGTTCCACCCCGCTCTCCCCCCCGCCGGCCTCCGAATCCTTTGAGACGAGCGGGCATGTACTCGAAAATGGCAAAACTCGCTCGAGTAATTTGCCTTAGCGAGTTCTCTCGCTCATCTCTAATTATAGCCATTAGAGGGTTAATCCTCCCTCTTTTGGAAGTGATTGGCAAAGTAAACCTTCGCTACATGAGTTATCGGGCTGTGTGCCGCAAGTTGTATAGTCCTGTATAAATAAAGTCTGATATGTTACACTGAAGTTGTAGAACCTTTCCCATGTGATCACAGCTGTATATTACTGTGTGCGACTCTTCCTAGTATATGACCCTATAGCGATGAGATGGAGGGGAGACGCCCTTGCTGGGCTCAGTGGTGGAATACGGTTCTTATAGTTATCATCTATGAAAGGATCATTCTCAAAACCAAAAAATGTCCTAACAAATTCCACAAAAACCAGGATTCGCAGTGTGATTCTCCCCTCACTACTTAAACACATAAGGCCTCTTTCACACGGGCGCTGTGGTTTTTGTCTGGCCATGTCATGGCCACAGTGCAGCCGAAAATTGCATGAATGATAGGCAGCTGTGACCATATCACGGCTGCATCTCCCGTTTATGTGCCCATTCAGAGAAGCCCGGGTGCGGCATATACATGGAATATAATCGGCAGAGGGAGAGAGTTTAGCTCTGCTAAACTCCCTACCACCCTCTGCCCCTTGCAGGCTGCCGGCAATGGAAGGGGGCGGGAGCTAGTGTGCTATTTTCCTGCCTAGTCTCGCCCCTTCTCTTTGCCAACAGCCGGCAAGGTAGGGAAGGGAGAGCGGTAGGGAAGGGAGAAAGAGTTTAGCAAGACACTGCTAAACTATCTACACCTACCTTTTTTACGGCCCCATAGGAGTCTATGGGGGCAACCGGCGTATTCCAGCCAGAAAAGATAGGTCCAGAGCTATCTTTCCCAGCCGGCGTAAAAATGACCGTCCGAAATGTGCATAATATCCATTGGAAACTGAAGGCTCAGATGGTCATGTATATCGTCCACCCGTGAAAACGCGGCCGATATACGTTTGTGTGAATGAAGTCTAATGGCTACCAGCTCTCCCTCATCTCCATCAGTTCTGAGGAAACATCACCTAAAGGAAGAAGAAAGATCGGCCCAAATACAAACATGTAAGTTATACAAGTAGACTTTTATGAACAGTTAGAAACAAGTTTAGAGACGCAGTTATATGTATCAGTGTGAAATATTCTATGTACACGGCTGATATAAAGGTGGGTTATCTGGATGCTATTTGCTTCTGGATAACAGATAATTATCAGTAATTACATACATTTTTCATTTATCACTTAATACTCTAAACTGCTTCCCTTTACTTCTGTATGACATGTCATTTTACTTTTTACCTTTTTTGTATGGTTTGACAACAGGTTTTAAAAAATGGTTTCTCTGCTGTGTGACTTCTCTGATGCCTAACAATACATCATTTAGATCTACAACATTTCCCACATTGTGAACAAGATAATGATTTTTCTCCTGTGTTAATTCTCTGATGTCTGACAAGGTCTGATTTCTGTGTACAACATTCCCCACATTCAGAATAAGAAAACAGCTTCTCTCCTGTGTGACTTCTCTGATGGTTACCATGGACCGATCGCACTGCAAAACAAATTCTAAACAAGAAAACGGCTTCTCTCCTGTTTTACTTCTCTGATTGTACTGCAAAACATTTCCCACAGTCTGAACAAGAAAAAGGCTTCTCTCCTGTGTGAATTATCTGATGTCTAACAAGGCTTATTTTGCTTGCGAAACATTTCCCACATTCTGAACAAGGAAACGGCTTCTCTCCTGTGTGAATTCTCTGATGTTTAACAAGGTTTGATTGCACTGCGAAACATTTCCCACATTCTGAACAAGGAAACGGCTTCTCTCCTGTGTGAATTCTCTGATGTTTAACAAGGTTTGATTGCACTGCAAAACATTTCCCACATTGTGAACAAGAAAACGGCTTCTCTCCTGTGTGAGATTCTTGATGTTGCATTAAAAGTATTTAGTGTAAAAACATTTCCCACATTCTGAACAAGAACATGGTTTCTCTCCTGTGTGAATTCTCTGATGTCCAACAATACGTGATTTATATCTAAAATATTTCCCACATTCAGAACAAGAAAACGGTTTCTCCTGTGTGAGTTCTCTGATGCTGAGCTAACGTTGATTTTTCTGCAAAACATTTCCCACATTCTGAACAAGAAAATGGTTTCTCTCCTGTGTGAGTTCTCTGATGACTAACAATACCTGATTTGTATCTAAAACATTTCCCACATTCTGAACAGGAAAATGGCTTCTCTCCTGTGTGAGTTCTCTGATGACTAACAATACCTGATTTGTATCTAAAACATTTCCCACATTCTGAACAGGAAAATGGCTTCTCTTCTGTGTGAATTCTCTGATGTTTAACAAGGTTTGATTGCACTGCAAAACATTTCCCACATTCTGAACAAGAAAAAGGCTTCTCTCCTGTGTGAGTTCTCTGATGACTAACAATACCTGATTTGTATCTAAAACATTTCCCACATTCTGAGCAAGAAAACAGCTTCTCTCCTGTGTGAATTTTCTGATGATTTACAAGGACTGATTTTTCTATAAAACATTTCCCACATTCTGAACAAGAAAACGACTTCTTTCCTGTGTGAATTTTCTGATGTTTTACAAGGACTGATTTTTCTGCAAAACATTTCCCACATTCTAAACAAGAAAATGGTTTCTCTCTTGTGTGAGTTCTCTGATGACTAACAATACCTGATTTGTATCTAAAACATTTCCCACATTCTGAACAGGAAAATGGCTTCTCTTCTGTGTGAATTCTCTGATGTTTAACAAGGTTTGATTGCACTGCAAAACATTTCCCACATTCTGAACAAGAAAACGGTTTCTCTCCTGTGTGAGATTCTTGATGTTGCATTAAAAATATTTTGTGATAAAAACATTTTCCACATTCTGAACAAGAAAACGGTTTCTCTCCTGTGTGAGTTCTCTGATGCTGAGCTAACTTTGATTTTTCTATAAAACATTTCCCACATTCTGAACAAGAAAAATGCTTCTCTCCTGTGTGAATTATCTCATGTCTAACAAGGCTTATTTTCCATGCGAAACATTTCCCACATTCTGAACAAGAAAACGGCTTCTCTCCTGTGTGAATTTTCTGATGATTTACAAGGACTGATTTTTCTATAAAACATTTCCCACATTCTGAACAAGAAAACGACTTCTTTCCTGTGTGAATTTTCTGATGTTTTACAAGGACTGATTTTTCTGCAAAACATTTCCCACATTCTGAACAAGAAAATGGTTTCTCCCCTGTGTGAGTTCTCTGATGACTAACAATACCTGATTTGTATCTAAAACATTTCCCACATTCTGAACAGGAAAATGGCTTCTCTTCTGTGTGAATTCTCTGATGTTTAACAAGGTTTGATTGCACTGCAAAACATTTCCCACATTCTGAACAAGAAAACGGTTTCTCTCCTGTGTGAGATTCTTGATGTTGCATTAAAAGTATTTTGTGATAAAAACATTTTCCACATTCTGAACAAGAAAACGGTTTCTCTCCTGTGTGAGTTCTCTGATGCTGAGCTAACGTTGATTTTTCTATAAAACATTTCCCACATTCTGAACAAGAAAAAGGCTTCTCTCCTGTGTGAATTATCTGATGCCTAACAAGGCTTATTTTCCATGCGAAACATTTCCCACATTCTGAACAAGAAAATGGCTTTCCTCCTGTGTGACTTCTCTGATGCTGATCTAGCGATACTTTCTGTGCAAAACATTTCCCGCATTCTGAACAAGAAAACGGCTTCTCTCCTGTGTGAATTTTCTGATGTTTTACAAGCACTGATTTCTCTGTAAAACATTTCCCACATTCTGAACAAGAAAATGGCTTCTCTCCTGTGTGACTTCTCTGATGCTGATCCAGCAATACTTTCTGTGCAAAACATTTCCCGCATTCTGAACAAGAAAAAGGCTTCTCTCCTGTGTGAATTATCTGATGCCTAACAAGGCTTATTTTCCATGCGAAACATTTCCCACATTCTGAACAAGAAAATGGCTTCTCTCCTGTGTGACTTCTCTGATGCTGATCTAGCGATACTTTCTGTGCAAAACATTTCCCGCATTCTGAACAAGAAAACGACTTCTTTCCTGTGTGAATTTTCTGATGTTTTACAAGGACTGATTTTTCTGCAAAACATTTCCCACATTCTGAACAAGAAAATGGTTTCTCCCCTGTGTGAGTTCTCTGATGACTAACAATACCTGATTTGTATCTAAAACATTTCCCACATTCTGAACAGGAAAATGGCTTCTCTTCTGTGTGAATTCTCTGATGTTTAACAAGGTTTGATTGCACTGCAAAACATTTCCCACATTCTGAACAAGAAAACGGTTTCTCTCCTATGTGAGATTCTTGATGTTGCATTAAAAGTATTTTGTGATAAAAACATTTTCCACATTCTGAACAAGAAAACGGTTTCTCTCCTGTGTGAGTTCTCTGATGCTGAGCTAACGTTGATTTTTCTATAAAACATTTCCCACATTCTGAACAAGAAAAAGGCTTCTCTCCTGTGTGAATTATCTCATGTCTAACAAGGCTTATTTTCCATGCGAAACATTTCCCACATTCTGAACAAGAAAATGGCTTCTCTCCTGTGTGACTTCTCTGATGCTGATCTAGCGATACTTTCTGTGCAAAACATTTCCCGCATTCTGAACAAGAAAACGACTTCTTTCCTGTGTGAATTTTCTGATGTTTTACAAGGACTGATTTTTCTGCAAAACATTTCCCACATTCTGAACAAGAAAATGGTTTCTCCCCTGTGTGAGTTCTCTGATGACTAACAATACCTGATTTGTATCTAAAACATTTCCCACATTCTGAACAGGAAAATGGCTTCTCTTCTGTGTGAATTCTCTGATGTTTAACAAGGTTTGATTGCACTGCAAAACATTTCCCACATTCTGAACAAGAAAACGGTTTCTCTCCTATGTGAGATTCTTGATGTTGCATTAAAAGTATTTTGTGATAAAAACATTTTCCACATTCTGAACAAGAAAACGGTTTCTCTCCTGTGTGAGTTCTCTGATGCTGAGCTAACGTTGATTTTTCTATAAAACATTTCCCACATTCTGAACAAGAAAAAGGCTTCTCTCCTGTGTGAATTATCTCATGTCTAACAAGGCTTATTTTCCATGCGAAACATTTCCCACATTCTGAACAAGAAAATGGCTTCTCTCCTGTGTGACTTCTCTGATGCTGATCTAGCGATACTTTCTGTGCAAAACATTTCCCGCATTCTGAACAAGAAAACGGCTTCTCTCCTGTGTGAATTTTCTGATGTTTTACAAGCACTGATTTCTCTGTAAAACATTTCCCACATTCTGAACAAGAAAATGGCTTCTCTCCTGTGTGACTTCTCTGATGCTGATCTAGCGATACTTTCTGTGCAAAACATTTCCCGCATTCTGAACAAGAAAACAGCTTCTCTCCTGTGTGCCTTCTCTGATGTTTAACAAGGACTGATTTATATCTAAAACATTTCCCACATTCTGAACAAGAAAACGGCTTCTCTCCTGTGTGAGTTCTCGGATGCTGAGCTAACATTGATTTTTCTGTAAAACATTTCCCCCATTCTGAACAAGAAAACAATTTCTCTCCTGTGTGACTTCTCTGATGTGTGACAAAATGTGATTTCTCTGTAAAACATTTGCCACATTCTGAACATGAACATGACTTCTCCCCTGTGTGAGCACTTTGATGTTGTCCTGTTCTGTGACATTTCTCCTGCTTATCGGCCTGTGATGGACCAGAAGATGGGACCTGTACAAGAGGATCAGATGATGTATCTTTGCTGTAAAGGGCTGAGGAGATATCTGGGATAATGGCAGGTTCTTCATATGTATCTTGTGTGATAGCACAATCCTCTGCTTTACAATCTGCAGATATCAGACGTCCCTCTGAGCTCCCGATACCTTCATCTGCCAAGAATAAAGCAGATTCTTTAATACTAAAAAACTTACAAATGTATAGAAATGTTATAAAATATCAGTATCTAATAACAAGTCATGTAGCAAAATCTAATTATCATCTAAGGGTGCTTTTCCACAGGCTTACAGCCGCTAGAGTAAACACTGAAAAGAGCCATTACGGACAACTGTCAGTCCATGTAAACACGGGTCCTGACAGAGCAAGTAAGTGAGAATAGTTCACTTGGCGAAGTTGCTTGGTTTGCAGCTCACATAAAGACCAAGAGATTGTCAGTGTAGAAAACATCACCAAAAACTACAGATGTGAATCGGGACTTACAAGGAACTAATTCTGACTTCCATCAATAACATGGGTATCCTGGGGGATCTGAAAAAGGGTCATGAAACTAACTTGCAGCAGAGTCTTTCACAAGCCCCGGGTTCCGGTCCCCGGTAGATCTCCGAGCCAAAGCTACAGGAATAGTATATTCCATACAGATGGAGTTCGGCCATTTCTGCAACAAGATCAGTTTTTGTTTTTCCATAAAGAACTCACAGAAAATCTCCCATGAAGCAAGATGTCAGTAACACACAGTGTACAGCAAATAAGGAACCGCTCATCTATAAAACAGCTTAGTACATACAGTAATTCTATATGCGGTCACATCAAACCAGGACTAAGCAGGGGGAAGGGAGGCAGGTGACAACCCAGCTGGGTTCGCCCGTACAGGTTTACGGCCACTTAGCTTGCCCCACTCTTAAAGGTCCGATGGCTACTGCGGCTACTAGTGCTGAGAGTCTTACTCATGGTACTGCCGTGTCCCGCTTTCTCATAGGCTGACAGAGTGACCTCACTCCTCCCTTCCCAGCTCCAGCGTTCACTGTAGTCTGAGTGACTACGCGAGGGAAAAGAAGTGAGGTGACATTGTGAGCCTGTGAGAGAGATGATGGGGACTGTTTTCAGGACCTTGGAGGATTATAGGGACTATTTGGGTAATATGGAAGGATGATGGAGCCGCTTGTAGAGTTGTTGTATTCCACATTATTCACTTGTTACCTGCAATGCAAATTTTTAGTACAGTAAACTCCCTCTTCCTTCCCTGCCCCTCTAATTCCTCCCCTCTCCCAGAACACAACTGTTCCAATGAACATTAAGCACTCACCTCTAAGCAGATCGGTATTAAGGAGACCAAAGGCATGCAGCCATTTGAGGCATATATTGTATTTCTGTAACGTTTTCCTTTTGCAATAAACACCTTTTTTCCACATTAGAATTTGAGTGACTTTTTGTGAGTTTGGTCAGATCAGGAGGGTCTCATCCAGCTGGTGCGGTGCTATTAATTTTCTGGTACTGACAGTTTCTCATTCACATAACCCAGAACGCCTACCAGCGGGGTAAATTCTAATGTACATACACACTATGGATCAGACTGCATACCTCGGACCAATATTTTTGTAGTTTTGGACAGCGCCACATCATATGTATAAGGTCTGCTGTGTGGATCTTGCATCTATTACACAGAGGGGTGTCTCTCAGACCCATACCGTATAGGAACGCTGGAGTGCGATACACTCTATGTAACAAATATATTTGTGATCCATGGGACTCACTCAGAGACAGCTTGGGAGTCATCTGTGATATTT
The DNA here is from genome assembly GCF_035609145.1 of Eleutherodactylus coqui. Taxonomy (NCBI): domain Eukaryota; kingdom Metazoa; phylum Chordata; class Amphibia; order Anura; family Eleutherodactylidae; genus Eleutherodactylus; species Eleutherodactylus coqui. The sequence continues at coordinate 25,671,899 of NC_089841.1, forward strand.
CCTCCCACAGTGATTCTTCAATAGCACCTATATCTTCCTCCCATTTGCTCCTTGTTGCCAGAGGATAGAACAAATTAATCTGACCCTGTATATATGAATATATGTGTGATATCTTCCCCTTTGTAATGGTTGATCCACCTATAATCTCTGCTGGTAGGAATTTTCCAAATTCTAGGTCATCCAGGCCCTTCTCCATCTGAAAGGTGTGCGAGTTGTAGATACTTAAAAAATTGCATGTGCGGCAGACCATATTCATCTCTCGGCTGCTCAAAGGATTTTATATTTGCACCAGTCACTATCTGGGACAATCGTCTAATCTCTCTATCTTTCCACCCTTGAAAGCCCTCCGGCTTTTCTAACTCCTGTAACTTCGGATTGTCCCAGATAGGAGTGTAGTGCGTATAGCCCTTGACTCCCATTATCTCTCTAACCTTCCACCAAACCTTATGCATAAGAACTAAAGTTGGAAAATTCTGGGTGTTACAGCGGAATTTAAGACTCTCTAGGGACTCAAACAGATGTGCATTACTAAAATAGATTTTTGGGAGTCGAAAACTCCAATCACTAGTATCCTCTGATTTCCATTCCTTGAAGTGTTGTATTTGCGATGCCAGAAAAATTTTTGTAGGATTAAGCAGTGCAAGTCCCCCCTCCCCCTTAGGATTACATAGTGTCTCCAATCTAATTCTAGGCCCTTTTTCTTTCAAAATCAAGCCTCTAAACAGTCGGCTGACCCTATAGAAGAGACTCTGCTTAAGACAGTGAGGCGAGTTATGAAGTAGATACAGCAACTGCGGCATCCAAACCATCTTAATGATGTTCACTTTTCCTATAATCGTTACGGGAAGTTTATACCGGACACAATGTTTTTTCCTAAATTTCACCAATAAGGGGTCTAGATTCAATTTTCCCTATTCCAAGACGTGCCTTGAGACTTTGACTCCCAAGTACATAACAACAGACTTGCATTGCATAGAGGTCCTATTTTCCTCCACCTCTAGATTAGGGTCATCTACTGGCAGTATATCAGATTTGCTCCAATTAATTGTCAGACCAGAAAACAAACTGTATTGTCTGATCAGAGACATTGCAACATCCAACAATTTACCATCACCCAGAAATAGAAGCAAATCATCTGCATATAGTGCCACTTTTTCCTCCAATTGCCCTCTTCTAAACCTTATCAACTTAGGGCAAGATCTCAGAACACTGGCGCGGGGTTCAATCACCAATGCAAAGAGGAGCGGGAAAGTGGACAACCTTGCCTTGTTCCTCTGCTTTATGAGTCTCATGAAGGACTAACCAAGCCCATCTTCTCCAATACTTCCCATAGAAAGGGCCATTCCACACCGTTGAATGCTTTAGCAGCGTCTAACGAGCATATTATTCTCTGCCCCATATTGTCCACTGGCAACTGAAGAGTAAGATATAGTCTCCTTATATTAATTGCCGTGGATCGAGCCGGGATAAATCCACTCTGATCTGGATGGATAAGAGTCATGACCACTTGTGAGAGTCTATTAGCCAAGACTTCTGATAGGAGCTTTACATTCACATTTAACTACGAGATAGGTCTTTATGATTCTGGCAGCAATGGGGCTTTCCCCGGTTTTCTGATAATCGTTGTTACTGTGTTACACATTGATGCTGGTAATTCCGTCTGTCACTCCGCTTCTAATAGTACCTCCAGTAATTTTGGTAATAGTAGCCCCGCATATTGTTTGTACAACTCAACTGGAAGGCCGTTGTCCCCTGGTGACTTATTATTCTGCATTGATTCTAAAGCTTCCTTCAGCTCCCCCAACCCCACAGGAGAATCTAGAAATTCCCTATGTTCAGCAGTCAAGCTTGGTAATTCTATATCTGCCAAGTACTGCATGATTTGTTCTTTCGGGACTTCTCTGTGCCTGTCAAACTACTGCTAGCATATGTCCGGCCCGTTCACCCGCCTCAAAATAAGCCTGTTTTTTAAATTTACGCTTATGTGCTGCAGTCTCTAAGGTATACAGAGTCACTTGTTCCGGGGCTGCCTTCCAATGCTCAATCGCCTCTACTGTACCCATCTCCACAAACCTGGCCCCTCTATCTGTCAGCTGCTTTCTTAGTTCTTGAACCCGCTTTCTATGTCTCCTTTTCATCTGTGTCACTCGCTGTAGAATACCCCTGTGATAGGCTTTCATCGCTTCCCATTGTACAGTAATAGTTGCAAAGCCTGCGTTTAACTCAAAGTATTCCTTCAGGGTTTCTCCCAGGTCTTGGTGTCCTATTATATTGAGCCAGTACGCATTAAACCTCCACAAAGGACACATAGGCGCACCACTTCCAGAATGTCGCACAACAATTTGCACTGGGGAGTGGTCAGACAATACCCTAGGAAGGCATCGGACCAATTGTACGCCCTCATATAACAGAGTTTTGTCAATTGCCAAGTCAATTGGTTACAGAGTCTGATATGTACTGGAATGGCATGAGTAGTATCTGACATCCATGTTCCTGGTACGCTACACATCTAGTAGAAGTGTCTCCCCCAGTAAGCGACCCAGCGGAGTCAAACCCCCTCCGTCTGGTGGTCCCTGTGAGCGTAGTCTATCCAAATGGGGGTCAATTACTGAATTAAAGTCTCCCAGTATCAGGACATCTGGCGTCTCCGCTATAAAGCCCAGAATCTGTCACATAACCACATTGCTATAAGGAGGTGGAAGGTATACTGAGACAAGTAGGCAAACATAGTGAAATATTTTACAGTGAAGGCAGACAAAACAGCCCTCTGCGTCTATCCTCTGCGCAAAAGTCACAAACGGAATAGAACGATGAACAAGAATGCTAACCCCCCTGGAGGAAGTAGAGTACACGGAGTGAACATTGTGCCCTGCCCACCTAACTTTAAAGGAGGACAGCGAGTCTCACGAGAGATGCGCCTCCTGTAGACATAGTATTAAAGGATGGAAATCTTTAACTGTCTGGAGTACCGCAAGACGCTTAACCCCTTCATGACGCGGCTCCCTTTTTTTTTTCTTCCATTTTCGCCCCCCTCGTAACTCCTTTATTTATCCATCAACATCACTGTATAAGGGCTTGTTTTTTGCGTGGCAAACTGTAGTTTTTATCGGTGCCACTTTGGGGAATATACAGCTTTTTTGATCAGTTTTATTGCATTTTGCCTCTGCTTTTTGCGGGTTTTTTTTACGCTTTTTGTCGTGCAGTATAAAAAGCGTATTCAACTTTTTGTACACACCGGTACGGACGTGTCGATACTAAATATGTGCCATTTTGATTTTTTTTTACCTTTTTTTATACTTTTTTACATTTTTTTTTTTCACAATTTGTGTCCCTCTGGGCACTTACAGCACAGCACTGATGATCGCTGTGATAAGGCATGGCAGGGCTACTGCCCTGCCATGTCATGTCATATCGCTTATACGGCAATCAAAGCTCTGGAAACAGAGGAAACAGAGGACACCGGTATCTGGCGTCCTGTTGCCATGGCAACAGGCCGGGCTCTCTGCGATTATATCGTGCACTCCCTCTGTGAACCCTTCCCATGCCGCAATCTACATAGATCGCGGCACAGAAGGGGTTAACAGCGGGGGCGCATCGGCAGCCGGTTCCCGCTGCGGGATAGAGCGAGATCATGACTGATGATGTATTCCTATGACGTAAGGGTACGTCATTTTGCGGTAAGTACCCCGCTGCCAGGACGTACCCTTACGTCATGGGGAGGGAAGGCGTTAATTATGTTATGACCTTGGTTCTGGTACTGTATTTATGTATTAAGGTTGGTTCTGGGGCTTTATTTCCAGCTAAATAGATAACTAAGGATGCAAGGACACATTGTGGCCGGTCACACACCACCAGACCGTGCCCACCGACTGCGGCCAGTCACCATGTAATTATGCCAGTATTTTATGTGGCCAATTGTACTGTGTGTTTCCACTCTTTGGGTCCGTTCACACATGGCAGATTTTGATGCAGGTCCACCCCAAATCTGCATGACAATCCACAGTATATGGTGTGAGTTTTGACCCAGATCTGCAGCGGATTTCACTAGCCCCTGTTTCAGAACAAATTAATACAATCAAATGTGCAATATGAAGAGTACACTGAGGGTGAGAATCCAACACCGCATCGTGCTAAGAGAGACGTTGACGCTCCAGGTGGTAACTTTAATCCACATGTACACATAGATACAATAGGAGTGCCAAGGGGGGTGCCAGATGAATTTAATTCTAGAGATCAGGTTAAAGCAGGTTTTGAGTCCTTATTTTCTATTGTCACTGTTAATAATAATGTAGATTAGATGAATTATATCTATTACAATTAGCAGAGGTTTGTAAACTACACCAGAGATGCTTTTGCAAGGGTTAATTGACCATTTAGGGCCCACTGCATCCATGGCGTTCCAAAATAGAGTGGCCCTGGATATGATTTTAGCAGAAAGAGGTGGGGTATGTAACTTCCTGTACGTGTATTTTCCCTTTGATCAAAAAGAGTATGAGTAAGGGACTGGATAATGTGACCAAAATTTCCCTTGTTTGAAAAAGATGAAGAGCCAGTTCCGATAATGCCAACCAGATACGTTACCAGAAGAATGGAGAGATGGACTAGTACTGTGTCTGCCTCAGTCTCATAAGATGGACTGTCAGTGGACTTCCCATTTGCCTAGGGAAAGTGCAGAAGACCTTAGGTTCCGGCGAGGGCACACCCTGTGGGATGTTAACTTGTACAGATAGAGGGTATGGAGGCCCGGAAATAAGCCCAGGGAATCCATGGCCTCCTTCTGAGGTGAGGTAGGGATCCCTCCCTTTTAGGAGTAGGGACTTACGGGCAGTGGAGAAACCCTGACGCAAGGGAGAGACGACCGAGGAAGAGTGCAAAGTCTGATGCTTGATCTCCATATTAAGTTTTTTAGGGGGGTTTGAGAGGGATACATATATATCCTTGTAGGTAGAAAAGAAAACACTGGAATATATACATTTATATAGATATAGTTATATGCCTTTCTTTTTATGTATACTAACTTTATTCTCATTTGTACTAACTCTATAAAAAACTTAATACGTCGCCTTAAATCAGATATGCCAAGGCTTTGCAAGGCTGAGAGATGTTCTAGAAATTCAGAGAAGATACGGAACCAGACACAAGGCCGCGTGTACTTGGCCGATTTCCCAGAAGCGCTGGAACAAGATATCAAGATGTTCAAATGTACATGACTGTTATATGATTTTCACTGTCTCAGTCCGCAAATCCGGACTTCCCATATATGGTTATGAGCCCATCACCCCCTAGTGGGGAGGGGACAAAAGGTATAAGATCTCATGTAATCTGTAATAAAGCACGTTGGCAGGTCGACGTCAGCCGAGAGCCATGTCCCGTGTGAGAAACTATACCAGACCTCTGTGTGGTGTCTCTTCTTGCGGCCCGCAACGGGGCAAGTGGGGTGGGGCCGATTGGTGTTGCACTTAGAATTTTAACCCTCATACTGCCATGAGACATATTGGGCTCCCATATAGTGAGATTTATGAGAGCCCCAGGGGACGGTTGGGGGATGGTGTTGGAGTCTTTAGTAGGAGGTGGGGAGCAGAATGGCCAGCGGGAAGCAGAGTAACCGTCAATGACCACTGGGGGGCTCCTTAAAGGGATCCACCCCCGAGATATAATTCCTACTGCTAGTGTGCAGAGTGCTGGCGATCACTGACTTGGCTCAGGACATACTGATATCTTTATTGACAGGCAGGCAGCAGCCAGCAATCAGCGGGGGCCTCTGTAACCATTTATCCTGCCCTGATGGCGGTCCGGCCATTAGACTTTTCCCGATTCTGAACAAACTCTTTGGAGCCATTAGAGAACACATCTGTAAGCCGTTACTTTATCTCCAACCCCCTTATAATCGGCTCAGACATTATATTAGGATGAAACTACTCGGAATCTGTTTCCCAATTGTGCCCATTTATGGCAACTGGAAGAGTATTACGGTGAGATCACACACTGCGGAATTGTATAATCTACAGTACAATGTAAGGGAGGGGGATTCTAAGAAACCGCATTCACTCACAGCTGAGAGATAAGATGTGACACCTGAAATATGATTTATCTGGTCAGCCATATTCAGATGGCTGAGTGTGAGTTGTGCCAGAGAACTCCCATTGGACATCACATGGGCACATACGGACTGTGTGCTGCCCCATGCTGGCAGGCAGTAGACATTGCATGTCTGATTCTGGTCCGTGAACCAAACCAGAATAGGACATGCTGTGAACCACATAAAAACATGTTAATGTTAATACCCCAACTGGCTATAAAGAGTATAAGTGCGATCTATGTAATACATGGACAGACGTTAGATGGGAAACAGTGGCTGTCTGAGTGGGATCTTCATGATGATCAGCACCTCGGTGTCTTCCTGCCAAGTCTCTGGTGAGCGACATCCCTGACACTCCAGCACTAGACTTACATCCTCTAAAGAATCCTCTGTTCTTTGGGTCTATGTCTCCACATTCTGGATTCTGTTATCGGGGTCTTTGCCTCCATCTTCAGTATTGTGTTAGCACACAGCAGCTTGACATCAGTCTAATAGGAATTAATGGTTCCTCAAAACCCTTTTACATGTCCTGATCATCAGGCACGAACATTTGTACACCTGATCGTCAGGTTATGTAAAAGGGACATCCCTGAGCGGACATACTAGTAACACTCGCTTATCAGCTGATCGATGATTTTCAGCTTTACATCTCTCCATATTACCGAGGAGATGGCCAGCCGGCCTATGTGCATCAGCGGTCAGACTAAACAGCATTCATTCTCATAGCAGTAATTCTTGGCCCGTGTAAAACAAAAAGTAATCCAGCAGTGACTGACCTGCCTACCGATCAGCGCTGGTTACATCAGATCAGAGTTGGTCAGTGTAAAAGGACCCTTAGTACCGGAGCTGGAAGACCATTTCTCCCTCATCAGTATAGACATCATATAATGAATAGTGGTACAACATCCAATGAAAATAAAAAACTACATCCAGCGCATCTTTATAGTCATAATGGACATCATGTCATAATGGACATCATGACTATAAAGATGTGTATATCTGTTTGTTTGTATCTTGCTTGAAAAAGGCGCTGAGTGCGACAAAACGTGTTGCAATAAAAACCTCTCTAATACTTTGCTGAAGGATCGTAACAACTGTCTTCTCACGGGCGCTGGATGTAGTTTATTATTTTCATTGGATGTTGTACCACATTCTGCCTGAACTTGTGCAAAAGGCCTAATACTATTCAGCAGCTCTCCTGTGACCACAGGATAAGTAAGAAGACTGAGAGGATCCTTGATTGGTAATTACTATATGCCCAGCAGGATGTGGAGGTGCCAGCGGGAGATGCCAGCAGGGTACCCGCTAGACACCGGGTGAGTCCCTTTATTCATTTCCTTAAAGATATTGTGAAGTATCTGTCGTGGAGCGCTGTGCTAATTGTTTTACATATAATGAATAGTAGTTCCCGCTCACATAGGTGTGTTTCATGTCCGTACCGTAAATGCCCATCATGTGTTATCACCTATAACGGTATCACATGTCATCCATATATAGTTTATACTCCAGCTGAATGGGGGAATATACAGCGGAAACTGACAGATCCCAGAGCTTATAAATCTACATAACTATCAGCAGCCGCTGACCGAGGAGAATCTGTGACTTTTCTCTGCTGTACTTAGTGGTTACTACTCACCTGGGCGGTTACCTGTAGGAATCTCCTCTTTACACCGCTGATCGCCCCTCACACTTGTCTCAGTAGTATTAATATTGGTCAGATCTTCATCCCGATACAAAAGCTGTGAGACAGATATTGTTAAAGTCAGCAGACGGTTGGAGAAGTCGTGTGGAAGGTTTTACATGACACAAAAAGATCATTAATCATCATGACAACAAAAAAATAACCTAACAGGAGTAGTTATTCGTCATGTCAAAGTGGATGCACTTTTTAGGCTACTCCTTAAAGGGATTCTGTCACCCGGTTCATGAAGTTTGGCTTGGAGTTGAGCTTTGAATCAGGGAGGGGACCGTGCTGGCTTTTCCCTCTCGCATCACACAAACTGACAGCTCTCTCCCCTTCTGTGTATAGGAAGAGAGCCATCACTCTGTATGCTGCAGGCGGGGAAAAGCCAGCACGGCCCCCTCCACGACTCAGAGCTCAACTCCAAGCCAAACCTCATGAACCCGGTGACAGAAGCCCTTTCATTCTATAATCTTGTAGCTGTGGTTGATTCTACATGATCATAATGTGCTTCACACTACTGCATTATATAACGGCCGTCCCTTTACAACAAAGTAACCGCAGGATAACAAATGCCTGTTTTCAGAATTAAGTGCGTTTGTCTTCCTGATTATCTGACAAGTGGATTTACTTTTTTTCTTACCTGTACTGATAATTATCTGGAATTTACGCCCAGATGTCTTGGTTTACTAGGTTATCGGACAAGTAATTCAGTTATGTTTTTATATTGACACTGTTCCTAATATTAATTAAGACTCACAGGTGTAACGGTTATGATTATCTGAATGTACAGAGACCATATATGTCACCATTACAGACTAAATGGGAAACCACTGGTTAACACTGAGATGGAGAAGGACTTGGGGATTGTAGTCTACTGAAAACTTAATTGGAGCAACCAGTGTCAGACAGCTGCTGCCAAGGCAAATAGAATCATCGGGGGCATCAGAAGAGATCTAGGGGCACATGACAAGAACATTGTTGTTCCTCTTTACAAGTCTCTGGTCAGAGCACACATTGAATATTGTGCGGATTATTATTAGTAATAACTTATTAATATTATTCGTGTTGTCGGTGAGGAGTTTTTTGCCCTAAAATGAGGAAAATTGGCTTATAACTCATTGGGGGCCGGGGAGCAGGGGGGGGGGGGTTGCCTTACTCTGGAACAACATTGGGGGGTAATAGACCCAACTGGATGGACAGGTGTCTTTTTTCAGCCTAAAGTACTGTGTTACTTTGTAATTCTCTGACAACTATTTGTAATTAAAAGCCCAATGTATTTGGTATTGTTATACTCACTATTTTCGTGTATGCGCTCATTAAATGCATTCTACTTTTGGGTCTGTAGAGGTGGACGTGTTGGAGTCCAGCTTTTAGTATGTATCTTACTGTATAAACGGGAACCCCAGTGCTGCTGCCACCAGATCTTGCTGCTGGCCTTTTGCAGCCACTGAAGGGTTTTTGACCAACTGCCTCCTCCAGTATCTAGTGGCGACTCTTTCTGCCATGTCTGAATAGTGTAGCCGGTGTTCCTGTAACAATGAACTTGTATTCAGCTATATCTCTAGGAACATTCGGTGGCTTTGTATCTATTGCACCCCTTTCCTTGTTTGAACAAGGCAATGTTTGTTTCTTTTACCTTTTTAGACCAGTCTTTTCACTTATCTGAATTTCTAACATGCAAACAAACATCACAGTCTGCAAAGCTCTTGCCAGTCCAGCTATGTGATCTATTTTCTCTCAAGCACACCTGATGCAACTAATGAAGCCCTTGATTAGTTGGATCCGGTGTGCTTGAAGCAACAACTGATTTCCTAATGTGTGCTGTTGTGAGGGATTCTATTCAGGGGTGAATAATTCTGAGACGGTAAATGTGGCATCTTGTGGAGAAGTCAGAGGACCACATGTAATTTTAGTTGTGTTGAGCAATTTACATTGTTCATGTTTGATTAAAAAAAAAAAAAACAAATAAAGAAAAAAGGGTTGTAAATGTGGCTAATAATCTGCTGATGTGGCCCTAGGTGAAACTGAGTTTGACACAACTGATCTAATATCTCTGGTCAGCGGTAATCCTGCCATCTCCACCGGCCTCATCACACAAGTAGAAGACATCTAATAAGACTGAAGACAAGAGATTCACAGCCTTCTACAGATCAGAGGGACATCTCCACCTACCTGGTGGTCCTGTGGAAGAAGAGGATGGGGACATCTCTCTGGTGGGCTTCTCTTACTGGCTGGAACTGCAAGAAACACAGACAGACACTGAAGTCATTCTTTACATACAGATAATAAAGTCCCCGTGTATTTAGTCCTGTCTATTACCTGGTGATGGGAGCGGCTGGTGGGTCTCCATCATGGCCTCCTTGTACAGATCCTTGTGTCCTTCTAAATACTCCCGTTCCTCCAAGGAGAAATAGACAGCGACATCTCGACACCTTATAGAGACCTGACAACACAATATACAGTCATTACCCAGAAGCCTCCAGTGCTGTTACTGTATAATGCCCCAACATTCCCTGCAGCGTCACCTCTCCAGTCAGCAGCTCAATCATCTTGTTGGTGAGTTCTAGAATCTTCTGTACATTGATGTCCTCATGTATCAGAGGGGGGGGGTGGGTGAGGTGGTGGCCCCATGATTGGGCTCAGGGGTCTTCCCCATCCATCACACACAGGGGCCTGACAGGCATCACTAGAGGTCTTCTTCACTACTGTGTAATCCTGTATATGGGGAGACATTAATAAATATCACTACAGACATTTCCAGAGTCCATCACCTCTCCAGTGACATCATCAGAATCTCTCCCCCCTCCAGTGACATCATATGTTATTACCATAGATAAGAATGATGTGTTATAGTAATAATATAGGTTTCTTACATCAGCCTAGGGAAACCACATGCATGTATGTAGTATATATATATATATATATATATATATATACACACATATACACACACACACACACATATACACACACACACACACACACACATACTAGTATATCTTCCTTCTTAGTGGATAACTAGCATCTAAATAATTAACTCAGTTCATGTTGTGCACTGGTATGTAGATGCAGGCTCATACTCCCCCCATATCGTTTCCTGGCTTAGGAATGTCTAGAGATAGCGGTTTCTAACTCTCCATTCATACAGAAACTGCTGGAAAGTGTATAGAGAATCTAGTTTCAGATTCCTGGGAATTACGTGTTTGGTAGGGACACGCTTTGAGGCGTTAACATATGTTAAACCATTAGCTCCTAGAACCAATCATGAGTTCTTATAATTATAAGAGGGGCATGTATTTCTGACGAGATGTAAGTGAACTATATCTGTATATATATATATATATATATATATATATATATATATATATATATATATATACACACACACACACACACACACATTGTCTGCCTTGTAATAGACAACGAAGAGACAATGAAGAGCTTCATTGTTGGATGATACTGACTGTGTCATGTGTCAATGATTTGTGTACACAACTTCTCATATAATTCGGACCAGGCAATGAAATACTATGAAACCCCTCTGATGATTTTCCTAACAGATGTAATGTGACATCATCAGAATATCTCCACTCGCTAGTCATATCATCTGTTACTACCATGGATAATAATGATGTAATGTGACATCCTCAGAATCTCTCCATCTCCAGTGACATCATCTGTTATTACCATGGATAATAATGATGTAATGTGACATCATCAGAATCTCTCACCTCTCCAGTAAGCTGGAAGAGTATCTCTAGGGTGAGATTTAATACACTTTTTGCCACCTTGTTTCTGTCCTTCTCCATCTTTGATGAATCAATCCTGTAGGGACCTGAATGGAAAGAATATGAACCAATGTAAAAACCTCAAAAAAAAAAAAAACACTTATAAATAAACTTTACTGGAGATAATAAGGGGAAACATTTAAAAGTGTTTTGCCATTAGTTAAAATTGCTTCACAACCCGTGTCCTTCCTGGTTGTCGCTGACCAGGACATGTGACTGCTCTAGCCAATCACTGGCTATGAAAGGTCTTCACTGTGGCCAGTGATTGGCTGCAGCAGTCACATGTCCTGGTCCGCAGCAACCAGGAAAGATGGAGTGGTTATGAAGCAAGTCATGGGAAAACCCCTATAAGGAGATATTAAAAGGAACCTGTCAGAGTTTTATGAAGCACGAACTACAGGCAAATCAAATTCCTGACAGGGTTCTCCCCAACCCAGATTAGTTTGACTAATACCTGACCCAGGCAGGGAGAAGTCATCAGCGTCCGCCCCACTGACTCTTCTCCAAGTTCAGAGCTGCTTTTTACAGTCTTTTCTCTGAAGCGCTGCAGTGTTTTAGAGCACAATATAGATGTCTGCAATGTACATGCGTGTTGGGATGTATGTATGACAATCAGGCAGGTTCCCTTTAACCCCTTCCTACAGCCGTTTTACATCCCCACCACTATAGTACAATTGCTTTTTTTCTGCTAACAAAGCAGTATAAGAGCTTGTTTTTTTGAAGGGACAAATAGTTGTTGTTTTTCTATGGAACCTTTTAACCCCTTAGTGACCAAGCCTGTTTACGCCTTAATGACCAGGCCAAATTTTGCAAATCTGACACGTGTCACTTTAGCATGGAAAAACACCAGAAAGGTTTTGCATATCCAAGCGATTCTGACATTGTTTTTTCGCCACATATTGTACTTCATTTAGGTGGAAAAAAAGACCGATAGAATTTGTGTTTATTTATTAAAAGCGCCAAAATTGGGAACATTTTGAAGAAATCGTAATTTTTTCACATTTCCAACTGCAATATCTCAAATATGTGCAAACATAATATAGAAATTTTTGCTAAGATTTATATTTCCATCCGTTTACTTTACTTTGGGCGCACATTGGAAAAACTTTCGTTCTTTTTTTAACCATTTAGGAGACGTACAAATGTAACATTACTTTTCAGCATTTTGAGGAACACTTTGTTTTCCTACACCAATCCAAGATTGGAAAGGCTCATAGGAGTCAAAATGATAGATACCCCCACAAGTGACCCCATTTTAAAAACTACACCCTTTAACGTATTCACTGAGGGGTGTCATGAGTATTTTAACCCCACAGTTTTTTTTCAGGAGTCAATGCAATTTAGAAGAGAAAAACAAAAATTTCATATTTTTGCAAATATGTCATTTTAAAGACAGGACTTTTTTCTATAGTACACATGAAAATTAGGATTTGCACCCCAGAATGGATACCCCTGTTTGTCCCGTGCTCAGAAACATACCCATTGTGGCCCTAATCTTACGTTTGGATGCACAATGGGGCCCAAAATGAAAGGAGCAATCGGTGGCTTTCGGAACAGAAATTTTGCTTGAAGGAGATTTAGGCCCCATTGCCCACTTGTAGAGCCATTGAGTGACCAAAACTATGGAGAACGCCCACAAGTGACCCCATTTTGAAACGTAGACCCCTTAACGAATTTATCTAGGGGTACGATGACTTTTTTGACTTCATAGTTTTTGAATGAATCTAAGCCAAGCCGAAGGAAAAAAAATACGATTTTCATTTTTTTGGTAATTCTGTCATTTCAAAAGCAGTTTTTTTTGTACCGCACATATATGAATGAAGACTTGCACCCCAAAATGGATACCCCTGTTTGTCCTGTGCTCAGAAACATACCCATTGTGGCCCTAGTATTAGGCCAAAATGCACAATGGGGCCCAAAATGAAAGGAGCAACCGGTGGCTTTCGGAACAGAAATTTTGCTTGAAGGAGATTTAGTCCCCATTGCCCACTTGTAGAGCCATTGAGTGACCAAAACGATGGAGAACCCCCACAAGTGACCCTATTTTGAAAAGTAGACCCCCTAACGAATTTATCTAGGGGTATGATGACTTTTTTGACTTCACAGTTTTTGAATGAATCTAAGCCAAGCAGAAGGAAAAAATTATGATTTTCATTTTTTTGGCAATTGTGTCAATTTAAAAACAGTTTTTTTTGGAAAGTGTACATAGGAATGAAGATGTTCACCCCAAAATGGATACCCCCGTTTGTCCCGTGTTCAGAAACATACCCATTGTGGCCCTAATCTACTTAAAGGAAACATAGCTAGGCCTATAATGGAAGGAGCACCCGTTGGATTTCAGGGTACAACGGAATAAATTCCAGTCCCCATTGCCCACATGTAGAGCCACTGAGCGTCCAAAACGATAGAGAACCCCCACAAATGACCCCATTTTAAAAACTAGACCCCTTAACAAATTCATCTAGGGGTGTACTGCATATTTTGACCCCAAAGTATTTGAATGAATCTAAGCAAAGCAAAAGGAAAAAATTACGATTTTCATTTGTTTGGCAATTTTGTCAATTTAAAAACTGTTTTTTTTGTACAGTGTACATAGGAATGAAGACTTTCACCCCAAAATGGATCCCCCCGTTTGTCCCGTGTTCAGAAACATACCCATTGTGGCCCTAATCTACTTACAGGACACATGGCTAGGCCCATAATGGAGGGAATGCCCGCTGGATTTCAGGGCAGAACTGAATAAATTCCAGGCCCCATTGCCCACTTATATGGAAAAAAATTTGACTTCCTAAAAATAATCCCCCACCCCCGCCATCCCCATTTTTTGGCATTCCCTAAATATTAGATAAAGGTAATAATATAAACTGCGTTTTATGTCCGAAGACAGGGGTAATTACGGAGGCTGGTTGGATTGGGCACATGGGGCAAGAAAACCGGGTATCCCCTCCCCCCTCCTCTCATGTATTTTGGGGGGTATTTCGTAACCTCAGCGGCGGGGATGGGGTGTAGAAAGTGGCGCTGTGAGGCTTTGTAATCTTGCTGCGGTGCAGCGGTCTCACACAGAAGGCGCTCAACAAGCTGCTCCTGGAACTGCAGGAAGACGAACGTTCCTGGGGCTTCTTGTAAATTACGGATTACAGGTAGCGGTCTGAATAACGCCGGGCTCACGTAGGCGGAATCCGCTTGCCGAGGCCCGCAGCGGATCCCAGCTGTGAGCCAGGCTGTGACCCTGCGTACGGTTGCGTAATGTACTGCGCATAACTGCCTACTCACACAGGCGGTTTTCTGTTTGCATTTCCTGTGCCGTCGCTTAGAGATGACTCGGGTACCCGCAGCCCGTACACAATGTGTTTGCATATGGGGTGCGAGTATATCCGCGGTCATAGAGCACAAAGGGCTCTAGGTCGCGGATATTCGCGGTAAAATATAGCATGCTGTGTTCTGTTTCTGAGAGTGGATTATGTAATTCCGACCCGCTAATTGGGGGGGAATTGTGTAATCCAATGCATGCGATTGATCCGTGGATTACCGCTAATCAAGCGCATGCAGAACCCGTAATTCCTCTCTGGTCATGTGTGACCGGCCTAATGTTAGTTCGCTACTTTATCACGTGACCGGGGACCGCTCAATGAGGCCGTCGGTCACTGCTCCAAGCACTCAGCAACCATTGGTCACTGGGAGCAAGGAGATTTAAAATTTCCTGGGCTTCCCGGCTCCTGCGAATGTGTCCGGCATTTTGCCGGCGGGCGCATGCGCAGCAGCCGGAAGGGTCCATGGAGGATAATCGCATCTGGATTCAAATGCGGAAGCCTCCGAGAAGATGTTTCATCTTCCCCAACCGATCGCATCGGTGAGGGGAAATGAAACTGCCACTTTTTAAAGAACTTTTACGTGATCGCCATTATGCATTGGATAACGGCGATCACGTGACCAGTAACCGCTCACCGCGGCTCCCCGTGACATCTCCAGGCTCTTGGCTACCTTTTGTAGCCAGCAGCAGGGAGATTTTATATTTCTTGGGCAATATTTCACTTTTGCGCATGCGTCCGCCATCATGCTGACGGGCGCATGCGCCGAAGCTGGGGTAAGATCCGTGGATCAACATCCCACCAGGGAACAAATCCGGGACCTTGGGTACGTAATTTCATCCCCCCTTACGGATACGATCCATAAGGGGAGATGAAACTTTAACTTTTTAAACTTTTTTTTACTTTTAACTTTTTTTTTTTTTTTTTTTTTTTACTTTTTAACTTTATATGATCACCGTTATCTGATGGATAACGGTGATCATATGACTGGAAACCGCATACAGCGGTCCCCAGTCATATCTCCCTGCACTCGGCTATCTGTGACAGCCGGGTGCAGGGAGATTTTGAATTTGCCGGGCTCGCCGGCTTCTGCGCATGCGCGCCGCATAGGCACATCGCAGAAGCCAGTGGGGGGTCCCGACACCGGCCGGAGGACATCGGCGGACCTGAGGTGAGTATTTTCACCTCCCCTCATGGATCTGATCCATGAGGGGAGGTGAAACTTTTCTTTTTTTACACTTTCTTTCACTTTTCCGCGATCGTCGTTATTTATTGTATAACGGCGATCGCGGTATCGGGGACCGCTCACTGCGGTCCCCGCTGACATCTCCTGCCTCCCGGCTACCTACAGGAGCCGGGAGCCAGGAGATTTTAAGTCTCCCGCGCCGCCGAGCCTTCTGCGCATCGGCTGACGTAATGCCGCCTGGCGCGCATGCGCAGAAGGACGGCTACGGCGCCCGGAGCATCGGGACAGCGGGGAGTCGTGCGGCGGACCTCGGTGAGTAATTTCAGCTGCTCCGATGGATCCCATCCATCGGAGCAGCTGAATCTTTAACTATTATTGCACTTTTATTTACTTTTTTGCGATCGGCGCTATCCATTGCATAGCGCCGATCGCAATGCCGGGGGGGGATCCGAACAGCCCGGGATGACAGCTCCATGCTGTCAGCTACCTGCGGACACCAACAGCATGGAGCTGTCACGTCCACAGCCCGAGGGGCATTATTTTCTGCAGGACACATGTTTTTACGTCCTCAGAGAATAAAGCCCACTTCGGGAGGACGTAAAAACACTATGGGCTGGTCGTTAAGGGGTTAATGTATGGAGAACTTTTAAAAATATTTTATTAGAAATTAATTAGAAAAGTTTTTGGGGTGAAATTATTTTAAAAAACATAATTGAGGCATAGTTTTTTTAGTTTGGTTTTAATGACATCGCTGTGCAGTAAATGGACACATTCTTCTTATTTAGTGTTTTGGTGTGAATATGGCAATGCCAAAGCTCTATAATTACGGTTATTTTTTACTTTTCTTTTTAAAAAAGTTACCTTTTTTGTTTACACCTGCTTTCTGCGAAGGAAACTATATTTTGTATTAATGAGTTTGTTTTGTGTTTCAGCAGAACAGGGCTTCTGTAGGACATACGGAGAAGCAAGCAGGATGTTCTACAGAAACCCCACCCCCACACCAAAGTTGTGCTAACTCACCAAAGTTTGAACCCCAGAACTTTTTACATTTCCCTTTGGTGGATCTGTGGGAGATGTTGTTTATTGCCGGCTGAGCTGGAGTTTGTATTAGTGCTGTTTTAGGGAATATAGGACCTCTAGATACTTTTTTATTCCATTTTTGGGGAGACGAGGCGACTACAATTGAGCCATTCTAGCATTACTTTTTCTCTCTTACATAACATTCAATGTGTGGTATAAATAACATGCTACTTTAACCCTTTTCCTCCTGACCATGGATCTCTCAGGGAGGCATTCCTGTAGCTAATAACGTAGGTGGAACAACCTTGCTACTAATAGCTGTATCTCAGGCTTTATTGTGGCTGGAGGATCAATTTTATGCTGGTTGTAAAGCCAATAAAGTGGAATGTTGGTCCTGGCCACAATACAGCCTGAGATACAGGAGGGTGAATTGGGAGATGAAGTGACAGCTGCGCAGACCAGCAGCTCTCAGTCTTGTCATTCCTGGGTTGCTTTAAGCTTTATCTCAAGCTGTGTTGCACATAGAGTATCCATATTGGCCTTGTTTGAAATCCAAAAGTCTTAGAAAATCAAACCAGTTGTAACTTTTGGTGGGATGTCATAGAGCAGCCTTCGACTGCGTGGCAGCAGGTATATGGACAGATGTAGTCCCGGTGAACAGTTTGCCTATTTTTAAGCAAACATCAAAAAAGAAAAGAAAAAGGAAACCTAAGAAAAAAAAAAAGAAAAAGAACCAGACCTGCTATGACCACAGAGCTACACTTTGTCTCCTCTCTCATTCAATGAGGACAGGACGATTTGTGTGAGCTCTCCAGGAATAACATCAGTATATCTGCATATATAAAGCAGACCTCTGAAATACACATTGGAGACGCAGTAGAAGATGTGGGAGGGTCCTCCTGCACCACCAGCACAGCACATAGGACATCTTAGAGGGGTCGATCTCCGAATGCTAATTACTCCTGGAGCCAACACGTGTGGTGAAAAAGTTACTGAGTTTTTCTCTAATTCTCAGTGACAGCATTTGGACAAAGCTCCCCAAGCCATAAAGAAGGACTGCACCATTTTCTTCTTGAAGAAAGATGTTTCAGCCCAATCCATTTGGAACAGGAAGCCTAGTTTGTCTAGAAATAGTTTAAAGGGAGGGGCTGTATTCACATTTGTAAGATAGCCTTCAGATGTGCCACCGCCACGAAGTGTAAAAGTTTGCGAGCCCCTTTTGAACAGCGGTACTTACTTGGATCTAAATAGCCAAAAATCGCCCATATGGGCTTCTGCGGACAGAAAGTCGTCAGATGTGTAGTAGTGTAAGTATGGACTTGGGACCAGAAAGCTTGTATCAGAGGACAGGTCCATAGAGAGTGGAACAGATTGGCGTTTGGTGCCTTACATTTGAAACAATTTGAGGTAGGGTAGATTCCCATATAGTGACCTCTCACAGGGGTTAAATAAGATCTGTGGGCGACCTGCAGCCTAATCTCCCGGAATCTAGCCGAAGGTATTTGTGAGCCGAATTTATCCACGGACGTTACCCTGCGCATGCGCCTATCGGCAAAATGGCAGACGCATGCGTAAAAGCCGTGGATTGCCAGGGTAATTTAAAATCTAAGTAAAAACCAACAGTAGCTGAGAGCCTGCAGCAGTGACCAGTGGTCTCGCTGAGCAGTCGTCGGTAACGTGATAAAAAGGTAGCTGTTGCGTCCAACCGGACGTGCAATATCCAAACCAAACGAAAAGGCACAACTCTGCAAAGAAAACATAAAACTACGGGAAATCCTCTCCCTATAAACCCCTAATCCGGGAGGGGGCCCTGCCTACTCGGCGGGCCAATCGCTCTGACAGGTGCGGACCCGCACGCGTGCCTGGGCCACTGACAAGTCCCTATCAGGGAGCCCTAGAACAAAAGAAAGAGAAACAGAAAACCAAACAAAGAAGAAATAGGAACTTAGCTAGCACGGAGGAGTTTCAGCCAGGATGTGTTCCTCAGCAACTGTCCAGCGGCAACTGAAGCATTGACCAGCACTGGGGTCAGTACTAGCACTGCTTAAATAGGAGCAGAGCTACTCAGCACCAGGTGATGACTGACATTACTCTTGCAACCACCACACCCCTCAGCTCCAGGAGAGGTAGGAATACTGCTAAACCCTGGTCTGGCCTGAAAGCAAGGTGGGAACCTCCGAACGGCTGCAACAGTAGCGATCTACCTTAGGCCAATCTCACATGACCGGATAGGAAATATGGATCCCGCATGCATCTGATCCACAGTAATATGCAGATTAATCGCATTGGATTACACAATTACGCTCACATTAGTGGGTTGGAATTACGTTATCCACTCGCAGAAAACAGAACGCAGCAGGTTCTACTTTACTGCGGATATCGCAACAAAGAGCCCATTGTGCTCCATGGTGACAGATGTACCCGCAGCCCATACGTAACTACACTGTGTACGAGCTGCAGGTATCCGCGTCATCGCTAAGCGACGGTGCGGGAAATACAAACAAAAAAAGGTGTACTGCGCATAAATGCCTGTGTGAGTACGCAGTTATGAGCAGTACATTACGTGGCTGTATGCAGGGCCACGGCCGGCCTCACAGCTGGGATCTGCTGCGGGCCTCCACAAGCGGATTCCACCTACGGCTGCGTGAGCCCAGCGTTTTTCAGACCGCTACCTGTAATACGTAATGTACAAGAAGCCCCGGGAACGCTCGCCTTTCTGCAGTTCCAGGAGCAGCTTGTCGAGCTCCTTCTGTGTGAGACCGCCACACCTCAGCAAGATTACGAAGCCTCACAGAGGGCCACTTTTTACACCCCATCCCTGCCACCGAGGTCATGAAATACCCCCCAAAAAGGATGATAGGAAGGGGGGATACCAGATTTTATTGCCCCAAGTGCTCATCCCAACCAGGCCCACCATAATTACCGCTGTCTTCGGAAATACCACACAGTTTACATTATTACTCTTAGCTAAGATTTGGGGAACGTGTGTGTGTGGGGGGGGGATTATTTTAAGGAAGTCAATTTTTTTTCCGTTCAAGTGAGCAATGAGGCCTGAAATTTATTCAGTTGTGCCCTGAAATCCAACGGGTGTTCCCGCCATTACAGGCCTAGCCATGTGTCCTGTAAGTACATTGGGGCCAAAATGGGTATGTTTCTGAACACAGGGCAAACAGGGGTATCCATTTTGGGGTGAAAGTCTTCATTTATATGTGTGCTGTAAAAAAAACTGTTCTTAAAATGACAGAATTGTCAAAAAAATGAAATCGTCATTTTTTCCTTCTGCTTTGCTTAGATCTCTTTAAAAATTGTACGGTAAAAATACACAGTACACCCCTAGAGGAATTAATTAAGGGGTCTTGTTTTCAAAATGGGGCCATTTGTGGGGGTTCCCTATGGTTTTGGCCGCTCAAGTGCTGTACAAGTGGGCAATGGGGCCTAAATTACCTTGATGGAAAATTTCTGTTCTGAAAGCCACCGACTACTGCTTTCAGTTTGGGCTCCATTGTGCATCCAGACATAATAATAGGGCCACAATGGGTCTGTCTCTGAACACAGGACAAACAGGGGGATCCATTTTGGGGTGCAAGTCTTCATTCATGTGTGTGTTGCACAAAAAAGCTGGTTTTATAATGACAGAATTGCCAAAAAACAAAAACCACCATTTTTTACTTCTGCTATGCTTGAATTTATTAAAAAACTGTGGGGTCAAAATGGGCATTACACCCCTAGATAATGGGGTCATTTGTGGGGGTGCTCTATCATTTTGGCACTCAAGAGCTCTCCAAGTGTGCCATGGGGCCTAAAATGCCTTCAAGCAAAATTTCTGTTCTGAAAGCCACGGGCTGCTCCTTTCGGTTTGGGCTTCGTTGTGATTAGGGCCATAATGAGTATGTCTCTGAACACAGGACAAACAGGGGGATCCACTTTGGGGTGTCAATCCTCATTCTCATGTGCACTATAGAAAAAAATATGTCTTTAAAATAACATACTTTCAAAAATTTTATTTTTTCTCCTTTAAATTGCATTAACTCCTGACCCCCTCAGTGAATACCTTAAAGGGGTTGTCCCGCGCCTAAACGGGTTTTTTTTTTTCAATAGGCCCCCCGTTCGGCGCGAGACAAACCCAATGCATGTGTTTAAAAAAAAACAAACGTTTAGTACTTACCCGAATCCCCGCGCTGCGGCGACTTCTTCCTTACCTTACTAAGATGGCCGCCGGGATCTTCACCCACGATGCACCGCGGGTCTTCTCCCATGGTGCACCGTGGGCTCTGTGCGGTCCATTGCCGATTCCAGCCTCCTGATTGGCTGGAATCGGCACACGTGACGGGGCGGAGCTACGAGGACCAGCTCTCCGGCACGAGCGGCCCCATTCACCAGGGAGAAGACCGGACTGCGCAAGCGCGTCTAATCGGGCGATTAGACGCTGAAATTAGACGGCACCATGGCGACGGGGACGCTAGCAACGGAACAGGTAAGTGAATAACTTCTGTATGGCTCATAATTAATGCACAATGTACATTACAAAGTGCATTAATATGGCCATACAGAAGTGCTGAACCCCACTTGCTTTCGCGGGACAACCCCTTTAAGGGGTGTATTTTTTAAAATGGGGTCATTTGTGGGGGGTATCTATCATTCTGACACCCATGAGCCTTTACAATCCTGGCTTGGTGCAGGAAAACAAAGTGTTCCTCAAAATGCTGAAAAGTAATGTTAAATTTGTACGTCTGCTAAAAGGTTAAAAAAAAACAACAAAGTTTTTCAAATGTGCGTCCAGAATAAAGTAAACAGAAGGAAATATATATCTAGCAAAGATTTGTACAGTATGTTTGCACATATTTGAGATATTACAGTTGAAATATCAAAAAAATAACAATTTTTTCAACATTTTCCCAATTTTGGCACTCTTAATAAATATTCACAAATTCTATTGGAGTATTTTTACCACCTAAATGAAGAACAACATGTGGAGCAAAAACTGTGTCAGAATCACTTGGATATGCTAAACCTTTACGGTGTTATTCTATGTTAAGTGACACATGCCAGATTTCCAAAATTTGGTCTGCTCATTAAGGCGCAAACAGGCTTTGTCGCTAAGGACTTCACAGAGGGGGCAGTATAGAGTCAACTATTCACGTCTGTGAATTGGGCTTATATTTCCTAGTTCACGTCTGTGAATTGGGCTTATATTTCCTAGTTTCACGTCTGTGAATTGGGCTTTGTCGCTAAGGGGTTAAAGCTCCAGTGTGACTAGTGCATGGCGGGAAAGAAAAAAAGAGAATCTGATATAAGAAAAAAATCTATATGGGAGAATGAATGTCGTGCGTTAGAACATGCCCCACTTTCCCCTTCCTCAGCTATGATCCTGCTAAATACATCCATTACCTGGTGATGGGAGCGCCTGGTGGGTCTCCATCATGGCGTCCTTGTAGAGATCCTTGTGTCCTTCTAAATACTCCCACTCCTCCATGGAGAAATAGACAGCAACATCCTGACACCTTATAGGAACCTGACAACACAATATACAGTCATTACCCAGAAGCCTCCAGTGCTGTTACTGTATAATGTCCCAGCATTCCCTGCCACGTCACCTCTCCAGTCAGCAGCTCAACCATCTTGTTGGCGAGTTTTAGAATCTTCTGGACATTGATGTCCTCATGTATCAGGGGGTGAGGTGGGGACCCAGGGATTGGGCTCAGGGGTCTTCCCCATCCCTCACACATGGGAGCCCAACAGCCATCACTAGATGTCTTCTTCACTACTGTGTAATCCTGTATATGGGCAGACATTAATACATATCAGTACAGACATTTCCAGAGTCCATCACCTATCCAGTGACATCATCTGTTATTACCATAGATAAGAATGATGTAATGTGACATCATCAGAATCTCTCCCCTCTCCAGTGACATCATCTGCTAGGACCATAGATAAGAATGATGTAATGTGACATCATCAGAATCTCTCCCCCTCCAGTGACATCATCTGTTATTATCATAGATAAGAATGATGTAATGTGACATCATCAGAATCTCTCCCCTCTCCAGTGACATCATCTGCTATCACTATAGATAAGAATTATGTAATGTGACATCATCAGAATCGCTCCCCCTCCAGTGACATCATCTGTTATTATCATAGATAAGAATGATGTAATGTGACACCATCAGAATCTCTCACCTCTCCAGTAAGCTGGAAGAGTATCTCTAGGGTGAGGTTGAATGCACTCTCCGACATCTTGTTTCTGTCCTTCTCCATCTTTGATGAATCAATCATGTAGGGGCCTGAATGGAAAGAATATTGTTAGGGAAATCATCAGAGGGGTTTCATAGGGTTTCATTGCCTGGTCCAAATCCTATGAGAAGTCTATAGACAGATCACTGACACATGACACAGTCAGTATCATCCAACAATGAAGCTCTTCTGAGTTAATTACAAGGCAGACAATGTATATATAAGTGGACTTAGGTATGGTCAGAAATACATGCCCCCTTGTACTCATAAGAACTCATGATTGGCTCTAGGTGCTAATGGTTTAACATACGTTAACGCCTCAAGGTATAATGAAAACAAAGATCTGGTACCGTGTTAGCCAGTAGAGCAAAATGTGATTGTTCTCAGCAAGAGAAACGACGTAATCTTGTAGATATGATACCTTTTAATGGCTAACAAAAATACATGATGTAATAATAGCGAGCTTTCGTACCAACGCAGGGTACTTCTTCCGGCTTAAATGGATTGGATCTGAAGAGGCATGCATATTTATACACACTTATAACATACATACTTATGACAAGGCACAGATATGGATGGGATTGGTTCGCACTTAAAAGGAATTCTGCAAACCAGAAAACAAACTTTTTTTGTCTAGGCACTGATAGCGGAGTGAAAGTTTTATGGTCTCTAAATTACTGTTGGAGGGGGGGAAAAGGTCAACAGGCTCGAATTGTTATAAGAGATACACAAACATTTTTAGCTAAATACTGATAAGGGAGTGAAAGTTAATGGTCCCTGAATTACTGTTGATGGGGGTCTTATCTGTGCAATCAAGTCTCACACTTCCCATTCACGCATAAATCCTGGGGAATAATTTAACCCCGTATTCAGCGTGTCAAAGGTTGTTATCAATTTATACTCCCAAATTCTTCTGTGGTTTTGTGACTTGAAACCACCCTTCAATATCAAAACTCTCATATCTCCTATGTCATGTCCGTGGTTAGAGAAGTGCTCGGCCACAGGTAATTCTCTTCTTCTGTGTTCAATCGTGTGGCGATGAGATCTCATCCTGGCTTTGAGTTTCTGTCCTGTTTCTCCAACATAAAGACCCCCAACAGGACATTTACTGCACATGATCAGGTACACCACATTGGACGAGGAACATGTAAATGTCCCTGGGATCTTATAGTCCTGCTGTGTGTTGGGGATCCGTATCCTGTCCGCAGTCAGTACATGTGAGCAGGTCTTACAGCTCCTTACATTACAGGGATAAGTTCCTTTTTGTGTGTCAGAGGGTAATGCACTCCTGATTATAAAGTTCCTCAAGTTAGGAGGTTGCCTGTAACACAGAAGCGGAGGGTCCGGGAATATGGTTTTCAGACGGTCATCCTTGTGCAGGGTATGGTGGAGTTTTCTTGCGGTTTTCCTTAGTACCTCTAGTTGCGGATTGTAGGTCACTACTAGAGGCACACGATTGTTTCTTTCCTTCTCCTTGTATTGGAGTAGTTGACTTCTGGGTATCCTGGTGGCTCTGGTGATTTGGTCATCAATTGAGGTGGGATGGTAGCCCTGATTTATAAATGTTCTTTTAAGATGGTACAAATGTTCCTCTCTGTCTGTTGGGTTGGAGCAGATCCGGTTGTATCTGATGGCCTGGCTGTAGACAATGGACTTTTTGATGTGTTTAGGATGGAAACTGTCCCATCTGAGGTATGTGGGCTGATCAATCGGTTTTCGGTACAGGGATGTCTGTATTGAGTTATTTGAAATCTTTATGGTGGTGTCCAAAAAGTTGATTTCTGTATGCGAGTAGTTTAATGTCAGGTTTATGGTGGGGTGGAATGCATTGAATCTTTCATGGAATTTTATTAATTCTTGTTCGGTGTTGGTCCAGATGATCATGATGTCATCAATGTAGCGGAAGTAGGCCAATGGTTTGCTGGGGCAAGAGGCCAGAAAGTCACTCTCCAGTTTTGCCATAAAAAGGTTGGCATATTGCGGTGCCATTTTACTGCCCATGGCAGTCCCTGTGAGTTGCAGGAATTTCTCTTTGCCAAAGGAGAAATAATTGTGTGTGAGAATGAATCTTGTGAGTTGTAGCACTGCATCAGAGGCGACCCCATTGGCCTCAAGGTGCGCCTGGCAGGCAGTCAGTCCATCCTCGTGTGGGATGTTGGAATATAAGGATTCCACATCCATAGTGGCCAGGATGGTGCCATTGGGGAGGGGACCTATGGTTGACAGTTTGTTCAGTAGGTCCGTGGTGTCTTGCAGGTAGCTGGTTGTGTTTCTCACCAGTGGTTTGAGGATGCCTTCCACCCATCCTGAGATTCCTTCAGTGAGGGTTCCCACACCTGAGATAATCGGTCTTCCTGGGTTGCCAGCTTTGTGTAGTTTTGGAAGCATGTAGAATGTCCCCACCTTGGGGTTCTCCGGTATCAAGTCCAGAAGTTTTGTGGAGCCCACAGACAGGCTTCTAATGACCCTTCTCAATTCCCTCACATATTTCTGAGTCGGGTCTTGATTCAGTTTAGTGTAGTATCTGGTGTCCGTCAGCTGTCTGTTTGCTTCCTTTTTGTAGTCCGATGTGTTCATGAGGACTATAGCACCACCCTTATCTGCAGGCTTAATTGTGATTTCCTTGTTGCTCTTAAGTGCATGGATGGCCCTTCTTTCCTGCATATTGATATTAAATGTTTCACTTCCATGCTTGTCCAGTATAGTGGATTGCACTGCATGCCTAAAGGAGTCTATGTATTTGTCCAAAGTGCGACTCCGGCCAGGAGGGGGCGTCCAATCAGACTTCTTTTTGGCCCCATGTTTATCCTGTGTTTGTGTGCTTGAAAGGCCTGTGTCCTCTTTATCATGAAAGAATTCTTTCAGTCTTAGTCTTCTGAAATATTCCTCCATGTCACTACAAAGTTCTGTTTTGTCAAGTGTTTTAGTGGGACAGAATGAAAGTCCCCTGGAGAGGACACTGAGCTCCACCTTACTGGGGTTGACACACAGGGACTGCCATGGGCAGTAAAATGGCACCGCAATATGCCAACCTTTTTATGGCAAAACTGGAGAGTGACTTTCTGGCCTCTTGCCCCAGCAAACCATTGGCCTACTTCCGCTACATTGATGACATCATGATCATCTGGACCAACACCGAACAAGAATTAATAAAATTCCATGAAAGATTCAATGCATTCCACCCCACCATAAACCTGACATTAAACTACTCGCATACAGAAATCAACTTTTTGGACACCACCATAAAGATTTCAAATAACTCAATACAGACATCCCTGTACCGAAAACCGATTGATCAGCCCACGTACCTCAGATGGGACAGTTTCCATCCTAAACACATCAAAAAGTCCATTGTCTACAGCCAGGCCATCAGATACAACCGGATCTGCTCCAACCCAACAGACAGAGAGGAACATTTGTACCATCTTAAAAGAACATTTATAAATCAGGGCTACCATCCCACCTCAATTGATGACCAAATCACCAGAGCCACCAGGATACCCAGAAGTCAACTACTCCAATACAAGGAGAAGGAAAGAAACAATCGTGTGCCTCTAGTAGTGACCTACAATCCGCAACTAGAGGTACTAAGGAAAACCGCAAGAAAACTCCACCATACCCTGCACAAGGATGACCGTCTGAAAACCATATTCCCGGACCCTCCGCTTCTGTGTTACAGGCAACCTCCTAACTTGAGGAACTTTATAATCAGGAGTGCATTACCCTCTGACACACAAAAAGGAACTTATCCCTGTAATGTAAGGAGCTGTAAGACCTGCTCACATGTACTGACTGCGGACAGGATACGGATCCCCAACACACAGCAGGACTATAAGATCCCAGGGACATTTACATGTTCCTCGTCCAATGTGGTGTACCTGATCATGTGCAGTAAATGTCCTGTTGGGGGTCTTTATGTTGGAGAAACAGGACAGAAACTCAAAGCCAGGATGAGATCTCATCGCCACACGATTGAACACAGAAGAAGAGAATTACCTGTGGCCGAGCACTTCTCTAACCACGGACATGACATAGGAGATATGAGAGTTTTGATATTGAAGGGTGGTTTCAAGTCACAAAACCACAGAAGAATTTGGGAATATAAATTGATAACAACCTTTGACACGCTGAATACTGGGTTAAATTATTCCCCAGGATTTATGCGTGAATGGGAAGTGTGAGACTTGATTGCACAGATAAGACCCCCATCAACAGTAATTCAGGGACCATTAACTTTCACTCCCTTATCAGTGTTTAGCTAAAAATGTTTGTGTATCTCTTATAACAATTCGAGCCTGTTGACCTTTTCCCCCCCTCCAACAGTAATTTAGAGACCATAAAACTTTCACTCCGCTATCAGTGCCTAGACAAAAAAAGTTTGTTTTCTGGTTTGCAGAATTCCTTTTAAGTGCGAACCAATCACATCCATATCTGTGCCTTGTCATAAGTATGTATGTTATAAGTGTGTATAAATATGCATGCCTCTCCAGATCTATTCCATTTAAGCCGGAAGAAGTACCCTGCGTTGGTACGAAAGCTCGCTATTATTACATCATGTATTTTTGTTAGCCATTAAAAGGTATCATATCTACAAGATTACGTCGTTTCTCTTGCTGAGAACAATCACATTTAACGCCTCAAGGCACGGAATTTCCAGGAATAGAACCTCAGTTCTGTATAAGCTGTCCTAGCAGTTTCTATAGGTGTGGAGGATTAGAAACTGTTATCTCTAGACATTCCTAAGCCATGACAGGATATAGAGGGACTGTGAGCCTATTCACATACCAGTGTAGAACACCAACTGAGTTACTCATTTAGATGCTGGTTATCCACTGATGAGGTCTAAGATATGCTAGTATCTACATATATTATATAAATATATATATATATATATATATATAAATATATATATATATATATATATATATTGTGAGACAGTGACGGGCAAAGTACTGGAGGGCAGATGTATTTCGCCTAGGATGCTCTCCTATGAGGTTTTAGGGAGCACGTGGGCAGATACGTGCCACCGAGCAGCCTGGGCTCGGTGGAGGAAGCAGGCAGTTGTGTGTCAGTAACATTAAGTTACTGACACGTTGTAGTTGGTAAGTGGCTCTAAGCCGCATAATCCGGGCCGGCTTTTCCTGGAGTGGTCGAAGTGAAGGGTGGGATGGCCACTCCCACGTACCAGGTGAGGCTGGTACCAGGCCTTATAAAGCCTGGACCTGCTGGTCCTAGGAGAGGAGTGCTGAGACCTCTGCAGGTCTGAGAGCCAGGCTGGCTGTGCGCAGCAAGCGGTCGTTTTTGCAAGTGAGTAGACAGGGTCGGTCTATGTCTAGTCAGTGCTCAGATGAGCGTGCTCAGATGAGCAGGCGTTACTTTATGTTGGCCTGGTGTTAAGGCCTGTTTTTGCTTTGTTTTGCGCTGAACTAAACTCAGGCGAAGCCTGGACTACGAACTTTATCCAGAGTGTCACTGTTTCTGACTGTTTACGCCCAGATTGCTACCTGTCCTAAGGCTGAGCCCTCACATATGGTGTTTGGATGTGGGCAACGGTCCTAAAGAGACATACACCTATTAGTGGACTTTCTGCTGTAGCAGCTGGAGAACCGTTGCTAAGGGCAACCGCCCAAGGGATTGACTGGAGAGTGCTGTAACCCCCCATGTCCTGGGTGAAAGCTGCAACAGCGCAGCAGTCAGATACAGCCAAGGTGGAAGAACTAATGAAACAGTTGACGCTGATGACGGCGACCCAGCTAAAGGTCCATGAGCAGGCCATGAGAGCTCAGGCCGAAACTAATGCTCTCCTGGCGGAAGCCAATCATTTAGCCTTGCAGGAGCAACAGCGGGTTAACCAGCAGCTGCAAGAGCAAGTCCTGGCGGTGACGCAAAGTGTGCAGAAGTCGTCTGGTTCGCTCCCCACCACCCGTACCGCGGTACAGGCGTCCTTACAAAAGATGGCGCCCACCGATGACGCTGAGGCCTATCTTGCTGTCTTTGAAAGAGTGGCAGAAAGGGAGAAGTTACCGGCGCCTCAGTGGGCTGAGGTAGTATCGCCTTTCCTGACGGGGGAACCCCAAAAGGCCTATTTTGACATCGGTGAGCAGGATGCCAAGGACTATACTAAACTTAAGGGCGAGATCCTGGCATGCTTGAGCGTGGACACCAATGTGCGGGCCCGACGTGTACACGCCTGGACTTTCGTTGACAACCTGCCAGCTCACTCCCAGATGTACAACCTGTTCCACCTGGTGAGAAAGTGGCTGCAACCGGAGGAGTCAACCCTGGCAGAGATCGTGCAAAAAGTGGTTCTGGACAAATTTATCCGCTCGTTGCCCCCCACAATCCAGTGCTGGGTGGAACAAGGGGGCTCCCAGGACGTGGAACAACTCGTGAGCCTCGTCGAGAGGTATAAAGCCACGGAGGACTTATTGCAAGCCGTGCCTCCTGGATGCTCCAACCTCGGGAACAGCAAGTCGACCGGATCACCTGGTAAGACTGTTCCGTATGTAAGGGGTGTCAAAAGTGTCCCAAAGGGAGGCGGCTCAGAGGGGGATCGTTTGGGACAGAAGAGGAGTCCCAAATGGACAGTCTGGTCTTGGGTAGACCCCCAAGGAGACCGGGCCCCCATACTGTGTTGGCGCTGTCATGAGCCCGGGCATATTGCCGCCAATTGTCCCCTTACCGTGGAGCCAATGGACTGTGACTCTGCCCGGCGGAGGTCAATGTTCGCACGGCCAGTATGCTCTGCAGAAACAGTGTCAGAGACTGATCGCCCCTTATGCCACATAAAGGTGAACGACTTTGCGGTGACAGCTCTACTGGACTCGGGGAGCTTGGTTACACTGGTGCACTCCAGCTTGGTCGATCCCACCACCGTCACCGGCCGTCGCATGGGCATTGTATGTGTGCATGGGGACACCAAGGAGTATCCTATTGCCCCTGTAAGACTTGAGACTTTGTGTACTTACCACTCATGAGGTGGGTGTCGTAAGGTCCTTAAAGGGGTTGTCTCGCGGCAGCAAGTGGGGTTATACACTTCTGTATGGCCACATTAATGCACTTTGTAATATACATCGTGCATTAAATATAAGCCATACAGAAGTTATACACTTACCTCCTCCGTTGCTGGCGTCCCCGTCTCCATGGTGCCGTCTAATTTCAGCGTCTAATCGTACGATTAGACGCGCTTGCGCAGAAGGGTCTTCTCCCTCCTGGTTGGTCCGGGCACGAGCGGCGTTCTGGCTCCGCCCCCTTCCACGCGTCATCGCGTAGCTCCGCCCCATCACGTGTGCCGATTCCACCCAATCAGGAGGCTCCCGAAATCTACATAGATTGCGGCATGTAAGGGGTTAACAGCGGGGTCGCTTTCCTCATGCACCCCCGTTGTGGCATCAGGGGGTCGGCTATCAGTTATCTTTTCCCAAGCATTTCTCAACTTGGAATAAACCCTTCAGAAAACCCTTCTGTGCCCAAGGCTGCCTTCACACTGGGGATAACATCACACGATGCGAGAGCGCGGAACCGCAGAATTAGGGAACCATTCCTGCCATGTGCAGTGGGGAAAAAGAAAACATGGCAGCCTGTCCCATCTTTCTGGGTATTCCCTATGGAGACTCCTTCTATTTCCCAGGTTTCCCTATGAAGTCTCCTTTTTATCCAATCACAATGCACGAACTTGCGACTTGCCTGCGATGCGTTTTTAACATTAGAAATTCCTACTGTCTATTGCAAGAAAAATGTGCGAGAAAAAAACGCAAACCGCAGCGATCTTCGTAATAAAAAGCATCGCTGACGCTCAGATGTCTCATAAGCAACATTGCGATTTACTCACAGCTAAATGGCGCTCGTCAGTGTGAGGACGCCCTAAAAAAGACCCCAAAAGAACTTGTAAAGAAACAGATTTAGCTGATGGCTTAGAAAAGATAACTGTAAACTAAACTGGAGCAACCAATGTCAGGCAGCTGCTGCCAAGGCAGATAGGATATTGGGGGCCGTAAAATGAGGTCTACGGGCGGATGACGAGAACATTATTCCGCCTCCTTACCGATCACCGGTCAGACGACACATGGAATACAGTAGACTGTTTGGGGGCCCCGGTACTTAAGAAGCACATATCTGAGGATGAGTGGGATCGAAGGCGACAACTAAAGTAATACCTGGAAGGGCGGACTACAATACCCAGAGAGGTTATCAAACCTAAAATACTGCTAGGATACATAAAAGAGCGGCGACAGAAGAGACAGAACAGGTAAATGGTTAATCAGCAGCAAATAAATAGTGAGGCAACCCAACAGGGTGAGGAAGATCAGACGCCACAGGAGGGTCCGAACCGCGATCCACACAGTATCAAACATATAATATGAGACTCACAGCAGCAATAATACGGAGCGGAGTAAAAATATAATTCTATATTCCTCCATATCCAATAAAAAGAAAACGTTTCCACCTGGTGCAGTCCTTATAAAGCTCTGATAAATGTCATGAATGAAACAATATAGTATATACATCAGATAGTGGTGACGGTAGTGACAGAATAGTGACCGGTGACATCAGATAGTGGTGACGGTAGTGACAGAATAGTGACCGGTGACATCAGATAGTGGTGACGGTAGTGACAGAATAGTGACCGGTGACATCAGATAGTGGTGACAGTAGTGACAGAATACTGACCGGTGACATCAGATAGTGGTGACAGTAGTGACAGAATACTGACCGGTGACATCAGATAGTGGTGACAGTAGTGACAGAATACTGACCGGTGACATCAGATAGTGGTGACAGTAGTGACAGAATAGTGACCGGTGACATCAGATAGTGGTGACAGACTAGTGACAGGTGACATCAGATAGTGGTGACAGTAGGGACAGAATAGTGACCGGTGACATCAGATAGTGGTGACAGACTAGTGACAGGTGACATCAGATAGTGGTGACAGTAGTGACATAATAGTGACAGGTGACATCAGATAGTGGTGACAGTAGTGACAGAATAGTGACCGGTGACATCAGATAGTGGTGACGGTAGTGACAGATTAGTGACAGGTGACATCAGATAGTGGTGACAGTAGTGACAGAATAGTGACAGGTGACATCAGATAGTGGTGACTGTAGTGACAGAATAGTGACCGGTGACATCAGATAGTGGTGACAGTAGTGACAGAATAGTGACCGGTGACATCAGATAGTGGTGACAGTAGTGACATAATAGTGACCGGTGACATCAGATAGTGGTGACGGTAGTGACAGATTAGTGACCGGTGACATCAGATAGTGGTGACGGTAGTGACAGATTAGTGACCGGTGACATCAGATAGTGGTGACAGTAGGGACAGAATAGTGACAGGTGACATCAGATAGTGGGGACAGTAGTGACAGAATAGTGACCGGTGACATCAGATAGTGGGGACTGCAGTGACAGAATAGTGACCGGTGACATCAGATAGTGGGGACTGCAGTGACAGAATAGTGACCGGTGACATACGATCGGGTGACGGTAGTAACAGAATAGTGACAGGTGACATCAGATAGTGGTGACAGTAGTGACATAATAGTGACAGGTGACATCAGATAGTGGTGACAGTAGTGACAGAATAGTGACACGTGACATCAGATAGTGGTGACGGTAGTGACAGAATAGTGACAGGTGACATCAGATAGTGGTGACGGTAGTGACAGAATAGTGACCGGTGACATCAGATAGTGGTGACAGTAGTGATAGAATAGTGACCGGTGACATCAGATAGCGGTGACAGTAGTGACAGAATAGTGACCGGTGACATCAGATAGTGGGGACTGCAGTGACAGAATAGTGACCGGTGACATCAGATAGTGGGGACTGCAGTGACAGAATAGTGACCGGTGACATACGATCGGGTGACGGTAGTAACAGAATAGTGACAGGTGACATCAGATAGTGGTGACGGTAGTGACAGAATAGTGACCGGTGACATCAGATAGTGGTGACAGTAGTGACAGAATAGTGACAGGTGACATCAGATAGTGGTGACGGTAGTGACAGAATAGTGACCGGTGACATCAGATAGTGGTGACAGTAGTGACATAATAGTGACAGGTGACATCAGATAGTGGTGACGGTAGTGACAGAATAGTGACCGGTGACATCAGATAGTGGTGACAGTAGTGACAGAATAGTGACCGGTGACATCAGATAGTGGTGACGGTAGTGACAGAATAGTGACCGGTGACATCAGATAGTGGTGACAGTAGTGACAGAATAGTGACCGGTGACATCAGATAGTGGTGACAGTAGTGACAGAATAGTGACCGGTGACATCAGATAGTGGTGACAGTAGTGATAGAATAGTGACCGGTGACATCAGATAGTGGTGACGGTAGTGACAGAATAGTGACCGGTGACATCAGATAGTGGTGACAGTAGTGACAGAATAGTGACAGGTGACATCAGATAGTGGTGACAGTAGTGACAGAATAGTGACCGGTGACATCAGATAGTGGTGACAGTAGTGACATAATAGTGACCGGTGACATCACACACGTCTTCTATGGTCTAGATGGCGGATAGAGTTATGTCGCTCACCGGCGGATCCTCCGTGTTGCTCCCTACAATTTCTGCGTTCGCTCCGGACGTTCCGCAGGTTTTTCTCCTCTTCTACAACTTCTGACTTGCAGTGAATGTAATAAACAATGGCGCTGCTCTCCATAGACGGCGCTTCCCTGTGTGGGAGACTCACACCGACCTACAGATGACAACGTGCCGCCTACTTCCTGTCACTGCAGAAAGCCCCTGAGCTGCCGTCTGTCTGAGATCCCTCAGTGGGCCCCTTCCTCACAGCTCCTATAGGACTCAGTGGCCAGTGCAGGGTTACAGTGATTAACCCTTAAACTCCTAATTGTCCCCCCCTGCTGTGTGAGGAGCACATGTCACCTCTCAGGCAGTGAAAGGGTTACAGCTGGTAACTTCCAGCAGCGACTCCCATCATCCACCAGGGGGCGCCGGCTCCTTCATGAGGACCCATCATACGGCCTGCTGATGCCAGTAGGTCTCACAACCCTCCCATATCTCCACCGGGGTAGATGCTGGAATAGATGGGCTCCTAGGAGGTCTGAGCACAGGAAGTCACATGGTCTGAGGTCACATGACTGGAGGGGGAGGGGTTTACTAATGCAGTTCTGTGGAGAGAGGAGAAGAGGAGGCTGCTGGGAGGGCTGTGACCGGAATGGAGGACAACTTGTTCTTGCTGACTTCCAGGATTTCCCTTCCTCTGTGTGAGGATGCTGCCCCCTCCTGGTCAGATGATCCCTGTCCTTCACCCCCAGGATTCCTCTTCCTATGTGTAAGAATGCTGCCCTCTCCTGGTCGCATATTAGGAGTTTACGCTTCGGTAATTCGTGTTGCCGATTCCAGCCAATGAGGTGGCTGGAATCGGCACCACGTGACTACACAGCGTGCACGCGGATTGCCTTCAGCAGCCGTGCACTACACACTACACTTAAGCAGCACGGGGTTAGGGTTAGTGTTTAGGGTTACTGTTTAGGGTTAGGTTTAGGGTTGGGGTTAGGTTTAGTTAACCCTAAACCTAACCCCGTGCTGCTTAAGTGGAGTGTGTAGCGCACGTCTGCTTAACTGTACTGTGTAGTGCACACGGCTGCTGAAGGCAATCCGCGTGCACGCTGTGTAGTCACGTGGTGCAGATTCCAGCCACCTCATTGGCTGGAATCGGCAACACGAATAACCGAAGCGTAAACTCCTAATATGCCTCCTGGTCGGAGGGTCCCGGTCCTTCACCCCCAGGATTTCTCTTCCTCTGTGTGAGGATGCTGCCCCCTCCTGGTCAGAGTGTCCCGGTCCTTCACACCCCCAGGATTCCTCTTCCTCTGTGTGAGGATGCTGCCCCCTCCTGGTCGGAGGGTCCTGGTCCTTTACCCCCCCCCAGGATTCCTCTTCCTCTGTGTGAGGATGCTGCCCCCTCCTGGTCAGAAGGTCCTGGTCCTTTACCCCCCCCCCCCCCCCAGGATTCCTCTTCCTCTGTGTGAGGATGCTGCCCCCTCCTGGTCCCCGTCCCCCCCCAGGATTCCTCTTCCTCTGTGTGAGGATGCTGCCCCCTCCTGGTCAGATGGTCCCTGTCCTTTACCCCCAGGATTCCTCTTCCTCTGTGTGAGGATGCTGCCCCCTCCTGGTCGAAGGGTCCTGGTCCCCCCCCCCCCCCCCCCAGGATTCCTCTTCCTCTGTGTGAGGATGCTGCCCCCTCCTTGTCAGATGGTCCCTGTCCTTTACCCCCAGGATTCCTCTTCCTCTGTGTGAGGATGCTGCCCCCTCCTGGTCGGAGGGTCCCGGTCCTTCACCCCCCAGGATTCCTCTTCCTCTGAGTGGGGATGCTGCCCCCTCCTGGTCGGAGGGTCCCAGTCCTTCACCCCCCAGGATTCCTCTTCCTCTGTGTGAGGATGCTGCCCCCTCCTGGTCGAAGGGTCCTGGTCCCTCACCCCCCAGGATTTAGTATGCTCCTGTGTCCTCAGTGTAGATCCGGCTGCAGTAAAGGACT
The DNA here is from genome assembly GCF_035609145.1 of Eleutherodactylus coqui. Lineage (NCBI taxonomy): Eukaryota > Metazoa > Chordata > Amphibia > Anura > Eleutherodactylidae > Eleutherodactylus > Eleutherodactylus coqui. Next base: position 25,707,721 of record NC_089841.1, read on the forward strand.
CTTATTAGAGATGAGCGAACGTACTCGGATAAGCACTACTCGTCCGAGTAATGTGCTTTATCCGAGTACCTCTCCGCTCGTCCTGAAAGATTCGGGGAGCGCCGCTGCTGACAGGTGAGTCGCAGCGGGGAGCGGGGCAGAGCGGGCGGGAGAGAAGGAGAGAAAGATCTCCCCTCCGTTCCTCCCCGCTCTCCCCTGCAGCTCCCCGCTCCGCAGCGCGTCCCGAATCTTTCAGGACGAGCAGAGAGGTACTCGGATAAAGCACATTACTCGGACGAGTAGTGCTTTACCGAGTACGTTCGCTTATCTCTAACTCTTATCTAAGGGCCTTTTATACCAGCAGATACATCGCTGGTCGTTCAACCAGAAATCCTTCAGAATCGTTCCGTCTTTCACATTCGCCGTATAAGTGAGACGGAGCGACCGAGCGCTGATTAACCCTTTATACCTGCAGGAAATGAGCGAACAGTGAATGATTCTTGTTCTCCGTTCCATCGCCTCGCAGTCAGACATTGTCGCCCACTTTGCCTCGTTTACACAATCTCCTTTCTGTCTACAATTACCATTCGGGCGGCTTTTTTATCGCATAGAATTTACATGCGCAAAACGCAGAGAACAGAACCCCCCGATATCAGTAATTCATCAGCATTTGTTGTGTTTGTTAATGTGTTTCTCTTACATGTAAAGACTAGAACCTGCTCTATTGTGGGCATTTGTGTATTAAAGGTTTCCATAGAAGTCTATGGGGGAGCGCAGTTCGGCTAGGAGCATTTTGGTGCTCGCTCATCTCTACTCATTAGGCTAAATAGCTCTTTAACCCATTTAGGACCAAGCACTGTAAATATATGGCACCTGGTCCCTGGCTTTAAGGCCCATCCATATGTAAAACTATAGCGGGGAATAAAGCCTCTTTTTTTTTTTTTTTTTTCAAATCACTTTTTATTCAAGTTTTTGTCACACAAATATACAGAATATCAAAAGCAAGTAAAGTTTTCTATGACTGCAAGAAACAGATTTTCGTTTGATTCGAATTACAATCTTATGTCTAAATTCTAGCCATTTGCTTACAGTTACACTAAATAAACTTTTTGTCTCTCCTTCATCCCGGTTCTTCGTGCCGCCTAACTCTAGTTCTGAGACCAGGGCGGTGAGACAGAAACAGAAAATTCTCAATAAACAACTATACGAGGAAAGGGAGGGGTAATTGGGGAACAGGTGGGTAGGGGGGGGGGGGTTCAGGTAGTGGTAGTAGGAGGGGTACCTCCTTGAGAAAAGATGTCCAAGAGCCTCAAGCTACGCCATGGATTCCAGATTTTGGTAAATCTGTTGTGTGTGCCTTTATTCCAACTGGACAGCTCCTCGAGATTGAAGAGACTATCTACTCTTTCTCTCCATTGTTTCAATGAGGGGGGTGCTTCGCATTGCCAGTGCAGAGGTATCAGTGCTTTTGCTGAATCTATCAGGAAGGCCATCAATTTGTCCTTTCGGGGGTGGAATGTTGAGGAAGGCTTCCAAAGGAATAATATCTCTGGTGAGAGCGTAAAGTTTGGTTTAATTTTTCTCAGGATCTTCTCAACTCCCTTCCAGTAGGGTTTTAAAGGGGTACAGTTCCACCATAGGTGAAGGTATGACTCTACCTCTCTACCGCACCTCCAACATTTATCTTGGGATGCTAGTTTATAGGCGTAGAGCCACTGCAGGGTCTTATACCATCTTACAAGTAATTTATAGTGCGCTTCCTGAGCCGTGATACAGGGGGAGATACCAAATGATGTTGCTAATATTGAATTGATGTCCTCTTGGGATAGAGGAACGCCGAGCTCCTTCTCCCAGGAGCTAATGAAAGCTGGTTTAGTTATACTCTGAGGTACTATGTAGTGTTTTCGCAGTGGGGCAATTTTCCTTGATTTCGGGTCATTAGTGTTCCGAATAGTCTCAAAGGGGAGCATAGGTCTTGCCACTTTAAACCTTTTAATAAACTCTCCTATTACCCTGGTCACCATTGCTTGGTGTAAAAAGGACAGCTTGTGCGAGGGCATGAGGATTTGGAATATCTCTGGAGGGGATAGATGAGCTATGGAGAGTAGGTCCCCAATCTTGTGGGTTCTGAATTTATTCCAGATCGACTCCGTGACTGGGTCGGACCTAAGATCCAATAACTTGTGTATTGTGTTCAGTGGGAGGATTGGTGAGGGTGTCGGAGCCAGTCTTTCTCTCACCCCGTCCCATACTTCACACGGGCCTCTCAATAAGGGATTAAAGTTCTTTGCTCTGTAGCAATTTTTTACCGGTAGCCATATATCCCCCTCCGAGGCTTCCCTGTTGTATTGCAGGGCCATAGCTGAGAGTAACTTGTCTTCTATCGGGTTCACTAGATTCATCCAGTAACCTAACTGAGAGGCGCTATAGTATTCGCTTTTGTTAGGTAGATCGATGCCTCCGTCTGGCCCCCTCCTTATCATTAGGCTATAGGCCAATCTCGGCCTCCGTTGCCTCCATACAAAACCTGAAAAAATGGTGCACATGGTCTTAAAAAAGCTTGTCGGAAGGTGAATAGGAAGCATCCTTATTCTATATAACACAATGGGGAGGATATAGGACTTCAGGATATTCTTTCTGCCGAACCACGATATGACTGGTATATCATATGCTCTCAGAAGGTTTTTATTCTTATTTATTAGTGGTATGAAGTTAGCCTTGAACAGGTCTTCCGCTTTTTTTGTTATAATTACTCCTAAATAGTCCATTGAGACCTCTGACCACGTAAAGGAGGAGGATGTCGAGAGGGTATTGGAAAGAGCGTGGGGGATCGAGATATTTAGAACGGTGGATTTATGAAAATTAATTTTAAAATTTGAGATTTCTCCGAAGAGGTTCAGCAGTCCCACTAGCCTGGGGAGGCCCTCAATAGGGTTGGTGACCAAAAAAACAATATCATCGGCGAATGCCGCAGTGGTCAGTACCCTATCCCCAATCGATAGGCCTTTAATATTCTGATCTTGCCTCACCTCAACCAGAAGTGGTTCTAAAGCCAGTACAAACAGTGTGGGGGAGAGAGGGCAACCCTGTCGTGTGCCATTATTTATTTCAAATGGAGATGACATAATGTCATTTACTCTTAATCTCGCATGGGGTTTGGCATAGAGTGTAAATATAGCCAATACAAAATCAGGAGGTAAATTGTAGTTGAGCAGTACTCTTTTCTTATATGTCCAATTCACCCTATCAAACGCCTTTTCTGCGTCTGTGCTTACAAAGGCTAGGGGAATATGGTGGTTTTGAGCATATCGATCTGCGTGTAACAACCTATGACAGTTATCTTTGCCCTCTCTCCCCCTCACGAAACCTGTCTGCTCCCCATCGATCAAGGAAGGGACAAGGGCCTCAAGCCTCTTTGCCAGAAGTTTTGACCATAACTTTACATCCAAATTGATAAGCGAGATAGGCCTATAATTTCCGCAAAGTTTGGGGTCCTTATTATCTTTCGGAATAAGGGTAATATGGGCCTCCTGTGCCTGTCTAGGGAGTTCATTACCCCCCAATAATGCGTTGAAGAGGTCCATTAGCCTCGGTACCAACATTGTTTGCAGGGTTTTGTAATAAGCCCTAGTCAGTCCATCAGGGCCTGGACTTTTGTTAGGCGGGCAAGAATCTATCAGATTTTTCACTTCCTCTTGGGATACCGGGGTCAATAGAGATTCTGCATCCCGTTGGTCCAGTTTAGGCATATTTACCTTCTGGAGGAACTTATCAATTTGTTCTTGTATACTCTGATTCCCTCCCCCGGTGGGGGCTGTTTGTATATTGTATAGTTTTTTATAGAACAGCTGGAATTCTTTGGCAATTTCCTCAGAGGATGTGGCCATTCTTCCAGATGTGGTTTTGATAGAATTTGACAATTCTGATTGTGTTCTTGGCCCGGGCTTTTTTAATAAGTGATGTCATGAATTTGCTGCCCCTATTTCCTTGCGCATAAACGACCTGTTTCATAAAGAGGTTCTTTTTATTGAACCTCGATTCGAGGCAGAGTTTCAAATCTTTCCTTAAATCCTCTAATTTCTCCAGGTTGCCGAGAGTTTGCGAAAGTTTAACAAATTGTTCGAGTTTAGCTATTAGTCGGAGCTTATTATCTATATCTTTTTGTAATTTTTTCTTGACCCTGGAGCCTAGGGCAATCAAAAGTCCCCTAACATAGGCCTTATGGGCCTCCCAGACTGTGGGGGTGCCCACCTCTCTGTTTGCGTTAAGGCGAAAATATTCCTCAATCGCTTGGGAGAGACTTGCAACCTCCTCTTCAGAGTCCAATAATGATGGATTTAGTCTCCATCTCCATTCTCTGTAGGATGGGTGGATAGGTCTGAGCAGGACATGTATGGGGGCGTGGTCAGAGATAGTCAGAGGATCTTTTATGGCTTTATTTAGAGACTCCAGTAGTCCTTTGGATAGTAGCAAGTAGTCTAGTCTCTGAAAGGAGGAATGGACCGAGGAAAAGAAGGTGTAATCCCTCACCGAGGGGTTAAGGAGTCGCCAGACATCGACCATTCCTAATTCCTGGAGACCGCGGTTGAGTTTTCTTAATTTGACCTGAGACACCTGAGAGCAGCCCACAGATGAGTCTGGTAAGGGGTTGAGGGTGACATTAAAATCGCCCCCTAAGGGAGGGGGCGTGTCCTGACATCCCTTAATGGCGGACGTCTCTTACCGGAGCTCCGACAGTCTGACAGCAAACAGAGTGTATTAATATCTCCAACTGCCAGAAAACACCCTGGAAAACAAGCCACAGCCTTCTGAAACAGCAGAGCGCAAATTGATAGCCCGACCGACCCGTGAAGAGCGGGTAAGACGGGGGGAAAAGTGCCCGAATCTCAGCGCGGCCTACCAATCCCTGGGAGCAGCGGCAGGTGGGAAAACGAGAACCAAGACCCATCAGCGGCGCCCCTGGTCTATAGCCGGAGATCACCCCGCAAATGTGACTAAAGCACTCCGAGGCCATAAAGCTTCACTCAGTGACCCGACCGTCCAGCGGAACGCTGACCGGAGGGGAGGAGAACCCAGACTCCTCCACAGCCCACACATCCCTGAAAGCGGTAGCGGGCGGGAAACGAAAGCTGTGCACTGCCAGCGGAATCTCCATCAAAACACCCGCCAACCCCTGCAACAAAAATACTACAGAGCCGAAGGAACCATCCTTACCACACAGCTAGCAGGAGCTTCAGCGGCCGAATACTGCTCAGAAAGCAGCGACTGCAAAACCACCGATCCCCCGGCTCCCAGTCAGTGACAAAGACGCCATTAGCCCCCCTCTGCAGGCAGAGGTACTCCTGAGGGCCGCAGAAACACTCCGACCCTGAGAGGGAGAGAAGCTTCACAGCTGAGGTACGGCAGCTGGTCCTGCTGAGTGCCGGCAAGAATCCCCGTCTACCTGGGTGAGTCCTCTCCAGCTCTGCCACACCCTGCACAGCAGAGCCGGCAACATAAACATACAGAGGCATACTGCACAGTAAATATACCTATACTGGGACCCTAACCCAATCTACTGCTCACCCATCACTCTATAGCATAAGCTATAGAAAGGCAGAGAACCAAACGCTACGACCTGAGTGAATCCTTCCCAGCTCTGCTACACCCTGCACAGCAGAGCCTACAGCACATACACTCAGAAGCCACACAGCTAAGTGGTATACACCCTGCTGGGACAACTATTCTTCCCCTCAACCTGTGGGCATCCCAATCTCCAATAAGAAAACATAAATATTAGGAGCTGATCATCCACACTCTACTTGAAGTCCTCTGCTACACTCATTTGAGAATCTCCAGTGTATAAGCAACAAATAACAAACTCAAGACGAGCCCACTTTACACATACTATACAAAATAACACTCCTGATCCACATTACAACTATACAAAATGACTTACCAGACATAAAGGAACTACCAAACTTGGTCGACCCAATACTTGCCGTGGAAGAAAACTATTCCTTTTGCCACCATAAGAAATCTATACTGAAAACAAGAAAACAAGGACTCTGCTGCCACTTAGTGGCCGTCCTTGATATCGTTAAAGAAAAGCCACACCAGCTCCACTACTGTGATTTAATTAAGTACAAGGATATCCATACCCTTGCAACAAAAATAAACATCACACGCACTAATACTATAGTACGCAGCACAGAATTTAATAGAAGAAGCGACTTTAAACAACCAAAAAGATATCCTTCTAATGTACCCTTAGCCACACACAGCTCTGAACGGTGGCTGAACCCCCAAGTGGACCCCAAGCTCCTCACTACTAGAAACTCGAACAAGGGAGGAGAGAGGGAGACGAGAAAGAAGTGAGAGACAGGAAAGATGCCAAAAAGCATAACCATGCGCCCCACACAAACCAGAATGGGGAAAACTACCCAAACCCCACAATCGCATACCAAAAAAACATTAAAACATCAAGACACCACTACTTCCTCTGATGAAAACTCCCGCTCATCAATAGAGGAACCACAACTCTCACCACAATCAAACAGCGAAGAACTAAAACAAAACCCCACAAGTTGAGTTCCACTTCAACTCTCCCAGAAAATCTTTTAAACCAAATAGAATCGCTACTACAAAAAGAACTGTCCAAAACCTCCTCAGAAATAACAACTAAACTCTTGGGCGTAATCTGAGAGCTTAGCCAGAGGACAATCGCTCTTGAAGACAGAATGGACAATGCTACCATAGTCCTTGAATCTCACGAAAAAGACATAGAACAACTCCACGAGGAAATCCAATTCCTACATGATAAGCTAGAGGAAGCGGAAAATAGAGCCCGACGAGATAACATACGTATTCGTGGAGTCCCTGAATCGATAAAAGATCTGCAATCCACAATAACTGCACTATTCCAGGAACTCTGTCCCAGTATCCCGATCGACTGACTGGAATTCGACAGGATCCACAGAGCTCTGAGGGCGCCAAACCCAAATGGGCCCCCCAGAGATGTAATACTTAAACTCCACTTTCACCGTACTAAGGAACAGTTGATGCGCGCAGCTCGTTCCTCCCACAAACTAACCTTTCAAGGATTCGACTATCAACTATTCCCTGACCTGGCTCCATCAACCTTGTCGAAAAGAAAAGCACTAAAGCCATATCTGCAAATCCTACAAAAAGAAAAAATCCAGTACAGATGGGGCTTCCCATTTAAATTGACTTTTTCTTACCAAGACAAAGTGCACACGATACTCTCGCCAGATGAAGCCCAACGATGTTTTAAGGATCTAAACATCCAACAACCTCCATCACAATCGAACGCCACAGAATCACCACCTGTCTCTCCACCAACCTCAAGACCTACATCTGAAAGAAAGAACACAACAACCCCTTGAACACTAAACAGCCTCTTGAAGACGAAGCTCTGGTCACTATTTTATTTTTTTTTTCTTCTTCTATTTCTCTTTCCTATAATTAGCCCTCTACACTCCCATCTCCCTAACCTCCCTAGAGGTCCGCTTGAATTTTTCTAACTATGAACACTCAAGCCATAACCCACCTTATTCCAGAGCTGATGTGACGCCATCTCTGGAAACCATCTGGAAAACATGAGATTCTTTTGGCATACTGCCACCAAGGCAAATAAGCCTACAGTTCTTAAAACTAAATTTAACAGTTGGCCATTACCTGATTATCCCTTTCCCTTCTTTCTCGCTCCCCCCCACCAACCCCCCCTCCCATGGGGTGGAGAATCTGAGACGGCTCTCATTTTACATAAATTCTATCGCCGGCCATGGACCTAAAAATAATATCTCACAATGTACAAGGATTCAACTCCCCTCAGAAACGCTCTAAGGCATTCCGATACTACAAGAATAAACGGGCGGACATAATCTGCCTACAGGAAACCCATTTTCCCACAAATTCAACACCACGCTATTTATCCCCCCAATACCCTACATTTTACTCAGCAAATGCACCAACTAAAACTAAAGGAGTAACCATCTGCTTTAGCAGATCTGTCCCTTTCTCACTCTCCTCGACAATCGCGGATCCTGAAGGCCGCTACCTAATACTAACGGGCTCAATTCAAGATGTCCCAACAACTATTGTTTCCTACTATGCCCCAAACTCGAGACAGATTCAATTTTTCACAAAACTATTTGAAATAGTTGAAAACAATAAAATAGGCACGGTAATCCTCTGCGGAGACTCAAACTGCATTGTTGACCCGAGCCTGCACAGGAACTCCATCACCCTCCCAACTCATTCTCTACTACCTCAACACTCCATCTCCCACAATTTTAAATCTCTTCTCCAACAAAACCACTTAGTAGACATCTGGCGGGAAATAAACCCGACCACAAAGGACTACACACATTTCTCAGCACCACACTCATTATATAGGAGAATAGACCACATCCTAGTCCCTGACACTTTTGTACCTCAAATACCACAATCAAAAATACTATCAGTTCCGTGGTCTGACCATAGCCCAATGTCCATTATCTGCAACTCCCTAATGTCCAAACCCACAAACACATCTTGGATTCTTAATGAATCCCTCATTTCAACACCCGAAGTAATAAGCTTGCTAGGACCACAAATGGAAGAATATTTCCAAATAAATAGCCCATCCGTATCCTCCCACATTTCCCTTTGGGAAGCACATAAAGTAGTTATCCGAGGCCACCTGATACAAATAGCAGCACGACATAAACGAGAACGCCTAGCACAACAACAAAAACTGGAACAACAAGTCACCCAATTAGAAGAAACTGCCAAAAAACACCCAACTAAAAAAAATCTCCAAGCACTATCACACGCCAAAAACGAACTTGACCTCTGCCTCACTGATATAATAGAAAGAAAGTTACGCTGGCCTCGCCAATGGTTCTACGTCTTTAATAATAAACCTACTACACCACTTGCACGTAGACTCCGTTCGCACCCAGACACAAACTCTTTCTACAAAATACGTATAAACCAGAATAGAATAACAGCTAATCCACTCACTATAACACGAGAATTCCAAAAGTTTCTAGCAAAACTATATTCCCAACAACATACTATTCCGAAAGAGGAAATCACTTCTTACCTACAAGAAATACCCCTCCCCAGATTAGAGCCAACAGCCCTTGAATATCTGGCCTCCAAAATCACTCAAGAAGAGGTGACAAACTCTATCAAAACACTTAAAAGCAACAAACGACCAGGCCCAGATGGCTTCTCGGCCCCTTATTATAAGAAATTCTCCTCAATCCTTATTCCCCATCTGTAAACTACTTCAATGCAATAAAAGAAGGCAACCATATAGGCCAAACGGCCCTATTGGCCTCAATTTCCATGATACCGAAACCAGATAGAGACCCATTAGACATACAAAACTACCGCCCCATATCTTTAATAAATGTTGATGTAAAACTCCTTACCAAAATCCTTGCTATACATCTAAACACAGTTCTCCCCTCATTGATAGGAGGAGACCAAGTAGGATTTGTCCCAGGTCGACAAGCCCCAGACAGTATTAGAAGAATAACCCACCTTACCCACCTTTGCAAGACCAGGAAAATCCCAGCAATGCTTTTATCTTTGGATATAAACAAAGTTTTTGACACCCTGAGCTGGGACTACCTATTTTCAGCCCTTGATCAGTGGGGGCTCCCTGACGGGTTCCTTTCCTGGATTCGGATATTATATACTCACCCTAAAGCTTCTGTACGATATCGAGGCTTTTGCTCTGACACATTCCCGGTCCGTAGAGGGACTCGTCAGGGCTGCCCATTATCCCCGTTACTTTTCATTATGGCCATGGAACCCTTAGCCATTAAAATCTGTAACAATTCAAACATGAAAGGAGTCGAGCTTGCCTCAGTCCACCACAAACTCTCAATGTTCGCAGACGACCTGCTCATGCTCATAACCTCTCCCCACATCTCCTTACCCAACCTAGTTGGGGAGCTGTCCAGGTTCAGGTCAATATCAGGACTAAGAATAAACCAAACAAAATCTAAAGCGTACAACCTTACACTACCACCTGACATACAAAATACACTTCAGTAGAACTTCCCCTTCCAATGGGCAACAGGCTCGTTGAGCTACCTGGGCATCCAATTAACTAACGATTATGCATCTCTATACAGGCAAAACTACATCCCCCTCCTTCGTAAGATAAGAGTTCTTCTGGAGAGCTGGAGTCGCTACCACATTTCCTGGATAGGGAGGGTTAACGCCCTGAAAATGACACTCCTCCCCAAACTATTATACTTTTTTCGAGCACTCCCGATTCGAGTGCCTGGATACTTATTAAAGACTTTCCAACAAATATCCCTTAGATTTGTCTGGAACGGAACGATTCCAAGAGTATCGAAATCCACGCTATACAGACATAGACGGAGAGGAGGCCTGGGAGTCCCAAACTACCATAAATACTACCAGGCGGCTCAGGTGGCTCAGTTAGCCCTACTACATTCTTCTTATAACACCCCACTCTGGGTCTCTTTGGAAGCCACCGAGGTACATCCTCTTAAGATAGATTCCTTACTATGGACCATACCCAAGCACAGACCTAAAATCAATAACCCCATTATTAACCACTCTCTCCATATCTGGGACTCCATAAAATACTCGGGGAAATTGATATCTCCTCATTTACCCCTTGCACCACTACTGCGCAACCCTATGTTTATACCAGGCAGAGAGTCGCCGCAATCATTTGTGAATTGGACAAAGTCAGGCCTTACTAAATTGTACCAATTATACTCAATAAATGGACCCATTTCCTTCCCCACATTACAAGAAAGATACAATTTGCCATCTTCAGAAATCTTTCGATACTTGCAAATAAAACACTTTATATCCACCCTCCTCAAAAATACAAACTCTCCGCTAATCCTTACACCATTTGAAAGACATTGCAATAAAAATCCACATGCAATAGGCCTTATATCACAGATTTATTTAGACTTAGCTCATTCCTCCTTCCGAACACAACTCCCATATGTAACGCGCTGGGAAAGAGACCTCGGTAAAACCCTCCCAGAAGAAGAATGGACCCACATATGGGAGACCACCAACAGCAGCGCCAGAAATATATTAATGCTGGAGACATCCTTTAAAGTACTACACCGCTGGTACCTAACCCCAGATCGTGTAGCTCATGCAATTCCTGGACAATCTCCCGACTGTTTTCGCGGATGTTCAGTCCCAGGAGACATGCTTCACATATGGTGGACATGCCCCCGGGTCAAGAGACTCTAGATTAGAACCTACTCTCTAATATATTCAGTCACAAATCATAACATCCGTAGAGACCCTTGGGAGGCTCTCCTAAATAAACGTATAAACAGTATCCCCTCTGACTCTAGAAAGCTAATATCCTTTTTCTTTCTAGCCAATAAGCAAGTAATCGCCAAATCGTGGCGCAAAGCCTCACTAGATTTCACAGAAGTAAAGCGAAGACTAGATTGGTACTTAACAAACGAAAAATTAACCTCTATCCTAGCAGACAAACAAGAAAAATTTCTAAAAATATGGCCTCCAGCTGATAACCCGGAAGAGGTAGAAGTGGGTTTTAACCCTCTTTTCTTCATCCTCCTTTCTTCAGTACACATTGCTCAACAAGTGCTATGTACTAAAAGTGAAAGTGTTTCTTCCACCATGCGAGCCCGAGGGTCATGTGACCACCTGGATTCACTGCTATAGCAGAGCTGCAGGGTCGTAGTAGACCCTGTTCAGCTCTGCCAGTGACTAATGTCACTACAGGGAATGTTTCTCCCTGTAACTGGGGCTGCTATGGATGCCTCAGCTACAGTGAGAAAGGATCAAACTAAAACAAAATCATGTGAATATCCCCCGAGAGGTCTTACATGACGTCATGGGTGACATAGATAGTATAAAACATAATTACATACATAAGTAAATCAAAATTACAGAATAAAACAATAATACAGGTGCTCCCCGACATGCGAACAGGTTCCGTTCCAGGAGCCTGTTCGCAAGTCGATTTATTCGCAAGTCGAACAAATGGTAGTATGGAGTGGGATCGCGGGTGGATCCCGCTCCATACAACGTCGGGTACAGGCTGTTTCTTACAGCAGGCACCCGGCGGCAGCAGTTCCGACGAGCCGCGCCGCTCGTCTGAACTGTTAACACTTTAAATACCGCTCTGACGGTGTTAACAGTTCTGACGAGTGGCGCGGCTCGTCGGAATTGCTGCCGCCGGGTGCCCGCTGTAAGAAACAGCCTGCACTCGACGTTGAGGAGGCCCGTACAGCGTCCCACGATGAGATCGCGGGACGCTGTGCGGTTGCTAGGCAGCCGGGGACCTCCTGAAAGGCCCCAGGGCTGCCTATGCAGAGTGCCCATCAAGCGCACTGCTTGATAGGCGCTCTGCATAGACAGCCCTAGGGCCTTTCAGGAGGTCCCCGGCTGCCTAGCAGCCGCGATCTGACCGGACAGGCTTCTATCAGGCTTGATAGAAGCCTGCCCGGTCCCTGCACGGTATGATGTAATGCCATAGCATTACATCATACTGTGCAGGACAGATAGTTCGTATCTTGCGAAATTCGTAACTCGAATGTTCGCAAGTCGGGGACTATCTGTATATACATAAGGCTTTATTCCCATGAGTGCATATACGACATGTTTTTAAGACCGGGCATATATACGCTCGCAATAGAGGCGCAGATTTGCAATGGATTCGTAAACGCCGGCGAAAATACATCGTGTAAATAAATTGGTAGAGTGAAAAATAGCGCATATGCGGCCAGCGCATATAAACTCAGCCAAAACATAGTTCTGGAACCATGTTTTGGGCAAAATACGGTGGCGGACGCCAATAGGCTGCAATGTTAGCAGCTATGGCAGGTAGTTGAGAACTGTAGTTTCGCACCTTGCATTGGGCCGTATAGCAAGGGCGTACTGCCTTTTTGTCGTTCTGGCACGAAACTTGAGGTGCAATGTTTTTGTGATGGCAGGCAAATTGTCTTTGAGCGTGCACATTTTTTTCCATAGCGTCCATCCTGACAGCACACATGCTTAAGGCCACCTCCCACCTCTATCTCCAGTGTTTCTTCCTGTCCCAAGGGACACAGAGGGGAGTTCTCCATTCCGGGGGACACTATGGCAATACCTCATCAACGCCGACCGGAACCTTTTATGGGGTGACAGGCGGCAGGAGGATCTGCAGTGTCCGGATCCGGCTTCCATTCAGGCATGGCATGAGGAAAGCGGTCTGGAGATCGCGGGACCCACGGCAGGTGCAACCGCATCTCGCGCTTAGGTCCCGATGTCTAAGCACTGGCGCGGCAGACGGCTCCCAGTGATGCTGCACCGTGCGTGATAAAGTTAGATGCCTCCCTATTGAAAATGGCGTCAAATTCAAAAGTTAAACGCCATCTGAGCTACTGGGCTCTATCTTCACCTCTCAGACACCATGGAGAGTGCAGAAGGTGACAAAGGGATTGCACCAAGCGTGAGTGGTCCACTTGGACAAAAGATCTACAGATCTTGTACTAAGATATTGGGGTAATGGCTTCTCCTGTTTGCAGGCGGAAGCATTAAAAACCAAAACCGATGAGAAGTGTTTAAAAAGGTGCGCCTTATGTTCAAAAAGGCTGGATGACAGCGTCAAAAAAACAATTTGTCCAGAATGCAATGCAAAAATTGTTAAAGACGAACAGCAGAATTTATTGCAGGGGATTTGTGCTATGGTCAGTGAAGAAGTACAGGTATTGCGGGTGGAACAATTCCCGGATCCCCAGCCAGGACAATCCAGAAAAAGAGCTTGCACATCGGCTGTCGAAATCTTATCCTCAGAGAATTCCAACATGGATGAGTCAGATGATGAATCATCATAGCTCTCGTTACCCTTCTTCATAGAGGACAGCAAGAAAAAATAATTCTCTAATCAAAATTTAGACAAGCTGATCACGGCGGTACGAAACACCATGGAAGTTGTCGATATCCCTCACACGAGATCGGTGCAAGACAAAATGTTTGGAGGACTTAGTGCTAAGTGCAGGAAGTGCTTCCCAGTCAATGAAAACCTTAAAAAGATTGTCACGGACAAGTGAAAAAAATTAAAGTGAGGCGTTGCTATTCACAAAGAATTTAGAGAAAGGCTATTATTTGCCTCGGAAGATACTACACTTTGGCATAATATTCTCATAGTTGACGTTCAGGTGGTTAAGCTGATTAAGAAGACCTTGTTACCCTTCGAGGATAGTTTCTAATTAAAAGATCCAATGGATCAAAAAATTGAGGGTTTCTTAAAGGGCACCTGGGAAACGGCGACCACTATACTTGAAGCGAATATAGCGGTGACTTTGGTGGCAAGATCCATGTACCTCTGGTTAGATCACTTGGAATCCCATCTTCAACAAAAGACCTCAAGAGGAAATCCTGGAATGCATTCTACTAATTAATAAAGCTACAGCTTTTATGGCAGACGCCTCCACTGAATCCGTCATATTTTCGGCAAGGAATGTGGGACTGGGAAATTCAGCCAGGTGAGCATTATGGCTTAGAGCCTGGTCGGGGGACACTATATCTAAAAATAAATTATGCGCAATCCCATTTCAAGGGGATTATTTATTCGGGCCCATCCTAGACAAGATCTTGGAAAAGGCAGCCAATAGAAAAAAAGGGTTCCCGAAAGATTACCTACCCAGGAACACTTCATCTTCCCGGAGGGAATCATTACCACCTAGAGGAAGGAGTAAAGGGAAAACGGGTAGGTGGTCATATCCAAAAGGTGGGAAGGGGAAAAGCTCTGGGTTTTCCTCTAAACCTGAACCCAGATAAACCCAGCACAATGGGGGGTAGACTTACTCAATACTCAGGGAGATGGCGCCAGATTATTGGTAATCCCTTGGTTTTGAGGGCAATTTCGTCAGGGTAGCAGATTGAATTGTCGTCAATCCCCCCTACAACATACCCCGACACAAACCCCTCTCCAACAGAATTTGGAGGAGGAGATTTATAATTTAAGAAAATTAGGGGCCATTTCACCTGTCTCTGTGGAGGTACAGGGTCAGGCATTCTATTTTACTCTTCTCCCGGGTTACATGCTGCCCAACCCCCCGCATGACCCTGCGTCGACAGCGCACACAAAAGTTTCCCTGCGCAGCGTTTAGCTGCCCTCATGCCACATGCTCGCTTCATAGCTACACCACCCTCATGTCTATTTCTAAGTGTCTCTGCGATGAGGAGGAACCGGAGGCACATACTGCAGAGGGTTGGCAAGGCCAGGCAGCGACCCTCTTGAAAGTGTGGGCGATAGCCCACAATGCTATTGAGAATTGATGATAGATTGACGTACGATCATCATTCCAATCCCGTGACACCTCCGTCACAAAATTGGCAGGAGCCGCAAACGTGGGCATAAAGGGGACTCGGGTGCCAGCACTTCTACACATCTCCACAATGCAGCAGCACATACGAATACCAAAGATTGTTTGAAGCAGGAAGTGTTGGAAAAGTAACCACCACAGGTATACAGTGACCCTGTGAAAGTCTCATGAAATCACTAACGCTTCCTGTGAATGCTCCAATCCTGTATCTCGGATAACTGGAGTAATTTGTAACACGAGAGATAATACATGCCGACCAACGCAGATCCCCAGACCCCAAGCTGGAGAAGGAGGTGGCATAATAAGCCCGAGAAACCATGACCGAGGTAGGACCCGCAATACTTTGTGTGGGAAGCACGGGAGCAGGCCCTGGGTCAGGCTCGGTCCCAGCCTCCACCTTGTGTGACCCAAGGTGCCGTGAGCTACATAGCTATGGGAAATCCATGTGTCCCCACACAATTCATTCTGTGTAGGTGTCAGATCACTGAACACCGCTCTAGGAAAGTCGTCTGTGTCCTACCCAAGTCATTCAGTGTATTTGTGACAGATAGCTAAAACACCGAATGGGAAATCTTTGGGCACCCACAGCATAGGCGAGCCATGAAACCCAAGGAAAGTATTAAACATGAAGCAATTACAGTGCCAAAACATGGCAGACTTTCACTCCGCCGAGTACCTCGGCCTCTGCCCACACCCTGAGCAATCGTGGGCATAAAGCGGCCTCCGATGCTAGTACAGCTGTGAATGTCTCATTAAATCAGTTACAGTTGCTTTCATCGATCCAAAGACTGCATGAACCAGGAAGAAGTTCCACGGGCCAAACCTGGCGCAGATGCATTTCCCCCAGGACTTCGTCCTCTGCCCACACCCTCAGCAATCGTGGGCATAAAGCGGACTCCAATGCTAGTACAGCTGTGAACGTCTCATTAAATAAGTTATGGTTGCTTTCATCGCTCCAAAGACTGCATGAACTAGGAAGAAGTTCCACAGGCCAAACCCGGCGCAGTTGCATTTCCCCCAGGACTTTGTCCTCTGCCCACACCCTCAGCAATCGTGGGCATAAAGCGGACTCCGATGCGAGTACAGCTGTGAACGTCTCATTAAATCAGTAACGTTCCTTTTGTTTGGTCCAAACCAGTGTCTCAAATAACTGTGGTAACACGAGAGAAAATAAATGTTGCCCAGTGCTGATCCCCTGACCCAAAGCAGGAGGAGGAGGTGGCATAGCCAGACCAAGAAACCATGACCGGGGTACGACCCGCAATTGTCTGTGTGGGAACGATGTGAGTGGGCCCTGGGTCAGGCTCGGTCCCAGCCTCCATGTTGTGTGACCCAAGGGGCCACGAGTTACACAGCAATGGGAATTCCATGCGTCCACACACAATTCATTGTGTGTTGGTGTCAGATAGTTCAACACCGCAAGAGGAAGTATTTCAGTTCCTTGGGCTCGCCTATGCTGTCAGTGCACAAAGATGGTATTATGCAGGAAGAAATCAGAGTGCCCAAACATGGCAGAGTTTCACCCCACCAAAGACTTCGTCCTCGGCCCACATTTCTGCCCTAGTCAGTCAGTGTATTTGTGCTAGATAGATAAAACACCGCGATGGGAAGTCTTTGTGCACCCACAGTATAGGCAAACCCCAGTAACATTCCTAGAGCAAAAGTATAGGCGGACCCCAGTAACATTCCTGTAGCAGAAGTATAGGCAGACCCCATTAACATTTCTGTAGCAAAGGTATAGGCAGACCCTAGTAACATTCCTGTAGCAGAAGTATAGGCAGACCCCATTAACATTTCTGTAGTAAAAGTATAGGCAGACCCCAGTAACATTCCTGTAGCAAAAGTATAGGCTGACCCCAGTAGCAGAAGTATAGCAGACCCATATAACATTCCTGTAGCAGAAGTATAGGCAGACCCCAGAAGCATTCCTGTAGCAGAAGTATAGGCATATCCCAGTAACATTCCTGTAGCAAAGGTATAGGCAGACCCCAGTAACATGTCTGTAGCAAAGGTACAGGCAGACCACAGTAACATTCCTGTAGCAAAAGTATAGGCGGACCCCAGTAGCAGAAGTATAGCAAACCCATATAACATTCCTGTAGCAGAAGTATAGGCAGACCCCTGTAACATTCCTGTAGCAGAAGTATAGGCAGACCTCTGTAACATTCCTGTAGCAGAAGTATAGGCAGACCCCAGTAACATTCCTGTAGCAAAAGTATAGGCAGACCCCACTAACATTCCTGTAGCAAAGGTATAGGCAGACCCTAGTAACATTCCTGTAGCAGAGGTATAGGCAGACCCCATTAACATTTCTGTAGTAAAACTATAGGCAGACCCCTGTAACATTTCTGTAGCAAAGCTATAGGCATACCCCAGTAACATTCCTGTAGTAAAAGTATAGACAGACCCCAGTAGCATGGTAATTTGACAATAGTCTTTGGTGAGGTCTAAGGTGGTAATATACTGGGCAGGAGCTAATTGTTCATTTACCTTATCTACTCTAGGCATAGGGTAGACATCAAATTTAGAAACTTCAGTCAGTTTTCTATAATCGTTACAGAACCGCCACTCCCCTAAGGGTTTTGGTACTATGACTATTGGACCCGACCACTTGCTTCTGGATTCTTCAATTACCTTTAGTTCTATCATTTTTTTTATCTTGCAAAACTACCTAACGGCAGGCTCCGGGAATTCGATAGGGGTTTACTTTTACTCTTACGTGGGGTTCTGTAATGACCTCGTGCTCAAGATCATTAGTCAGCCGGGCAAGTCTGTAAAGAAATCTTTGTTTTTCTGTAACAACTCTTTTCCCTGTTGTTTCTGGGATTTGATCTGCCCTCCGCTTTTATCACGTTCCGAATGCCACTTGCTGCCTCAACTATACAACAAGGAGAATTAATGGCATTCCCTCCATGGCCTTAGTAAGTTTACATGATATCATAGAAAAGGTTTCTTTTTACTGGGTTGGTGAACTTTATAGTTAACCTCTCCAACTTTTTCCACAATTTCATATGGCCCTTGCCACTTGGCAAGAAATGCACTCTCTGCGGTGGGTATTAAAACTAGTACCTGGTCTCCTGGACTGAATTGTCTAACTCTCACATCCCTGTTATAAACCCTTGCTTGGTTTTCTTGAGCTCTAAGGAGGTGTTCTTTCACAATAGGCATTGTAGTGGATATACGGAATATCTATATTTCTGGGACAGTGGACATACATTTCATATGTAGTGGACAGTGGACCTGTAGTAGACAGTTTTACGTATATTATGCATTCTGTATCTTCTGTATACCTATGACAGTATTTTTCCATCTTGTGTTTGGTTAAACATAAATATCTTTTTATATACCAAATATATCCACTTCCTCATATATACAATGAAACTCTCCGCTCTCTAAACTCTAACAGACTTTTACTGTAAATAACATTAAGTGGAACACTCCACTTCCCGATTCCTAACAGACATTAGCTAAAATAAGTCAGACACACGAAACCGCAGTCTATAACATTACCGCTTTTATCTAACGCACTAGTCAAAATAGGCAGTTTACAGGAAATTTATGCAAATAATAGCAACACAAGCAGTTTTACGGGAAACTTATGCAAATAATACGGGAAATTTATGCTAATAATAGTTTGTTATAACCTCCAATCATACTGGACCATCCACACGTGGTACACAACCCACTGCCCTCTCCGGATTGATACCACGTGACGGGCAATAAAAGATGACCGGATGAAGGAAGAATCTCAATATGCTCATCCAATAATCAATCAATACGTTGTATCTATGTAATCTTTGGCATGCCCAAAAGGGCAGATATGTTAAACTTTATAAAAGAGGCTACGCGCCCACAAATAAAGGAGAAATGAGGAAGTCTTCTTATACTGAACTTGTGTCAGTGTGATTGCTTCAGGCTGTGCGCACAGTCTCATAACATTAATTTGGAAGGATGCAAATATTCCTATTGATCACGCCGTGGCCCCCCAAAGGTCAACCACGACAGCATTACTTTTGAAATCCTTTTTTGTATTTCGGAAATATCTTTTATTACACTTTTGTGAGGGGTAACCTCCGTTTCCCAAGTTTCTTTAGCCACATCAAGCAATCCCCGTGGGTGCCGACCATACAACAACTAAAACTTTGAGAACCCAGTGGATGCTTGAGTAATTTCTCTAATGGAGAAGAGTAGGTAAATAAATAATCCCAGTCACGCCCGTCCTTCTCAACCACTTCCTTAACATACTCTTAAGAGTTTTATTAAATTGTTCTACTGGACCATCCATCTGGGGATGATAGACTGAGGTGCATAGTTGTTGAATTCTTAGTAGTTTACATAACGCTTTCATAACCTTGGACATAAACTGTGTTCCTTGATCTGTTGATACTTCCTTAGGAATGCCGGTTCTAGTAAACATGGAAAACAATTCCTTCGCAATGCATTTGGACAATGTATTTCTTAGTCGAACCGCCTCTGGCTACCGAGTTGCATAGTCTAGTTTTACCAAAATGTACTGGTGACCTCTAGCAGATTTTACTAATGGTCCTACAGTGTCCATAGCAATATGGTCAAATGGTACCTCGATTGTTGGTAAAGGAACTAATGGACTTTTAAAGTGGGCAATAGGTGAGGTTAGCTGGCATGTGGGAAAGCTCTGGCAAAAAATTCAAGAGTTCTTGGTGACATACAGGCCAAAAATTCTCTGCAGAATACATTCCTGTTTTATTGACCCCCAAAATGGCCTCCTAAGACATGAGAGTGAGCCATGTTTAATACTGTGCGTCTATAACAAGTTGGGATCAGAAGCTGCTTCATCACTTAGTCTCTAACTTTTATTACCCGAAACAACATGCCTGGCGAAATGAGAGAACCGATTCTCAGCCCCAGGATTTTGGGGGACCCCATTCACCACTCACACATTTTCACAAGCATTTTTCAGGGTAGGATCAGTCAGTTGTTCGGTACCAAAATTGTCCTGAAATCAAGTATAGCAGGGTCTGGAGGTAGATCTTCCACAGCTGTCATAGCTGTCACAGCTGTGTCAGGGGAGCGCAATGTACTCCCTATATTTTCAATGGAGCTGGCGCTGCTGCCGCCACCCCTATTAAAACCAATAGGCGATAGCACAGATTTTTCTTAGCGCTGCCAGGCTTAGTGAAGTCATCGCAAATGAGAATGAAACCATTGAAAATCATTGCTTTCATTGTCATTCATTTTCACTCAGTCTCCCATCGCAGAAAAATCTATCAGCAGTGGGTCTGAGCCCTAAGGGTGTTACAATATACAGATTTATGAGTCATAGTGAGAAAGTACAGGCTCATAAAATGGAAGAATCTGTCTCAAAATGGCCGCTAGATACAAAATGGAGCATTATAAGATGTAAATAAGCTTGTGTGTAGTGAAACAATTATTCAAGCAGAAATAACTTTACAGCAGTATATTCGGTACAATGTGTAATGATGTGTCTCTCTCTGTTCTTTTTCATGAGAACCAAGTCTGGACAACAGTTCTTATCAGGAAAAGTCCTCCCACACCTGCGGAGAAACTTGGACAAGGGAACTGACTGTACTACAGCGAGTTGAATAACAAAGGGAGGACCAGGGAGGACGAAATAACGCTGAAGCTTGAGAACATAAATATATTCTCACTAAACAGTGCATGATTCTAATGTTTTTTCTAACCCAATGAGATTAACGCCCGTGACTAATGACGTATTCATTTTCTGTATTAGAACTATAGTCAGTCAATAAACTTTTCAGTGTGTACGCGCCTTAAGCAGAGTGGGCTGTATATACTTGCCGCGGCTCATCTCGACATATCTGTGAGAGCTAATTACTATACATCATAGTTTTTGGCCTCTCTGATGCATTCAGGTATGAACTGATTTGGAACCCAAGGCTTGAAAGGTTAATGTGACCGGTCATGTGTAACGGTCCTTAACAATAGTTCCTGGAGCAACAGTTTTATCAGATTCATAAAACTGAACTTTCTTATTTCTTTTTGTGCACTTAGTAGCGACTTCGTTGATCTGTCTTCTTCTTCTGAACACATCAGTAAATCTATCTCTGCGCTTTTTAGCAGTTTTCCCAGAATACGAAATATGTTCAAGCTGAGGAACAGGTAGTGTGATCGACACAGCTTCATTAGGCAGGAAAACATGAAAATGTCTGCTAGAAAGATCTTGTGAAGAAGTAAACACAAGTCTGTTTACGGGATTACCTTCAACTCCGAACCTTCAATACAACTTTCCACTGTGATAGACTTCAAGCACTGAGCTAAATATTTTCCCAGCTGCTACTAATTCAGCAGCAGCTCTATGAACCTGTGGATCCGTTTGTTGGTAAGCTTTCTCTGCAGCAAACTGAACTTTCTTTTTTCTTTTTGTGCACTTAGTAGCGACTTCGTTGATCTGTCTTCTTCTTCTGATCGCATCAGTAAATCTAGCTCAGCGGTTTTTAGTAGTTTTCCCAGAATTAGAAGTACTTTCAAGCTGAGGAACAGGTAGTGTGATCGACAGAGCTTTATAGGGCAGGAAAACATGAAAATGTCTGCTAGAAAGATCTCGCGAAGAAATAAAAGGCAGTCTGTTTACAGGATTACCTTCACCTCCGAATTTTCCACACAACTTTCCACTGTGATAGACTTCAAGCACTGAGCTAAATATTTTCCCAGCTGCTACTAATTCACAAACCCCCCATAAGTGTGCAGTCACAGCATATCAGCACAATAGTCTGCAGAACTGTTCTAATTCTTCATATCACTATCATGAGATAAAATGGTGAAGTCATCCCAGCGATTCACCATGTACTCCAATATCTCCTCACGCACCTCTCTGGCCATGAGTATCATACAAAGTATAGGATATTGCTCTACGGCAAGCACCATCACCAATAATCGGTACGACGGTATGAGGCACCATTGTGCCGGTCGTGTTTAAAGCTCCAACAACCACTGTAGATAAAATATATGAAAGCTGTCTAAAATACAATCTGCCGCTGTTGCCCGTAGCATTGGTTTGCAGCGCAGCTTTCATTTTACCTCAGCAGTATAAGAAATGAAAGCTGCGCTGTGATTGGTTGGTAAGCTACTGAGGTAAAATGAAAGCTTGTGCTGTGATTGGTTGCTACGGGCAACAAAGACAGATTTTCTTTTAGACAGCTTTCATAAGGGTGTGGTGCCGGGCCACTTTTCCATGGTCTACCCTAGATTATCAATCACACATATATGTGGAGATAGAAGTTTGTTTGTTACCCCACTACAGTCATCTTCTCCTCATTCTGAAATAGCTGATAACAGGGAACAATAGATAAATCACTGGGATGATTTCAACATTTTATCTTAGAATAGTGATGGGAATAATTACAACAGTTCTGCTATTTGGATGATGTATCACGATCGCACACTTATGGTGGTTTGTGCACATTTGTAGCAGCCGGGTAATTTTAAAAATGTCCTTCTTAGTGAATCTCTACATTCTACAAAGATGCTACTGTCCAAATTACTGCCAGTGGTGCTCATCAGCTTCTTATCATCACCCAACGGCACTCTGATGGGCTGCCAGACACTGTCTTACTATTGAGGTGCCTCAGCATCTAGGGGAGCGTGTAGCAAGGACTGAGCTTAGTGAATTAGGAAAAGCCCTGAGACTGCAGTACCTGGGGGAACGAGCAAACACCTATTCACGGTCTAACGGAAAGTGCCAATTTATACTAGGTTATGAAAGGGCAGAGCTGTGAGGGTAAGGCTTCCATGCTCACTGCATGTTCATTCATACTATGTATTTCCATCTTAGGCTTCCATAACAAATGCTAGAAACAGCATCGGGGTGGAATTTTAGGCTAAAATGTGTGAAAATAAGACCACTTTTCTCTGTTTAGCAAAATTTCCAGGATTATAGGAGAAAAGAGAAGCGTGGTCAATGAGCAGACTCCCACATCATAATGTCAGACACAAGATATGGATGCTGATTTTATGCTGGTAATCTGGTCCTCTCCAGCTAGTCACACCCGTTTGGAGTTTCTGTGGTTTTCCTGATGAGCAGCAGTGGCATCGTACCTGTATTAAATTATACAAAGCTTTTGATCATAGTAATCAGCCTCGACAATGCATCCAATGCATAGAGATGGAAAGGACGCCAAACCAGTTCTCGGGCCATATAAATCACATGGAAAACATTTATCAGCTTCAGTGTAAAATATCAGACTTTATATATACAGGATTAAAACTTGGGGTGCACAACCCATTTAGACCAACCACCTATGCCTTAGCTGAGCTCTTAGTCATGGCTGTGAGCCAAGAGTTTTATACATATGTTGTAACGTTGAAGAGCCGGTCCGGCACAATAGTCCATATCAGGGTGCAAACATTTACATTCAAGCAACTCAGGAAGTGAAAATGTAAATCTGAGATCGGGCGGATATTGTCAGTACAAATACATAAGATCAGACTTGGAATTCAGGGCTAACGGAACCCGGGCACACAACTCCATAATCAAGTACTAAAGGTTTCCTGTGCCAATCACCTCCCCAAGAGGGAAATTTACCTCTGTAATGCCTATAATGTACAAAGAACCTGAAAGGCACATCACAGCATTGCATCCAAAACCAATAATTCAATACTTCTACTTTATACATTATAGCTAGAGATGAGCGAGCGTACTCACTAAGGCAGATTACTCGAGCGAGTATTGCCATTTCCGAATACACGCCCGCTCGTCTCAAAAGACTTGGGGGGTGGCGGGGGTGTGCGATGAGTTGCGAGAGTGAGCATGGGGGAGCAGGGGGAAGAGAGAGATCTTCCCCCCCGTTCCTCCCCGCTCTCCCCCCGCCGGCCTCAGAATCCTTTGAGACGAGCGGGCATGTACTCGAAAATGGCAAAACTCGCTCGAGTAATTTGCCTTAGCGAGTTTGCTCGCTCATCTCTAATTATAGCCATTAGAGGGTTAATCCTCCCTCTTTTGGAAGTGATTGGCAAAGTAAACCTTCGCTACATGAGTTATCGGGCTGTGCGCCCCAAGTTGTATAGTCCTGTATAAATAAAGTCTGATATGTTACACTGAAGTTGTAGAACCTTTCCCATGTGATCACAGCTGTATATTACTGTGTGCGACTCTTCCTAGTATATGACCCTATAGTGATGAGATGGAGGGGAGACGCCCTTGCTGGGCTCAGTGGTGGAATACGGTTCTTACTATTATCATCTATGAAAGGATCATTCTCAAAACCAAAAATTGTCCTAACAAATTCCACAAAAACCAGGATTCGCAGTGTGATTCTCCCCTAACTACTTAAACACATAGGGCCTCTTTCACACGGGCGCTGAGGTTTTTGTCTGGCCATGTCATGGCCACAGTGCAGCCGAAAATCGCATGAATGATAGGCAGCCGTGACCATATCACGGCTGCACCTCCCGTTTATGTGCCCATTCAGAGAAGCCTGGGTGCGGCATATACATGGAATACAACCAGCGGAGGGAGAGAGTTTAGCTCTGCTAAACTCCCTACCTCTCTCTGCCCCTTGCAGGCTGCCGGCAATGGAAGGGGGCGGGAGCTAGTGTGCTATTTTCCTGCCTAGTCTTGCCCCTTCCCTTTGCCAACAGCCAGCAAGGTGTGGAGAGGGGTAGGGAAGGGGGAGAGAGTTTAGCAGAGACACTGCTAAACTATCTACATCTACCTTTTTTTACGGCCCCATAGGAGTCTATGGGGGCGTCCGGCGTATTCCAGCCAGAAAAGATAGGTCCAGAACTATCTTTCCCGGCCGGCGTAAAAATGACCGTCTGTAATGTGCATAATAGCCATTGGAAACTGAAGCCTCAGATGGTCACGTATAACGTCCGCCCGTGAAAACGCGGCCGATATACGTTTGTGTGAATGAAGCCTAATGGCTACCAGCTCTCCCTCATCTCCATCAGTTCTGAGGAAACATCACCTAAAGGAAGAAGAAAGATCGGCCCAAATACAAACATGTAAGTTATACAAGTAGACTTTTATGAACAGTTAGAAACAAGTTTAGAGACGCAGTTATATGTATCAGTGTGAAATATTCTATGTACACGGCTGATATAAAGGTGGGATATCTGGATGCTATTTGTTTCCGGATAACAGATAATTATCAGTAATTACATACATTTTTTATTTATCACTTATTGCTCTAAACTGCTTCCCTTTACTTCTGTATGACATGTCATTTTACTTTTTACCTTTTTTGTATGGTTTGACAACAGGTTTTGAAAAAATGGTTTCTCTGCTGTGTGACTTCTCTGATGCCTAACAATACATCGTTTAGATCTACGACATTTCACACATTGTGAACAAGAAAACAGCTTTTCTCCTGTGTTAATTCTCTGATGTCTGACAAGGTCTGATTTCTGTGTACAACATTCCCCACATTCAGAATAAGAAAACGGCTTCTCTCCTGTGTGACTTCTCTGATGCTGAACTAGCGATACTTTCTTTGCAAAACATTTCCCGCATTCAGAACAAGAAAATGGCTTCTCTCCTGTGTGACTTCTCTGATGCTGAACTAGCGATACTTTCTTTGCAAAACATTTCCCGCATTCAGAACAAGAAAATGGCTTCTCTCCTGTGTGACTTCTCTGATGCTGAACTAGCGATACTTTCTTTGCAAAACATTTCCCGCATTCAGAACAAGAAAATGGCTTCTCTCCTGTGTGAATTTTCTGAGGTCTAACAAGGTTTATTTTGCTTGCGAAACATTTCCCACACTCTGAACAAGAAAATGGCTTCCCTCCTGTGTGACTTCTCTGATGCCGATCTAGCGATATTTTCTGTACAAAACATTTCCCGCATTCTGAACAAGGAAAAGGGCTTTTCTCCTGTGTGAATTCTCTGATGTGAAACAAGGACTGATTTCCTTACAAAACATTTCCCACATTCAGAACAAGAAACCGGCTTCTCTCCTGTGCGAGTTCTCTGATGCTTTGCTAACATTGATTTTTGTGCAAAACATTACCCACATTCTGATCAAGAAAAAGGCTTCTCTCCTGTGTGAATTCTCTGATGCTGAGCTAACGTTGACTTTCTTTGCAAAGCATTTCCCACATTCTGAACAAGAAAATGGATTCTCTCCTGTGTGACTTCTCTGATGCCGATCTAGCGATATTTTCTGTGCAAAACATTTCCCGCATTCTGAACAAGAAAACGGCTTCTCTCCTGTGTGAACTCTCTGATGTCTAACAATACATGATTTATATCTAAAATATTTCCCACATTCTGAACAAGAAAACAGCTTCTCCTGTGTGAGATTCTTGATGTTGTATTAAAAGTATTTAGTAATAAAAACATTTTCCACATTTTGAACAAGAAACCGGCTTCTCTCCTGTGTGACTTCTCTGATACTGAGCTAACGTTGACTTTCCTTACAAAACATTTCCCGCATTCTGAACAAGAAAAAGGCTTCTCTCCTGTGTGAATTCTCTGATGTCTAACAAGGCTTGATTGCACTGCAAAACGTTTCCCACATTCTGAACAAAAAAACCGCTTCTCTCCTGTGTGAACTCTCTGATGTCTAACAATACAAGATTTATATCTAAAATATTTCCCACCTTCTGAACAAGAAAACGGCTTCTCTCCTGTGTGAGATTCTTGATGTTGTATTAAAAGTATTTAGTAATAAAAACATTTTCCACATTTTGAACAAGAAACCGGCTTCTCTTTTGTGTGACTTCTCTGATGCTTAACTAGCGCTACTTTCTGTGCATAACATTTCCCGCATTCTGAACAAGAAAACGGCTTTTCTCCTGTGTGAGTTCTCTGATGTGTAACAACACCTGATTTATCTTTAAAACATTTCCCACATTCAGAACAAGAAAACGGCTTCTCTCCTGTGTGAATTCTCTGATGTATAACAAGGCTTGATCGCCCTGCAAAACATTTCCCACATTCAGAACAAGAAAACGGCTTTTCTCCTGTGTGAGTTCTCTGATGTGTAACAACACCTGATTTATAACTAAAACATTTCCCACATTCAGAACAAGAAAACGGCTTCTCTCCTGTGTGACTTCTCTGATGTATAACAAGGTATGATTGCACTGCAAAACATTTCCCACATTCAGAACAAGAAAACGGCTTCTCTCCTGTGTGAGTTCTCTGATGTGTGACAAGATGTGATTTCCCTGTAAAACATTTGCCACATTCTGAACATGAACATGACTTCTCCCCTGTGTGAGCACTTTGATGTTGTCCTGTTCTGTGACATTTCTCCTGCTTATCGGCCTGTGATGGACCAGAAGACGGGACCTGTACAAGAGGATCAGAAGATGTATCTTTGCTGTAAAGGGCTGAGGAAATATCTGGGATAATGGCAGGTTCCTCATATGTATCTTGTGTGATACCACAATCCTCTGCTTTACAATCTGCAGATATCAGACGTCCCTCTGAGCTCCCGGTACCGTCACCTGCCAAGAATAAAGCAGATTCTTTAATACTAAAAAACTTACAAATGTATAGAAATGTTATAAAATATCAGTATCTAATAACAAGTCATGTAGCAAAATCTAATTATCATCTAAGGGTGCTTTTATACAGGCTGACAGCCGCTAGAGTAAACACTGAAAAGAGCCATTACGGACAACTGTCAGCCCATGTAAACACGGGTCCTGACAGAGCAAGTAACTGAGAATAGCTCACTTGGCGAAGTTGCTTGGTTTGCAGCTCACTTAAAGACCAAGAGATTGTCAGTGTAGAAAACATCACCAAAAACTACAGAAGTGAATCGGGACTTACAAGGAACTAATTCTGACTTCCATCAATAACATGGGTATCCTGGGGGATCTGAAAAAGGGTCATGAAACTAACTTGCAGCACAGTCCATGGAAAAGAAGTGAGGTGACGTTGTGAGCCTATGAGAGAGATGATGGGGACTGTTTTCAGGACCTTGGAGGATTATAGGGACTATTTGGGTAATATGGAAGGATGATGGAGCCGCTTGTAGAGTTGTTGTATTCCACATTATTCACTTGTTACCTGCGATGCAAATTTTTAGTACCGTAAACTCCCTCTTCCTTCCCTGCCCCTCTAATTCCTCCCCTCTCCCAGAACACAACTGTTCCAATGAACATTAAGCACTCACCTCTAAGCAGATAAGTAAAGTAGTCTAGCTACTGACAGTTTCTCATTCACATAACCCAGAACGCCTACCAGCGGGGTAAATTCTAATGTACATACACACTATGGATCAGACTGCATACCTCGGACCAATATTTTTGTAGTTTTGGACAGCGCCACATCATATGTATAAGGCTGCTGTGTGGATCTTGCATCTATTACACAGAGGGGTGTCTCTCAGACCCATACCGTATAGGAACGCTGGAGTGCGATACACTCTATGTAACAAATATATTTGTGATCCATGGGACTCACTCAGAGACAGCTTGGGAGTCATCTGTGATATTTCCTCCCACAGTGATTCTTCAATAGCACCTATATCTTCCTCCCATTTGCTCCTTGTTGCCAGAGGATGGAACAAATTAATCTGTATATAGGAATATATGTGTGATATCTTCCCCCTTGTAATGGTTGATCCACCTATAATCTCTGCTGGTAGGAATTTTCCAAATTCTAGGTCATCCAGGCCCTTCTCCATCTGAAAGGTGTGCGAGTTGTAGATACTTAAAAAATTGCATGTGCGGCAGACCATATTCATCTCTCGGCTGCTCAAAGGATTTTATATTTGCCCCAGTCACTATCTGGGACAATCGTCTAATCTCTCTATCTTTCCACCCTTGAAAGCCCTCCGGCTTTTCTAACTCCTGTAACTTCGGATTGTCCCAGATAGGAGTGTAGTGCGTAGAGCCCTTGACTCCCATTATCTCTCTAACCTTCCACCAAATCTTATACATAAGAACTAAAGTTGGAAAATTCTGGGTGTTACAGCGGAATTTAAGACTCTCTAGGGACTCAAACAGATGTGCATTACTAAAATAGATTTTTGGGAGTCGAAAACTCCAATCACTAGTATCCTCTGATTTCCATCCCTTGAAGTGTTGTATTTGCGATGCCAGAAAAAATTATGTAGGATTAAGCAGTGCAAGTCCCCCCTCCCCCTTAGGATTACATAGTGTCTCCAATCTAATTCTAGGCCCTTTCTCTTTCAAAATCAAGTCTCTAAACAGTCGTCTGACCCTATAGAAGAGACTCTGCGTAAGCCAGTGAGACGAGTTATGAAGTAGATACAGCAATTGCGGCATCCAAACCATCTTAATGATGTTCACTTTTCCTATTATCGTTACGGGAAGTTTATACCGGACACAATGTTTTTTCCTAAATTTCACCAATAAGGGGTCTAGATTCAATTTTCCATATTCCAAGACGTTCCTTGAGACTTTGACTCCCAAGTACATAACAACAGACTTGCATTGCATAGAGGTCCTATTTTCCTCCACCTCTAGATTAGGGTCATCTACTGGCAGTATATCAGATTTGCTCCAATTAATTGTCAGACCAGAAAACAAACTGTATTGTCTGATCAGAGACATTGCAACATCCAACAATTTACCATCACCCAGAAATAGAAGCAAATCATCTGCATATAGTGCCACTTTTTCCTCCAATTGCCCTCTTCTAAACCTTATCAACTTAGGGCAAGATCTCAGAACACTGGCGCGGGGTTCAATCACCAATGCAAAGAGGAGCGGAAAAGTGGACAACCTTGCCTTGTTCCTCTGCTTTATGAGTCTCATGAAGGACTAACCAAGCCCATCTTCTCCAATACTTCCCATAGAAAGGGCCATTCCACACCGCTGAATGCTTTAGCAGCGTCTAACGAGCATATTATTCTCTGCCCCATATTGTCCACTGGCAACTGAAGAGTAAGATGTAGTCTCCTTATATTAATTGCCGTGGATCGAGCCGGGATAAATCCACTCTGATCTGGATGGATAAGAGTCATGACCACTTGTGAGAGTCTATTAGCCAAGACTTCTGATAGGAGCTTTACATTCACATTTAACTACGAGATAGGTCTTTATGATTCTGGCAGCAATGGGGCTTTCCCCGGTTTTCTGATAATCGTTGTTACTGTGTTCCGCATTGATGCTGGTAATTCTGTCTGTCACTCCACTTCTAATACTACCTCCAGTAATTTTGGTAATAGTAGCCCCGCATATTTTTTGTACAACTCAACTGGAAGGCCGTTGTCCCCTGGTGACTTATTATTCTGCATTGATTCTAAGGCTTCCTTCAGCTCCCCCAACCCCACAGGAGAATCTAGAAATTCCCTATGTTCAGCAGTCAAGCTTGGCAATTCTATATCTGCCAAGTACTGCATGATTTGTTCTTTCGGGACTTCTCTGTGCCTGTCAAACTACTGCTAGCATATGTCCGGCCCGTTCACCCGCCTCAAAATAAGCCTGTTTTTTAAATTTACGCTTATGTGCTGCAGTCTCTAAGGTATACAGAGTCACTTGTTCCTGGGCTGCCTTCCAATGCTCAATCGCCTCTACTGTACCCATCTCCACAAACCTGGCCCCTCTATCTGTCAGCTGCTTTCTTAGTTCTTGACCCCGCTTTCTAGGTCTCCTTTTCATCTGTATGTGAGATATCAAAAAGAAAAGAACAGAAAAAAGATAAAGAGGGGATTCAGAAGAATGGATCTCAAAAGACCACGTTCATTACAAAGTATAGTTCACAACATAAGGAAATTAAGGCAATAATTAAGAAAAATTGGGGTATATTAAAGAATGACCCTTTTTTGGGAAATTGTATAGATCAAAATCCTAAATGCATTTTTAGAAAAAATAGGACCCTTAAGAATATGTTGGCCCCATCCCGCCCGAAAAAAGAAAACAGAGTTAAAGAAGAGCAAGAAGGGAAAGAAGGGCAAAAAGGAGTATATAAATGTGGTAAGAAGAGGTGCAAGAGTTGCATACACATCGCACATGAAATTAGAAAAATAATAGGTCAGGATGGGGAGGAAATCCAGATAAGGCAACACCTTACATGTAGATCCAAAAATGTTATATACCTTTTGGAATGTCCTTGTCACAAAAAGTATGTGGGGAGAACCCTTAATATGTTGAGAGCACGAATCTCAAGGCATAAAAGCAACATAAGGAAGGGTTTTATGCAACACAGCGTCTCTAGGCATTTTAAAATACACCATAATTGTGATCCCGCAGGCTTGAAGGTTACCCCCCTGGAGAGCATCTCCTTACGGTCTATTAGAAATTTACGTACCAAGGAGATGTTTTGGATATTTAAGTTAAATTCCCTTGTCCCGCATGGTCTCAATGAAGTGTTAGAGAAATTTTAATCAGGGCCCCCCCTTTTTTCTATTTTTTCCCATTTTTTCTATGTATTTATGTATTTATTAGTTTTTAAAGGTTTTTTTATTGACAACTGGGATGTACCCATCCATAGATATATGGATGGGATTATAGTTTAGAAAGTATCTATTGAAGTTTTTTAATGTGATGATATAGTTTTATGATATTTATGATATATATGATTTTGATTGGTATTATGATATGATATATATGCTATTATTAGAATGACCTATATTTATATATATATATTTTTAAAGTAATGGGAATGCATTGATAGTAATGGGTATTTATTGGGTTAATAATGTAGTATACAAGAAATAAGTGATTGAGTTTGTTGTAAACTTATAATGTTGTTAAGGAGATATGCAAAATTGATCTATTTATATAGTTTTAGGCACATTTTTTATGTGCATAAAACATGACAGCAACACAGTGAAGGTTCCGCTGTATGCCGGAGGGATGCGTTCCATTACCATGGGAACGCACCTCCTATAGAAGCATCACACAGATGCATTCCGAGCGTGATGACGTCAGGACGGTGTTGCGATCATGTGACCAGTACAGTCACGTGACCGGCACGTCCGCGCGTCATATTGCTGAGAAAACATATTCATGGTTCCGATATATGTCGGGGGAATGCGTCCCATTACTATGGGAACGCACCCCCTAGAAAAGCATCATACAGATGCATCCTGAACGTGATGACGTTAGGACGGTGTGCGATCATGTGGCTAGTACAGTCACGTGACCGGTACGTCCGTACGTCACTTTGTTGAGATAGCATATCCATGGTGGCAACCCGGAAGCAGTAACCGTGAACCGGAAGTCCTTCAGGTAACCTTCCGTGCACCGGAAGTCAGGACCCGGCGCTTCAGGAGGCCATGCAGAGGATATGCAGAGATGATTGGGTGGGTAAGGTTTAACATATGTATATAAGGAGAAGATATATGTGTATATGTCACTTGAAAAAGTCGCTTTTAGGCGACGAAACGCGTCGGACATATCTGTTAATAAAAGTTAGTGCTTGTTTTGGAAATATCTAAGAGACCTATCATTTATATAGTATAATAGGCATTCCTCTGGAGCGCTGGATCTTTTTTGTTTTTTTTTTGCTTATTCCTTTTCATCTGTGTCACTCGCTGTAGAATACCCCTGTGATAGGCTTTCATCGCTTCCCATTGTACAGTAATAGTTGCAAAGCCTGCGTTTAACTCAAAGTATTCCTTCAGGGTTTCTCCCAGGTCTTGGTGTCCTATTATATTGAGCCAGTACGCATTAAACCTCCACAAGGGACACATAGGCGCACCACTTCCAGAATGTCGCACAACAACTTGCACTGGGGAGTGGTCAGACAATACCCTAGGAAGGCATCAGACCAATTGTACGCCCTCATATAGCAGAGTTTTGTCAATTGCCAAGTCAATTGGTTAGAGTCTGATATGTACTGGAATGGCATGAGTAGTATCTGACATCCATGTTCCTGGTACGCTACACGTCTAGTAGAAGTGTCTCCCCCAGTAAGCAACCCAGCGGAGTCAAACCTCCTCCGTCTGGTGGTCCCTGTGAGCGTAGTCTATCCAAATGGGGGTCAATTACTGAATTAAAGTCTCCCAGTATCAGGACATCTGGCGTCTCCGCTATAAAGCCCAGAATCTGTCACATAACCACATTGCTATAAGGAGGTGGAAGGTATATTGAGACAAGTAGGCAAACATAGTGAAATATTTTACAGTGAAGGCAGACAAAACAGCCCTCTGCGTCTATCCTCTGCGCAAAAGTCACAAACGGAATAGAATGATGAACAAGAATGCTAACCCCCCTGGAGGAAGTAGAGAACACGGAGTGAACATTGTGCCCTGCCCACCTAACTTTAAAGGAGTACAGCGAGTCTCACGAGAGATGCGTCTTTAATTGTCTGGAGTACCGCAAGACGCTTAACCCCTTCATGACGCGGCTCCCTTTTTTTTTCTTCCATTTTCGCCCCCCCCCCCCCCTCGTAACTCCTTTATTTATCCATCAACGTCACTGTATGAGGGCTTGTTTTTTGCGTGGCAAACTGTAGTTTTTATCGGTGCCACTTTGGGGAATATACAGCTTTTTTGATCAGTTTTATTGCATTTTTGGGAGGCAAAATGCTAAAAATTTGCATTTTGCCTCTGCTTTTTGCGGGTTTTTTTTACGCTTTTTGTCGTCCAATATAAAAAGCGTATTCAACTTTTTGTACACACCGGTACGGACGTGTCGATACTAAATATGTGCCATTTTGATTTTTTTTTACCTTTTTTTATACTTTTTTACATTTTTTTTTTTCACAATTTGTGTCCCTCTGGGCACTTACAGCACAGCACTGATGATCGCTGTGATAAGGCATGGCAGGGCTACTGCCCTGCCATGTCATGCCATATCGCTTATACGGCAATCAAAGCTCTGGAAATAGAGGACACCGGTATCTGGCGTCCTGCTGCCATGGCAACAGGCCGGGCTCTCTGCGATTATATCGTGCACTCCCTCTGTGAACCCTTCCCATGCCGCAATCTACATAGATCGCGGCACAGAAGGGGTTAACAGCGGGGGCGCATCGGCAGCCGGTTCCCGCTGCGGGATAGAGCGAGATCATGACTGATGACGTATTCCTATGATGTAAGGGTACGTCATTTTGCGGTAAGTACCCCGCTGCCAGGACGTACCCTTACGTCATGGGGAGGGAAGGCGTTAATTATGTTATGACCTTGGTTCTGGTACTGTATTTATGTATTAAGGTTGGTTCTGGGGCTTTATTTCCAGCTAAATAGATAACTAAGGATGCAAGGACACATTGTGGCCGGTCACACACCACCAGACCGTGCCCACCGACTGCGGCCAGTCACCATGTAATTATGCCAGTATTTTATGTCGCCAATTGTACTGTGTGTTTCCACTCTTTGGGTCCGTTCACACATGGCAGATTTTGATGCAGGTCCACCCCAAATCTGCATGACAATCCACAGTATATGGTGTGAGTTTTGACCCAGATCTGCAGCGGATTTCACTCTTTTAATTGAAGAAATGATACGGATTTTGCTCAGCAAAAGAGCCACACGTGAACGCACCTTTACGTTGGGCCGTTACTAATAGACCTGTGATATTATCCTGCCCCCAGGCTAAAGTTTACCAACCAAACCCTGACCATTACACAGAGCTGCTGAGAGGGATACATATATATCCTTGTAGGTAGAAAAGAAAACACTGGAATATATACATTTATATAGATATAGTTATATGCCTTTCTTTTTATGTATACTAACTTTATTCTCATTTGTACTAACTCTATAAAAAACTTAATACGTCGCCTTAAATCAGATATGCCAAGGCTTTGCAAGGCTGAGAGATGTTCTAGAAATTCAGAGAAGATACGGAACCAGACACAAGGCCGCGTGTACTTGGCCGATTTCCCAGAAGCGCTGGAACAAGATATCAAGATGTTCAAATGTACATGACTGTTATATGATTTTCACTGTCTCAGTCCGCAAATCCGGACTTCCCATATATGGTTATGAGCCCATCACCTCCTAGTGGGGAGGGGACAAAAGGTATAAGATCTCATGTAATCTGTAATAAAGCACGTTGGCAGGTCGACGTCAGCCGAGAGCCATGTCCTGTGTGAGAAACTATACCAGACCTCTGTGTAGTGTCTCTTCTTGCGGCCGGCAACGGGGCAAATGGGGTGGGGCCGATTGGTGTTGCACTTAGAATTTTAACCCTCATACTGCCATGAGACATATTGGGCTCCCATATAGTGAGATTTATGAGAGCCCCAGGGGACGGTTGGGGGATGGTGTTGGAGTCTTTAGTAGGAGGTGGGGAGCAGAATGGCCAGCAGGAAGCAGAGTAACCGTCAATGACCACAGGGGGGCTCCTTAAAGGGATCCACCCCCGAGATATAATTCCTACTGCTAGTGTGCAGAGTGCTGGCGATCACTGACTTGGCTCAGGACATATTGATATCTTTATTGACAGGCAGGCAGCAGCCAGCGGTCAGCGGGGGCCTCTGTAACCATTTATCCTGCCCTGATGGCAGTCCGGCCATTAGACTCTTCCTGATTCTGAACTA
Source organism: Eleutherodactylus coqui (assembly GCF_035609145.1). Taxonomy (NCBI): domain Eukaryota; kingdom Metazoa; phylum Chordata; class Amphibia; order Anura; family Eleutherodactylidae; genus Eleutherodactylus; species Eleutherodactylus coqui. The sequence goes on from NC_089841.1 coordinate 25,743,415, forward strand.
ACTCTTTGGAGCCATTAGAGAACACATCTGTAAGCCGTTACTTTATCTCCGACCCCCTTATAATCGGCTCAGACGTTATATTAGGATGAAACTACTCGGAATCTGTTTCCCAATTGTGCCCATTTATGGCAACTGGAAGAGTATTACGGTGAGATCACACACTGCGGGATTGTATAATCTACAGTACAATGTAAGGGAGTGGGATTCTAAGAAACCGCATTCACTCACAGCTGAGAGATAAGATGTGACACCTGAAATATGATTCATCTGGTCGGCCATATTCAGATGGCTGAGTGTGAGTTGTGCTGAGAACTCGCATTGGACATCAAATGGACACATACGGACTGCGTGCTGCCCCATGCTGGCAGGCAGTAGACATTGCATGTCTGATTCTGGTCCGTGAACCAAACCAGAATAGGACATGCTGTGAACCACATAAAAACATGTTAATGTTAATACCCCAACTGGCTATAAAGGATCTAAGTGCGGTCTATGTAATACATGGACAGACGTCAGATGGGAAACAGTGGCTGTCTGAGTGGGATCTTCATGATGATCAGCACCTCGGTGTCTTCCTGCCAAGTCTCTGGTGAGCGACATCCCTGACATCCAGCACTAGACTTACATCCTCTAAAGAATCCTCTGTTCTTTGGGTCTATGTCTCCCCATTCTGGATTCTGTTATCGGGGTCTTTGCCTCCATCTTCGGTATTGTGTTAGCACACAGCAGCTTGACATCAGTCTAATAGGAATTAATGGTTCCTCAAAACCCTTTTACATGTCCTGATCATCAGGCACGAACATTTGTACACATGATCATCAGATTATGTAAAAGGGACATCCCTGAGCGGACATACTGGTGACACTCGCTTATCAGCTGATCGATGATTTTCAGCTTTACATCTCTCCATATTACCGAGGAGATGACCAGCCGGCCTATGTGCATCAGCGGTCAGACTAAACCGCATTCATTCTGATAGCAGTAATTCTTGGCCCGTGTAAAACAAAAAGTAATCCAGCAGTGACTGACCTGCCTACCGATCAGCGCTGGTTACATCAGATCAGAGTTGGTCAGTGTAAAAGGACCCTTAGTACCGGAGCTGGAAGACCATTTCTCCCCCATCAGTACAGACATCATATAATGAATAGTGGTACAACATCCAATGAAAATAAAAAACTACATCCAGCGCATCTTTATAGTCATAATGGACATCATGTCATAATGGACATCATGACTATAAAGATGTGTATATCTGTTTGGTTGTATCTTACTTGAAAAAGTCGCTGAGTGCGACAAAACGTGTTGCAATAAAAACCTCTCTAATACTTTGCTGAAGGATCGTAACAACTGTCTTCTCACGGGCGCTGGATGTAGTTTATTATTTTCATTGGATGTTGTACCACATTCTGCCTGCACTTGTGCAAAAGGCCTAATACTATTCAGCAGCTCTCCTGTGACCACAGGATAAGTAAGAAGACTGAGAGGATCCTGGATTGGTAATTACTATATGCCCAGCAGGATGTGGAGGTGCTAGCAGGAGATGCCAGCAGGGTACCCGCTAGACACCGGGTGAGTCCCTTTATTCATTTCCTTAAAGATATTGTGAAGTATCTGTCGTGGAGCGCTGTCCTAATTGTTTTACATATAATGAATAATAGTTCCCGCTCACATAGGGGTGTTTCATGTCCGTGCCGTAAATGTCCATCCTGTGTTATCACCTATAACGGTATCACATGTCATCCATATATAGTTTATACTCCAGCTGAATGGGGATATATATACAGCGGAAACTGACAGAACCCAGAGCTTATAAATCTACATAACTATCAGCAGCCGCTGACCGAGGAGAATCTGTGACTCTTCTCTGCTGTATTTAGTGGTTACTACTCACCTGGGCGGTTACCTGTAGGAATCTCCTCTTTACACCGCTGATCGCCCCTCACACTTGTCTCTGTAGTATTAATATTGGTCAGATCTTCATCCTGATACAAAAGCTGTGAGACAAATATTGTAAAAGTCAGCAAACGGTTGGAGAAGTTGTGTGGACGGTTTTACATGACCTGAAAAGATCATTAATCATCATGATGACCAATAATGACCTGACAGCAGTAGTTATTAGTCATGTCAAAGTGGATGCACTTTTTAGGCTACTCCTTAAAGGGATTCTGTCACCCGGTTCATGAAGTTTGGCTTGGAGTTGAGCTTTGAATCAGGGAGGGGGCCGTGCTGGCTTTTCCCTCTCGCATCACACAAACTGACAGCTCTCTCCCCTTCTGTGTATAGGAAGAGAGCCGTCACTCTGTATGCTGCAGGCGGGGTAAAGCCAGCACAGCCCCCTCCACGACTCAGAGCTCAACTCCAAGCCAAACCTCATGAACCCGGTGACAGAAGCCCTTTCATTCTATAATTTTGTAGCTGTATTTGGTTCTACATGATCATAATGTGCTTCACACTACTGCATTATATAACGGCCGTCCCTTTACAACAAAGTAACCGCAGGATAACAAATGCCTGTTTTCAGAATTAAGTGCGTTTGTCTTCCTGATTATCTGACAAGTGGATTTACTTTTTTTCTTACCTGTACTGACATTTATCTGGAATTTACACCCAGATGTCTTGGTTTACTAGGTTATCGGACAAGTAATTCAGTTATGTTTTTATACGGACACTGTTCCTAATATTAATTAGGACTCACAGGTGTAACGGTTATGATTATCTGAATGTACAGAGACAATATATGTCACCATTACAGACTAAATGGGAAACCACTGGTTAACACTGAGATGGAGAAGGACTTGGGGATTGTAGTTTACTGAAAACTTAATTGGAAAAATAAACAAAAATAACTCAGGTGCTCTAAAGGAACATTCGTATTTAAATATAAATGCAGGAAATTCCTGCTGAATTTATTCAAAGATAAATAAAACCATGGCACAGAAAAAACAAAATGCCAATAACAAATAATGCAGGTTATGCAGATATGCAACGCGTTTCGTCGCCCCTATGGCGACTTTCTCAAGCATAAACAAAACACACACATGTACCATATATATATACAATCAAACACTTACATTGAAGAACATGACCAATCTTGGTGCATTCATCCATTTCCTCTAGCGCGTCCCTGTGAAAAAGAGCGCGCTGAGACTTGCCGCCCGGCACGGTCCATAGGACTTCCGGGTTGCGGCCGCTACGTAACAAACGTCATGACGCCTAGAGCGTCATGACAAACATCCGGTGGATGGACGTAGGCTATTCAACCCACGGAACTCCATACGGAGGTATGATGCAATGACGTCCCAGCGTCCTTGATCATATGACTGCACCTAGAGTATATCGGTTGCTATAGTTACATCACCATTACATGATCACAAACAAAGTTAAAACTAAAAGGCAAATCTCTACATGGCTCATTCCTGGCAGTGGAAGTCCACATCCTCTGATATATGACACCCAAAGGATTCCTGTATACAAACTTATTCTTAAACAAAATCCTATATCCCCACGAACCTACTACGGACTGCACCTAACCCGGGGGGACTTTTCTCTATACCTATTTAAAAACCTATATAGATACATAATTAAACCTGAAAAATATCAAAGTTGGAATAAATATGTGTACACATAAAAAGTGTCTATTATACAAGCGTGCACATAGATACACATATAGATATCAGCATTGTATGCATAAAATAATAAAAATATATAAATATAAATATATATATATATACAGACACGTGGAGACATATAAATATATATACACATATATATATATACATATATATACATAAATATACACCCACCTATAGCATAAAATGTCTCATAATGTTGTTTACAATAAAATTATTAAAATTTCTCTAGGACTTCATTTAAACCATGAGGAATAAGTGTACCCATTTTAAAAATCCAGAACATCTCCTTTATCCTCAAACCATTAACTGATTTCACAGATATTTTCTCCAATGGAGTGACTTTTAACAATGAGGAGTCACAATTATGGGATATACTATAGTGTCTGGAGACACTATGTTTCATAAAGCCTTTTTTAATATTACTCTTGTGTTGAGAAATTCGGGAACTAAGGCAATTAGTGGTTCTTCCTACATACCTTTTTCCGCAGGGGCATTCGAGTAAATATATAACATACCTGGACCTACACGTTAGATATTGTTTTATAGGTATTTTCTCGTTATCCCTACTCTTTATTTCTGTAGTACCATGAGATATATGTATACAGCTTCTACACCGTTTTTTACCACACTTAAAAGCCCCTATTTTTCCTTTTGGGTCAAAATCATCCTCCATACATAATCTTTTTTCCTTTTTCGGACAGGATGGTGCCAGGAGGTTTTTAAAGGTTTTATTTTTTCTAAAAATGCATACTGGTTGTACGTTCAAACTATTGCCCAAAAAGGGGTCATTTTTAAGGAGAGCCCAATGTTTTTGAATAATGCTCTTTATTTTATTATGATGAATGCTGTATTTCGTAATAAAAGCGGTCCTTGATCTCATCTCTTTATTGCTCTCTTTATCTTTATTACTATTGATATTTATATCCCCCTTCCCTCTTTTGTCGTTTTCTCTTTTTTTGGGGTTTCTATTTGAATCTCTAGTCTGTATTCCCGAAATAACCCCTTTATATGCTCCCTCAACAACTTTTTTAGGGTATCTCTTTTCTTCAAAACGTTTTTTGATGATCTGTGCTTGTTGTTCAAAGTCCACCAGGTCAGAGCAATTTCTCTGTATCCTCTTTAACTGCCCATATGGTACATTGGTTTTCCATTGCTTCAAATGGCAACTTGAAAACTCAAGGTAGCTATTGGTATCGACTTTCTTGAAAAACGTTTTGGTGGTCACCTTATGTTCCTTTCCCGAAATCTCTAAATCTAAGAAAACTACTTTCTGTTTATCAATGGTATCTGTGAATCTTAGATTACAACTATTACAATTAAGGGCCTTGATGAACTCCTTCAAAGAATCCACACTGCCGTCCCAAATGATAAGGATGTCGTCAATGTACCTTTTGTACATGACGATTCTGGGGTCTATAAATTTATCCCTCTCAAATATGCCCATGAACAGGTTGGCGAAACTTGGCGCACATTTCGTGCCCATAGCCGTCCCTCTGATCTGCTTGTAAAATTCTCCATCATATGAAAAATAATTGTGTCTAAGAATAAATGCGATGGCTTCTACAATAAACTGTCTCTGTTGTGGGGGCATAAGTGGATCTTCCTGAAGTATAATCTTAATGGCATCTAGTCCCTGATGATGGGAAATGTTAGAATACAACGCCTCCACATCTAATGTGCACCACAAATATGTATCTTGCCATTCTTGCGTATTCAATGTCTCTAGAAGGTGGTCTGTATCTCTAACATATGATGGAAGGGATTTCACATATCCTTGTAAAAGAGCATCAACATATTCTGAGAGATGATTTGTGATGGCGCTCATGCCCGCTATAATGGACTTGGAGGTGTGGAGTGGAAGGGTTTGCCCCTCATGGGAAGTACCCTCCACTCACACCGGGTAAGTCATCTCCAATCTTTACTTCACCATATTGTGTCTTTTGGTCATCCGTAAGAGGGGCGCTGTCCTTATTGTTTTTTTTTTTTTTTTTGAAAACTTAATCGGAGCAACCAATGTCAGACAGCTGCTGCCAAGGCAAATAGAATCATTGGGGGCATCAGAAGAGATCTAGGGGCACATGACAAGAACATTGTTGTTCCTCTTTACAAGTCTCTGGTCAGAGCACACATTGAATATTGTGCGGATTATTATTATTAATAAATTATTAATATTATTCGTGTTGTCGGTGAGGAGTTTTTTGCCCTAAAGTGAGGAAGATTGGCTTATAACTCATTGGGGGTCGGGGAGCGGGGGGGGGGAGGGTTGCCTTACTCTGGAACAACATTGGGGGGTAATAGACCCAACTGGATGGACA